>NC_090198.1:0-600000 GCF_033026475.1 Channa argus
CAACCTTGAGCGAGTAAAAGTAATGGCATCAGAACGGCGTAACTACACCAGGGGCATGGCCGGGGGCAGTGCTGTTCCAGTCCTCGTTAGTATAGTGGACAGTATCTCCGCCTGTTGTAATTGACATCCTAGGGCTGCTGCTGCAAGTGCAGCTACTTTTCATGGGAGAAAGTCTCTATTTCCATTAATAGTATGTGGTGGCTTTGTCCAAACTGAGGCTGTTTACAAATTGGTTCTTAACTTTCATCTGTAGTCTCGCATAACCCTTTTCGATTTCTTTGACCAATTTGCACTTGCTGCTTGCCCTTTTCGATTTCTTTGACCAATTTGCACATGCTGTTTGCCATATCGCGTGCACCAAGAAGAGGGCATGCAATTGCAGGAAAGGAACTCCTCAACAGGTACTCAAAACTGAAATTGAACGACGACCATTGCAACTTTAGCCAGTAATGGTCCGCTCAGTCAAAGGCACACAGCCTTTGTCCAGCGACTAGTCTGGCGTGACTGCAAACGAGCAATGCTGTTCCAGTCCTCGTTAGTATAGTGGACAGTATCTCCGCCTGTCACGCGGAAGACCGGGGTTCGATTCCCCGACGGGGAGAGTCTTTTTGCCTTTGTCCCGGACAGTTGAAATTTCCCGCAATACGTCTTCGGCTTGGTTGAGGAGGCTTGCATTTCCAAATGATGGCCAGAAGAAGTCATCGGGTGTTGTGCCAAAATAGCTCAGTTGGGAGAGCGTTAGACTGAAGATCTAAAGGTCCCTGGTTCGATCCCGGGCTTCGGCATTACACCACCTCTGTCTTGCGTACGATGCCAAGAGTTCCCTAACCTTTTGTTTTTGTACTTAAGACGGTTTGGAAGGTAGTCTCTACGTGTGCCATTCTGTGATTTCAGGTTGTTTTACGGAGCAAGCATGTGTAAGAACTTAGTCAACCCACTGACACAGCTTGAGTGTAAATGTCATCTTAAAATAACAACAATTGTGTTTCTGCCTGATTTCAGGCCAGGGACCTTTCACGTGTGAGGCAAACTTGATAACCGCTACACCACAGATACCGGCGACTTTGACGAGCTACTTCAGAGCGTAGGCAAAAGCAGGCTTTCACATTCAGGCCCGTAGGTAACGTTCCTTTTCAAATGCAGATTGCCGGAGAACGTAGGGGCGTAATTTGACAAGTGATGCATTTTTGTCCAACCTTGAGCGATTAAAAGTAATGGCATCAGAACAGCGTAAGTACACCAGGGGCATGGCCGGGGGCAGTGCTGTTCCAGTCCTCGTTAGTATAGTGGACAGTATCTCCGCCTGTTGTAATTGACATCCTAGGGCTGCTGCTGCAAGTGCAGCTATTTTTCATGGGAGAAAGTCTCTATTTCCATTAATAGTATGTGGTGGCTTTGTCCAAACTGAGGCTGTTTACAAATTGGTTCTTAACTTTCTTCTGTAGTCTCGCATAACCCTTTTCGATTTCTTTGACCAATTTGCACTTGCTGCTTGCCCTTTTCGATTTCTTTGACCAATTTGCACATGCTGTTTGCCATATCGCGTGCACCAAGAAGAGGGCATGCAATTGCAGGAAAGGAACTCCTCAACAGGTACTCAAAACTGAAATTGAACGACGACCATTGCAACTTTAGCCAGTAATGGTCCGCTCAGTCAAAGGCACACAGCCTTTGTCCAGCGACTACTCTGGCGTGACTGCAAACGAGCAGTGCTGTTCCAGACCTCGTTAGTATAGTGGACAGGATCTCCGCCTGTTGTAATTGACATCCTAGAGCTGCTGCTGCAAGTGCAGCTAATTTTCATTGGAGAAAGTCTCTATTTCGATTAATAGTATGTGGTGGCTTTGTCCAAACTGAGGCTGTTTAGAAATTGGTTCTTAACTTTCTTCTGTAGTCTCGCATAACCCTTTTCGATTTCTTTGACCAATTTGCACATGCTGTTTGCCATATCGCGTGCACCAAGAAGAGGGCATGCAATTGCAGGAAAGGAACTCCTCAACAGGTAACTCAAAACTGAAATTGAACGACGACCATTGCAAGCATGTGTAAGTACTTAGTCAACCCACTGACACAGCTTGAGTGTGAATGTCATCTTAAAATAACAACAATTGTGTTTCTGCCTGGTTTCAGGCCAGGGACCTTTCACGTGTGAGGCGAACTTGATAACCGCTACACCACAGAAATCGGCGACTTTGACGAGCTACTTCAGAGCGTAGCTTCCCAGCAAGAAGAATACCACGGTCGTGGAAGTTTACTCCTCAGGGGTTTTGGGATGAAAGGATCTTTATCGAACTTTGTAGTACTAAAACCAAAAGTGTTGCCTTTCTAATTGTTAGAGCTGAGACAACCCCTTTTACAAGGCAATCCACCCAGACTGACTGTGCACATGATAATGGATAGCAAAAGGGTTTCTGCCTGATTTCGAACGAGGGACCTTTATGCATGTTAGGCCAAGGTGATATCCACTACACTACAGAATTTAGCCACGTAGGGTATTACTTTCAGAGGGTAGCATCTAACCACAAAGCGACACATTATCGTGCAAGGTCGACTCTAAGGGGCTTTCCAAAATCCTAGTGCACAATAGGTACTTTCTCAGCTTAATGGGGACCATGCTCATATGTGGAGGCTGATCGGTCCAATGCTAAGCCAGTGTAGCGTGGAGAGGGGATTGAAGCTGTGGTAATTGACATCCTAGGGGTGCTGCTTCAGTGCAGCTGTTTTTCATGGGAGAAACAAAGGCTGTTTAGAAATTGGTTGTTAACAATCTTCTGTAGTCTCGCAAAACCCTTTTTGATTTCTTTGACCAATTTGCACATGCTGTTTGCCATATCGCGTCCAACAAGAAGAGGGCGCGCAATTGTAGTCAACAGATACTCAAAACTGAAATTGAATAACGACCATTGCAACTTTAGCCAGTAATCGTCCGCTCTTTCAAAGACACAGCCTTTTTTCGGCGACTACTCTGGAGTGACTGCAAAAGATCTAACAGGCAAAAGCAGGTTTTCACATTCAGGCCCGTAGGTAACGTTCCTTTTCAAATGCAGATTGACGGAGAACGTAGGAGCGTAATTTGACAATTGATTCATTTTTGTCCAACCTTGAGCGAGTAAAAGTAATGGCATCAGAACGGCGTAACTACACCAGGGGCATGGCCGGGGGCAGTGCTGTTCCAGTCCTCGTTAGTATAGTGGACAGTATCTCCGCCTGTTGTAATTGACATCCTAGGGCTGCTGCTGCAAGTGCAGCTATTTTTCATGGGAGAAAGTCTCTATTTCCATTAATAGTATGTGGTGGCTTTGTCCAAACTGAGGCTGTTTACAAATTGGTTCTTAACTTTCTTCTGTAGTCTCGCATAACCCTTTTCGATTTCTTTGACCAATTTGCACTTGCTGCTTGCCCTTTTCGATTTCTTTGACCAATTTGCACATGCTGTTTGCCATATCGCGTGCACCAAGAAGAGGGCATGCAATTGCAGGAAAGGAACTCCTCAACAGGTACTCAAAACTGAAATTGAACGACGACCATTGCAACTTTAGCCAGTAATGGTCCGCTCAGTCAAAGGCACACAGCCTTTGTCCAGCGACTACTCTGGCGTGACTGCAAACGAGCAGTGCTTTTCCAGTCCTCGTTAGTATAGTGGACAGTATCTCCGCCTGTTGTAATTGACATCCTAGGGCTGCTGCTGCAAGTGCAGCTACTTTTCATGGGAGAAAGTCTCTATTTCCATTAATAGTATGTGGTGGCTTTGTCCAAACTGAGGCTGTTTACAAATTGGTTCTTAACTTTCTTCTGTAGTCTCGCATAACCCTTTTCGATTTCTTTGACCAATTTGCACTTGCTGCTTGCCCTTTTCGATTTCTTTGACCAATTTGCACATGCTGTTTGCCATATCGCGTGCACCAAGAAGAGGGCATGCAATTGCAGGAAAGGAACTCCTCAACAGGTACTCAAAACTGAAATTGAACGACGACCATTGCAACTTTAGCCAGTAATGGTCCGCTCAGTCAAAGGCACACAGCCTTTGTCCAGCGACTAGTCTGGCGTGACTGCAAACGAGCAATGCTGTTCCAGTCCTCGTTAGTATAGTGGACAGTATCTCCGCCTGTCACGCGGAAGACCGGGGTTCGATTCCCCGACGGGGAGAGTCTTTTTGCCTTTGTCCCGGACAGTTGAAATTTCCCGCAATACGTCTTCGGCTTGGTTGAGGAGGCTTGCATTTCCAAATGATGGCCAGAAGAAGTCATCGGGTGTTGTGCCAAAATAGCTCAGTTGGGAGAGCGTTAGACTGAAGATCTAAAGGTCCCTGGTTCGATCCCGGGCTTCGGCATTACACCACCTCTGTCTTGCGTACGATGCCAAGAGTTCCCTAACCTTTTGTTTTTGTACTTAAGACGGTTTGGAAGGTAGTCTCTATGTGTGCCATTCTGTGATTTCAGGTTGTTTTACGGAGCAAGCATGTGTAAGAACTTAGTCAACCCACTGACACAGCTTGAGTGTAAATGTCATCTTAAAATAACAACAATTGTGTTTCTGCCTGATTTCAGGCCAGGGACCTTTCACGTGTGAGGCAAACTTGATAACCGCTACACCACAGATACCGGCGACTTTGACGAGCTACTTCAGAGCGTAGGCAAAAGCAGGCTTTCACATTCAGGCCCGTAGGTAACGTTCCTTTTCAAATGCAGATTGCCGGAGAACGTAGGGGCGTAATTTGACAAGTGATGCATTTTTGTCCAACCTTGAGCGATTAAAAGTAATGGCATCAGAACAGCGTAAGTACACCAGGGGCATGGCCGGGGCCAGTGCTGTTCCAGTCCTCGTTAGTATAGTGGACAGGATCTCCGCCTGTTGTAATTGACATCCTAGGGCTGCTGCTGCAAGTGCAGCTATTTTTCATTGGAGAAAGTCTCTATTTCGATTAATAGTATGTGGTGGCTTTGTCCAAACTGAGGCTGTTTAGAAATTGGTTCTTAACTTTCTTCTGTAGTCTCGCATAACCCTTTTCGATTTCTTTGACCAATTTGCACATGCTGTTTGCCATATCGCGTGCACCAAGAAGAGGGCATGCAATTGCAGGAAAGGAACTCCTCAACAGGTAACTCAAAACTGAAATTGAACGACGACCATTGCAAGCATGTGTAAGAACTTAGTCAACCCACTGACACAGCTTGAGTGTAAATGTCATCTTAAAATAACAACAATTGTGTTTCTGCCTGGTTTCAGGCCAGGGACCTTTCACGTGTGAGGCGAACTTGATAACCGCTACACCACAGAAATCGGCGACTTTGACGAGCTACTTCAGAGCGTAGCTTCCCAGCAAGAAGAATACCACGGTCGTGGAAGTTTACTCCTCAGGGGTTTTGGGATGAAAGGATCTTTATCGAACTTTGTAGTACTAAAACCAAAAGTGTTGCCTTTCTAATTGTTAGAGCTGAGACAACCCCTTTTACAAGGCAATCCACCCAGACTGACTGTGCACATGATAATGGATAGCAAAAGGGTTTCTCCCTGATTTCGAACGAGGGACCTTTATGCATGTTAGGCCAAGGTGATATCCACTACACTACAGAATTTAGCCACGTAGGGTATTACTTTCAGAGGGTAGCATCTAACCACAAAGCGACACATTATCGTGCAAGGTCGACTCTAAGGGGCTTTCCAAAATCCTAGTGCACAATAGGTACTTTCTCAGCTTAATGGGGACCATGCTCATATGTGGAGGCTGATCGGTCCAATGCTAAGCCAGTGTAGCGTGGAGAGGGGATTGAAGCTGTGGTAATTGACATCCTAGGGGTGCTGCTTCAGTGCAGCTGTTTTTCATGGGAGAAACAAAGGCTGTTTAGAAATTGGTTCTTAACAATCTTCTGTAGTCTCGCAAAACCCTTTTTGATTTCTTTGACCAATTTGCATATGCTGTTTGCCATATCGCGTCCAACAAGAAGAGGGCGCGCAATTGTAGTCAACAGATACTCAAAACTGAAATTGAATAACGACCATTGCAACTTTAGCCAGTAATCGTCCGCTCTGTCAAAGACACAGCCTTTTTTCGGCGACTACTCTGGAGTGACTGCAAAAGATCTAACAGGCAAAAGCAGGTTTTCACATTCAGGCCCGTAGGTAACGTTCCTTTTCAAATGCAGATTGACGGAGAACGTAGGAGCGTAATTGGACAATTGATTCATTTTTGTCCAACCTTGAGCGAGTAAAAGTAATGGCATCAGAACGGCGTAACTACACCAGGGGCATGGCCGGGGGCAGTGCTGTTCCAGTCCTCGTTAGTATAGTGGACAGTATCTCCGCCTGTTGTAATTGACATCCTAGGGCTGCTGCTGCAAGTGCAGCTATTTTTCATGGGAGAAAGTCTCTATTTCCATTAATAGTATGTGGTGGCTTTGTCCAAACTGAGGCTGTTTACAAATTGGTTCTTAACTTTCTTCTGTAGTCTCGCATAACCCTTTTCGATTTCTTTGACCAATTTGCACTTGCTGCTTGCCCTTTTCGATTTCTTTGACCAATTTGCACATGCTGTTTGCCATATCGCGTGCACCAAGAAGAGGGCATGCAATTGCAGGAAAGGAACTCCTCAACAGGTACTCAAAACTGAAATTGAACGACGACCATTGCAACTTTAGCCAGTAATGGTCCGCTCAGTCAAAGGCACACAGCCTTTGTCCAGCGACTACTCTGGCGTGACTGCAAACGAGCAGTGCTGTTCCAGTCCTCATTAGTATAGTGGACAGGATCTCCGCCTGTTGTAATTGACATCCTAGGGCTGCTGCTGCAAGTGCAGCTATTTTTCATTGGAGAAAGTCTCTATTTCGATTAATAGTATGTGGTGGCTTTGTCCAAACTGAGGCTGTTTAGAAATTGGTTCTTAACTTTCTTCTGTAGTCTCGCATAACCCTTTTCGATTTCTTTGACCAATTTGCACATGCTGTTTGCCATATCGCGTGCACCAAGAAGAGGGCATGCAATTGCAGGAAAGGAACTCCTCAACAGGTAACTCAAAACTGAAATTGAACGACGACCATTGCAAGCATGTGTAAGTACTTAGTCAACCCACTGACACAGCTTGAGTGTGAATGTCATCTTAAAATAACAACAATTGTGTTTCTGACTGGTTTCAGGCCAGGGACCTTTCACGTGTGAGGCGAACTTGATAACCGCTACACCACAGAAATCGGCGACTTTGACGAGCTACTTCAGAGCGTAGCTTCCCAGCAAGAAGAATACCACGGTCGTGGAAGTTTACTCCTCAGGGGTTTTGGGATGAAAGGATCTTTATCGAACTTTGTAGTACTAAAACCAAAAGTGTTGCCTTTCTAATTGTTAGAGCTGAGACAACCCCTTTTACAAGGCAATCCACCCAGACTGACTGTGCACATGATAATGGATAGCAAAAGGGTTTCTGCCTGATTTCGAACGAGGGACCTTTATGCATGTTAGGCCAAGGTGATATCCACTACACTACAGAATTTAGCCACGTAGGGTATTACTTTCAGAGGGTAGCATCTAACCACAAAGCGACACATTATCGTGCAAGGTCGACTCTAAGGGGCTTTCCAAAATCCTAGTGCACAATAGGTACTTTCTCAGCTTAATGGGGACCATGCTCATATGTGGAGGCTGATCGGTCCAATGCTAAGCCAGTGTAGCGTGGAGAGGGGATTGAAGCTGTGGTAATTGACATCCTAGGGGTGCTGCTTCAGTGCAGCTGTTTTTCATGGGAGAAACAAACGCTGTTTAGAAATTGGTTCTTAACAATCTTCTGTAGTCTCGCAAAACCCTTTTTGATTTCTTTGACCAATTTGCACATGCTGTTTGCCATATCGCGTCCAACAAGAAGAGGGCGCGCAATTGTAGTCAACAGATACTCAAAACTGAAATTGAATAACGACCATTGCAACTTTAGCCAGTAATCGTCCGCTCTGTCAAAGACACAGCCTTTTTTCGGCGACTACTCTGGAGTGACTGCAAAAGATCTAACAGGCAAAAGCAGGTTTTCACATTCAGGCCCGTAGGTAACGTTCCTTTTCAAATGCAGATTGACGGAGAACGTAGGAGCGTAATTTGACAATTGATTAATTTTTGTCCAACCTTGAGCGAGTAAAAGTAATGGCATCAGAACGGCGTAACTACACCAGGGGCATGGCCGGGGGCAGTGCTGTTCCAGTCCTCGTTAGTATAGTGGACAGTATCTCCGCCTGTTGTAATTGACATCCTAGGGCTGCTGCTGCAAGTGCAGCTATTTTTCATGGGAGAAAGTCTCTATTTCCATTAATAGTATGTGGTGGCTTTGTCCAAACTGAGGCTGTTTACAAATTGGTTCTTAACTTTCTTCTGTAGTCTCGCATAACCCTTTTCGATTTCTTTGACCAATTTGCACTTGCTGCTTGCCCTTTTCGATTTCTTTGACCAATTTGCACATGCTGTTTGCCATATCGCGTGCACCAAGAAGAGGGCATGCAATTGCAGGAAAGGAACTCCTCAACAGGTACTCAAAACTGAAATTGAACGACGACCATTGCAACTTTAGCCAGTAATGGTCCGCTCAGTCAAAGGCACACAGCCTTTGTCCAGCGACTACTCTGGCGTGACTGCAAACGAGTAGTGCTTTTCCACTCCTCGTTAGTATAGTGGACAGTATCTCCGCCTGTCACGCGGAAGACCGGGGTTCGATTCCCCGACGGGGAGAGTCTTTTTGCCTTTGTCCCGCACAGTTGAAATTTCCCGCAATACGTCTTCGGCTTGGTTGAGGAGGCTTGCATTTCCAAATGATGGCCAGAAGAAGTCATCGGGTGTTGTGCCAAAATAGCTCAGTTGGGAGAGCGTTAGACTGAAGATCTAAAGGTCCCTAGTTCCATCCCGGGCTTCGGCATTACACCACCTCTGTCTTGCGTACGATGCCAAGAGTCCCCTAACCTTTTGTTTTTGTACTTAAGACGGTTTGGAAGGTAGTCTCTATGTGTGCCATTCTGTGATTTCAGGTTGTTTTACGGAGCAAGCATGTGTAAGAACTTAGTCAACCCACTGACACAGCTTGAGTGTAAATGTCATCTTAAAATAACAACAATTGTGTTTCTGCCTGATTTCAGGCCAGGGACCTTTCACGTGTGAGGCAAACTTGATAACCGCTACACCACAGATACCGGCGACTTTGACGAGCTACTTCAGAGCGTAGGCAAAAGCAGGCTTTCACATTCAGGCCCGTAGGTAACGTTCCTTTTCAAATGCAGATTGCCGGAGAACGTAGGGGCGTAATTTGACAAGTGATGCATTTTTGTCCAACCTTGAGCGATTAAAAGTAATGGCATCAGAACAGCGTAAGTACACCAGGGGCATGGCCGGGGCCAGTGCTGTTCCAGTCCTCGTTAGTATAGTGGACAGGATCTCCGCCTGTTGTAATTGACATCCTAGGGCTGCTGCTGCAAGTGCAGCTATTTTTCATTGGAGAAAGTCTCTATTTCGATTAATAGTATGTGGTGGCTTTGTCCAAACTGAGGCTGTTTAGAAATTGGTTCTTAACTTTCTTCTGTAGTCTCGCATAACCCTTTTCGATTTCTTTGACCAATTTGCACATGCTGTTTGCCATATCGCGTGCACCAAGAAGAGGGCATGCAATTGCAGGAAAGGAACTCCTCAACAGGTAACTCAAAACTGAAATTGAACGACGACCATTGCAAGCATGTGTAAGAACTTAGTCAACCCACTGACACAGCTTGAGTGTGAATGTCATCTTAAAATAACAACAATTGTGTTTCTGCCTGGTTTCAGGCCAGGGACCTTTCACGTGTGAGGCGAACTTGATAACCGCTACACCACAGAAATCGGCGACTTTGACGAGCTACTTCAGAGCGTAGCTTCCCAGCAAGAAGAATACCACGGTCGTGGAAGTTTACTCCTCAGGGGTTTTGGGATGAAAGGATCTTTATCGAACTTTGTAGTACTAAAACCAAAAGTGTTGCCTTTCTAATTGTTAGAGCTGAGACAACCCCTTTTACAAGGCAATCCACCCAGACTGACTGTGCACATGATAATGGATAGCAAAAGGGTTTCTGCCTGATTTCGAACGAGGGACCTTTATGCATGTTAGGCCAAGGTGATATCCACTACACTACAGAATTTAGCCACGTAGGGTATTACTTTCAGAGGGTAGCATCTAACCACAAAGCGACACATTATCGTGCAAGGTCGACTCTAAGGGGCTTTCCAAAATCCTAGTGCACAATAGGTACTTTCTCAGCTTAATGGGGACCATGCTCATATGTGGAGGCTGATCGGTCCAATGCTAAGCCAGTGTAGCGTGGAGAGGGGATTGAAGCTGTGGTAATTGACATCCTAGGGCTGCTTCCTCAGTGCAGCTGTTTTTCATGGGAGAAACAAAGGCTGTTTAGAAATTGGTTCTTAACAATCTTCTGTAGTCTCGCAAAACCCTTTTTGATTTCTTTGACCAATTTGCACATGCTGTTTGCCATATCGCGTCCAACAAGAAGAGGGCGCGCAATTGTAGTCAACAGATACTCAAAACTGAAATTGAATAACGACCATTGCAACTTTAGCCAGTAATCGTCCGCTCTGTCAAAGACACAGCCTTTTTTCGGCGACTACTCTGGAGTGACTGCAAAAGATCTAACAGGCAAAAGCAGGTTTTCACATTCAGGCCCGTAGGTAACGTTCCTTTTCAAATGCAGATTGACGGAGAACGTAGGAGCGTAATTGGACAATTGATTCATTTTTGTCCAACCTTGAGCGAGTAAAAGTAATGGCATCAGAACGGCGTAACTACACCAGGGGCATGGCCGGGGGCAGTGCTGTTCCAGTCCTCATTAGTATAGTGGACAGTATCTCCGCCTGTTGTAATTGACATCCTAGGGCTGCTGCTGCAAGTGCAGCTATTTTTCATGGGAGAAAGTCTCTATTTCCATTAATAGTATGTGGTGGCTTTGTCCAAACTGAGGCTGTTTACAAATTGGTTCTTAACTTTCTTCTGTAGTCTCGCATAACCCTTTTCGATTTCTTTGACCAATTTGCACTTGCTGCTTGCCCTTTTCGATTTCTTTGACCAATTTGCACATGCTGTTTGCCATATCGCGTGCACCAAGAAGAGGGCATGCAATTGCAGGAAAGGAACTCCTCAACAGGTACTCAAAACTGAAATTGAACGACGACCATTGCAACTTTAGCCAGTAATGGTCCGCTCAGTCAAAGGCACACAGCCTTTGTCCAGCGACTACTCTGGCGTGACTGCAAACGAGCAGTGCTTTTCCAGTCCTCGTTAGTATAGTGGACAGTATCTCCGCCTGTCACGCGGAAGACCGGGGTTCGATTCCCCGACGGGGAGAGTCTTTTTGCCTTTGTCCCGGACAGTTGAAATTTCCTGCAATACGTCTTCGGCTTGGTTGAGGAGGCTTGCATTTCCAAATGATGGCCAGAAGAAGTCATCGGGTGTTGTGCCAAAATAGCTCAGTTGGGAGAGCGTTAGACTGAAGATCTAAAGGTCCCTGGTTCGATCCCGGGCTTCGGCATTACACCACCTCTGTCTTGCGTACGATGCCAAGAGTCCCCTAACCTTTTGTTTTTGTACTTAAGACGGTTTGGAAGGTAGTCTCTATGTGTGCCATTCTGTGATTTCAGGTTGTTTTACGGAGCAAGCATGTGTAAGAACTTAGTCAACCCACTGACACAGCTTGAGTGTAAATGTCATCTTAAAATAACAACAATTGTGTTTCTGCCTGATTTCAGGCCAGGGACCTTTCACGTGTGAGGCAAACTTGATAACCGCTACACCACAGATACCGGCGACTTTGACGAGCTACTTCAGAGCGTAGGCAAAAGCAGGCTTTCACATTCAGGCCCGTAGGTAACGTTCCTTTTCAAATGCAGATTGCCGGAGAACGTAGGGGCGTAATTTGACAAGTGATGCATTTTTGTCCAACCTTGAGCGATTAAAAGTAATGGCATCAGAACAGCGTAACTACACCAGGGGCATGGCCGGGCCCAGTGCTGTTCCAGTCCTCGTTAGTATAGTGGACAGGATCTCCGCCTGTTGTAATTGACATCCTAGGGCTGCTGCTGCAAGTGCAGCTATTTTTCATTGGAGAAAGTCTCTATTTCGATTAATAGTATGTGGTGGCTTTGTCCAAACTGAGGCTGTTTAGAAATTGGTTCTTAACTTTCTTCTGTAGTCTCGCATAAAACTTTTCGATTTCTTTGACCAATTTGCACATGCTGTTTGCCATATCGCGTGCACCAAGAAGAGGGCATGCAATTGCAGGAAAGGAACTCCTCAACAGGTAACTCAAAACTGAAATTGAACGACGACCATTGCAAGCATGTGTAAGAACTTAGTCAACCCACTGACACAGCTTGAGTGTGAATGTCATCTTAAAATAACAACAATTGTGTTTCTGCCTGGTTTCAGGCCAGGGACCTTTCACGTGTGAGGCGAACTTGATAACCGCTACAACACAGAAATCGGCGACTTTGACGAGCTACTTCAGAGCGTAGCTTCCCAGCAAGAAGAATACCACGGTCGTGGAAGTTTACTCCTCAGGGGTTTTGGGATGAAAGGATCTTTATCGAACTTTGTAGTACTAAAACCAAAAGTGTTGCCTTTCTAATTGTTAGAGCTGAGACAACCCCTTTTACAAGGCAATCCACCCAGACTGACTGTGCACATGATAATGGATAGCAAAAGGGTTTCTCCCTGATTTCGAACGAGGGACCTTTATGCATGTTAGGCCAAGGTGATATCCACTACACTACAGAATTTAGCCACGTAGGGTATTACTTTCAGAGGGTAGCATCTAACCACAAAGCGACACATTATCGTGCAAGGTCGACTCTAAGGGGCTTTCCAAAATCCTAGTGCACAATAGGTACTTTCTCAGCTTAATGGGGACCATGCTCATATGTGGAGGCTGATCGGTCCAATGCTAAGCCAGTGTAGCGTTTAGAGGGGATTGAAGCTGTGGTAATTGACATCCTAGGGGTGCTGCTTCAGTGCAGCTGTTTTTCATGGGAGAAACAAAGGCTGTTTAGAAATTGGTTCTTAACAATCTTCTGTAGTCTCGCAAAACCCTTTTTGATTTCTTTGACCAATTTGCACATGCTGTTTGCCATATCGCGTCCAACAAGAAGAGGGCGCGCAATTGTAGTCAACAGATACTCAAAACTGAAATTGAATAACGACCATTGCAACTTTAGCCAGTAATCGTCCGCTCTGTCAAAGACACAGCCTTTTTTCGGCGACTACTCTGGAGTGACTGCAAAAGATCTAACAGGCAAAAGCAGGTTTTCACATTCAGGCCCGTAGGTAACGTTCCTTTTCAAATGCAGATTGACGGAGAACGTAGGAGCGTAATTTGACAATTGATTCATTTTTGTCCAACCTTGAGCGAGTAAAAGTAATGGCATCAGAACGGCGTAACTACACCAGGGGCATGGCCGGGGGCAGTGCTGTTCCAGTCCTCGTTAGTATAGTGGACAGTATCTCCGCCTGTTGTAATTGACATCCTAGGGCTGCTGCTGCAAGTGCAGCTATTTTTCATGGGAGAAAGTCTCTATTTCGATTAATAGTATGTGGTGGCTTTGTCCAAACTGAGGCTGTTTAGAAATTGGTTTTTAACTTTCTTCTGTAGTCTCACATAACCCTTTTCGATTTCTTTGACCAATTTGCACTTGCTGCTTGCCCTTTTCGATATCTTTGACCAATTTGCACATGCTGTTTGCCATATCGCGTGCACCAAGAAGAGGGCATGCAATTGCAGGAAAGGAACTCCTCAACAGGTACTCAAAACTGAAATTGAACGACGACCATTGCAACTTTAGCCAGTAATGGTCCGCTCAGTCAAAGGCACACAGCCTTTGTCCAGCGACTACTCTCGCGTGACTGCAAACGAGCAGTGCTTTTCCAGTCCTCGTTAGTATAGTGGACAGTATCTCCGCCTGTCACGCGGAAGACCGGGGTTCGATTCCCAGACGAGGAGAGTCTTTTTGCCTTTGTCCCGGACAGTTGAAATTTCCCGCAATACGTCTTCGGCTTGGTTGAGGAGGCTTGCATTTCCAAATGATGGCCAGAAGAAGTCATCGGGTGTTGTGCCAAAATAGCTCAGTTGGGAGAGCGTTAGACTAAAGATCTAAAGGTCCCTGGTTCGATCCCGGGCTTCGGCATTACACCACCTCTCTCTTGCGTACGATGCCAAGAGTCCCCTAACCTTTTGTTTTTGTACTTAAGACGGTTTGGAAGGTAGTCTCTATGTGTGCCATTCTGTGATTTCAGGTTGTTTTACGGAGCAAGCATGTGTAAGAACTTAGTCAACCCACTGACACAGCTTGAGTGTAAATGTCATCTTAAAATAACAACAATTGTGTTTCTGCCTGATTTCAGGCCAGGGACCTTTCACGTGTGAGGCAAACTTGATAACCGCTACACCACAGATACCGGCGACTTCGACGAGCTACTTCAGAGCGTAGGCAAAAGCAGGCTTTCACATTCAGGCCCGTAGGTAACGTTCCTTTTCAAATGCAGATTGCCGGAGAACGTAGGGGCGTAATTTGACAAGTGATGCATTTTTGTCCAACCTTGAGAGATTAAAAGTAATGGCATCAGAACAGCGTAAGTACACCAGGGGCATGGCCGGGGCCAGTGCTGTTCCAGTCCTCGTTAGTATAGTGGACAGGATCTCCGCCTGTTGTAATTGACATCCTAGGGCTGCTGCTGCAAGTGCAGCTATTTTTCATTGGAGAAAGTCTCTATTTCGATTAATAGTATGTGGTGGCTTTGTCCAAACTGAGGCTGTTTAGAAATTGGTTCTTAACTTTCTTCTGTAGTCTCGCATAACCCTTTTCGATTTCTTTGACCAATTTGCACATGCTGTTTGCCATATCGCGTGCACCAAGAAGAGGGCATGCAATTGCAGGAAAGGAACTCCTCAACAGGTAACTCAAAACTGAAATTGAACGACGACCATTGCAAGCATGTGTAAGAACTTAGTCAACCCACTGACACAGCTTGAGTGTGAATGTCATCTTAAAATAACAACAATTGTGTTTCTGCCTGGTTTCAGGCCAGGGACCTTTCACGTGTGAGGCGAACTTGATAACCGCTACACCACAGAAATCGGCGACTTTGACGAGCTACTTCAGAGCGTAGCTTCCCAGCAAGAAGAATACCACGGTCGTGGAAGTTTACTCCTCAGGGGTTTTGGGATGAAAGGATCTTTATCGAACTTTGTAGTACTAAAACCAAAAGTGTTGCCTTTCTAATTGTTAGAGCTGAGACAACCCCTTTTACAAGGCAATCCACCCAGACTGACTGTGCACATGATAATGGATAGCAAAAGGGTTTCTGCCTGATTTCGAACGAGGGACCTTTATGCATGTTAGGCCAAGGTGATATCCACTACACTACAGAATTTAGCCACGTAGGGTATTACTTTCAGAGGGTAGCATCTAACCACAAAGCGACACATTATCGTGCAAGGTCGACTCTAAGGGGCTTTCCAAAATCCTAGTGCACAATAGGTACTTTCTCAGCTTAATGGGGACCATGCTCATATGTGGAGGCTGATCGGTCCAATGCTAAGCCAGTGTAGCGTGGAGAGGGGAGTGAAGCTGTGGTAATTGACATCCTAGGGGTGCTGCTTCAGTGCAGCTGTTTTTCATGGGAGAAACAAAGGCTGTTTAGAAATTGGTTCTTAACAATCTTCTGTAGTCTCGCAAAACCCTTTTTGATTTCTTTGACCAATTTGCACATGCTGTTTGCCATATCGCGTCCAACAAGAAGAGGGCGCGCAATTGTAGTCAACAGATACTCAAAACTGAAATTGAATAACGACCATTGCAACTTTAGCCAGTAATCGTCCGCTCTGTCAAAGACACAGCCTTTTTTCGGCGACTACTCTGGAGTGACTGCAAAAGATCTAACAGGCAAAAGCAGGTTTTCACATTCAGGCCCGTAGGTAACGTTCCTTTTCAAATGCAGATTGACGGAGAACGTAGGAGCGTAATTTGACAATTGATTCATTTTTGTCCAACCTTGAGCGAGTAAAAGTAATGGCATCAGAACGGCGTAACTACACCAGGGGCATGGCCGGGGGCAGTGCTGTTCCAGTCCTCGTTAGTATAGTGGACAGTATCTCCGCCTGTTGTAATTGACATCCTAGGGCTGCTGCTGCAAGTGCAGCTACTTTTCATGGGAGAAAGTCTCTATTTCCATTAATAGTATGTGGTGGCTTTGTCCAAACTGAGGCTGTTTACAAATTGGTTCTTAACTTTCTTCTGTAGTCTCGCATAACCCTTTTCGATTTCTTTGACCAATTTGCACTTGCTGCTTGCCCTTTTCGATTTCTTTGACCAATTTGCACATGCTGTTTGCCATATCGCGTGCACCAAGAAGAGGGCATGCAATTGCAGGAAAGGAACTCCTCAACAGGTAATCAAAACTGAAATTGAACGACGACCATTGCAACTTTAGCCAGTAATGGTCCGCTCAGTCAAAGGCACACAGCCTTTGTCCAGCGACTACTCTGGCGTGACTGCAAACGAGCAGTGCTTCTCCAGTCCTCGTTAGTATAGTGGACAGTATCTCCGCCTGTCACGCGGAAGACCGGGGTTCGATTCCCCGACGGGGAGAGTCTTATTGCCTTTGTCCCGGACAGTTGAAATTTCCCGCAATACGTCTTCGGCTTGGTTGAGGAGGCTTGCATTTCCAAATGATGGCCAGAAGAAGTCATCGGGTGTTGTGCCAAAATAGCTCAGTTGGGAGAGCGTTAGACTGAAGATCTAAAGGTCCCTGGTTCGATCCCGGGCTTCGGCATTACACCACCTCTGTCTTGCGAACGATGCCAAGAGTCCCCTAACCTTTTGTTTTTGTACTTAAGACGGTTTGGAAGGTAGTCTCTATGTGTGCCATTCTTTGATTTCAGGTTGTTTTACGGAGCAAGCATGTGTAAGAACTTAGTCAACCCACTGACACAGCTTGAGTGTAAATGTCATCTTAAAATAACAACAATTGTGTTTCTGCCTGATTTCAGGCCAGGGACCTTTCACGTGTGAGGCAAACTTGATAACCGCTACACCACAGATACCGGCGACTTTGACGAGCTACTTCAGAGCGTAGGCAAAAGCAGGCTTTCACATTCAGGCCCGTAGGTAATGTTCCTTTTCAAATGCAGATTGCCGGAGAACGTAGGGGCGTAATTTGACAAGTGATGCATTTTTGTCCAACCTTGAGCGATTAAAAGTAATGGCATCAGAACAGCGTAAGTACACCAGGGGCATGGCCGGGGCCAGTGCTGTTCCAGTCCTCGTTAGTATAGTGGACAGGATCTCCGCCTGTTGTAATTGACATCCTAGGGCTGCTGCTGCAAGTGCAGCTATTTTTCATTGGAGAAAGTCTCTATTTCGATTAATAGTATGTGGTGGCTTTGTCCAAACTGAGGCTGTTTAGAAATTGGTTCTTAACTTTCTTCTGTAGTCTCGCATAACCCTTTTCGATTTCTTTGACCAATTTGCACATGCTGTTTGCCATATCGCGTGCACCAAGAAGAGGGCATGCAATTGCAGGAAAGGAACTCCTCAACAGGTAACTCAAAACTGAAATTGAACGACGACCATTGCAAGCATGTGTAAGAACTTAGTCAACCCACTGACACAGCTTGAGTGTGAATGTCATCTTAAAATAACAACAATTGTGTTTCTGCCTGGTTTCAGGCCAGGGACCTTTCACGTGTGAGGCGAACTTGATAACCGCTACACCACAGAAATCGGCGACTTTGACGAGCTACTTCAGAGCGTAGCTTCCCAGCAAGAAGAATACCACGGTCGTGGAAGTTTACTCCTCAGGGGTTTTGGGATGAAAGGATCTTTATCGAACTTTGTAGTACTAAAACCAAAAGTGCTGCCTTTCTAATTGTTAGAGCTGAGACAACCCCTTTTACAAGGCAATCCACCCAGACTGACTGTGCACATGATAATGGATAGCAAAAGGGTTTCTGCCTGATTTCGAACGAGGGACCTTTATGCATGTTAGGCCAAGGTGATATCCACTACACTACAGAATTTAGCCACGTAGGGTATTACTTTCAGAGGGTAGCATCTAACCACAAAGCGACACATTATCGTGCAAGGTCGACTCTAAGGGGCTTTCCAAAATCCTAGTGCACAATAGGTACTTTCTCAGCTTAATGGGGACCATGCTCATATGTGGAGGCTGATCGGTCCAATGCTAAGCCAGTGTAGCGTGGAGAGGGGATTGAAGCTGTGGTAATTGACATCCTAGGGGTGCTGCTTCAGTGCAGCTGTTTTTCATGGGAGAAACAAAGGCTGTTTAGAAATTGGTTCTTAACAATCTTCTGTAGTCTCGCAAAACCCTTTTTGATTTCTTTGACCAATTTGCACATGCTGTTTGCCATATCGCGTCCAACAAGAAGAGGGCGCGCAATTGTAGTCAACAGATACTCAAAACTGAAATTGAATAACGACCATTGCAACTTTAGCCAGTAATCGTCCGCTCTGTCAAAGACACAGCCTTTTTTCGGCGACTACTCTGGAGTGACTGCAAAAGATCTAACAGGCAAAAGCAGGTTTTCACATTCAGGCCCGTAGGTAACGTTCCTTTTCAAATGCAGATTGACGGAGAACGTAGGAGCGTAATTTGACAATTGATTCATTTTTGTCCAACCTTGAGCGAGTAAAAGTAATGGCATCAGAACGGCGTAACTACACCAGGGGCATGGCCGGGGTCAGTGCTGTTCCAGTCCTCGTTAGTATAGTGGACAGTATCTCCGCCTTTTGTAATTGACATCCTAGGGCTGCTACTGCAAGTGCAGCTATTTTTCATGGGAGAAAGTCTCTATTTCGATTAATAGTATGTGGTGGCTTTGTCCAAACTGAGGCTGTTTAGAAATTGGTTCTTAACTTTCTTCTGTAGTCTCGCATAACCCTTTTCGATTTCTTTGACCAATTTGCACATGCTGTTAGCCATATCGCGTGCACCAAGAAGAGGGCATGCAATTGCAGGAAAGGAACTCCTCAACAGGTAACTCAAAACTGAAATTGAACGACGACCATTGCAAGCATGTGTAAGAACTTAGTCAACCCACTGACACAGCTTGAGTGTTAATGTCATCTTTAAATAACAACAATTGTGTTTCTGCCTGGTTTCAGGCCAGGGACATTTCACGTGTGAGGCGAACTTGATAACCGCTACACCACAGAAATCGGCGACTTTGACGAGCTACTTCAGAGCGTAGCTTCCCAGCAAGAAGAATACCACGGTCGTGGAAGTTTACTCCTCAGGGGTTTTGGGATGAAAGGATCTTTATCGAACTTTGTAGTACTAAAACCAAAAGTGTTGCCTTTCTAATTGTTAGAGCTGAGACAACCCCTTTTACAAGGCAATCCACCCAGACTGACTGTGCACATGATAATGGATAGCAAAAGGGTTTCTGCCTGATTTCGAACGAGGGACCTTTATGCATGTTAGGCCAAGGTGATATCCACTACACTACAGAATTTAGCCACGTAGGGTATTACTTTCAGAGGGTAGCATCTAACCACAAAGCGACACATTATCGTGCAAGGTCGACTCTAAGGGGCTTTCCAAAATCCTAGTGCACAATAGGTACTTTCTCAGCTTAATGGGGACCATGCTCATATGTGGAGGCTGATCGGTCCAATGCTAAGCCAGTGTAGCGTGGAGAGGGGATTGAAGCTGTGGTAATTGACATCCTAGGGGTGCTGCTTCAGTGCAGCTGTTTTTCATGGGAGAAACAAAGGCTGTTTAGAAATTGGTTCTTAACAATCTTCTGTAGTCTCGCAAAACCCTTTTTGATTTCTTTGACCAATTTGCACATGCTGTTTGCCATATCGCGTCCAACAAGAAGAGGGCGCGCAATTGTAGTCAACAGATACTCAAAACTGAAATTGAATAACGACCATTGCAACTTTAGCCAGTAATCGTCCGCTCTGTCAAAGACACAGCCTTTTTTCGGCGACTACTCTGGAGTGACTGCAAAAGATCTAACAGGCAAAAGCAGGTTTTCACATTCAGGCCCGTAGGTAACGTTCCTTTTCAAATGCAGATTGACGGAGAACGTAGGAGCGTAATTTGACAATTGATTCATTTTTGTCCAACCTTGAGCGAGTAAAAGTAATGGCATCAGAACGGCGTAACTACACCAGGGGCATGGCCGGGGTCAGTGCTGTTCCAGTCCTCGTTAGTATAGTGGACAGTATCTCCGCCTTTTGTAATTGACATCCTAGGGCTGCTACTGCAAGTGCAGCTATTTTTCATGGGAGAAAGTCTCTATTTCGATTAATAGTATGTGGTGGCTTTGTCCAAACTGAGGCTGTTTAGAAATTGGTTCTTAACTTTCTTCTGTAGTCTCGCATAACCCTTTTCGATTTCTTTGACCAATTTGCACATCCTGATTGCCATATCGCGTGCACCAAGAAGAGGGCATGCAATTGCAGGAAAGGAACTCCTCAACAGGTACTCAAAACTGAAATTGAACGACGACCATTGCAAGCATGTGTAAGTACTTAGTCAACCCACTGACACAGCTTGAGTGTGAATGTCATCTTAAAATAACAACAATTGTGTTTCTGCCTGGTTTCAGGCCAGGGACCTTTCACGTGTGAGGCGAACTTGATAAACGCTACACCACAGAAATCGGCGACTTTGACGAGCTACTTCAGAGCGTAGCTTCCCAGCAAGAAGAATACCACGGTCGTGGAAGTTTACTCCTCAGGGGTTTTGGGATGAAAGGATCTTTATCGAACTTTGTAGTACTAAAACCAAAAGTGTTGCCTTTCTAATTGTTAGAGCTGAGACAACCCCTTTTACAAGGCAATCCACCCAGACTGACTGTGCACATGATAATGGATAGCAAAAGGGTTTCTGCCTGATTTCGAACGAGGGACCTTTATGCATGTTAGGCCAAGGTGATATCCACTACACTACAGAATTTAGCCACGTAGGGTATTACTTTCAGAGGGTAGCATCTAACCACAAAGCGACACATTATCGTGCAAGGTCGACTCTAAGGGGCTTTCCAAAATCCTAGTGCACAATAGGTACTTTCTCAGCTTAATGGGGACCATGCTCATATGTGGAGGCTGATCGGTCCAATGCTAAGCCAGTGTAGCGTGGAGAGGGGATTGAAGCTGTGGTAATTGACATCCTAGGGGTGCTGCTTCAGTGCAGCTGTTTTTCATGGGAGAAACAAAGGCTGTTTAGAAATTGGTTCTTAACAATCTTCTGTAGTCTCGCAAAACCCTTTTTGATTTCTTTGACCAATTTGCACATGCTGTTTGCCATATCGCGTCCAACAAGAAGAGGGCGCGCAATTGTAGTCAACAGATACTCAAAACTGAAATTGAATAACGACCATTGCAACTTTAGCCAGTAATCGTCCGCTCTGTCAAAGACACAGCCTTTTTTCGGCGACTACTCTGGAGTGACTGCAAAAGATCTAACAGGCAAAAGCAGGTTTTCACATTCAGGCCCGTAGGTAACGTTCCTTTTCAAATGCAGATTGACGGAGAACGTAGGAGCGTAATTTGACAATTGATTCATTTTTGTCCAACCTTGAGCGAGTAAAAGTAATGGCATCAGAACGGCGTAACTACACCAGGGGCATGGCCGGGGGCAGTGCTGTTCCAGTCCTCGTTAGTATAGTGGACAGTATCTCCGCCTTTTGTAATTGACATCCTAGGGCTGCTACTGCAAGTGCAGCTATTTTTCATGGGAGAAAGTCTCTATTTCGATTAATAGTATGTGGTGGCTTTGTCCAAACTGAGGCTGTTTAGAAATTGGTTCTTAACTTTCTTCTGTAGTCTCGCATAATCCTTTTCGATTTCTTTGACCAATTTGCACTTGCTGCTTGCCCTTTTCGATTTCTTTGACCAATTTGCACATCCTGTTTGCCATATCGCGTGCACCAAGAAGAGGGCATGCAATTGCAGGAAAGGAACTCCTCAACAGGTACTCACAACTGAAATTGAACGACGACCATTGCAACTTTAGCCAGTAATGGTCCGCTCAGTCAAAGGCACACAGCCTTTGTCCAGCGACTACTCTGGCGTCACTGCAAACGAGCAGTGCTTTTCCAATCCTTGTTAGTATAGTGGACAGTATCTCCGCCTGTCACGCGGAAGACCGGGGTTCGATTCCCCGACGGGGAGAGTCTTATTGCCTTTGTCCCGGACAGTTGAAATTTCCCGCAATACGTCTTCGGCTAGGTTGAGGAGGCTTGCATTTGCAAATGATGGCCAGAAGAAGTCATCGGGTGTTGTGCCAAAATAGCTCAGTTGGGAGAGCGTTAGACTGAAGATCTAAAGGTCCCTGGTTCGATCCCGGGCTTCGGCATTACACCACCTCCGTCTAGCGAACGATGCCAAGAGTCCCCTAACCTTTTGTTTTTGTACTTAAGACGGTTTGGAAGGTAGTCTCTATGTGTGCCATTCTGTGATTTCAGGTTGTTTTACGGAGCAAGCATGTGTAAGAACTTAGTCAACCCACTGACACAGCTTGAGTGTAAATGTCATCTTAAAATAACAACAATTGTGTTTCTGCCTGATTTCAGGCCAGGGACCTTTCACGTGTGAGGCAAACTTGATAACCGCTACACCACAGATACCGGCGACTTTGACGAGCTACTTCAGAGCGTAGCTTCCCAGCAAGAAGAATACCACGGTCGTGGAAGTTTACTCCTCAGGGGTTTTGGGATGAAAGGATCTTTATCGAACTTTGTAGTACTAAAACCAAAAGTGTTGCCTTTCTAATTGTTAGAGCTGAGACAACCCCTTTTACAAGGCAATCCACCCAGACTGACTGTGCACATGAGAAAGGATAGCAAAAGGGTTTCTGCCTGATTTCGAACGAGTGACCTTTATGCATGTTAGGCCAAGGTGATATCCACTACACTACAGAATTTAGCCACGTAGGGTATTACTTTCAGAGGGTAGCATCTAAGCACAAAGCGACACATTATCGTGCAAGGTCGACTCTAAGGGGTTTTCCAAAATCCTAGTGCACAATAGGTACTTTCTCAGCTTAATGGGGACCATGCTCATATGTGGAGGCTGATCGGTCCAATGCTAAGCCAGTGTAGCGTGGAGAGGGGATTGAAGCTGTGGTAATTGACATCCTTGGGCTGCTTCTTCAGTGCAACTGTTTTTCATGGGAGAAACAAAGGCTGTTTAGAAATTGGTTCTTAACAATCTTCTGTAGTCTCGCAAAACCCTTTTTGATTTCTTTGACCAATTTGCACATGCTGTTTGCCATATCGCGTCCAACAAGAAGAGGGCGCGCAATTGTAGTCAACAGATACTCAAAACTGAAATTGAATAACGACCATTGCAACTTTAGCCAGTAATCGTCCGCTCTGTCAAAGACACAGCCTTTTTTCGGCGACTACTCTGGAGTGACTGCAAAAGATCTAACAGGCAAAAGCAGGTTTTCACATTCAGGCCCGTAGGTAACGTTCCTTTTCAAATGCAGATTGACGGAGAACGTAGGAGCGTAATTTGACAATTGATTCATTTTTGTCCAACCTTGAGCGAGTAAAAGTAATGGCATCAGAACGGCGTAACTACACCAGGGGCATGGCCGGGGGCAGTGCTGTTCCAGTCCTCGTTAGTATAGTGGACAGTATCTCCGCCTTTTGTAATTACATCCTAGGGCTGCTGCTGCAAATGCAGCTATTTTTCATGGGAGAAAGTCTCTATTTCAATTAATAGTATGTGGTGGCTTTGTCCAAACTGAGGCTGTTTAGAAATTGGTTCTTAACTTTCTTCTGTAGTCTCGCAAAACCCTTTTCGATTTCTTTGACCAATTTGCACTTGCTGCTTGCCCTTTTCGATTTCTTTGACCAATTTGCACATGCTGTTTGCCATATCGCGTGCACCAAGAAGAGGGCATGCAATTGCAGGAAAGGAACTCCTCAACAGGTACTCAAAACTGAAATTGAACGACGACCATTGCAACTTTAGCCAGTAATGGTCCGCTCAGTCAAAGGCACACAGCCTTTGTCCAGCGACTACTCTGGCGTGACTGCAAACGAACAGTGCTTTTCCAGTCCTCGTTAGTATAGTGGACAGTATCTCCGCCTGTCACGCGGAAGACCGGGGTTCGATTCCCCGACGGGGAGAGTCTTTTTGCCTTTGTCCCGGACAGTTGAAATTTCCCGCAATACGTCTTCGGCTAGGTTGAGGAGGCTTGCATTTGCAAATGATGGCCAGAAGAAGTCATCGGTTGTTGTGCCGAAATAGCTCAGTTGGGAGAGCGTTAGACTGAAGATCTAAAGGTCCCTGGTTCGATCCTGGGTTTCGGCATTACACCACCTCTGTCTTGCGTACGATGCCAAGAGTCCCGTAACCTTTTGTTTTTGTACTTAAGACGGTTTGGAAGGTAGTCTCTATGTGTGCCATTCTGTGATTTCAGGTTGTTTTACGGAGCAAGCATGTGTAAGAACTTAGTCAACCCACTGACACAGCTTGAGTGTAAATGTCATCTTAAAATAACAACAATTGTGTTTCTGCCTGATTTCAGGCCAGGGACCTTTCACGTGTGAGGCAAACTTGATAACCGCTACACCACAGATACCGGCGACTTTGACGAGCTACTTCAGAGCGTAGGCAAAAGCAGGCTTTCACATTCAGGCCCGTAGGTAACGTTCCTTTTCAAATGCAGATTGCCGGAGAACGTAGGGGCGTAATTTGACAAGTGATGCATTTGTGTCCAACCTTGAGCGATTAAAAGTAATGGCATCAGAACAGCGTAAGTACACCAGGGGCATGGCCGGGGCCAGTGCTGTTCCAGTCCTCGTTAGTATAGTGGACAGGATCTCCGCCTGTTGTAATTGACATCCTAGGGCTGCTGCTGCAAGTGCAGCTATTTTTCATTGGAGAAAGTCTCTATTTCGATTAATAGTATGTGGTGGCTTTGTCCAAACTGAGGCTGTTTAGAAATTGGTTCTTAACTTTCTTCTGTAGTCTCGCATAACCCTTTTCGATTTCTTTGACCAATTTGCACATGCTGTTTGCCATATCGCGTGCACCAAGAAGAGGGCATGCAATTGCAGGAAAGGAACTCCTCAACAGGTAACTCAAAACTGAAATTGAACGACGACCATTGCAAGCATGTGTAAGAACTTAGTCAACCCACTGACACAGCTTGAGTGTGAATGTCATCTTAAAATAACAACAATTGTGTTTCTGCCTTGTTTCAGGCCAGGGACCTTTCACGTGTGAGGCGAACTTGATAACCGCTACACCACAGAAATCGGCGACTTTGACGAGCTACTTCAGAGCGTAGCTTCCCAGCAAGAAGAATACCACGGTCGTGGAAGTTTACTCCTCAGGGGTTTTGGGATGAAAGGATCTTTATCGAACTTTGTAGTACTAAAACCAAAAGTGTTGCCTTTCTAATTGTTAGAGCTGAGACAACCCCTTTTACAAGGCAATCCACCCAGACTGACTGTGCACATGATAATGGATAGCAAAAGGGTTTCTCCCTGATTTCTAACGAGGGACCTTTATGCATGTTAGGCCAAGGTGATATCCACTACACTACAGAATTTAGCCACGTAGGGTATTACTTTCAGAGGGTAGCATCTAACCACAAAGCGACACATTATCGTGCAAGGTCGACTCTAAGGGGCTTTCCAAAATCCTAGTGCACAATAGGTACTTTCTCAGCTTAATGGGGACCATGCTCATATGTGGAGGCTGATCGGTCCAATGCTAAGCCAGTGTAGCGTGGAGAGGGGATTGAAGCTGTGGTAATTGACATCCTAGGGGTGCTGCTTCAGTGCAGCTGTTTTTCATGGGAGAAACAAAGGCTGTTTAGAAATTGGTTCTTAACAATCTTCTGTAGTCTCGCAAAACCCTTTTTGATTTCTTTGACCAATTTGCACATGCTGTTTGCCATATCGCGTCCAACAAGAAGAGGGCGCGCAATTGTAGTCAACAGATACTCAAAACTGAAATTGAATAACGACCATTGCAACTTTAGCCAGTAATCGTCCGCTCTGTCAAAGACACAGCCTTTTTTCGGCGACTACTCTGGAGTGACTGCAAAAGATCTAACAGGCAAAAGCAGGTTTTCACATTCAGGCCCGTAGGTAACGTTCCTTTTCA
Source organism: Channa argus (assembly GCF_033026475.1). Lineage (NCBI taxonomy): Eukaryota > Metazoa > Chordata > Actinopteri > Anabantiformes > Channidae > Channa > Channa argus. The sequence continues at coordinate 26,152 of NC_090198.1, forward strand.
AATGCAGATTGACGGAGAACGTAGGAGCGTAATTGGACAATTGATTCATTTTTGTCCAACCTTGAGCGAGTAAAAGTAATGGCATCAGAACGGCGTAACTACACCAGGGGCATGGCCGGGGGCAGTGCTGTTCCAGTCCTCGTTAGTATAGTGGACAGTATCTCCGCCTTTTGTAATTGACATCCTAGGGCTGCTGCTGCAAGTGCAGCTATTTTTCATGGGAGAAAGTCTCTATTTCGATTAATAGTATGTGGTGGCTTTGTCCAAACTGAGGCTGTTTAGAAATTGGTTCTTAACTTTCTTCTGTAGTCTCGCATAACCCTTTTCGATTTCTTTGACCAATTTGCACATGCTGTTTGCCATATCGTGTGCACCAAGAAGAGGGCATGCAATTGCAGGAAAGGAACTCCTCAACAGGTAACTCAAAACTGAAATTGAACGACGACCATTGCAAGCATGTGTAAGAACTTAGTCAACCCACTGACACAGCTTGAGTGTGAATGTCATCTTAAAATAACAACAATTGTGTTTCTGCCTGGTTTCAGGCCAGGGACCTTTCACGTGTGAGGCGAACTTGATAACCGCTACACCACAGAAATCGGCGACTTTGACGAGCTACTTCAGAGCGTAGCTTCCCAGCAAGAAGAATACCACGGTCGTGGAAGTTTACTCCTCAGGGGTTTTGGGATGAAAGGATCTTTATCGAACTTTGTAGTACTAAAACCAAAAGTGTTGCCTTTCTAATTGTTAGAGCTGAGACAACCCCTTTTACAAGGCAATCCACCCAGACTGACTGTGCACATGATAATGGATAGCAAAAGGGTTTCTGCCTGATTTCGAACGAGGGACCTTTATGCATGTTAGGCCAAGGTGATATCCACTACACTACAGAATTTAGCCACGTAGGGTATTACTTTCAGAGGGTAGCATCTAACCACAAAGCGACACATTATCGTGCAAGGTCGACTCTAAGGGGCTTTCCAAAATCCTAGTGCACAATAGGTACTTTCTCAGCTTAATGGGGACCATGCTCATATGTGGAGGCTGATCGGTCCCATGCTAAGCCAGTGTAGCGTGGAGAGGGGATTGAAGCTGTGGAAATTGACATCCTAGGGCTGCTGCTTCAGTGCAGCTGTTTTTCATGGGAGAAACAAAGGCTGTTTAGAAATTGGTTCTTAACAATCTTCTGTAGTCTCGCAAAACCCTTTTTGATTTCTTTGACCAATTTGCACATGCTGTTTGCCATATCGCGTCCAACAAGAAGAGGGCGCGCAATTGTAGTCAACAGATACTCAAAACTGAAATTGAATAACGACCATTGCAACTTTAGCCAGTAATCGTCCGCTCTGTCAAAGACACAGCCTTTTTTCGGCGACTACTCTGGAGTGACTGCAAAAGATCTAACAGGCAAAAGCAGGTTTTCACATTCAGGCCCGTAGGTAACGTTCCTTTTCAAATGCAGATTGACGGAGAACGTAGGAGCGTAATTTGACAATTGATTCATTTTTGTCCAACCTTGAGCGAGTAAAAGTAATGGCATCAGAACGGCGTAACTACACCAGGGGCATGGCCGGGGGCAGTGCTGTTCCAGTCCTCGTTAGTATAGTGGACAGTATCTCCGCCTTTTGTAATTGACATCCTAGGGCTGCTGCTGCAAATGCAGCTATTTTTCATGGGAGAAAGTCTCTATTTCAATTAATAGTATGTGGTGGCTTTGTCCAAACTGAGGCTGTTTAGAAATTGGTTCTTAACTTTCTTCTGTAGTCTCGCATAACCCTTTTCGATTTCTTTGACCAATTTGCACTTGCTGCTTGCCCTTTTCGATTTCTTTGACCAATTTGCACATGCTGTTTGCCATATCGCGTGCACCAAGAAGAGGGCATGCAATTGCAGGAAAGGAACTCCTCAACAGGTACTCAAAACTGAAATTGAACGACGACCATTGCAACTTTAGCCAGTAATGGTCCGCTCAGTCAAAGGCACACAGCCTTTGTCCAGCGACTACTCTGGCGTGACTGCAAACGAACAGTGCTTTTCCAGTCCTCGTTAGTATAGTGGACAGTATCTCCGCCTGTCACGCGGAAGACCGGGGTTGGATTCCCCGACGGGGAGAGTCTTTTTGCCTTTGTCCCGGACAGTTGAAATTTCCCGCAATACGTGTTCGGCTTGGTTGAGGAGGCTTGCATTTCCAAATGATGGCCAGAAAAAGTCATCGGTTGTTGTGCCAAAATAGCTCAGTTGGGAGAGCGTTAGACTGAAGATCTAAAGGTCCCTGGTTCGATCCCGGGCTTCGGCATTACACCACCTCTGTCTTGCGTACGATGCCAAGAGTCCCCTAACCTTTTGTTTTTGTACTTAAGACGGTTTGGAAGGTAGTCTCTATGTGTGCCATTCTGTGATTTCAGGTTGTTTTATGGAGCAAGCATGTGTAAGAACTTAGTCAACCCACTGACACAGCTTGAGTGTAAATGTCATCTTAAAATAACAACAATTGTGTTTCTGCCTGATTTCAGGCCAGGGACCTTTCACGTGTGAGGCAAACTTGATAACCGCTACACCACAGATACCGGCGACTTTGACGAGCTACTTCAGAGCGTAGCTTCCCAGCAAGAAGAATACCACGGTCGTGGAAGTTTACTCCTCAGGGGTTTTGGGATGAAAGGATCTTTATTGAACTTTGTAGTACTAAAACCAAAAGTGTTGCCTTTCTAATTGTTAGAGCTGAGACAACCCCTTTTACAAGGCAATCCACCCAGACTGACTGTGCACATGAGAAAGGATAGCAAAAGGGTTTCTGCCTGATTTCGAACGAGTGACCTTTATGCATGTTAGGCCAAGGTGATATCCACTACACTACAGAATTTAGCCACGTAGGGTATTACTTTCAGAGGGTAGCATCTAAGCACAAAGCGACACATTATCGTGCAAGGTCGACTCTAAGGGGCTTTCCAAAATCCTAGTGCACAATAGGTACTTTCTCAGCTTAATGGGGACCATGCTCATATGTGGAGGCTGATCGGTCCAATGCTAAGCCAGTGTAGCGTGGAGAGGGGATTGAAGCTGTGGTAATTGACATCCTAGGGCTGCTTCTTCAGTGCAACTGTTTTTCATGGGAGAAACAAAGGCTGTTTAGAAATTGGTTCTTAACAATCTTATGTAGTCTCGCAAAACCCTTTTTGATTTCTTTGACCAATTTGCACATGCTGTTTGCCATATCGCGTCCAACAAGAAGAGGGCGCGCAATTGTAGTCAACAGATACTCAAAACTGAAATTGAATAACGACCATTGCAACTTTAGCCAGTAATCGTCCGCTCTGTCAAAGACACAGCCTTTTTTCGGCGACTACTCTGGAGTGACTGCAAAAGATCTAACAGGCAAAAGCAGGTTTTCACATTCAGGCCCGTAGGTAACGTTCCTTTTCAAATGCAGATTGACGGAGAACGTAGGAGCGTAATTTGACAATTGATTCATTTTTGTCCAACCTTGAGCGAGTAAAAGTAATGGCATCAGAACGGCGTAACTACACCAGGGGCATGGCCGGGGGCAGTGCTGTTCCAGTCCTCGTTAGTATAGTGGACAGTATCTCCACCTGTTGTAATTGACATCCTAGGGCTGCTGCTGCAAGTGCAGCTATTTTTCATGGGAGAAAGTCTCTATTTCGATTAATAGTATGTGGTGGTTTTGTCCAAACTGAGGCTGTTTACAAATTGGTTCTTAACTTTCTTCTGTAGTCTCGCATAATCCTTTTCGATTTCTTTGACCAATTTGCACTTGCTGCTTGCCCTTTTCGATTTGTTTGACCAATTTGCACATCCTGTTTGCCATATCGCGTGCACCAAGAAGAGGGCATGCAATTGCAGGAAAGGAACTCCTCAACAGGTACTCACAACTGAAATTGAACGACGACCATTGCAACTTTAGCCAGTAATGGTCCGCTCAGTCAAAGGCACACAGCCTTTGTCCAGCGACTACTCTGGCGTGACTGCAAACGAGCAGTGCTTTTCCAGTCCTCGTTAGTATAGTGGACAGTATCTCCGCCTGTCACGCGGAAGACCGGGGTTCGATTCCCCGACGGGGAGAGTCTTTTTGCCTTTGTCCCGGACAGTTGAAATTTCCCGCAATACGTCTTCGGCTAGGTTGAGGAGGCTTGCATTTGCAAATGATGGCCAGAAGAAGTCATCGGTTGTTGTGCCGAAATAGCTCAGTTGGGAGAGCGTTAGACTGAAGATCTAAAGGTCCCTGGTTCGATCCTGGGTTTCGGCATTACACCACCTCTGTCTTGCGTACGATGCCAAGAGTCCCGTAACCTTTTGTTTTTGTACTTAAGACGGTTTGGAAGGTAGTCTCTATGTGTGCCATTCTGTGATTTCAGGTTGTTTTACGGAGCAAGCATGTGTAAGAACTTAGTCAACCCACTGACACAGCTTGAGTGTAAATGTCATCTTAAAATAACAACAATTGTGTTTCTGCCTGATTTCAGGCCAGGGACCTTTCACGTGTGAGGCAAACTTGATAACCGCTACACCACAGATACCGGCGACTTTGACGAGCTACTTCAGAGCGTAGGCAAAAGCAGGCTTTCACATTCAGGCCCGTAGGTAACGTTCCTTTTCAAATGCAGATTGCCGGAGAACGTAGGGGCGTAATTTGACAAGTGATGCATTTGTGTCCAACCTTGAGCGATTAAAAGTAATGGCATCAGAACAGCGTAAGTACACCAGGGGCATGGCCGGGGCCAGTGCTGTTCCAGTCCTCGTTAGTATAGTGGACAGGATCTCCGCCTGTTGTAATTGACATCCTAGGGCTGCTGCTGCAAGTGCAGCTATTTTTCATTGGAGAAAGTCTCTATTTCGATTAATAGTATGTGGTGGCTTTGTCCAAACTGAGGCTGTTTAGAAATTGGTTCTTAACTTTCTTCTGTAGTCTCGCATAACCCTTTTCGATTTCTTTGACCAATTTGCACATGCTGTTTGCCATATCGCGTGCACCAAGAAGAGGGCATGCAATTGCAGGAAAGGAACTCCTCAACAGGTAACTCAAAACTGAAATTGAACGACGACCATTGCAAGCATGTGTAAGAACTTAGTCAACCCACTGACACAGCTTGAGTGTGAATGTCATCTTAAAATAACAACAATTGTGTTTCTGCCTGGTTTCAGGTCAGGGACCTTTCACGTGTGAGGCGAACTTGATAACCGCTACACCACAGAAATCGGCGACTTTGACGAGCTACTTCAGAGCGTAGCTTCCCAGCAAGAAGAATACCACGGTCGTGGAAGTTTACTCCTCAGGGGTTTTGGGATGAAAGGATCTTTATCGAACTTTGTAGTACTAAAACCAAAAGTGTTGCCTTTCTAATTGTTAGAGCTGAGATAACCCCTTTTACAAGGCAATCCACCCAGACTGACTGTGCACATGATAATGGATAGCAAAAGGGTTTCTGCCTGATTTCGAACGAGGGACCTTTATGCATGTTAGGCCAAGGTGATATCCACTACACTACAGAATTTAGCCACGTAGGGTATTACTTTCAGAGGGTAGCATCTAACCACAAAGCGACACATTAATGTGCAAGGTCGACTCTAAGGGGCTTTCCAAAATCCTAGTGCACAATAGGTACTTTCTCAGCTTAATGGGGACCATGCTCATATGTGGAGGCTGATCGGTCCAATGCTAAGCCAGTGTAGCGTGGAGAGGGGATTGAAGCTGTGGTAATTGACATCCTAGGGGTGCTGCTTCAGTGCAGCTGTTTTTCATGGGAGAAACAAAGGCTGTTTAGAAATTGGTTCTTAACAATCTTCTGTAGTCTCGCAAAACCCTTTTTGATTTCTTTGACCAATTTGCACATGCTGTTTGCCATATCGCGTCCAACAAGAAGAGGGCGCGCAATTGTAGTCAACAGATACTCAAAACTGAAATTGAATAACGACCATTGCAACTTTAGCCAGTAATCGTCCGCTCTGTCAAAGACACAGCCTTTTTTCGGCGACTACTCTGGAGTGACTGCAAAAGATCTAACAGGCAAAAGCAGGTTTTCACATTCAGGCCTGTAGGTAACGTTCCTTTTCAAATGCAGATTGACGGAGAACGTAGGAGCGTAATTTGACAATTGATTCATTTTTGTCCAACCTTGAGCGAGTAACAGTAATGGCATCAGAACGGCGTAACTACACCAGGGGCATGGCCGGGGGCAGTGCTGTTCCAGTCCTCGTTAGTATAGTGGACAGTATCTCCACCTGTTGTAATTGACATCCTAGGGCTGCTACTGCAAGTGCAGCTATTTTTCATGGGAGAAAGTCTCTATTTCGATTAATAGTATGTGGTGGCTTTGTCCAAACTGAGGCTGTTTAGAAATTGGTTCTTAACTTTCTTCTGTAGTCTCGCATAATCCTTTTCGATTTCTTTGACCAATTTGCACTTGCTGCTTGCCCTTTTCGATTTCTTTGACCAATTTGCACATCCTGTTTGCCATATCGCGTGCACCAAGAAGAGGGCATGCAATTGCAGGAAAGGAACTCCTCAACAGGTACTCACAACTGAAATTGAACGACGACCATTGCAACTTTAGCCAGTAATGGTCCTAATGGTACTTTCTCAGCTTAATCGGGACCATGCTCATATGTGGAGGCTGATCGGTCCAATGCTAAGCCAGTGTAGCGTGGAGAGGGGATTGAAGCTGTGGTAATTGACATCATAGGGGTGCTGCTTCAGTGCAGCTGTTTTTCATGGGAGAAACAAAGGCTGTTTAGAAATTGGTTCTTAACAATCTTCTGTAGTCTCGCAAAACCCTTTTTGATTTCTTTGACCAATTTGCACATGCTGTTTGCCATCTCGCGTCCAACAAGAAGAGGGCGCGCAATTGTAGTCAACAGATACTCAAAACTGAAATTGAATAACGACCATTGCAACTTTAACCAGTAATCGTCCGCTCTGTCAAAGACACAGCCTTTTTTCGGCGACTACTCTGGAGTGACTGCAAAAGATCTAACAGGCAAAAGCAGGTTTTCACATACAGGCCCGTAGGTAACGTTCCTTTTCAAATGCAGATTGAAGGAGAACGTAGGAGCGTAATTTGACAATTGATTCATTTTTGTCCAACCTTGAGCGAGTAACAGTAATGGCATCAGAACGGCGTAACTACACCAGGGGCATGGCCGGGGGCAGTGCTGTTCCAGTCCTCGTTAGTATAGTGGACAGTATCTCCGCCTGTTGTAATTGACATCCTAGGGCTGCTACTGCAAGTGCAGCTATTTTTCATGGGAGAAAGTCTCTATTTCGATTAATAGTATGTGGTGGCTTTGTCCAAACTGAGGCTGTTTAGAAATTGGTTCTTAACTTTCTTCTGTAGTCTCGCATAACCCTTTTCGATTTCTTTGACCAATTTGCACTTGCTGTTTGCCATATCGCGTGCACCAAGAAGAGGGCATGCAATTGCAGGAAAGGGACTCCTCAACAGGTACTCAAAACTGAAATTGAACGACGACCATTGCAACTTTAGCCAGTAATGGTCCGCTTAGTCAAAGGCACACAGCCTTTGTCCATCGACTGCTCTGGGGTGACTGCAAACGTGCAGTGCCTTTCCAGTCCTCGTTAGTATAGTGGACAGTATCTCCGCCTGTCACGCGGAAGACCGGGGTTCGATTCCCCGACGGGGAGAATCTTTTTGCCTTTCTCCGGGACAGTTGAAATTTCCCGCAATGCGTCTTCTGCTTAGGTGAGGAGGCTTGAACAGTTTCTTCGAGACAATTTGATTCATTTCATTAATGTGTGCATATTGACAAGTTTGAGATTGGGTGATCATGTAGCAAACTATAAAATTGTCAATACAAGGAAGTTTGGGTACATCTAAGCACTGTGTCACTCTTATCTCTGTGTGATGTTCATTGCATCTATCCAGATGAACTGTAACTTGTATAACATCAAAGTCTATGAATTCATCCAGATAAGCATTAGTGGACAACAGGTTGTTCCCCACCATTGACTAATGTGGGAGAATGGACCCAATGTGTTTTCCAAGTGTCAGCTGTTGACCCTAAAATCAAGCATTTGTCAGAAGTGGGATTCGAACCCACGCCTCCAGGAGAGACTGCGACCTGAACGCAGCGCCTTAGACCGCTCGGCCATCCTGACAACAGAACTGGGGTTGTTTGGTACTCCAAAGAAATCCGCACAACAGAAAGAACTGTTGCCAAAGTTGCCTGCATTTATTGCACATTAAAACCTGAGACTAGCAACACAGCTCAAAGGACAAGCTGGTTTTATTCGTTCTACACTATAACAGGTCCCACCGTGATTTGAACTCAGATCACTGGATTCACAGTCCAGAGTGCTTACCTATACACCAGGGAATCTCCAGATGCTGCCAAATGAAGAATGTGTGCACTGGAAATGTCAACAGTGTTACACAGACAACAGTTTTAACAGTCTCTGGTTTTACTGAGCAGTCCTGAACACTCTGATGCTTGACAGGGGTTTCAAGGCTTATTGCATTTCACCGGGAGATATTTAAACTACTAGCCCTTATGACTCTGTTTGGGGTGAAACACAAAAATGGGGAAGCACTTGAAAACGAGGGGTAGGGTTATAAATTAGGAATTTGGGATTGTGTCTGGGATCGCACTTCATGCCCAAAATGTGTTTTTAGCATGATCTGAATGAGATCCGCAAGGATATTTACTTAAGAGTGTGTCTATCGTAAACCATTGTGCAACCTTTGCCTCATCTCTCTCCCTGTATTAGTTCTTTAAACACTTGCCATGAGTGTTGATTGCACAAAGTACTCTATGTCTCTGGAACAAGATGAGCTCGTTGACAATGCCATCGTGTGTCTCCCAGTTGGTGGAGTAACTGAGTCACTCATTGGGGCAAAAAAGCTATAACTAGCCAGCGGTGGGTTCCACCGAGATTTGAACTCGGATCACCGGATTCAAAGTCCAGAGTGCTCACCATTACACCGTGGAACCATTTCACCTTTTTAGGCTACTTTTGTTGAACAGTTTCTTCGAGACAATTTGATTCATTTCATTAATGTGTGCATATTGACAACTTTGAGATTGGGTGATCATGTAGCAAACTATAAAATTGTCAATACAAGGAAGTTTGGGTACATCTAAGCACTGTGTCACTCTTATCTCTGTGTGTGATGTTCATTGCATCTATCCAGATGAACTGTAACTTGTATAACATCAAAGTCTATGAATTCATCCAGAGAAGCATTAGTGGAGAACAGGTTGTTCCCCAGCATTGACTAATGTGGGAGAATGGACACAATGTGTTTTCCAAGTGTCAGCTGTTGTCCCTAATATCCAAAATTTGAAAAGACAGTTCATTGCTACCCTGGCCATCAGTGATTGATGCGTGAAGTATGGGATGTCTCAGGCAAAAAAAGAGCTTGTTGATTAAGCCACTACACATCTGTCAGCTGGTATTGGTGTTCTTCTGCCCTTTGCTGGCAACACATCAATTCATGGAGCTTTAACATATGCATTCATTTTTTCAGCAAACTCCAGAAAAAGAGTTCTTAGAGTAACCAGTATCCAATTATTGCATTACATTAATTGAACCACGTCATTTGGTAGAGTACTAGAGTCATTGAATGGAGCACAACAGAAAGAACTGTTGCCAAAGTTGCCTGCATTTATTGCACATTAAAACCTGAGACTAGCAACACAGCTCAAAGGACAAGCTGGTTTTATTTGTTCTACACTATAACAGGTCCCACCGTGATTTGAACTCAGATCACTGGATTCACAGTCCAGAGTGCTTACCTATACACCAGGGAATCTCCAGATGCTGCCAAATGAAGAATGTGTGCACTGGAAATGTCAACAGTGTTACACAGACAACAGTTTTAACAGTCTCTGGTTTTACTGAGCAGTCCTGAACACTCTGATGCTTGACAGGGGTTTCAAGGCTTATTGCATTTCACCGGGAGATATTTAAACTACTAGCCCTTATGACTCTGTTTGGGGTGAAACACAAAAATGGGGAAGCACTTGAAAACGAGGGGTAGGGTTATAAATTAGGAATTTGGGATTGTGTCTGGGATCGCACTTCATGCCCAAAATGTGTTTTTAGCATGATCTGAATGAGATCCGCAAGGATATTTACTTAAGAGTGTGTCTATCGTAAACCATTGTGCAACCTTTGCCTCATCTCTCTCCCTGTATTAGTTCTTTAAACACTTGCCATGAGTGTTGATTGCACAAAGTACTCTATGTCTCTGGAACAAGATGAGCTCGTTGACAATGCCATCGTGTGTCTCCCAGTTGGTGGAGTAACTGAGTCACTCATTGGGGCAAAAAAGCTATAACTAGCCAGCGGTGGGTTCCACCGAGATTTGAACTCGGATCACCGGATTCAAAGTCCAGAGTGCTCACCATTACACCGTGGAACCATTTCACCTTTTTAGGCTACTTTTGTTGAACAGTTTCTTCGAGACAATTTGATTCATTTCATTAATGTGTGCATATTGACAACTTTGAGATTGGGTGATCATGTAGCAAACTATAAAATTGTCAATACAAGGAAGTTTGGGTACATCTAAGCACTGTGTCACTCTTATCTCTGTGTGTGATGTTCATTGCATCTATCCAGATGAACTGTAACTTGTATAACATCAAAGTCTATGAATTCATCCAGAGAAGCATTAGTGGAGAACAGGTTGTTCCCCAGCATTGACTAATGTGGGAGAATGGACACAATGTGTTTTCCAAGTGTCAGCTGTTGTCCCTAAAATCCTACATTTGTCAGAAGTGGGATTCGAACCCACGCCGCTAGCAGAGACTGCGACCTGAACACAGCGCCTTAGACCGCTCGGCCATCCTGACAACAGAACTAGGGTTGTTTGGTACTCCAAAGAAATCCGAAAAGACAGTTCATTGCTACCCTGGCCATCAGTGATTGATGCGTGAAGTATGGGATGTCTCAGGCAAAAAAAGAGCTTGTTGATTAAGCCACTACACATCTGTCAGCTGGTATTGGTGTTCTTCTGCCCTTTGCTGGCAACACATCAATTCATGGAGCTTTAACATATGCATTCATTTTTTCAGCAAACTCCAGAAAAAGAGTTCTTAGAGTAACCAGTATCCAATTATTGCATTACATTAATTGAACCACGTCATTTGGTAGAGTACTAGAGTCATTGAATGGAGCACAACAAAAAAACTGTTGCCAAAGTTGCCTGCATTTATTGCACATTAAAACCTGAGACTAGCAACACAGCTCAAAGGACAAGCTGGTTTTATTCGTTCTACACTATAACAGGTCCCACCGTGATTTGAACTCAGATCACTGGATTCACAGTCCAGAGTGCTTACCTATACACCAGGGAATCTCCAGATGCTGCCAAATGAAGAATGTGTGCACTGGAAATGTCAACAGTGTTACACAGACAACAGTTTTAACAGTCTCTGGTTTTACTGAGCAGTCCTGAACACTCTGATGCTTGACAGGGGTTTCAAGGCTTATTGCATTTCACCGGGAGATATTTAAACTACTAGCCCTTATGACTCTGTTTGGGGTGAAACACAAAAATGGGGAAGCACTTGAAAACGAGGGGTAGGGTTATAAATTAGGAATTTGGGATTGTGTCTGGGATCGCACTTCATGCCCAAAATGTGTTTTTAGCATTATCTGAATGAGATCCGCAAGGATATTTACTTAAGAGTGTGTCTATCGTAAACCATTGTGCAACCTTTGCCTCATCTCTCTCCCTGTATTAGTTCTTTAAACACTTGCCATGAGTGTTGATTGCACAAAGTACTCTATGTCTCTGGAACAAGATGAGCTCGTTGACAATGCCATCGTGTGTCTCCCAGTTGGTGGAGTAACTGAGTCACTCATTGGGGCAAAAAAGCTATAACTAGCCAGCGGTGGGTTCCACCGAGATTTGAACTCGGATCACCGGATTCAAAGTCCAGAGTGCTCACCATTACACCGTGGAACCATTTCACCTTTTTAGGCTACTTTTGTTGAACAGTTTCTTCGAGACAATTTGATTCATTTCATTAATGTGTGCATATTGACAACTTTGAGATTGGGTGATCATGTAGCAAACTATAAAATTGTCAATACAAGGAAGTTTGGGTACATCTAAGCACTGTGTCACTCTTATCTCTGTGTGTGATGTTCATTGCATCTATCCAGATGAACTGTAACTTGTATAACATCAAAGTCTATGAATTCATCCAGAGAAGCATTAGTGGAGAACAGGTTGTTCCCCAGCATTGACTAATGTGGGAGAATGGACACAATGTGTTTTCCAAGTGTCAGCTGTTGTCCCTAAAATCCAACATTTGTCAGAAGTGGGATTCGAACCCACGCCGCTAGCAGAGACTGCGACCTGAACACAGCGCCTTAGACCGCTCGGCCATCCTGACAACAGAACTAGGGTTGTTTGGTACTCCAAAGAAATCCGAAAAGACAGTTCATTGCTACCCTGGCCATCAGTGATTGATGCGTGAAGTATGGGATGTCTCAGGCAAAAAAAGAGCTTGTTGATTAAGCCACTACACATCTGTCAGCTGGTATTGGTGTTCTTCTGCCCTTTGCTGGCAACACATCAATTCATGGAGCTTTAACATATGCATTCATTTTTTCAGCAAACTCCAGAAAAAGAGTTCTTAGAGTAACCAGTATCCAATTATTGCATTACATTAATTGAACCACGTCATTTGGTAGAGTACTAGAGTCATTGAATGGAGCACAACAGAAAGAACTGTTGCCAAAGTTGCCTGCATTTATTGCACATTAAAACCTGAGACTAGCAACACAGCTCAAAGGACAAGCTGGTTTTATTCGTTCTACACTATAACAGGTCCCACCGTGATTTGAACTCAGATCACTGGATTCACAGTCCAGAGTGCTTACCTATACACCAGGGAATCTCCAGATGCTGCCAAATGAAGAATGTGTGCACTGGAAATGTCAACAGTGTTACACAGACAACAGTTTTAACAGTCTCTGGTTTTACTGAGCAGTCCTGAACACTCTGATGCTTGACAGGGGTTTCAAGGCTTATTGCATTTCACCGGGAGATATTTAAACTACTAGCCCTTATGACTCTGTTTGGGGTGAAACACAAAAATGGGGAAGCACTTGAAAACGAGGGGTAGGGTTATAAATTAGGAATTTGGGATTGTGTCTGGGATCGCACTTCATGCCCAAAATGTGTTTTTAGCATTATCTGAATGAGATCCGCAAGGATATTTACTTAAGAGTGTGTCTATCGTAAACCATTGTGCAACCTTTGCCTCATCTCTCTCCCTGTATTAGTTCTTTAAACACTTGCCATGAGTGTTGATTGCACAAAGTACTCTATGTCTCTGGAACAAGATGAGCTCGTTGACAATGCCATCGTGTGTCTCCCAGTTGGTGGAGTAACTGAGTCACTCATTGGGGCAAAAAAGCTATAACTAGCCAGCGGTGGGTTCCACCGAGATTTGAACTCGGATCACCGGATTCAAAGTCCAGAGTGCTCACCATTACACCGTGGAACCATTTCACCTTTTTAGGCTACTTTTGTTGAACAGTTTCTTCGAGACAATTTGATTCATTTCATTAATGTGTGCATATTGACAACTTTGAGATTGGGTGATCATGTAGCAAACTATAAAATTGTCAATACAAGGAAGTTTGGGTACATCTAAGCACTGTGTCACTCTTATCTCTGTGTGTGATGTTCATTGCATCTATCCAGATGAACTGTAACTTGTATAACATCAAAGTCTATGAATTCATCCAGAGAAGCATTAGTGGAGAACAGGTTGTTCCCCAGCATTGACTAATGTGGGAGAATGGACACAATGTGTTTTCCAAGTGTCAGCTGTTGTCCCTAAAATCCTACATTTGTCAGAAGTGGGATTCGAACCCACGCCGCTAGCAGAGACTGCGACCTGAACACAGCGCCTTAGACCGCTCGGCCATCCTGACAACAGAACTAGGGTTGTTTGGTACTCCAAAGAAATCCGAAAAGACAGTTCATTGCTACCCTGGCCATCAGTGATTGATGCGTGAAGTATGGGATGTCTCAGGCAAAAAAAGAGCTTGTTGATTAAGCCACTACACATCTGTCAGCTGGTATTGGTGTTCTTCTGCCCTTTGCTGGCAACACATCAATTCATGGAGCTTTAACATATGCATTCATTTTTTCAGCAAACTCCAGAAAAAGAGTTCTTAGAGTAACCAGTATCCAATTATTGCATTACATTAATTGAACCACGTCATTTGGTAGAGTACTAGAGTCATTGAATGGAGCACAACAAAAAAACTGTTGCCAAAGTTGCCTGCATTTATTGCACATTAAAACCTGAGACTAGCAACACAGCTCAAAGGACAAGCTGGTTTTATTCGTTCTACACTATAACAGGTCCCACCGTGATTTGAACTCAGATCACTGGATTCACAGTCCAGAGTGCTTACCTATACACCAGGGAATCTCCAGATGCTGCCAAATGAAGAATGTGTGCACTGGAAATGTCAACAGTGTTACACAGACAACAGTTTTAACAGTCTCTGGTTTTACTGAGCAGTCCTGAACACTCTGATGCTTGACAGGGGTTTCAAGGCTTATTGCATTTCACCGGGAGATATTTAAACTACTAGCCCTTATGACTCTGTTTGGGGTGAAACACAAAAATGGGGAAGCACTTGAAAACGAGGGGTAGGGTTATAAATTAGGAATTTGGGATTGTGTCTGGGATCGCACTTCATGCCCAAAATGTGTTTTTAGCATTATCTGAATGAGATCCGCAAGGATATTTACTTAAGAGTGTGTCTATCGTAAACCATTGTGCAACCTTTGCCTCATCTCTCTCCCTGTATTAGTTCTTTAAACACTTGCCATGAGTGTTGATTGCACAAAGTACTCTATGTCTCTGGAACAAGATGAGCTCGTTGACAATGCCATCGTGTGTCTCCCAGTTGGTGGAGTAACTGAGTCACTCATTGGGGCAAAAAAGCTATAACTAGCCAGCGGTGGGTTCCACCGAGATTTGAACTCGGATCACCGGATTCAAAGTCCAGAGTGCTCACCATTACACCGTGGAACCATTTCACCTTTTTAGGCTACTTTTGTTGAACAGTTTCTTCGAGACAATTTGATTTATTTCATTAATGTGTGCATATTGACAACTTTGAGATTGGGTGATCATGTAGCAAACTATAAAATTGTCAATACAAGGAAGTTTGGGTACATCTAAGCACTGTGTCACTCTTATCTCTGTGTGATGTTCATTGCATCTATCCAGATGAACTGTAACTTGTATAACATCAAAGTCTATGAATTCATCCAGATAAGCATTAGTGGAGAACAGGTTGTTCCCCACCATTGACTAATGTGGGAGAATGGACCCAATGTGTTTTCCAAGTGTCAGCTGTTGTCCCTAAAATCCAGCATTTGTCAGAAGTGGGATTCGAACCCACGCCTCCAGGAGAGACTGCGACCTGAACGCAGCGCCTTAGACCGCTCGGCCATCCTGACAACAGAACTGGGGTTGTTTGGTACTCCAAAGAAATCCGAAAAGACAGTTCATTGCTACCCTGGCCATCAGTGATTGATGCGTGAAGTATGGGATGTCTCAGGCAAAAAAAGAGCTTGTTGATTAAGCCACTACACATCTGTCAGCTGGTATTGGTGTTCTTCTGCCCTTTGATGGCAACACATCAATTCATGGAGCTTTAACATATGCATTCATTTTTTCAGCAAACTCCAGAAAAAGAGTTCTTAGAGTAACCAGTATCCAATTATTGCATTACATTAATTGAACCACGTCATTTGGTAGAGTACTAGAGTCATTGAATGGAGCACAACAGAAAGAACTGTTGCCAAAGTTGCCTGCATTTATTGCACATTAAAACCTGGGACTAGCAACACAGCTCAAAGGACAAGCTGGTTTTATTCGTTCTACACTATAACAGGTCCCACCGTGATTTGAACTCAGATCACTGGATTCACAGTCCAGAGTGCTTACCTATACACCAGGGAATCTCCAGATGCTGCCAAATGAAGAATGTGTGCACTGGAAATGTCAACAGTGTTACACAGACAACAGTTTTAACAGTCTCTGGTTTTACTGAGCAGTCCTGAACACTCTGATGCTTGACAGGGGTTTCAAGGCTTATTGCATTTCACCGGGAGATATTTTGCCTACTAGCCCTTATGACTCTGTTTGGGGTGAAACACAAAAATAGGGAAGCACTTGAAAACGAGGGGTAGGGTTATAAATTAGGAATTTGGGATTGTGTCTGGGATCGCACTTCATGCCCAAAATGTGTTTTTAGCATTATCTGAATGAGATCCGCAAGGATATTTACTTAAGAGTGTGTCTATCGTAAACCATTGTGCAACCTTTGCCTCATCTCTCTCGCTGTATTAGTTCTTTAAACACTTGCCATGAGTGTTGATTGCACAAAGTACTCTATGTCTCTGGAACAAGATGAGCTCGTTGACAATGCCATCGTGTGTCTCCCAGTTGGTGGAGTAACTGAGTCACTCATTGGGGCAAAAAAGCTATAACTAGCCAGCGGTGGGTTCCACCGAGATTTGAACTCGGATCACCGGATTCAAAGTCCAGAGTGCTCACCATTACACCGTGGAACCATTTCACCTTTTTAGGCTACTTTTGTTGAACAGTTTCTTCGAGACAATTTGATTC
Organism: Channa argus; assembly: GCF_033026475.1. Lineage (NCBI taxonomy): Eukaryota > Metazoa > Chordata > Actinopteri > Anabantiformes > Channidae > Channa > Channa argus. The sequence goes on from NC_090198.1 coordinate 42,808, forward strand.
ATTTCATTAATGTGTGCATATTGACAACTTTGAGATTGGGTGATCATGTAGCAAACTATAAAATTGTCAATACAAGGAAGTTTGGGTACATCTAAGCACTGTGTCACTCTTATCTCTGTGTGATGTTCATTGCATCTATCCAGATGAACTGTAACTTGTATAACATCAAAGTCTATGAATTCATCCAGATAAGCATTAGTGGAGAACAGGTTGTTCCCCACCATTGACTAATGTGGGAGAATGGACCCAATGTGTTTTCCAAGTGTCAGCTGTTGTCCCTAATATCCAACATTTGTCAGAAGTGGGATTCGAACCCACGCCTCCAGGAGAGACTGCGACCTGAACGCAGCGCCTTAGACCGCTCGGCCATCCTGACAACAGAACTGCGGTTGTTTGGTACTCCAAAGAAATCCGAAAAGACAGTTCATTGCTACCCTGGCCATCAGTGATTGATGCGTGAAGTATGGGATGTCTCAGGCAATAAAAGAGCTTGTTGATTAAGCCACTACACATCTGTCAGCTGGTATTGACAAAAAAGCTATAACTAGCCAGCGGTGGGTTCCACCGAGATTTGAACTCGGATCACCGGATTCAAAGTCCAGAGTGCTCACCATTACACCGTGGAACCATTTCACCTTTTTAGGCTACTTTTGTTGAACAGTTTCTTCGAGACAATTTGATTCATTTCATTAATGTGTGCATATTGACAACTTTGAGATTGGGTGATCATGTAGCAAACTATAAAATTGTCAATACAAGGAAGTTTGGGTACATCTAAGCACTGTGTCACTCTTATCTCTGTGTGTGATGTTCATTGCATCTATCCAGATGAACTGTAACTTGTATAACATCAAAGTCTATGAATTCATCCAGAGAAGCATTAGTGGAGAACAGGTTGTTCCCCAGCATTGACTAATGTGGGAGAATGGACACAATGTGTTTTCCAAGTGTCAGCTGTTGTCCCTAAAATCCTACATTTGTCAGAAGTGGGATTCGAACCCACGCCTCCAGGAGAGACTGCGACCTGAACGCAGCGCCTTAGACCGCTCGGCCATCCTGACAACAGAACTGCGGTTGTTTGGTACTCCAAAGAAATCCGAAAAGACAGTTCATTGCTACCCTGGCCATCAGTGATTGATGCGTGAAGTATGGGATGTCTCAGGCAATAAAAGAGCTTGTTGATTAAGCCACTACACATCTGTCAGCTGGTATTGGTGTTCTTCTGCCCTTTGCTGGCAACACATCAATTCATGGAGCTTTAACATATGCATTCATTTTTTCAGCAAACTCCAGAAAAAGAGTTCTTAGAGTAACCAGTATCCAATTATTGCATTACATTAATTGAACCACGTCATTTGGTAGAGTACTAGAGTCATTGAATGGAGCACAACAGAAAGAACTGTTGCCAAAGTTGCCTGCATTTATTGCACATTAAAACCTGAGACTAGCAACACAGCTCAAAGGACAAGCTGGTTTTATTCGTTCTACACTATAACAGGTCCCACCGTGATTTGAACTCAGATCACTGGATTCACAGTCCAGAGTGCTTACCTATACACCAGGGAATCTCCAGATGCTGCCAAATGAAGAATGTGTGCACTGGAAATGTCAACAGTGTTACACAGACAACAGTTTTAACAGTCTCTGGTTTTACTGAGCAGTCCTGAACACTCTGATGCTTGACAGGGGTTTCAAGGCTTATTGCATTTCACCGGGAGATATTTCAACTACTAGCCCTTATGACTCTGTTTGGGGTGAAACACAAAAATAGGGAAGCACTTGAAAACGAGGGGTAGGGTTATAAATTAGGAATTTGGGATTGTGTCTGGGATCGCACTTCATGCCCAAAATGTGTTTTTAGCATTATCTGAATGAGATCCGCAAGGATATTTACTTAAGAGTGTGTCTATCGTAAACCATTGTGCAACCTTTGCCTCATCTCTCTCCCTGTATTAGTTCTTTAAACACTTGCCATGAGTGTTGATTGCACAAAGTACTCTATGTCTCTGGAACAAGATGAGCTCGTTGACAATGCCATCGTGTGTCTCCCAGTTGGTGGAGTAACTGAGTCACTCATTGGGGCAAAAAAGCTATAACTAGCCAGCGGTGGGTTCCACCGAGATTTGAACTCGGATCACCGGATTCAAAGTCCAGAGTGCTCACCATTACACCGTGGAACCATTTCACCTTTTTAGGCTACTTTTGTTGAACAGTTTCTTCGAGACAATTTGATTCATTTCATTAATGTGTGCATATTGACAACTTTGAGATTGGGTGATCATGTAGCAAACTATAAAATTGTCAATACAAGGAAGTTTGGGTACATCTAAGCACTGTGTCACTCTTATCTCTGTGTGTGATGTTCATTGCATCTATCCAGATGAACTGTAACTTGTATAACATCAAAGTCTATGAATTCATCCAGATAAGCATTAGTGGAGAACAGGTTGTTCCCCACCATTGACTAATGTGGGAGAATGGACCCAATGTGTTTTCCAAGTGTCAGCTGTTGTCCCTAAAATCCAAAATTTGAAAAGACAGTTCATTGCTACCCTGGCCATCAGTGATTGATGCGTGAAGTATGGGATGTCTCAGGCAAAAAAAGAGCTTGTTGATTAAGCCACTACACATCTGTCAGCTGGTATTGGTGTTCTTTTGCCCTTTGCTGGCAACACATCAATTCATGGAGCTTTAACATATGCATTCATTTTTTCAGCAAACTCCAGAAAAAGAGTTCTTAGAGTAACCAGTATCCAATTATTGCATTACATTAATTGAACCACGTCATTTGGTAGAGTACTAGAGTCATTGAATGGAGCACAACAGAAAGAACTGTTGCCAAAGTTGCCTGCATTTATTGCACATTAAAACCTGAGCCTAGCAACACAGCTCAAAGGACAAGCTGGTTTTATTCGTTCTACACTATAACAGGTCCCACCGTGATTTGAACTCAGATCACTGGATTCACAGTCCAGAGTGCTTACCTATACACCAGGGAATCTCCAGATGCTGCCAAATGAAGAATGTGTGCACTGGAAATGTCAACAGTGTTACACAGACAACAGTTTTAACAGTCTCTGGTTTTACTGAGCAGTCCTGAACACTCTGATGCTTGACAGGGGTTTCAAGGCTTATTGCATTTCACCGGGAGATATTTAAACTACTAGCCCTTATGACTCTGTTTGGGGTGAAACACAAAAATAGGGAAGCACTTGAAAACGAGGGGTAGGGTTATAAATTAGGAATTTGGGATTGTGTCTGGGATCGCACTTCATGCCCAAAATGTGTTTTTAGCATTATCTGAATGAGATCCGCAAGGATATTTACTTAAGAGTGTGTCTATCGTAAACCATTGTGCAACCTTTGCCTCATCTCTCTCCCTGTATTAGTTCTTTAAACACTTGCCATGAGTGTTGATTGCACAAAGTACTCTATGTCTCTGGAACAAGATGAGCTCGTTGACAATGCCATCGTGTGTCTCCCAGTTGGTGGAGTAACTGAGTCACTCATTGGGGCAAAAAAGCTATAACTAGCCAGCGGTGGGTTCCACCGAGATTTGAACTCGGATCACCGGATTCAAAGTCCAGAGTGCTCACCATTACACCGTGGAACCATTTCACCTTTTTAGGCTACTTTTGTTGAACAGTTTCTTCGAGACAATTTGATTCATTTCATTAATGTGTGCATATTGACAACTTTGAGATTGGGTGATCATGTAGCAAACTATAAAATTGTCAATACAAGGAAGTTTGGGTACATCTAAGCACTGTGTCACTCTTATCTCTGTGTGATGTTCATTGCATCTATCCAGATGAACTGTAACTTGTATAACATCAAAGTCTATGAATTCATCCAGATAAGCATTAGTGGAGAACAGGTTGTTCCCCACCATTGACTAATGTGGGAGAATGGACCCAATGTGTTTTCCAAGTGTCAGCTGTTGTCCCTAAAATCCAGCATTTGTCAGAAGTGGGATTCGAACCCACGCCTCCAGGAGAGACTGCGACCTGAACGCAGCGCCTTAGACCGCTCGGCCATCCTGACAACAGAACTGGGGTTGTTTGGTACTCCAAAGAAATCCGAAAAGACAGTTCATTGCTACCCTGGCCATCAGTGATTGATGCGTGAAGTATGGGATGTCTCAGGCAAAAAAAGAGCTTGTTGATTAAGCCACTACACATCTGTCAGCTGGTATTGGTGTTCTTCTGCCCTTTGCTGGCAACACATCAATTCATGGAGCTTTAACATATGCATTCATTTTTTCAGCAAACTCCAGAAAAAGAGTTCTTAGAGTAACCAGTATCCAATTATTGCATTACATTAATTGAACCACGTCATTTGGTAGAGTACTAGAGTCATTGAATGGAGCACAACAGAAAGAACTGTTGCCAAAGTTGCCTGCATTTATTGCACATTAAAACCTGGGACTAGCAACACAGCTCAAAGGACAAGCTGGTTTTATTCGTTCTACACTATAACAGGTCCCACCGTGATTTGAACTCAGATCACTGGATTCACAGTCCAGAGTGCTTACCTATACACCAGGGAATCTCCAGATGCTGCCAAATGAAGAATGTGTGCACTGGAAATTTCAACAGTGTTACACAGACAACAGTTTTAACAGTCTCTGGTTTTACTGAGCAGTCCTGAACACTCTGATGCTTGACAGGGGTTTCAAGGCTTATTGCATTTCACCGGGAGATATTTTGCCTACTAGCCCTTATGACTCTGTTTGGGGTGAAACACAAAAATAGGGAAGCACTTGAAAACGAGGGGTAGGGTTATAAATTAGGAATTTGGGATTGTGTCTGGGATCGCACTTCATGCCCAAAATGTGTTTTTAGCATTATCTGAATGAGATCCGCAAGGATATTTACTTAAGAGTGTGTCTATCGTAAACCATTGTGCAACCTTTGCCTCATCTCTCTCGCTGTATTAGTTCTTTAAACACTTGCCATGAGTGTTGATTGCACAAAGTACTCTATGTCTCTGGAACAAGATGAGTGAGTGCTCACCATTACACCGTGGAACCATTTCACCTTTTTAGGCTACTTTTGTTGAACAGTTTCTTCGAGACAATTTGATTCATTTCATTAATGTGTGCATATTGACAACTTTGAGATTGGGTGATCATGTAGCAAACTATAAAATTGTCAATACAAGGAAGTTTGGGTACATCTAAGCACTGTGTCACTCTTATCTCTGTGTGATGTTCATTGCATCTATCCAGATGAACTGTAACTTGTATAACATCAAAGTCTATGAATTCATCCAGATAAGCATTAGTGGAGAACAGGTTGTTCCCCACCATTGACTAATGTGGGAGAATGGACCCAATGTGTTTTCCAAGTGTCAGCTGTTGTCCCTAAAATCCAACATTTGTCAGAAGTGGGATTCGAACCCACGCCTCCAGGAGAGACTGCGACCTGAACGCAGCGCCTTAGACCGCTCGGCCATCCTGACAACAGAACTGGGGTTGTTTGGTACTCCAAAGAAATCCGAAAAGACAGTTCATTGCTACCCTGGCCATCAGTGATTGATGCGTGAAGTATGGGATGTCTCAGGCAATAAAAGAGCTTGTTGATTAAGCCACTACACATCTGTCAGCTGGTATTGGTGTTCTTCTGCCCTTTGCTGGCAACACATCAATTCATGGAGCTTTAACATATGCATTCATTTTTTCAGCAAACTCCAGAAAAAGAGTTCTTAGAGTAACCAGTATCCAATTATTGCATTACATTAATTGAACCACGTCATTTGGTAGAGTACTAGAGTCATTGAATGGAGCACAACAGAAAGAACTGTTGCCAAAGTTGCCTGCATTTATTGCACATTAAAACCTGAGACTAGCAACACAGCTCAAAGGACAAGCTGGTTTTATTCGTTCTACACTATAACAGGTCCCACCGTGATTTGAACTCAGATCACTGGATTCACAGTCCAGAGTGCTTACCTATACACCAGGGAATCTCCAGATGCTGCCAAATGAAGAATGTGTGCACTGGAAATGTCAACAGTGTTACACAGACAACAGTTTTAACAGTCTCTGGTTTTACTGAGCAGTCCTGAACACTCTGATGCTTGACAGGGGTTTCAAGGTTTATTGCATTTCACCGGGAGATATTTCAAATACTAGCCCTTATGACTCTGTTTGGGGTGAAACACAAAAATAGGGAAGCACTTGAAAACGAGGGGTAGGGTTATAAATTAGGAATTTGGGATTGTGTCTGGGATCGCACTTCATGCCCAAAATGTGTTTTTAGCATTATCTGAATGAGATCCGCAAGGATATTTACTTAAGAGTGTGTCTATCGTAAACCATTGTGCAACCTTTGCCTCATCTCTCTCCCTGTATTAGTTCTTTAAACACTTGCCATGAGTGTTGATTGCACAAAGTACTCTATGTCTCTGGAACAAGATGAGCTCGTTGACAATGCCATCGTGTGTCTCCCAGTTGGTGGAGTAACTGAGTCACTCATTGGGGCAAAAAAGCTATAACTAGCCAGCGGTGGGTTCCACCGAGATTTGAACTCTGATCACCGGATTCGAAGTCAGATCACCGGATTCAAAGTCCAGAGTGCTCACCATTACACCGTGGAACCATTTCACATTGTTAGGCTACTTTTGTTGAACAGTTTCTTCGAGACAATTTGATTCATTTCAATAATGTGTGCATATTGACAACGTTGAGATTGGGTGATCATGTAGCAAACTATAAAATTGTCAATACAAGGACGTTTGGGTACATCTAAGCACTGTGTCACTCTAATCTCTGTGTGTGATGTTCATTGCATCTACCCAGATGAACTGTAACTTGTATAACATCAAATTCTATGAATTCATGCAGATAAGCATTAGTGGAGAACAGGTTGTTCCCCACCATTGACTAATGTGGGAGAATGGACCCAATGTGTTTTCCAAGTGTCAGCTGTTGTCCCTAAAATCCAAAATTTGTCAGAAGTGGGATTCGAACCCACGCCTCCAGGAGAGACTGCGACCTGAACGCAGCGCCTTAGACCGCTCGGCCATCCTGACAACAGAGCTGGCGTTGTTTGGTACTCCAAAGAAATTCGAAAAGACAGTTCATTGCTACCCTGGCCATCAGTGATTGATGCGTGAAGTATGGGATGTCTCAGGCAAAAAAAGAGCTTGTTGATTAAGCCACTACACATCTGTCAGCTGGTATTGGTGTTCTTCTGCCCTTTGCTGGCAACACATCAATTCATGGAGCTTTAACATATGCATTCATTTTTTCAGCAAACTCCAGAAAAAGAGTTCTTAGAGTAACCAGTATCCAATTATTGCATTACATTAATTGAACCACGTCATTTGGTAGAGTACTAGAGTCATTGAATGGAGCACAACAGAAAGAACTGTTGCCAAAGTTGCCTGCATTTATTGCACATTAAAACCTGAGACTAGCAACACAGCTCAAAGGACAAGCTGGTTTTATTTGTTCTACACTATAACAGGTCCCACTGTGATTTGAACTCAGATCACTGGATTCACAGTCCAGAGTGCTTACCTATACACCAGGGAATCTCCAGATGCTGCCAAATGAAGAATGTGTGCCCTGGAAATGTCAACAGTGTTACACAGACAACAGTTTTAACAGTCTCTGGTTTTACTGAGCAGTCCTGAACACTCTGATGCTTGACAGGGGTTTCAAACTTATTGCATTTCACCGGGAGATATTTCAACTACTAGCACTTATGACTCTGTTTGGGGTGAAACACAAAAATAGGGAAGCACTTGAAAACGAGGGGTAGGGTTATAAATTAGGAATTTGGGATTGTGTCTGGGATCGCACTTCATGCCCAAAATGTGTTTTTAGCATTATCTGAATGAGATCCGCAAGGATATTTACTTAAGAGTGTGTCTATCGTAAACCATTGTGCAACCTTTGCCTCATCTCTCTCCCTGTATTAGTTCTTTAAACACTTGCCATGAGTGTTGATTGCACAAAGTACTCTAAGTCTCTGGAACAAGATGAGCTCGTTGACAATGCCACTGTGTGTCTCCCAGTTGGTGGAGTAACTGAGTCACTCATTGGGGCAAAAACCCTACAACTAGCCAGCTGTAGGTTCCACCGAGATTTGAACTCGAATCACCGGTTTCAAAGTCCAGAGTGCTCACCATTACACCGTGGAACCATTTAGCCTTGTTAGGCTACTTTTGTTGAACAGTTTCTTCGAGACAATTTGATTCATTTCATTAATCTGTGCATATTGACAACTTTGAGATTGGGTGATCATGTAGCAAACTATAAAATTGTCAATACAAGGAAGTTTGGGTACATCTAAGCACTGTGTCACTCTTATCTCTGTGTGTGACGTTCATTGCATCTATCCAGATGAACTGTAACTTGTATAACATCAAAGTCTATGAATTCATCCAGAGAAGCATTAGTGGAGAACAGGTTGTTCCCCAGCATTGACTAATGTGGGAGAATGGACACAATGTGTTTTCCAAGTGTCAGCTGTTGTCCCTAAAATCCAACATTTGTCAGAAGTGGGATTCGAACCCACGCCTCTAGCAGAGACTGCGACCTGAACACAGCGCCTTAGACCGCTCGGCCATCCTGACAACAGAACTAGGGTTGTTTGGTACTCCAAAGAAATCCGAAAAGACAGTTCATTGCTACCCTGGCCATCAGTGATTGATGCGTGAAGTATGGGATGTCTCAGGCAAAAAAAGAGCTTGTTGATTAAGCCACTACACATCTGTCAGCTGGTATTGGTGTTCTTCTGCCCTTTGCTGGCAACACATCAATTCATGGAGCTTTAACATATGCATTCATTTTTTCAGCAAACTCCAGAAAAAGAGTTCTTAGAGTAACCAGTATCCAATTATTGCATTACATTAATTGAACCACGTCATTTGGTAGAGTACTAGAGTCATTGAATGGAGCACAACAGAAAGAACTGTTGCCAAAGTTGCCTGCATTTATTGCACATTAAAACCTGAGACTAGCAACACAGCTCAAAGGACAAGCTGGTTTTATTTGTTCTACACTATAACAGGTCCCACCGTGATTTGAACTCAGATCACTGGATTCACAGTCCAGAGTGCTTACCTATACACCAGGGAATCTCCAGATGCTGCCAAATGAAGAATGTGTGCACTGGAAATGTCAACAGTGTTACACAGACAACAGTTTTAACAGTCTCTGGTTTTACTGAGCAGTCCTGAACACTCTGATGCTTGACAGGGGTTTCAAGCTTATTGCATTTCACCGGGAGATATTTAAACTACTAGCCCTTATGACTCTGTTTGGGGTGAAACACAAAAATAGGGAAGCACTTGAAAACGAGGGGTAGGGTTATAAATTAGGAATTTGGGATTGTGTCTGGGATCGCACTTCATGCCCAAAATGTGTTTTTAGCATTATCTGAATGAGATCCGCAAGGATATTTACTTAAGAGTTTGTCTATCGTAAACCATTGTGCAACCTTTGCCTCATCTCTCTCCCTGTATTAGTTCTTTAAACACTTGCCATGAGTGTTGATTGCACAAAGTACTCTATGTCTCTGGAACAAGATGAGCTCGTTGACAATGCCATCGTGTGTCTCCCAGTTGGTGGAGTAACTGAGTCACTCATTGGGGCAAAAAAGCTATAACTAGCCAGCGGTGGGTTCCACCGAGATTTGAACTCGGATCACCGGATTCAAAGTCCAGAGTGCTCACCATTACACCGTGGAACCATTTCACCTTTTTAGGCTACTTTTGTTGAACAGTTTCTTCGAGACAATTTGATTCATTTCATTAATGTGTGCATATTGACAACTTTGAGATTGGGTGATCATGTAGCAAACTATAAAATTGTCAATACAAGGAAGTTTGGGTACATCTAAGCACTGTGTCACTCTTATCTCTGTGTGATGTTCATTGCATCTATCCAGATGAACTGTAACTTGTATAACATCAAAGTCTATGAATTCATCCAGATAAGCATTAGTGGAGAACAGGTTGTTTCCCACCATTAATTAATGGACCGAATGTGTTTTCCAAGTGTCAGCTGTTGTCCCTAAAATCCAGCATTTGTCAGAAGTGGGATTCGAACCCACGCATTTTAGCATTATCTGAATGAGATCCGCAAGGATATTTACTTAAGAGTTTGTCTATCGTAAACCATTGTGCAACCTTTGCCTCATCTCTCTCCCTGTATTAGTTCTTTAAACACTTGCCATGAGTGTTGATTGCACAAAGTACTCTATGTCTCTGGAACAAGATGAGCTCGTTGACAATGCCATCGTGTGTCTCCCAGTTGGTGGAGTAACTGAGTCACTCATTGGGGCAAAAAAGCTATAACTAGCCAGCGGTGGGTTCCACCGAGATTTGAACTCGGATCACCGGATTCAAAGTCCAGAGTGCTCACCATTACACCGTGGAACCATTTCACCTTTTTAGGCTACTTTTGTTGAACAGTTTCTTCGAGACAATTTGATTCATTTCATTAATGTGTGCATATTGACAACTTTGAGATTGGGTGATCATGTAGCAAACTATAAAATTGTCAATACAAGGAAGTTTGGGTACATGTAAGCACTGTGTCACTCTTATCTCTGTGTGATGTTCATTGCATCTATCCAGATGAACTGTAACTTGTATAACATCAAAGTCTATGAATTCATCCAGATAAGCATTAGTGGAGAACAGGTTGTTTCCCACCATTGATTAATGGACCAAATGTGTTTTCCAAGTGTCAGCTGTTGTCCCTAAAATCCAGCATTTGTCAGAAGTGGGATTCGAACCCACGCCTCCAGGAGAGACTGCGACCTGAACGCAGTGCCTTAGACCGCTCGGCCATCCTGACAACAGAACTGGGGTTGTTTGGTACTCCAAAGAAATCCGAAAAGACAGTTCATTGCTACCCTGGCCATCAGTGATTGATGCGTGAAGTATGGGATGTCTCAGGCAAAAAAAGAGCTTGTTGATTAAGCCACTACACATCTGTCAGCTGGTATTGGTGTTCTTCTGCCCTTTGCTGGCAACACATCAATTCATGGAGCTTTAACATATGCATTCATTTTTTCAGCAAACTCCAGAAAAAGAGTTCTTAGAGTAACCAGTATCCAATTATTGCATTACATTAATTGAACCACGTCATTTGGTAGAGTACTAGAGTCATTGAATGGAGCACAACAGAAAGAACTGTTGCCAAAGTTGCCTGCATTTATTGCACATTAAAACCTGAGACTAGCAACACAGCTCAAAGGACAAGCTGGTTTTATTTGTTCTACACTATAACAGGTCCCACCGTGATTTGAACTCAGATCACTGGATTCACAGTCCAGAGTGCTTACCTAGACACCAGGGAATCTCCAGATGCTGCCAAATGAAGAATGTGTGCACTGGAAATGTCAACAGTGTTACACAGACAACAGTTTTAACAGTCTCTGGTTTTACTGAGCAGTCCTGAACACTCTGATGCTTGACAGGGGTTTCAAGGCTTATTGCATTTCACCGGGAGATATTTCAACTACTAGCCCTTATGACTCTGTTTGGGGTGAAACACAAAAATAGGGAAGCACTTGAAAACGAGGGGTAGGGTTATAAATTAGAAATTTGGGATTGTGTCTGGGATCGCACTTCATGCCCAAAATGTGTTTTTAGCATTATCTGAATGAGATCCGCAAGGATATTTACTTAAGAGTGTGTGAGTGTGTCTATCGTAAACCATTGTGCAACCTTTGCCTCATCTCTCTCCCTGTATTAGTTCTTTAAACACTTGCCATGAGTGTTGATTGCACAAAGTACTCTATGTCTCTGGAACAAGATGAGCTCGTTGACAATGCCATCGTGTGTCTCCCAGTTGGTGGAGTAACTGAGTCACTCATTGGGGCAAAAAAGCTATAACTAGCCAGCGGTGGGTTCCACCGAGATTTGAACTCGGATCACCGGATTCAAAGTCCAGAGTGCTCACCATTACCCCGTGGAACCATTTTACATTGTTAGGCTACTTTTGTTGAACAGTTTCTTCGAGACAATTTGATTCATTTCAATAATGTGTGCATATTGACAACTTTGAGATTGGGTGATCATGTAGCAAACTATAAAATTGTCAATACAAGGACATTTGGGTACATGTAAGCACTGTGTCACTCTAATCTCTGTGTGTGATGTTCATTGCATCTATCCAGATGAACTGTAACTTGTATAACATCAAATTCTATGAATTCATGCAGATAAGCATTAGTGGAGAACAGGTTGTTCCCCACCATTGACTAATGTGGGAGAATGGACCCAATGTGTTTTCCAAGTGTCAGCTGTTGTCCCTAAAATCCAAAATTTGTCAGAAGTGGGATTCGAACCCACGCCTCCAGGAGAGACTGCGACCTGAACGCAGCGCCTTAGACCGCTCGGCCATCCTGACAACAGAGCTGGCGTTGTTTGGTACTCCAAAGAAATTCGAAAAGACAGTTCATTGCTACCCTGGCCATCAGTGATTGATGCGTGAAGTATGGGATGTCTCAGGCAAAAAAAGAGCTTGTTGATTAAGCCACTACACATCTGTCAGCTGGTATTGGTGTTCTTCTGCCCTTTGCTGGCAACACATCAATTCATGGAGCTTTAACATATGCATTCATTTTTTCAGCAAACTCCAGAAAAAGAGTTCTTAGAGTAACCAGTATCCAATTATTGCATTACATTAATTGAACCACGTCATTTGGTAGAGTACTAGAGTCATTGAATGGAGCACAACAGAAAGAACTGTTGCCAAAGTTGCCTGCATTTATTGCACATTAAAACCTGAGACTAGCAACACAGCTCAAAGGACAAGCTGGTTTTATTTGTTCTACACTATAACAGGTCCCACTGTGATTTGAACTCAGATCACTGGATTCACAGTCCAGAGTGCTTACCTATACACCAGGGAATCTCCAGATGCTGCCAAATGAAGAATGTGTGCACTGGAAATGTCAACAGTGTTACACAGACAACAGTTTTAACAGTCTCTGGTTTTACTGAGCAGTCCTGAACACTCTGATGCTTGACAGGGGTTTCAAGCTTATTGCATTTCACCGGGAGATATTTAAACTACTAGCCCTTATGACTCTGTTTGGGGTGAAACACAAAAATAGGGAAGCACTTGAAAACGAGGGGTAGGGTTATAAATTAGGAATTTGGGATTGTGTCTGGGATCGCACTTCATGCCCAAAATGTGTTTTTAGCATTATCTGAATGAGATCCGCAAGGATATTTACTTAAGAGTTTGTCTATCGTAAACCATTGTGCAACCTTTGCCTCATCTCTCTCCCTGTATTAGTTCTTTAAACACTTGCCATGAGTGTTGATTGCACAAAGTACTCTAAGTCTCTGGAACAAGATGAGCTCGTTGACAATGCCACTGTGTGTCTCCCAGTTGGTGGAGTAACTGAGTCACTCGTTGGGGCAAAAACCCTACAACTAGCCAGCTGTAGGTTACACCGAGATTTGAACTCGAATCACCGGTTTCAAAGTCCAGAGTGCTCACCATTACACCGTGGAACCATTTAGCCTTGTTAGGCTACTTTTGTTGAACAGTTTCTTCGAGACAATTTGATTCATTTCATTAATCTGTGCATATTGACAACTTTGAGATTGGGTGATCATGTAGCAAACTATAAAATTGTCAATACAAGGAAGTTTGGGTACATCTAAGCACTGTGTCACTCTTATCTCTGTGTGTGATGTTCATTGCATCTATCCAGATGAACTGTAACTTGTATAACATCAAAGTCTATGAATTCATCCAGAGAAGCATTAGTGGAGAACAGGTTGTTCCCCAGCATTGACTAATGTGGGAGAATGGACACAATGTGTTTTCCAAGTGTCAGCTGTTGTCCCTAAAATCCAACATTTGTCAGAAGTGGGATTCGAACCCACGCCTCTAGCAGAGACTGCGACCTGAACACAGCGCCTTAGACCGCTCGGCCATCCTGACAACAGAACTAGGGTTGTTTGGTACTCCAAAGAAATCCGAAAAGACAGTTCATTGCTACCCTGGCCATCAGTGATTGATGCGTGAAGTATGGGATGTCTCAGGCAAAAAAAGAGCTTGTTGATTAAGCCACTACACATCTGTCAGCTGGTATTGGTGTTCTTCTGCCCTTTGCTGGCAACACATCAATTCATGGAGCTTTAACATATGCATTCATTTTTTCAGCAAACTCCAGAAAAAGAGTTCTTAGAGTAACCAGTATCCAATTATTGCATTACATTAATTGAACCACGTCATTTGGTAGAGTACTAGAGTCATTGAATGGAGCACAACAGAAAGAACTGTTGCCAAAGTTGCCTGCATTTATTGCACATTAAAACCTGAGACTAGCAACACAGCTCAAAGGACAAGCTGGTTTTATTTGTTCTACACTATAACAGGTCCCACCGTGATTTGAACTCAGATCACTGGATTCACAGTCCAGAGTGCTTACCTATACACCAGGGAATCTCCAGATGCTGCCAAATGAAGAATGTGTGCACTGGAAATGTCAACAGTGTTACACAGACAACAGTTTTAACAGTCTCTGGTTTTACTGAGCAGTCCTGAACACTCTGATGCTTGACAGGGGTTTCAAGGCTTATTGCATTTCACCGGGAGATATTTAAACTACTAGCCCTTATGACTCTGTTTGGGGTGAAACACAAAAATGGGGAAGCACTTGAAAACGAGGGGTAGGGTTATAAATTAGGAATTTGGGATTGTGTCTGGGATCGCACTTCATGCCCAAAATGTGTTTTTAGCATGATCTGAATGAGATCCGCAAGGATATTTACTTAAGAGTGTGTCTATCGTAAACCATTGTGCAACCTTTGCCTCATCTCTCTCCCTGTATTAGTTCTTTAAACACTTGCCATGAGTGTTGATTGCACAAAGTACTCTATGTCTCTGGAACAAGATGAGCTCGTTGACAATGCCATCGTGTGTCTCCCAGTTGGTGGAGTAACTGAGTCACTCATTGGGGCAAAAAAGCTATAACTAGCCAGCGGTGGGTTCCACCGAGATTTGAACTCGGATCACCGGATTCAAAGTCCAGAGTGCTCACCATTACACCGTGGAACCATTTCACCTTTTTAGGCTACTTTTGTTGAACAGTTTCTTCGAGACAATTTGATTCATTTCATTAATGTGTGCATATTGACAACTTTGAGATTGGGTGATCATGTAGCAAACTATAAAATTGTCAATACAAGGAAGTTTGGGTACATCTAAGCACTGTGTCACTCTTATCTCTGTGTGTGATGTTCATTGCATCTATTCAGATGAACTGTAACTTGTATAACATCAAAGTCTATGAATTCATCCAGAGAAGCATTAGTGGAGAACAGGTTGTTCCCCAGCATTGACTAATGTGGGAGAATGGACACAATGTGTTTTCCAAGTGTCAGCTTTTGTCCCTAAAATCCAACATTTGTCAGAAGTGGGATTCGAACCCACGCCGCTAGCAGAGACTGCGACCTGAACACAGCGCCTTAGACCGCTCGGCCATCCTGACAACAGAACTAGGGTTGTTTGGTACTCCAAAGAAATCCGAAAAGACAGTTCATTGCTACCCTGGCCATCAGTGATTGATGCGTGAAGTATGGGATGTCTCAGGCAAAAAAAGAGCTTGTTGATTAAGCCACTACACATCTGTCAGCTGGTATTGGTGTTCTTCTGCCCTTTGCTGGCAACACATCAATTCATGGAGCTTTAACATATGCATTCATTTTTTCAGCAAACTCCAGAAAAAGAGTTCTTAGAGTAACCAGTATCCAATTATTGCATTACATTAATTGAACCACGTCATTTGGTAGAGTACTAGAGTCATTGAATGGAGCACAACAGAAAGAACTGTTGCCAAAGTTGCCTGCATTTATTGCACATTAAAACCTGAGACTAGCTACACAGCTCAAAGGACAAGCTGGTTTTATTCGTTCTACACTATAACAGGTCCCACTGTGATTTGAACTCAGATCACTGGATTCACAGTCCAGAGTGCTTACCTATACACCAGGGAATCTCCAGATGCTGCCAAATGAAGAATGTGTGCACTGGAAATGTCAACAGTGTTACACAGACAACAGTTTTAACAGTCTCTGGTTTTACTGAGCAGTCCTGAACACTCTGATGCTTGACAGGGGTTTCAAGGCTTATTGCATTTCACCGGGAGATATTTCAACTACTAGCCCTTATGACTCTGTTTGGGGTGAAACACAAAAATAGGGAAGCACTTGAAAACGAGGGGTAGGGTTATAAATTAGGAATTTGGGATTGTGTCTGGGATCGCACTTCATGCCCAAAATGTGTTTTTAGCATTATCTGAATGAGATCCGCAAGGATATTTACTTAAGAGTGTGTCTATCGTAAACCATTGTGCAACCTTTGCCTCATCTCTCTCCCTGTATTAGTTCTTTAAACACTTGCCATGAGTGTTGATTGCACAAAGTACTCTATGTCTCTGGAACAAGATGAGCTCGTTGACAATGCCATCGTGTGTCTCCCAGTTGGTGGAGTAACTGAGTCACTCATTGGGGCAAAAAAGCTATAACTAGCCAGCGGTGGGTTCCACCGAGATTTGAACTCGGATCACCGGATTCAAAGTCCAGAGTGCTCACCATTACACCGTGGAACCATTTCACCTTTTTAGGCTACTTTTGTTGAACAGTTTCTTCGAGACAATTTGATTCATTTCATTAATGTGTGCATATTGACAACTTTGAGATTGGGTGATCATGTAGCAAACTATAAAATTGTCAATACAAGGAAGTTTGGGTACATCTAAGCACTGTGTCACTCTTATCTCTGTGTGATGTTCATTGCATCTATCCAGATGAACTGTAACTTGTATAACATCAAAGTCTATGAATTCATCCAGATAAGCATTAGTGGAGAACAGGTTGTTCCCCACCATTGACTAATGTGGGAGAATGGACCCAATGTGTTTTCCAAGTGTCAGCTGTTGTCCCTAAAATCCAACATTTGTCAGAAGTGGGATTCGAACCCACGCCTCCAGGAGAGACTGCGACCTGAACGCAGCGCCTTAGACCGCTCGGCCATCCTGACAACAGAACTGGGGTTGTTTGGTACTCCAAAGAAATCCGAAAAGACAGTTCATTGCTACCCTGGCCATCAGTGATTGATGCGTGAAGTATGGGATGTCTCAGGCAATAAAAGAGCTTGTTGATTAAGCCACTACACATCTGTCAGCTGGTATTGGTGTTCTTCTGCCCTTTGCTGGCAACACATCAATTCATGGAGCTTTAACATATGCATTCATTTTTTCAGCAAACTCCAGAAAAAGAGTTCTTAGAGTAACCAGTATCCAATTATTGCATTACATTAATTGAACCACGTCATTTGGTAGAGTACTAGAGTCATTGAATGGAGCACAACAGAAAGAACTGTTGCCAAAGTTGCCTGCATTTATTGCACATTAAAACCTGAGACTAGCAACACAGCTCAAAGGACAAGCTGGTTTTATTCGTTCTACACTATAACAGGTCCCACTGTGATTTGAACTCAGAACACTGGATTCACAGTCCAGAGTGCTTACCTATACACCAGGGAATCTCCAGATGCTGCCAAATGAAGAATGTGTGCCCTGGAAATGTCAACAGTGTTACACAGACAACAGTTTTAACAGTCTCTGGTTTTACTGAGCAGTCCTGAACACTCTGATGCTTGACAGGGGTTTCAAACTTATTGCATTTCACCGGGAGATATTTCAACTACTAGCACTTATGACTCTGTTTGGGGTGAAACACAAAAATAGGGAAGCACTTGAAAACGAGGGGTAGGGTTATAAATTAGGAATTTGGGATTGTGTCTGGGATTGCACTTCATGCCCAAAATGTGTTTTTAGCATTATCTGAATGAGATCCGCAAGGATATTTACTTAAGAGTGTGTCTATCGTAAACCATTGTGCAACCTTTGCCTCATCTCTCTCCCTGTATTAGTTCTTTAAACACTTGCCATGAGTGTTGATTGCACAAAGTACTCTATGTCTCTGGAACAAGATGAGCTCGTTGACAATGCCATCGTGTGTCTCCCAGTTGGTGGAGTAACTGAGTCACTCATTGGGGCAAAAAAGCTATAACTAGCCAGCGGTGGGTTCCACCGAGATTTGAACTCGGATCACCGGATTCAAAGTCTAGAGTGCTCACCATTACACCGTGGAACCATTTCACCTTTTTAGGCTACTTTTGTTGAACAGTTTCTTCGAGACAATTTGATTCATTTCATTAATGTGTGCATATTGACAACTTTGAGATTGGGTGATCATGTAGCAAACTATAAAATTGTCAATACAAGGAAGTTTGGGTACATCTAAGCACTGTGTCACTCTTATCTCTGTGTGATGTTCATTGCATCTATCCAGATGAACTGTAACTTGTATAACATCAAAGTCTATGAATTCATCCAGATAAGCATTAGTGGAGAACAGGTTGTTTCCCACCATTAATTAATGGACCGAATGTGTTTTCCAAGTGTCAGCTGTTGTCCCTAAAATCCAGCATTTGTCAGAAGTGGGATTCGAACCCACGCATTTTAGCATTATCTGAATGAGATCCGCAAGGATATTTACTTAAGAGTTTGTCTATCGTAAACCATTGTGCAACCTTTGCCTCATCTCTCTCCCTGTATTAGTTCTTTAAACACTTGCCATGAGTGTTGATTGCACAAAGTACTCTATGTCTCTGGAACAAGATGAGCTCGTTGACAATGCCATCGTGTGTCTCCCAGTTGGTGGAGTAACTGAGTCACTCATTGGGGCAAAAAAGCTATAACTAGCCAGCGGTGGGTTCCACCGAGATTTGAACTCGGATCACCGGATTCAAAGTCCAGAGTGCTCACCATTACACCGTGGAACCATTTCACCTTTTTAGGCTACTTTTGTTGAACAGTTTCTTCGAGACAATTTGATTCATTTCATTAATGTGTGCATATTGACAACTTTGAGATTGGGTGATCATGTAGCAAACTATAAAATTGTCAATACAAGGAAGTTTGGGTACATGTAAGCACTGTGTCACTCTTATCTCTGTGTGATGTTCATTGCATCTATCCAGATGAACTGTAACTTGTATAACATCAAAGTCTATGAATTCATCCAGATAAGCATTAGTGGAGAACAGGTTGTTTCCCACCATTGATTAATGGACCGAATGTGTTTTCCAAGTGTCAGCTGTTGTCCCTAAAATCCAGCATTTGTCAGAAGTGGGATTCGAACCCACGCCTCCAGGAGAGACTGCGACCTGAACGCAGCGCCTTAGAACGCTCGGCCATCCTGACAACAGAACTGGGGTTGTTTGGTACTCCAAAGAAATCCGAAAAGACAGTTCATTGCTACCCTGGCCATCAGTGATTGATGCGTGAAGTATGGGATGTCTCAGGCAATAAAAGAGCTTGTTGATTAAGCCACTACACATCTGTCAGCTGGTATTGGTGTTCTTCTGCCCTTTGCTGGCAACACATCAATTCATGGAGCTTTAACATATGCATTCATTTTTTCAGCAAACTCCAGAAAAAGAGTTCTTAGAGTAACCAGTATCCAATTATTGCATTACATTAATTGAACCACGTCATTTGGTAGAGTACTAGAGTCATTGAATGGAGCACAACAGAAAGAACTGTTGCCAAAGTTGCCTGCATTTATTGCACATTAAAACCTGAGACTAGCAACACAGCTCAAAGGACAAGCTGGTTTTATTCGTTCTACACTATAACAGGTCCCACCGTGATTTGAACTCAGATCACTGGATTCACAGTCCAGAGTGCTTACCTATACACCAGGGAATCTCCAGATGCTGCCAAATGAAGAATGTGTGCACTGGAAATGTCAACAGTGTTACACAGACAACAGTTTTAACAGTCTCTGGTTTTACTGAGCAGTCCTGAACACTCTGATGCTTGACAGGGGTTTCAAGGCTTATTGCATTTCACCGGGAGATATTTCAACTACTAGCCCTTATGACTCTGTTTGGGGTGAAACACAAAAATAGGGAAGCACTTGAAAACGAGGGGTAGGGTTATAAATTAGAAATTTGGGATTGTGTCTGGGATCGCACTTCATGCCCAAAATGTGTTTTTAGCATTATCTGAATGAGATCCGCAAGGATATTTACTTAAGAGTGTGTGAGTGTGTCTATCGTAAACCATTGTGCAACCTTTGCCTCATCTCTCTCCCTGTATTAGTTCTTTAAACACTTGCCATGAGTGTTGATTGCACAAAGTACTCTATGTCTCTGGAACAAGATGAGCTCGTTGACAATGCCATCGTGTGTCTCCCAGTTGGTGGAGTAACTGAGTCACTCATTGGGGCAAAAAAGCTATAACTAGCCAGCGGTGGGTTCCACCGAGATTTGAACTCGGATCACCGGATTCAAAGTCCAGAGTGCTCACCATTACCCCGTGGAACCATTTTACATTGTTAGGCTACTTTTGTTGAACAGTTTCTTCGAGACAATTTGATTCATTTCAATAATCTGAATGAGATCCGCAAGGATATTTACTTAAGAGTTTGTCTATCGTAAACCATTGTGCAACCTTTGCCTCATCTCTCTCCCTGTATTAGTTCTTTAAACACTTGCCATGAGTGTTGATTGCACAAAGTACTCTATGTCTCTGGAACAAGATGAGCTCGTTGACAATGCCATCGTGTGTCTCCCAGTTGGTGGAGTAACTGAGTCACTCATTGGGGCAAAAAAGCTATAACTAGCCAGCGGTGGGTTCCACCGAGATTTGAACTCGGATCACCGGATTCAAAGTCCAGAGTGCTCACCATTACACCGTGGAACCATTTCACCTTTTTAGGCTACTTTTGTTGAACAGTTTCTTCGAGACAATTTGATTCATTTCATTAATGTGTGCATATTGACAACTTTGAGATTGGGTGATCATGTAGCAAACTATAAAATTGTCAATACAAGGAAGTTTGGGTACATCTAAGCATTGTGTCACTCTTATCTCTGTGTGATGTTCATTGCATCTATCCAGATGAACTGTAACTTGTATAACATCAAAGTCTATGAATTCATCCAGATAAGCATTAGTGGAGAACAGGTTGTTTCCCACCATTGATTAATGGACCGAATGTGTTTTCCAAGTGTCAGCTGTTGTCCCTAAAATCCAACATTTGTCAGAAGTGGGATTCGAACCCACGCCTCTAGCAGAGACTGCGACCTGAACACAGCGCCTTAGACCGCTCGGCCATCCTGACAACAGAACTAGGGTTGTTTGGTACTCCAAAGAAATCCGAAAAGACAGTTCATTGCTACCCTGGCCATCAGTGATTGATGCGTGAAGTATGGGATGTCTCAGGCAAAAAAAGAGCTTGTTGATTAAGCCACTACACATCTGTCAGCTGGTATTGGTGTTCTTCTGCCCTTTGCTGGCAACACATCAATTCATGGAGCTTTAACATATGCATTCATTTTTTCAGCAAACTCCAGAAAAAGAGTTCTTAGAGTAACCAGTATCCAATTATTGCATTACATTAATTGAACCACGTCATTTGGTAGAGTACTAGAGTCATTGAATGGAGCACAACAGAAAGAACTGTTGCCAAAGTTGCCTGCATTTATTGCACATTAAAACCTGAGACTAGCAACACAGCTCAAAGGACAAGCTGGTTTTATTTGTTCTACACTATAACAGGTCCCACCGTGATTTGAACTCAGATCACTGGATTCACAGTCCAGAGTGCTTACCTATACACCAGGGAATCTCCAGATGCTGCCAAATGAAGAATGTGTGCACTGGAAATGTCAACAGTGTTACACAGACAACAGTTTTAACAGTCTCTGGTTTTACTGAGCAGTCCTGAACACTCTGATGCTTGACAGGGGTTTCAAGCTTATTGCATTTCACCGGGAGATATTTCAACTACTAGCCCTTATGACTCTGTTTGGGGTGAAACACAAAAATAGGGAAGCACTTGAAAACGAGGGGTAGGGTTATAAATTAGGAATTTGGGATTGTGTCTGGGATCGCACTTCATGCCCAAAATGTGTTTTTAGCATTATCTGAATGAGATCCGCAAGGATATTTACTTAAGAGTGTGTCTATCGTAAACCATTGTGCAACCTTTGCCTCATCTCTCTCCCTGTATTAGTTCTTTAAACACTTGCCATGAGTGTTGATTGCACAAAGTACTCTATGTCTCTGGAACAAGATGAGCTCGTTGACAATGCCATCGTGTGTCTCCCAGTTGGTGGAGTAACTGAGTCACTCATTGGGGCAAAAAAGCTATAACTAGCCAGCGGTGGGTTCCACCAAGATTTGAACTCTGATCACCGGATTCGAAGTCAGATCACCGGATTCAAAGTCCAGAGTGCTCACCATTACACCGTGGAACCATTTCACATTGTTAGGCTACTTTTGTTGAACAGTTTCTTCGAGACAATTTGATTCATTTCAATAATGTGTGCATATTGACAACGTTGAGATTGGGTGATCATGTAGCAAACTATAAAATTGTCAATACAAGGACGTTTGGGTACATCTAAGCACTGTGTCACTCTAATCTCTGTGTGTGATGTTCATTGCATCTATCCAGATGAACTGTAACTTGTATAACATCAAATTCTATGAATTCATGCAGATAAGCATTAGTGGAGAACAGGTTGTTCCCCACCATTGACTAATGTGGGAGAATGGACCCAATGTGTTTTCCAAGTGTCAGCTGTTGTCCCTAAAATCCAAAATTTGTCAGAAGTGGGATTCGAACCCACGCCTCCAGGAGAGACTGCGACCTGAACGCAGCGCCTTAGACCGCTCGGCCATCCTGACAACAGAGCTGGCGGTGTTTGGTACTCCAAAGAAATTCGAAAAGACAGTTCATTGCTACCCTGGCCATCAGTGATTGATGCGTGAAGTATGGAATGTCTCAGGCAAAAAAAGAGCTTGTTGATTAAGCCACTACACATCTGTCAGCTGGTATTGGTGTTCTTCTGCCCTTTGCTGGCAACACATCAATTCATGGAGCTTTAACATATGCATTCATTTTTTCAGCAAACTCCAGAAAAAGAGTTCTTAGAGTAACCAGTATCCAATTATTGCATTACATTAATTGAACCACGTCATTTGGTAGAGTACTAGAGTCATTGAATGGAGCACAACAGAAAGAACTGTTGCCAAAGTTGCCTGCATTTATTGCACATTAAAACCTGAGACTAGCAACACAGCTCAAAGGACAAGCTGGTTTTATTTGTTCTACACTATAACAGGTCCCACTGTGATTTGAACTCAGATCACTGGATTCACAGTCCAGAGTGCTTACCTATACACCAGGGAATCTCCAGATGCTGCCAAATGAAGAATGTGTGCACTGGAAATGTCAACAGTGTTACACAGACAACAGTTTTAACAGTCTCTGGTTTTACTGAGCAGTCCTGAACACTCTGATGCTTGACAGGGGTTTCAAACTTATTGCATTTCACCGGGAGATATTTCAACTACTAGCACTTATGACTCTGTTTGGGGTGAAACACAAAAATAGGGAAGCACTTGAAAACGAGGGGTAGGGTTATAAATTAGGAATTTGGGATTGTGTCTGGGATCGCACTTCATGCCCAAAATGTGTTTTTAGCATTATCTGAATGAGATCCGCAAGGATATTTACTTAAGAGTGTGTCTATCGTAAACCATTGTGCAACCTTTGCCTCATCTCTCTCCCTGTATTAGTTCTTTAAACACTTGCCATGAGTGTTGATTGCACAAAGTACTCTAAGTCTCTGGAACAAGATGAGCTCGTTGACAATGCCACTGTGTGTCTCCCAGTTGGTGGAGTAACTGAGTCACTCGTTGGGGCAAAAACCCTACAACTAGCCAGCTGTAGGTTACACCGAGATTTGAACTCGAATCACCGGATTCAAAGTCCAGAGTGCTCACCATTACACCGTGGAACCATTTCACCTTTTTAGGCTACTTTTGTTGAACAGTTTCTTCGAGACAATTTGATTCATTTCATTAATGTGTGCATATTGACAACTTTGAGATTGGGTGATCATGTAGCAAACTATAAAATTGTCAATACAAGGAAGTTTGGGTACATCTAAGCATTGTGTCACTCTTATCTCTGTGTGATGTTCATTGCATCTATCCAGATGAACTGTAACTTGTATAACATCAAAGTCTATGAATTCATCCAGATAAGCATTAGTGGAGAACAGGTTGTTTCCCACCATTAATTAATGGACCGAATGTGTTTTCCAAGTGTCAGCTGTTGTCCCTAAAATCCAGCATTTGTCAGAAGTGGGATTCGAACCCACGCATTTTAGCATTATCTGAATGAGATCCGCAAGGATATTTACTTAAGAGTTTGTCTATCGTAAACCATTGTGCAACCTTTGCCTCATCTCTCTCCCTGTATTAGTTCTTTAAACACTTGCCATGAGTGTTGATTGCACAAAGTACTCTATGTCTCTGGAACAAGATGAGCTCGTTGACAATGCCATCGTGTGTCTCCCAGTTGGTGGAGTAACTGAGTCACTCATTGGGGCAAAAAAGCTATAACTAGCCAGCGGTGGGTTCCACCGAGATTTGAACTCGGATCACCGGATTCAAAGTCCAGAGTGCTCACCATTACACCGTGGAACCATTTCACCTTTTTAGGCTACTTTTGTTGAACAGTTTCTTCGAGACAATTTGATTCATTTCATTAATGTGTGCATATTGACAACTTTGAGATTGGGTGATCATGTAGCAAACTATAAAATTGTCAATACAAGGAAGTTTGGGTACATGTAAGCACTGTGTCACTCTTATCTCTGTGTGATGTTCATTGCATCTATCCAGATGAACTGTAACTTGTATAACATCAAAGTCTATGAATTCATCCAGATAAGCATTAGTGGAGAACAGGTTGTTTCCCACCATTGATTAATGGACCGAATGTGTTTTCCAAGTGTCAGCTGTTGTCCCTAAAATCCAGCATTTGTCAGAAGTGGGATTCGAACCCACGCCTCCAGGAGAGACTGCGACCTGAACGCAGCGCCTTAGACCGCTCGGCCATCCTGACAACAGAACTGGGGTTGTTTGGTACTCCAAAGAAATCCGAAAAGACAGTTCATTGCTACCCTGGCCATCAGTGATTGATGCGTGAAGTATGGGATGTCTCAGGCAATAAAAGAGCTTGTTGATTAAGCCACTACACATCTGTCAGCTGGTATTGGTGTTCTTCTGCCCTTTGCTGGCAACACATCAATTCATGGAGCTTTAACATATGCATTCATTTTTTCAGCAAACTCCAGAAAAAGAGTTCTTAGAGTAACCAGTATCCAATTATTGCATTACATTAATTGAACCACGTCATTTGGTAGAGTACTAGAGTCATTGAATGGAGCACAACAGAAAGAACTGTTGCCAAAGTTGCCTGCATTTATTGCACATTAAAACCTGAGACTAGCAACACAGCTCAAAGGACAAGCTGGTTTTATTCGTTCTACACTATAACAGGTCCCACCGTGATTTGAACTCAGATCACTGGATTCACAGTCCAGAGTGCTTACCTATACACCAGGGAATCTCCAGATGCTGCCAAATGAAGAATGTGTGCACTGGAAATGTCAACAGTGTTACACAGACAACAGTTTTAACAGTCTCTGGTTTTACTGAGCAGTCCTGAACACTCTGATGCTTGACAGGGGTTTCAAGGCTTATTGCATTTCACCGGGAGATATTTCAACTACTAGCCCTTATGACTCTGTTTGGGGTGAAACACAAAAATAGGGAAGCACTTGAAAACGAGGGGTAGGGTTATAAATTAGAAATTTGGGATTGTGTCTGGGATCGCACTTCATGCCCAAAATGTGTTTTTAGCATTATCTGAATGAGATCCGCAAGGATATTTACTTAAGAGTGTGTGAGTGTGTCTATCGTAAACCATTGTGCAACCTTTGCCTCATCTCTCTCCCTGTATTAGTTCTTTAAACACTTGCCATGAGTGTTGATTGCACAAAGTACTCTATGTCTCTGGAACAAGATGAGCTCGTTGACAATGCCATCGTGTGTCTCCCAGTTGGTGGAGTAACTGAGTCACTCATTGGGGCAAAAAAGCTATAACTAGCCAGCGGTGGGTTCCACCGAGATTTGAACTCGGATCACCGGATTCAAAGTCCAGAGTGCTCACCATTACCCCGTGGAACCATTTTACATTGTTAGGCTACTTTTGTTGAACAGTTTCTTCGAGACAATTTGATTCATTTCAATAATGTGTGCATATTGACAACTTTGAGATTGGGTGATCATGTAGCAAACTATAAAATTGTCAATACAAGGACATTTGGGTACATGTAAGCACTGTGTCACTCTAATCTCTGTGTGTGATGTTCATTGCATCTATCCAGATGAACTGTAACTTGTATAACATCAAATTCTATGAATTCATGCAGATAAGCATTAGTGGAGAACAGGTTGTTCCCCACCATTGACTAATGTGGGAGAATGGACCCAATGTGTTTTCCAAGTGTCAGCTGTTGTCCCTAAAATCCAAAATTTGTCAGAAGTGGGATTCGAACCCACGCCTCCAGGAGAGACTGCGACCTGAACGCAGCCCCTTAGACCGCTCGGCCATCCTGACAACAGAGCTGGCGTTGTTTGGTACTCCAAAGAAATTCGAAAAGACAGTTCATTGCTACCCTGGCCATCAGTGATTGATGCGTGAAGTATGGGATGTCTCAGGCAAAAAAAGAGCTTGTTGATTAAGCCACTACACATCTGTCAGCTGGTATTGGTGTTCTTCTGCCCTTTGCTGGCAACACATCAATTCATGGAGCTTTAACATATGCATTCATTTTTTCAGCAAACTCCAGAAAAAGAGTTCTTAGAGTAACCAGTATCCAATTATTGCATTACATTAATTGAACCACGTCATTTGGTAGAGTACTAGAGTCATTGAATGGAGCACAACAGAAAGAACTGTTGCCAAAGTTGCCTGCATTTATTGCACATTAAAACCTGAGACTAGCAACACAGCTCAAAGGACAAGCTGGTTTTATTTGTTCTACACTATAACAGGTCCCACTGTGATTTGAACTCAGATCACTGGATTCACAGTCCAGAGTGCTTACCTATACACCAGGGAATCTCCAGATGCTGCCAAATGAAGAATGTGTGCACTGGAAATGTCAACAGTGTTACACAGACAACAGTTTTAACAGTCTCTGGTTTTACTGAGCAGTCCTGAACACTCTGATGCTTGACAGGGGTTTCAAGCTTATTGCATTTCACCGGGAGATATTTAAACTACTAGCCCTTATGACTCTGTTTGGGGTGAAACACAAAAATAGGGAAGCACTTGAAAACGAGGGGTAGGGTTATAAATTAGGAATTTGGGATTGTGTCTGGGATCGCACTTCATGCCCAAAATGTGTTTTTAGCATTATCTGAATGAGATCCGCAAGGATATTTACTTAAGAGTTTGTCTATCGTAAACCATTGTGCAACCTTTGCCTCATCTCTCTCCCTGTATTAGTTCTTTAAACACTTGCCATGAGTGTTGATTGCACAAAGTACTCTATGTCTCTGGAACAAGATGAGCTCGTTGACAATGCCATCGTGTGTCTCCCAGTTGGTGGAGTAACTGAGTCACTCATTGGGGCAAAAAAGCTATAACTAGCCAGCGGTGGGTTCCACCGAGATTTGAACTCGGATCACCGGATTCAAAGTCCAGAGTGCTCACCATTACACCGTGGAACCATTTCACCTTTTTAGGCTACTTTTGTTGAACAGTTTCTTCGAGACAATTTGATTCATTTCATTAATGTGTGCATATTGACAACTTTGAGATTGGGTGATCATGTAGCAAACTATAAAATTGTCAATACAAGGAAGTTTGGGTACATCTAAGCATTGTGTCACTCTTATCTCTGTGTGAT
Organism: Channa argus; assembly: GCF_033026475.1. NCBI lineage: Eukaryota > Metazoa > Chordata > Actinopteri > Anabantiformes > Channidae > Channa > Channa argus. The sequence continues at coordinate 70,652 of NC_090198.1, forward strand.
GTTCATTGCATCTATCCAGATGAACTGTAACTTGTATAACATCAAAGTCTATGAATTCATCCAGATAAGCATTAGTGGAGAACAGGTTGTTTCCCACCATTGATTAATGGACCGAATGTGTTTTCCAAGTGTCAGCTGTTGTCCCTAAAATCCAACATTTGTCAGAAGTGGGATTCGAACCCACGCCTCTAGCAGAGACTGCGACCTGAACACAGCGCCTTAGACCGCTCGGCCATCCTGACAACAGAACTAGGGTTGTTTGGTACTCCAAAGAAATCCGAAAAGACAGTTCATTGCTACCCTGGCCATCAGTGATTGATGCGTGAAGTATGGGATGTCTCAGGCAAAAAAAGAGCTTGTTGATTAAGCCACTACACATCTGTCAGCTGGTATTGGTGTTCTTCTGCCCTTTGCTGGCAACACATCAATTCATGGAGCTTTAACATATGCATTCATTTTTTCAGCAAACTCCAGAAAAAGAGTTCTTAGAGTAACCAGTATCCAATTATTGCATTACATTAATTGAACCACGTCATTTGGTAGAGTACTAGAGTCATTGAATGGAGCACAACAGAAAGAACTGTTGCCAAAGTTGCCTGCATTTATTGCACATTAAAACCTGAGACTAGCAACACAGCTCAAAGGACAAGCTGGTTTTATTTGTTCTACACTATAACAGGTCCCACCGTGATTTGAACTCAGATCACTGGATTCACAGTCCAGAGTGCTTACCTATACACCAGGGAATCTCCAGATGCTGCCAAATGAAGAATGTGTGCACTGGAAATGTCAACAGTGTTACACAGACAACAGTTTTAACAGTCTCTGGTTTTACTGAGCAGTCCTGAACACTCTGATGCTTGACAGGGGTTTCAAGCTTATTGCATTTCACCGGGAGATATTTCAACTACTAGCCCTTATGACTCTGTTTGGGGTGAAACACAAAAATAGGGAAGCACTTGAAAACGAGGGGTAGGGTTATAAATTAGGAATTTGGGATTGTGTCTGGGATCGCACTTCATGCCCAAAATGTGTTTTTAGCATTATCTGAATGAGATCCGCAAGGATATTTACTTAAGAGTGTGTCTATCGTAAACCATTGTGCAACCTTTGCCTCATCTCTCTCCCTGTATTAGTTCTTTAAACACTTGCCATGAGTGTTGATTGCACAAAGTACTCTATGTCTCTGGAACAAGATGAGCTCGTTGACAATGCCATCGTGTGTCTCCCAGTTGGTGGAGTAACTGAGTCACTCATTGGGGCAAAAAAGCTATAACTAGCCAGCGGTGGGTTCCACCAAGATTTGAACTCTGATCACCGGATTCGAAGTCAGATCACCGGATTCAAAGTCCAGAGTGCTCACCATTACACCGTGGAACCATTTCACATTGTTAGGCTACTTTTGTTGAACAGTTTCTTCGAGACAATTTGATTCATTTCAATAATGTGTGCATATTGACAACGTTGAGATTGGGTGATCATGTAGCAAACTATAAAATTGTCAATACAAGGACGTTTGGGTACATCTAAGCACTGTGTCACTCTAATCTCTGTGTGTGATGTTCATTGCATCTATCCAGATGAACTGTAACTTGTATAACATCAAATTCTATGAATTCATGCAGATAAGCATTAGTGGAGAACAGGTTGTTCCCCACCATTGACTAATGTGGGAGAATGGACCCAATGTGTTTTCCAAGTGTCAGCTGTTGTCCCTAAAATCCAAAATTTGTCAGAAGTGGGATTCGAACCCACGCCTCCAGGAGAGACTGCGACCTGAACGCAGCGCCTTAGACCGCTCGGCCATCCTGACAACAGAGCTGGCGGTGTTTGGTACTCCAAAGAAATTCGAAAAGACAGTTCATTGCTACCCTGGCCATCAGTGATTGATGCGTGAAGTATGGAATGTCTCAGGCAAAAAAAGAGCTTGTTGATTAAGCCACTACACATCTGTCAGCTGGTATTGGTGTTCTTCTGCCCTTTGCTGGCAACACATCAATTCATGGAGCTTTAACATATGCATTCATTTTTTCAGCAAACTCCAGAAAAAGAGTTCTTAGAGTAACCAGTATCCAATTATTGCATTACATTAATTGAACCACGTCATTTGGTAGAGTACTAGAGTCATTGAATGGAGCACAACAGAAAGAACTGTTGCCAAAGTTGCCTGCATTTATTGCACATTAAAACCTGAGACTAGCAACACAGCTCAAAGGACAAGCTGGTTTTATTTGTTCTACACTATAACAGGTCCCACTGTGATTTGAACTCAGATCACTGGATTCACAGTCCAGAGTGCTTACCTATACACCAGGGAATCTCCAGATGCTGCCAAATGAAGAATGTGTGCACTGGAAATGTCAACAGTGTTACACAGACAACAGTTTTAACAGTCTCTGGTTTTACTGAGCAGTCCTGAACACTCTGATGCTTGACAGGGGTTTCAAACTTATTGCATTTCACCGGGAGATATTTCAACTACTAGCACTTATGACTCTGTTTGGGGTGAAACACAAAAATAGGGAAGCACTTGAAAACGAGGGGTAGGGTTATAAATTAGGAATTTGGGATTGTGTCTGGGATCGCACTTCATGCCCAAAATGTGTTTTTAGCATTATCTGAATGAGATCCGCAAGGATATTTACTTAAGAGTGTGTCTATCGTAAACCATTGTGCAACCTTTGCCTCATCTCTCTCCCTGTATTAGTTCTTTAAACACTTGCCATGAGTGTTGATTGCACAAAGTACTCTAAGTCTCTGGAACAAGATGAGCTCGTTGACAATGCCACTGTGTGTCTCCCAGTTGGTGGAGTAACTGAGTCACTCGTTGGGGCAAAAACCCTACAACTAGCCAGCTGTAGGTTACACCGAGATTTGAACTCGAATCACCGGATTCAAAGTCCAGAGTGCTCACCATTACACCGTGGAACCATTTCACCTTTTTAGGCTACTTTTGTTGAACAGTTTCTTCGAGACAATTTGATTCATTTCATTAATGTGTGCATATTGACAACTTTGAGATTGGGTGATCATGTAGCAAACTATAAAATTGTCAATACAAGGAAGTTTGGGTACATCTAAGCACTGTGTCACTCTTATCTCTGTGTGTGATGTTCATTGCATCTATTCAGATGAACTGTAACTTGTATAACATCAAAGTCTATGAATTCATCCAGAGAAGCATTAGTGGAGAACAGGTTGTTCCCCAGCATTGACTAATGTGGGAGAATGGACACAATGTGTTTTCCAAGTGTCAGCTTTTGTCCCTAAAATCCAACATTTGTCAGAAGTGGGATTCGAACCCACGCCGCTAGCAGAGACTGCGACCTGAACACAGCGCCTTAGACCGCTCGGCGATCCTGACAACAGAACTAGGGTTGTTTGGTACTCCAAAGAAATCCGAAAAGACAGTTCATTGCTACCCTGGCCATCAGTGATTGATGCGTGAAGTATGGGATGTCTCAGGCAAAAAAAGAGCTTGTTGATTAAGCCACTACACATCTGTCAGCTGGTATTGGTGTTCTTCTGCCCTTTGCTGGCAACACATCAATTCATGGAGCTTTAACATATGCATTCATTTTTTCAGCAAACTCCAGAAAAAGAGTTCTTAGAGTAACCAGTATCCAATTATTGCATTACATTAATTGAACCACGTCATTTGGTAGAGTACTAGAGTCATTGAATGGAGCACAACAGAAAGAACTGTTGCCAAAGTTGCCTGCATTTATTGCACATTAAAACCTGAGACTAGCTACACAGCTCAAAGGACAAGCTGGTTTTATTCGTTCTACACTATAACAGGTCCCACTGTGATTTGAACTCAGATCACTGGATTCACAGTCCAGAGTGCTTACCTATACACCAGGGAATCTCCAGATGCTGCCAAATGAAGAATGTGTGCACTGGAAATGTCAACAGTGTTACACAGACAACAGTTTTAACAGTCTCTGGTTTTACTGAGCAGTCCTGAACACTCTGATGCTTGACAGGGGTTTCAAGGCTTATTGCATTTCACCGGGAGATATTTCAACTACTAGCACTTATGACTCTGTTTGGGGTGAAACACAAAAATAGGGAAGCACTTGAAAACGAGGGGTAGGGTTATAAATTAGGAATTTGGGATTGTGTCTGGGATCGCACTTCATGCCCAAAATGTGTTTTTAGCATTATCTGAATGAGATCCGCAAGGATATTTACTTAAGAGTGTGTCTATCGTAAACCATTGTGCAACCTTTGCCTCATCTCTCTCCCTGTATTAGTTCTTTAAACACTTGCCATGAGTGTTGATTGCACAAAGTACTCTATGTCTCTGGAACAAGATGAGCTCGTTGACAATGCCATCGTGTGTCTCCCAGTTGGTGGAGTAACTGAGTCACTCATTGGGGCAAAAAAGCTATAACTAGCCAGCGGTGGGTTCCACCGAGATTTGAACTCGGATCACCGGATTCAAAGTCCAGAGTGCTCACCATTACACCGTGGAACCATTTCACCTTTTTAGGCTACTTTTGTTGAACAGTTTCTTCGAGACAATTTGATTCATTTCATTAATGTGTGCATATTGACAACTTTGAGATTGGGTGATCATGTAGCAAACTATAAAATTGTCAATACAAGGAAGTTTGGGTACATCTAAGCACTGTGTCACTCTTATCTCTGTGTGATGTTCATTGCATCTATCCAGATGAACTGTAACTTGTATAACATCAAAGTCTATGAATTCATCCAGATAAGCATTAGTGGAGAACAGGTTGTTCCCCACCATTGACTAATGTGGGAGAATGGACCCAATGTGTTTTCCAAGTGTCAGCTGTTGTCCCTAAAATCCAAAATTTGAAAAGACAGTTCATTGCTACCCTGGCCATCAGTGATTGATGCGTGAAGTATGGGATGTCTCAGGCAAAAAAAGAGCTTGTTGATTAAGCCACTACACATCTGTCAGCTGGTATTGGTGTTCTTTTGCCCTTTGCTGGCAACACATCAATTCATGGAGCTTTAACATATGCATTCATTTTTTCAGCAAACTCCAGAAAAAGAGTTCTTAGAGTAACCAGTATCCAATTATTGCATTACATTAATTGAACCACGTCATTTGGTAGAGTACTAGAGTCATTGAATGGAGCACAACAGAAAGAACTGTTGCCAAAGTTGCCTGCATTTATTGCACATTAAAACCTGAGCCTAGCAACACAGCTCAAAGGACAAGCTGGTTTTATTCGTTCTACACTATAACAGGTCCCACCGTGATTTGAACTCAGATCACTGGATTCACAGTCCAGAGTGCTTACCTATACACCAGGGAATCTCCAGATGCTGCCAAATGAAGAATGTGTGCACTGGAAATGTCAACAGTGTTACACAGACAACAGTTTTAACAGTCTCTGGTTTTACTGAGCAGTCCTGAACACTCTGATGCTTGACAGGGGTTTCAAGGCTTATTGCATTTCACCGGGAGATATTTAAACTACTAGCCCTTATGACTCTGTTTGGGGTGAAACACAAAAATAGGGAAGCACTTGAAAACGAGGGGTAGGGTTATAAATTAGGAATTTGGGATTGTGTCTGGGATCGCACTTCATGCCCAAAATGTGTTTTTAGCATTATCTGAATGAGATCCGCAAGGATATTTACTTAAGAGTGTGTCTATCGTAAACCATTGTGCAACCTTTGCCTCATCTCTCTCCCTGTATTAGTTCTTTAAACACTTGCCATGAGTGTTGATTGCACAAAGTACTCTATGTCTCTGGAACAAGATGAGCTCGTTGACAATGCCATCGTGTGTCTCCCAGTTGGTGGAGTAACTGAGTCACTCATTGGGGCAAAAAAGCTATAACTAGCCAGCGGTGGGTTCCACCGAGATTTGAACTCGGATCACCGGATTCAAAGTCCAGAGTGCTCACCATTACACCGTGGAACCATTTCACCTTTTTAGGCTACTTTTGTTGAACAGTTTCTTCGAGACAATTTGATTCATTTCATTAATGTGTGCATATTGACAACTTTGAGATTGGGTGATCATGTAGCAAACTATAAAATTGTCAATACAAGGAAGTTTGGGTACATCTAAGCACTGTGTCACTCTTATCTCTGTGTGATGTTCATTGCATCTATCCAGATGAACTGTAACTTGTATAACATCAAAGTCTATGAATTCATCCAGATAAGCATTAGTGGAGAACAGGTTGTTCCCCACCATTGACTAATGTGGGAGAATGGACCCAATGTGTTTTCCAAGTGTCAGCTGTTGTCCCTAAAATCCAGCATTTGTCAGAAGTGGGATTCGAACCCACGCCTCCAGGAGAGACTGCGACCTGAACGCAGCGCCTTAGACCGCTCGGCCATCCTGACAACAGAACTGGGGTTGTTTGGTACTCCAAAGAAATCCGAAAAGACAGTTCATTGCTACCCTGGCCATCAGTGATTGATGCGTGAAGTATGGGATGTCTCAGGCAAAAAAAGAGCTTGTTGATTAAGCCACTACACATCTGTCAGCTGGTATTGGTGTTCTTCTGCCCTTTGCTGGCAACACATCAATTCATGGAGCTTTAACATATGCATTCATTTTTTCAGCAAACTCCAGAAAAAGAGTTCTTAGAGTAACCAGTATCCAATTATTGCATTACATTAATTGAACCACGTCATTTGGTAGAGTACTAGAGTCATTGAATGGAGCACAACAGAAAGAACTGTTGCCAAAGTTGCCTGCATTTATTGCACATTAAAACCTGGGACTAGCAACACAGCTCAAAGGACAAGCTGGTTTTATTCGTTCTACACTATAACAGGTCCCACCGTGATTTGAACTCAGATCACTGGATTCACAGTCCAGAGTGCTTACCTATACACCAGGGAATCTCCAGATGCTGCCAAATGAAGAATGTGTGCACTGGAAATTTCAACAGTGTTACACAGACAACAGTTTTAACAGTCTCTGGTTTTACTGAGCAGTCCTGAACACTCTGATGCTTGACAGGGGTTTCAAGGCTTATTGCATTTCACCGGGAGATATTTTGCCTACTAGCCCTTATGACTCTGTTTGGGGTGAAACACAAAAATAGGGAAGCACTTGAAAACGAGGGGTAGGGTTATAAATTAGGAATTTGGGATTGTGTCTGGGATCGCACTTCATGCCCAAAATGTGTTTTTAGCATTATCTGAATGAGATCCGCAAGGATATTTACTTAAGAGTGTGTCTATCGTAAACCATTGTGCAACCTTTGCCTCATCTCTCTCGCTGTATTAGTTCTTTAAACACTTGCCATGAGTGTTGATTGCACAAAGTACTCTATGTCTCTGGAACAAGATGAGCTCGTTGACAATGCCATCGTGTGTCTCCCAGTTGGTGGAGTAACTGAGTCACTCATTGGGGCAAAAAAGCTATAACTAGCCAGCGGTGGGTTCCACCGAGATTTGAACTCGGATCACCGGATTCAAAGTCCAGAGTGCTCACCATTACACCGTGGAACCATTTCACCTTTTTAGGCTACTTTTGTTGAACAGTTTCTTCGAGACAATTTGATTCATTTCATTAATGTGTGCATATTGACAACTTTGAGATTGGGTGATCATGTAGCAAACTATAAAATTGTCAATACAAGGAAGTTTGGGTACATCTAAGCACTGTGTCACTCTTATCTCTGTGTGATGTTCATTGCATCTATCCAGATGAACTGTAACTTGTATAACATCAAAGTCTATGAATTCATCCAGATAAGCATTAGTGGAGAACAGGTTGTTCCCCACCATTGACTAATGTGGGAGAATGGACCCAATGTGTTTTCCAAGTGTCAGCTGTTGTCCCTAAAATCCAACATTTGTCAGAAGTGGGATTCGAACCCACGCCTCCAGGAGAGACTGCGACCTGAACGCAGCGCCTTAGACCGCTCGGCCATCCTGACAACAGAACTGGGGTTGTTTGGTACTCCAAAGAAATCCGAAAAGACAGTTCATTGCTACCCTGGCCATCAGTGATTGATGCGTGAAGTATGGGATGTCTCAGGCAATAAAAGAGCTTGTTGATTAAGCCACTACACATCTGTCAGCTGGTATTGGTGTTCTTCTGCCCTTTGCTGGCAACACATCAATTCATGGAGCTTTAACATATGCATTCATTTTTTCAGCAAACTCCAGAAAAAGAGTTCTTAGAGTAACCAGTATCCAATTATTGCATTACATTAATTGAACCACGTCATTTGGTAGAGTACTAGAGTCATTGAATGGAGCACAACAGAAAGAACTGTTGCCAAAGTTGCCTGCATTTATTGCACATTAAAACCTGGGACTAGCAACACAGCTCAAAGGACAAGCTGGTTTTATTCGTTCTACACTATAACAGGTCCCACCGTGATTTGAACTCAGATCACTGGATTCACAGTCCAGAGTGCTTACCTATACACCAGGGAATCTCCAGATGCTGCCAAATGAAGAATGTGTGCACTGGAAATGTCAACAGTGTTACACAGACAACAGTTTTAACAGTCTCTGGTTTTACTGAGCAGTCCTGAACACTCTGATGCTTGACAGGGGTTTCAAGGCTTATTGCATTTCACCGGGAGATATTTTGCCTACTAGCCCTTATGACTCTGTTTGGGGTGAAACACAAAAATAGGGAAGCACTTGAAAACGAGGGGTAGGGTTATAAATTAGGAATTTGGGATTGTGTCTGGGATCGCACTTCATGCCCAAAATGTGTTTTTAGCATTATCTGAATGAGATCCGCAAGGATATTTACTTAAGAGTGTGTCTATCGTAAACCATTGTGCAACCTTTGCCTCATCTCTCTCGCTGTATTAGTTCTTTAAACACTTGCCATGAGTGTTGATTGCACAAAGTACTCTATGTCTCTGGAACAAGATGAGCTCGTTGACAATGCCATCGTGTGTCTCCCAGTTGGTGGAGTAACTGAGTCACTCATTGGGGCAAAAAAGCTATAACTAGCCAGCGGTGGGTTCCACCGAGATTTGAACTCGGATCACCGGATTCAAAGTCCAGAGTGCTCACCATTACACCGTGGAACCATTTCACCTTTTTAGGCTACTTTTGTTGAACAGTTTCTTCGAGACAATTTGATTCATTTCATTAATGTGTGCATATTGACAACTTTGAGATTGGGTGATCATGTAGCAAACTATAAAATTGTCAATACAAGGAAGTTTGGGTACATCTAAGCACTGTGTCACTCTTATCTCTGTGTGATGTTCATTGCATCTATCCAGATGAACTGTAACTTGTATAACATCAAAGTCTATGAATTCATCCAGATAAGCATTAGTGGAGAACAGGTTGTTCCCCACCATTGACTAATGTGGGAGAATGGACCCAATGTGTTTTCCAAGTGTCAGCTGTTGTCCCTAAAATCCAACATTTGTCAGAAGTGGGATTCGAACCCACGCCTCCAGGAGAGACTGCGACCTGAACGCAGCGCCTTAGACCGCTCGGCCATCCTGACAACAGAACTGGGGTTGTTTGGTACTCCAAAGAAATCCGAAAAGACAGTTCATTGCTACCCTGGCCATCAGTGATTGATGCGTGAAGTATGGGATGTCTCAGGCAATAAAAGAGCTTGTTGATTAAGCCACTACACATCTGTCAGCTGGTATTGGTGTTCTTCTGCCCTTTGCTGGCAACACATCAATTCATGGAGCTTTAACATATGCATTCATTTTTTCAGCAAACTCCAGAAAAAGAGTTCTTAGAGTAACCAGTATCCAATTATTGCATTACATTAATTGAACCACGTCATTTGGTAGAGTACTAGAGTCATTGAATGGAGCACAACAGAAAGAACTGTTGCCAAAGTTGCCTGCATTTATTGCACATTAAAACCTGAGACTAGCAACACAGCTCAAAGGACAAGCTGGTTTTATTCGTTCTACACTATAACAGGTCCCACCGTGATTTGAACTCAGATCACTGGATTCACAGTCCAGAGTGCTTACCTATACACCAGGGAATCTCCAGATGCTGCCAAATGAAGAATGTGTGCACTGGAAATGTCAACAGTGTTACACAGACAACAGTTTTAACAGTCTCTGGTTTTACTGAGCAGTCCTGAACACTCTGATGCTTGACAGGGGTTTCAAACTTATTGCATTTCACCGGGAGATATTTCAACTACTAGCACTTATGACTCTGTTTGGGGTGAAACACAAAAATAGGGAAGCACTTGAAAACGAGGGGTAGGGTTATAAATTAGGAATTTGGGATTGTGTCTGGGATCGCACTTCATGCCCAAAATGTGTTTTTAGCATTATCTGAATGAGATCCGCAAGGATATTTACTTAAGAGTGTGTCTATCGTAAACCATTGTGCAACCTTTGCCTCATCTCTCTCCCTGTATTAGTTCTTTAAACACTTGCCATGAGTGTTGATTGCACAAAGTACTCTAAGTCTCTGGAACAAGATGAGCTCGTTGACAATGCCACTGTGTGTCTCCCAGTTGGTGGAGTAACTGAGTCACTCGTTGGGGCAAAAACCCTACAACTAGCCAGCTGTAGGTTACACCGAGATTTGAACTCGAATCACCGGTTTCAAAGTCCAGAGTGCTCACCATTACACCGTGGAACCATTTAGCCTTGTTAGGCTACTTTTGTTGAACAGTTTCTTCGAGACAATTTGATTCATTTCATTAATCTGTGCATATTGACAACTTTGAGATTGGGTGATCATGTAGCAAACTATAAAATTGTCAATACAGGCTACTTTTGTTGAACAGTTTCTTCGAGACAATTTGATTCATTTCAATAATGTGTGCATATTGACAACTTTGAGATTGGGTGATCATGTAGCAAACTATAAAATTGTCAATACAAGGAAGTTTGGGTACATTTAAGCACTGTGTCACTCTTATCTCTGTGTGATGTTCATTGCATCTATCCAGATGAACTGTAACTTATATAACATCAAAGTCTATGAATTCATCCAGATAAGCATTAGTGGAGAACAGGTTGTTCCCCAGCATTGACTAATGTGGGAGAATGGACACAATGTGTTTTCCAAGTGTCAGCTGTTGTCCCTAAAATCCAACATTTGTCAGAAGTGGGATTCGAACCCACGCCTCTAGCAGAGACTGCAACCTGAACACAGCGCCTTAGACCGCTCGGCCATCCTGACAACAGAACTAGGGTTGTTTGGTACTCCAAAGAAATCCGAAAAGACAGTTCATTGCTACCCTGGCCATCAGTGATTGATGCGTGAAGTATGGGATGTCTCAGGCAAAAAAAGAGCTTGTTGATTAAGCCACTACACATCTGTCAGCTGGTATTGGTGTTCTTCTGCCCTTTGCTGGCAACACATCAATTCATGGAGCTTTAACATATGCATTCATTTTTTCAGCAAACTCCAGAAAAAGAGTTCTTAGAGTAACCAGTATCCAATTATTGCATTACATTAATTGAACCACGTCATTTGGTAGAGTACTAGAGTCATTGAATGGAGCACAACAGAAAGAACTGTTGCCAAAGTTGCCTGCATTTATTGCACATTAAAACCTGAGACTAGCAACACAGCTCAAAGGACAAGCTGGTTTTATTTGTTCTACACTATAACAGGTCCCACCGTGATTTGAACTCAGATCACTGGATTCACAGTCCAGAGTGCTTACCTATACACCAGGGAATCTCCAGATGCTGCCAAATGAAGAATGTGTGCACTGGAAATGTCAACAGTGTTACACAGACAACAGTTTTAACAGTCTCTGGTTTTACTGAGCAGTCCTGAACACTCTGATGCTTGACAGGGGTTTCAAGGCTTATTGCATTTCACCGGGAGATATTTCAACTACTAGCCCTTATGACTCTGTTTGGGGTGAAACACAAAAATAGGGAAGCACTTGAAAACGAGGGGTAGGGTTATAAATTAGAAATTTGGGATTGTGTCTGGGATCGCACTTCATGCCCAAAATGTGTTTTTAGCATTATCTGAATGAGATCCGCAAGGATATTTACTTAAGAGTGTGTCTATCGTAAACCATTGTGCAACCTTGGCCTCATCTCTCTCCCTGTATTCGTTCTTTAAACACTTGCCATGAGTGTTGATTGCACAAAGTACTCTATGTCTCTGGAACAAGATGAGCTCGTTGACAATGCCACTGTGTGTCTCCCAGTTGGTGGAGTAACTGAGTCACTCATTGGGGCAAAAAACCTACAACTAGCCAGCTGTAGGTTCCACCGAGATTTGAACTCTGATGACCGGATTCGAAGTCAGATCACCGGATTCAAAGTCCAGAGTGCTCACCATTACACCGTGGAACCATTTCACATTGTTAGGCTACTTTTGTTGAACAGTTTCTTCGAGACAATTTGATTCATTTCAATAATGTGTGCATATTGACAACGTTGAGATTGGGTGATCATGTAGCAAACTATAAAATTGTCAATACAAGGACGTTTGGGTACATCTAAGCACTGTGTCACTCTAATCTCTGTGTGTGATGTTCATTGCATCTATCCAGATGAACTGTAACTTGTATAACATCAAAGTCTATGAATTCATCCAGATAAGCATTAGTGGAGAACAGGTTGTTCCCCACCATTGACTAATGTGGGAGAATGGACCCAATGTGTTTTCCAAGTGTCAGCTGTTGTCCCTAAAATCCAAAATTTGTCAGAAGTGGGATTCGAACCCACGCCTCCAGGAGAGACTGCGACCTGAACGCAGCGCCTTAGACCGCTCGGCCATCCTGACAACAGAGCTGGCGTTGTTTGGTACTCCAAAGAAATTCGAAAAGACAGTTCATTGCTACCCTGGCCATCAGTGATTGATGCGTGAAGTATGGGATGTCTCAGGCAAAAAAAGAGCTTGTTGATTAATCCACTACACATCTGTCAGCTGGTATTGGTGTTCTTCTGCCCTTTGCTGGCAACACATCAATTCATGGAGCTTTAACATATGCATTCATTTTTTCAGCAAACTCCAGAAAAAGAGTTCTTAGAGTAACCAGTATCCAATTATTGCATTACATTAATTGAACCACGTCATTTGGTAGAGTACTAGAGTCATTGAATGGAGCACAACAGAAAGAACTGTTGCCAAAGTTGCCTGCATTTATTGCACATTAAAACCTGAGACTAGCAACACAGCTCAAAGGACAAGCTGGTTTTATTTGTTCTACACTATAACAGGTCCCACTGTGATTTGAACTCAGATCACTGTCTATCGTAAACCATTGTGCAACCTTTGCCTCATCTCTCTCCCTGTATTAGTTCTTTAAACACTTGCCATGAGTGTTGATTGCACAAAGTACTCTAAGTCTCTGGAACAAGATGAGCTCGTTGACAATGCCACTGTGTGTCTCCCAGTTGGTGGAGTAACTGAGTCACTCGTTGGGGCAAAAACCATACAACTAGCCAGCTGTAGGTTACACCGAGATTTGAACTCGAATCACCGGTTTCAAAGTCCAGAGTGCTCACCATTACACCGTGGAACCATTTAGCCTTGTTAGGCTACTTTTGTTGAACAGTTTCTTCGAGACAATTTGCTTCATTTCATTAATGTGTGCATATTGACAACTTTGAGATTGGGTGATCATGTAGCAAACTATAAAATTGTCAATACAAGGAAGTTTGGGTACATCTAAGCACTGTGTCACTCTTATCTCTGTGTGTGATGTTCATTGCATCTATCCAGATGAACTGTAACTTGTATAACATCAAAGTCTATGAATTCATCCAGAGAAGCATTAGTGGAGAACAGGTTGTTCCCCAGCATTGACTAATGTGGGAGAATGGACACAATGTGTTTTCCAAGTGTCAGCTGTTGTCCCTAAAATCCAACATTTGTCAGAAGTGGGATTCGAACCCACGCCTCCAGGAGAGACTGCAACCTGAACGCAGCGCCTTAGACCGCTCGGCCATCCTGACAACAGAGCTGGCGTTGTTTGGTACTCCAAAGAAATTCGAAAAGACAGTTCATTGCTACCCTGGCCATCAGTGATTGATGCGTGAAGTATGGGATGTCTCAGGCAAAAAAAGAGCTTGTTGATTAAGCCACTACACATCTGTCAGCTGGTATTGGTGTTCTTCTGCCCTTTGCTGGCAACACATCAATTCATGGAGCTTTAACATATGCATTCATTTTTTCAGCAAACTCCAGAAAAAGAGTTCTTAGAGTAACCAGTATCCAATTATTGCATTACATTAATTGAACCACGTCATTTGGTAGAGTACTAGAGTCATTGAATGGAGCACAACAGAAAGAACTGTTGCCAAAGTTGCCTGCATTTATTGCACATTAAAACCTGAGACTAGCAACACAGCTCAAAGGACAAGCTGGTTTTATTTGTTCTACACTATAACAGGTCCCACCGTGATTTGAACTCAGATCACTGGATTCACAGTCCAGAGTGCTTACCTATACACCAGGGAATCTCCAGATGCTGCCAAATGAAGAATGTGTGCACTGGAAATGTCAACAGTGTTACACAGACAACAGTTTTAACAGTCTCTGGTTTTACTGAGCAGTCCTGAACACTCTGATGCTTGACAGGGGTTTCAAGCTTATTGCATTTCACCGGGAGATATTTAAACTACTAGCCCTTATGACTCTGTTTGGGGTGAAACACAAAAATAGGGAAGCACTTGAAAACGAGGGGTAGGGTTATAAATTAGGAATTTGGGATTGTGTCTGGGATCGCACTTCATGCCCAAAATGTGTTTTTAGCATTATCTGAATGAGATCCGCAAGGATATTTACTTAAGAGTGTGTCTATCGTAAACCATTGTGCAACCTTTGCCTCATCTCTCTCCCTGTATTAGTTCTTTAAACACTTGCCATGAGTGTTGATTGCACAAAGTACTCTATGTCTCTGGAACAAGATGAGCTCGTTGACAATGCCATCGTGTGTCTCCCAGTTGGTGGAGTAACTGAGTCACTCATTGGGGCAAAAAAGCTATAACTAGCCAGCGGTGGGTTCCACCGAGATTTGAACTCGGATCACCGGATTCAAAGTCCAGAGTGCTCACCATTACACCGTGGAACCATTTCACATTGTTAGGCTACTTTTGTTGAACAGTTTCTTCGAGACAATTTGATTCATTTCATTAATGTGTGCATATTGACAACTTTGAGATTGGGTGATCATGTAGCAAACTATAAAATTGTCAATACAAGGAAGTTTGGGTACATCTAAGCACTGTGTCACTCTTATCTCTGTGTGATGTTCATTGCATCTATCCAGATGAACTGTAACTTGTATAACATCAAAGTCTATGAATTCATCCAGATAAGCATTAGTGGAGAACAGGTTGTTTCCCACCATTGACTAATGGACCGAATGTGTTTTCCAAGTGTCAGCTGTTGTCCCTAAAATCCAGCATTTGTCAGAAGTGGGATTCGAACCCACGCCTCCAGGAGAGACTGCGACCTGAACGCAGCTCCTTAGACCGCTCGGCCATCCTGACAACAGAACTGGGGTTGTTTGGTACTCCAAAGAAATCCGAAAAGACAGTTCATTGCTACCCTGGCCATCAGTGATTGATGCGTGAAGTATGGGATGTCTCAGGCAAAAAAAGAGCTTGTTGATTAAGCCACTACACATCTGTCAGCTGGTATTGGTGTTCTTCTGCCCTTTGCTGGCAACACATCAATTCATGGAGCTTTAACATATGCATTCATTTTTTCAGCAAACTCCAGAAAAACAGTTCTTAGAGTAACCAGTATCCAATTATTGCATTACATTAATTGAACCACGTCATTTGGTAGAGTACTAGAGTCATTGAATGGAGCACAACAGAAAGAACTGTTGACAAAGTTGCCTGCATTTATTGCACATTAAAACCTGAGACTAGCAACACAGCTCAAAGGACAAGCTGGTTTTATTTGTTCTACACTATAACAGGTCCCACCGTGATTTGAACTCAGATCACTGGATTCACAGTCCAGAGTGCTTACCTATACACCAGGGAATCTCCAGATGCTGCCAAATGAAGAATGTGTGCACTGGAAATTTCAACAGTGTTACACAGACAACAGTTTTAACAGTCTCTGGTTTTACTGAGCAGTCCTGAACACTCTGATGCTTGACAGGGGTTTCAAGGCTTATTGCATTTCACCGGGAGATATTTTAACTACTAGCCCTTATGACTCTGTTTGGGGTGAAACACAAAAATAGGGAAGCACTTGAAAACGAGGGGTAGGGTTATAAATTAGAAATTTGGGATTGTGTCTGGGATCGCACTTCATGCCCAAAATGTGTTTTTAGCATTATCTGAATGAGATCCGCAAGGATATTTACTTAAGAGTGTGTCTATCGTAAACCATTGTGCAACCTTGGCCTCATCTCTCTCCCTGTATTCGTTCTTTAAACACTTGCCATGAGTGTTGATTGCACAAAGTACTCTATGTCTCTGGAACAAGATGAGCTCGTTGACAATGCCACTGTGTGTCTCCCAGTTGGTGGAGTAACTGAGTCACTCATTGGGGCAAAAAACCTACAACTAGCCAGCGGTAGGTTCCACCGAGATTTGAACTCTGATCACTGGATTCGAAGTCAGATCACCGGATTCAAAGTCCAGAGTGCTCACCATTACACCGTTGAACCATTTCACATTGTTAGGCTACTTTTGTTGAACAGTTTCTTCGAGACAATTTGATTCATTTCAATAATGTGTGCATATTGACAACTTTGAGATTGGGTGATCATGTAGCAAACTTTAAAATTGTCAATACAAGGACGTTTGGGTACATCTAAGCACTGTGTCACTCTAATCTCTGTGTGTGATGTTCTTTGCATCTATCCAGATGAACTGTAACTTGTATAACATCAAATTCTATAAATTCATCCAGATAAGCATTAGTGGAGAACAGGTTGTTCCCCACCATTGACTAATGTGGGAGAATGGACCCAATGTGTTTTCCAAGTGTCAGCTGTTGTCCCTAAAATCCAAAATTTGTCAGAAGTGGGATTCGAACCCACGCCTCCAGGAGAGACTGCGACCTGAACGCAGCGCCTTAGACCGCTCGGCCATCCTGACAACACAGCTGGCGTTGTTTGGTACTCCAAAGAAATTCGAAAAGACAGTTCATTGCTACCCTGGCCATCAGTGATTGATGCGTGAAGTATGGGATGTCTCAGGCAAAAAAAGAGCTTGTTGATTAAGCCACTACACATCTGTCAGCTGGTATTGGTGTTCTTCTGCCCTTTGCTGGCAACACATCAATTCATGGAGCTTTAACATATGCATTCATTTTTTCAGCAAACTCCAGAAAAACAGTTCTTAGAGTAACCAGTATCCAATTATTGCATTACATTAATTGAACCACGTCATTTGGTAGAGTACTAGAGTCATTGAATGGAGCACAACAGAAAGAACTGTTGCCAAAGTTGCCTGCATTTATTGCACATTAAAACCTGAGACTAGCAACACAGCTCAAAGGACAAGCTGGTTTTATTTGTTCTACACTATAACAGGTCCCACTGTGATTTGAACTCAGATCACTGGATTCACAGTCCAGAGTGCTTACCTATACACCAGGGAATCTCCAGATGCTGCCAAATGAAGAATGTGTGCACTGGAAATGTCAACAGTGTTACACAGACAACAGTTTTAACAGTCTCTGGTTTTACTGAGCAGTCCTGAACACTCTGATGCTTGACAGGGGTTTCAAACTTATTGCATTTCACCGGGAGATATTTCAACTACTAGCCCTTATGACTCTGTTTGGGGTGAAACACAAAAATAGGGAAGCACTTGAAAACGAGGGGTAGGGTTATAAATTAGGAATTTGGGATTGTGTCTGGGATCGCACTTCATGCCCAAAATGTGTTTTTAGCATTATCTGAATGAGATCCGCAAGGATATTTACTTAAGAGTGTGTCTATCGTAAACCATTGTGCAACCTTTGCCTCATCTCTCTCCCTGTATTAGTTCTTTAAACACTTGCCATGAGTGTTGATTGCACAAAGTACTCTAAGTCTCTGGAACAAGATGAGCTCGTTGACAATGCCACTGTGTGTCTCCCAGTTGGTGGAGTAACTGAGTCACTCGTTGGGGCAAAAACCCTACAACTAGCCAGCTGTAGGTTACACCGAGATTTGAACTCGAATCACCGGTTTCAAAGTCCAGAGTGCTCACCATTACACCGTGGAACCATTTAGCCTTGTTAGGCTACTTTTGTTGAACAGTTTCTTCGAGACGATTTGATTCATTTCATTAATCTGTGCATATTGACAACTTTGAGATTGGGTGATCATGTAGCAAACTATAAAATTGTCAATACAAGGAAGTTTGGGTACATCTAAGCACTGTGTCACTCTTATCTCTGTGTGTGATGTTCATTGCATCTATCCAGATGAACTGTAACTTATATAACATCAAAGTCTATGAATTCATCCAGATAAGCATTAGTGGAGAACAGGTTGTTCCCCAGCATTGACTAATGTGGGAGAATGGACACAATGTGTTTTCCAAGTGTCAGCTGTTGTCCCTAAAATCCAACATTTGTCAGAAGTGGGATTCGAACCCACGCCTCTAGCAGAGACTGCAACCTGAACACAGCGCCTTAGACCGCTCGGCCATCCTGACAACAGAACTGGGGTTGTTTGGTACTCCAAAGAAATCCGAAAAGACAGTTCATTGCTACCCTGGCCATCAGTGATTGATGCGTGAAGTATGGGATGTCTCAGGCAAAAAAAGAGCTTGTTGATTAAGCCACTACACATCTGTCAGCTGGTATTGGTGTTCTTCTGCCCTTTGCTGGCAACACATCAATTCATGGAGCTTTAACATATGCATTCATTTTTTCAGCAAACTCCAGAAAAAGAGTTCTTAGAGTAACCAGTATCGCATTACATTAATTGAACCACGTCATTTGGTAGAGTACTAGAGTCATTGAATGGAGCACAACAGAAAGAACTGTTGCCAAAGTTGCCTGCATTTATTGCACATTAAAACCTGAGACTAGCAACACAGCTCAAAGGACAAGCTGGTTTTATTTGTTCTACACTATAACAGGTCCTACCGTGATTTGAACTCAGATCACTGGATTCACAGTCCAGAGTGCTTACCTATACACCAGGGAATCTCCAGATGCTGCCAAATGAAGAATGTGTGCACTGGAAATGTGAACAGTGTTACACAGACAACAGTTTTAACAGTCTCTGGTTTTACTGAGCAGTCCTGAACACTCTGATGCTTGACAGGGGTTTGAAACTTATTGCATTTCACCGGGAGATATTTCAACTACTAGCCCTTATGACTCTGTTTGGGGTGAAACACAAAAATGGGGAAGCACTTGAAAACGAGGGGTGGGGTTATAAATTAGGAATTTGGGATTGTGTCTGGGATCGCACTTCATGCCCAAAATGTGTTTTTAGCATTATCTGAATGAGATCCGCAAGGATATTTACTTAAGAGTGTGTCTATCGTAAACCATTGTGCAACCTTGGCCTCATCTCTCTCCCTGTATTCGTTCTTTAAACACTTGCCATGAGTGTTGATTGCACAAAGTACTCTATGTCTCTGGAACAAGATGAGCTCGTTGACAATGCCACTGTGTGTCTCCCAGTTGGTGGAGTAACTGAGTCACTCATTGGGGCAAAAAACCTACAACTAGCCAGCGGTAGGTTCCACCGAGATTTGAACGCTGATCACCGGTTTCGAAGTCAGATCACCGGATTCAAAGTCCAGAGTGCTCACCATTACACCGTGGAACCATTTCACATTGTTAGGCTACTTTTGTTGAACAGTTTCTTCGAGACAATTTGATTCATTTCAATAATGTGTGCATATTGACAACTTTGAGATTGGGTGATCATGTAGCAAACTATAAAATTGTCAATACAAGGACGTTTGGATACATCTAAGCACTGTGTCACTCTAATCTCTGTGTGTGATGTTCATTGCATCTATCCAGATGAACTGTAACTTGTATAACATCAAAGTCTATGAATTCATCCAGAGAAGCATTAGTGGAGAACAGGTTGTTCCCCAGCATTGACTAATGTGGGAGAATGGACACAATGTCCCTAAAATCCAACATTTGTCAGAAGTGGGATTCGAACCCACGCCTCTAGCAGAGACTGCGACCTGAACACAGCGCCTTAGACCGCTCGGCCATCCTGACAACAGAACTGGGGTTGTTTGGTACTCCAAACAAATCCGAAAAGACAGTTCATTGCTACCCTGGCCATCAGTGATTGATGCGTGAAGTATGGGATGTCTCAGGCAAAAAAAGAGCTTGTTGATTAAGCCACTACACATCTGTCAGCTGGTATTGGTGTTCTTCTGCCCTTTGCTGGCAACACATCAATTCATGGAGCTTTAACATATGCATTCATTGTTTCAGCAAACTCCAGAAAAAGAGTTCTTAGAGTAACCAGTATCCAATTATTGCATTACATTAATTGAACCACGTCATTTGGTAGAGTACTAGAGTCATTGAATGGAGCACAACAGAAAGAACTGTTGCCAAAGTTGCCTGCATTTATTGCACATTAAAACCTGAGACTAGCAACACAGCTCAAAGGACAAGCTGGTTTTATTTGTTCTACACTATAACAGGTCCCACCGTGATTTGAACTCAGATCACTGGATTCACAGTCCAGAGTGCTTACCTATACACCAGGGAATCTCCAGATGCTGCCAAATGAAGAATGTGTGCACTGGAAATGTCAACAGTGTTACACAGACAACAGTTTTAACAGTCTCTGGTTTTACTGAGCAGTCCTGAACACTCTGATGCTTGACAGGGGTTTCAAGCTTATTGCATTTCACCGGGAGATATTTAAACTACTAGCCCTTATGACTCTGTTTGGGGTGAAACACAAAAATAGGGAAGCACTTGAAAACGAGGGGTAGGGTTATAAATTAGGAATTTGGGATTGTGTCTGGGATCGCACTTCATGCCCAAAATGTGTTTTTAGCATTATCTGAATGAGATCCGCAAGGATATTTACTTAAGAGTGTGTCTATCGTAAACCATTGTGCAACCTTTGCCTCATCTCTCTCCCTGTATTAGTTCTTTAAACACTTGCCATGAGTGTTGATTGCACAAAGTACTCTATGTCTCTGGAACAAGATGAGCTCGTTGACAATGCCATCGTGTGTCTCCCAGTTGGTGGAGTAACTGAGTCACTCATTGGGGCAAAAAAGCTATAACTAGCCAGCGGTGGGTTCCACCGAGATTTGAACTCGGATCACCGGATTCAAAGTCCAGAGTGCTCACCATTACACCGTGGAACCATTTCACATTGTTAGGCTACTTTTGTTGAACAGTTTCTTCGAGACAATTTGATTCATTTCATTAATGTGTGCATATTGACAACTTTGAGATTGGGTGATCATGTAGCAAACTATAAAATTGTCAATACAAGGAAGTTTGGGTACATCTAAGCACTGTGTCACTCTTATCTCTGTGTGATGTTCATTGCATCTATCCAGATGAACTGTAACTTATATAACATCAAAGTCTATGAATTCATCCAGATAAGCATTAGTGGAGAACAGGTTGTTCCCCAGCATTGACTAATGTGGGAGAATGGACACAATGTGTTTTCCAAGTGTCAGCTGTTGTCCCTAAAATCCAACATTTGTTAGAAGTGGGATTCGAACCCACGCCTCTAGCAGAGACTGCAACCTGAACACAGCGCCTTAGACCGCTCGGCCATCCTGACAACAGAACTAGGGTTGTTTGGTACTCCAAAGAAATCCGAAAAGACAGTTCATTGCTACCCTGGCCATCAGTGATTGATGCGTGAAGTATGGGATGTCTCAGGCAAAAAAAGAGCTTGTTGATTAAGCCACTACACATCTGTCAGCTGGTATTGGTGTTCTTCTGCCCTTTGCTGGCAACACATCAATTCATGGAGCTTTAACATATGCATTCATTTTTTCAGCAAACTCCAGAAAAAGAGTTCTTAGAGTAACCAGTATCTAATTATTGCATTACATTAATTGAACCACGTCATTTGGTAGAGTACTAGAGTCATTGAATGGAGCACAACAGAAAGAACTGTTGCCAAAGTTGCCTGCATTTATTGCACATTAAAACCTGAGACTAGCAACACAGCTCAAAGGACAAGCTGGTTTTATTTGTTCTACACTATAACAGGTCCCACCGTGATTTGAACTCAGATCACTGGATTCACAGTCCAGAGTGCTTACCTATACACCAGGGAATCTCCAGATGCTGCCAAATGAAGAATGTGTGCACTGGAAATGTCAACAGTGTTACACAGACAACAGTTTTAACAGTCTCTGGTTTTACTGAGCAGTCCTGAACACTCTGATGCTTGACAGGGGTTTCAAGGCTTATTGCATTTCACCGGGAGATATTTCAACTACTAGCCCTTATGACTCTGTTTGGGGTGAAACACAAAAATAGGGAAGCACTTGAAAACGAGGGGTAGGGTTATAAATTAGAAATTTGGGATTGTGTCTGGGATCGCACTTCATGCCCAAAATGTGTTTTTAGCATTATCTGAATGAGATCCGCAAGGATATTTACTTAAGAGTGTGTCTATCGTAAACCATTGTGCAACCTTGGCCTCATCTCTCTCCCTGTATTCGTTCTTTAAACACTTGCCATGAGTGTTGATTGCACAAAGTACTCTATGTCTCTGGAACAAGATGAGCTCGTTGACAATGCCACTGTGTGTCTCCCAGTTGGTGGAGTAACTGAGTCACTCATTGGGGCAAAAAACCTACAACTAGCCAGCTGTAGGTTCCACTGAGATTTGAACTCTGATCACCGGATTCGAAGTCAGATCACCGGATTCAAAGTCCAGAGTGCTCACCATTACACCGTGGAACCATTTCACATTGTTAGGCTACTTTTGTTGAACAGTTTCTTCGAGACAATTTGATTCATTTCAATAATGTGTGCATATTGACAACGTTGAGATTGGGTGATCATGTAGCAAACTATAAAATTGTCAATACAAGGACGTTTGGGTACATCTAAGCACTGTGTCACTCTAATCTCTGTGTGTGATGTTCATTGCATCTATCCAGATGAACTGTAACTTGTATAACATCAAATTCTATGAATTCATGCAGATAAGCATTAGTGGAGAACAGGTTGTTCCCCACCATTGACTAATGTGGGAGAATGGACCCAATGTGTTTTCCAAGTGTCAGCTGTTGTCCCTAAAATCCAAAATTTGTCAGAAGTGGGATTCGAACCCACGCCTCCAGGAGAGACTGCGACCTGAACGCAGCGCCTTAGACCGCTCGGCCATCCTGACAACAGAGCTGGCGTTGTTTGGTACTCCAAAGAAATTCGAAAAGACAGTTCATTGCTACCCTGGCCATCAGTGATTGATGCGTGAAGTATGGGATGTCTCAGGCAAAAAAAGAGCTTGTTGATTAAGCCACTACACATCTGTCAGCTGGTATTGGTGTTCTTCTGCCCTTTGCTGGCAACACATCAATTCATGGAGCTTTAACATATGCATTCATTTTTTCAGCAAACTCCAGAAAAAGAGTTCTTAGAGTAACCAGTATCCAATTATTGCATTACATTAATTGAACCACGTCATTTGGTAGAGTACTAGAGTCATTGAATGGAGCACAACAGAAAGAACTGTTGCCAAAGTTGCCTGCATTTATTGCACATTAAAACCTGAGACTAGCAACACAGCTCAAAGGACAAGCTGGTTTTATTTGTTCTACACTATAACAGGTCCCACTGTGATTTGAACTCAGATCACTGTCTATCGTAAACCATTGTGCAACCTTTGCCTCATCTCTCTCCCTGTATTAGTTCTTTAAACACTTGCCATGAGTGTTGATTGCACAAAGTACTCTAAGTCTCTGGAACAAGATGAGCTCGTTGACAATGCCACTGTGTGTCTCCCAGTTGGTGGAGTAACTGAGTCACTCGTTGGGGCAAAAACCGTACAACTAGCCAGCTGTAGGTTACACCGAGATTTGAACTCGAATCACCGGTTTCAAAGTCCAGAGTGCTCACCATTACACCGTGGAACCATTTAGCCTTGTTAGGCTACTTTTGTTGAACAGTTTCTTCGAGACAATTTGCTTCATTTCATTAATGTGTGCATATTGACAACTTTGAGATTGGGTGATCATGTAGCAAACTATAAAATTGTCAATACAAGGAAGTTTGGGTACATCTAAGCACTGTGTCACTCTTATCTCTGTGTGTGATGTTCATTGCATCTATCCAGATGAACTGTAACTTGTATAACATCAAAGTCTATGAATTCATCCAGAGAAGCATTAGTGGAGAACAGGTTGTTCCCCAGCATTGACTAATGTGGGAGAATGGACACAATGTTTTTTTCAAGTGTCAGCTGTTGTCCCTAAAATCCAACATTTGTCAGAAGTGGGATTCAAACCCACGCCTCTAGCAGAGACTGCGACCTGAACACAGCGCCTTAGACCGCTCGGCCATCCTGACAACAGAACTAGGGTTGTTTGGTACTCCAAAGAAATCCGAAAAGACAGTTCATTGCTACCCTGGCCATCAGTGATTGATGCGTGAAGTATGGGATGTCTCAGGCAAAAAAAGAGCTTGTTGATTAAGCCACTACACATCTGTCAGCTGGTATTGGTGTTCTTCTGCCCTTTGCTGGCAACACATCAATTCATGGAGCTTTAACATATGCATTCATTTTTTCAGCAAACTCCAGAAAAAGAGTTCTTAGAGTAACCAGTATCCAATTATTGCATTACATTAATTGAACCACGTCATTTGGTAGAGTACTAGAGTCATTGAATGGAGCACAACAGAAAGAACTGTTGCCAAAGTTGCCTGCATTTATTGCACATTAAAACCTGAGACTAGCAACACAGCTCAAAGGACAAGCTGGTTTTATTTGTTCTACACTATAACAGGTCCCACCGTGATTTGAACTCAGATCACTGGATTCACAGTCCAGAGTGCTTACCTATACACCAGGGAATCTCCAGATGCTGCCAAATGAAGAATGTGTGCACTGGAAATGTCAACAGTGTTACACAGACAACAGTTTTAACAGTCTCTGGTTTTACTGAGCAGTCCTGAACACTCTGATGCTTGACAGGGGTTTCAAACTTATTGCATTTCACCGGGAGATATTTAAACTACTAGCCCTTATGACTCTGTTTGGGGTGAAACACAAAAATAGGGAAGCACTTGAAAACGAGGGGTAGGGTTATAAATTAGGAATTTGGGATTGTGTCTGGGATCGCACTTCATGCCCAAAATGTGTTTTTAGCATTATCTGAATGAGATCCGCAAGGATATTTACTTAAGAGTGTGTGAGTGTGTCTATCGTAAACCATTGTGCAACCTTTGCCTCATCTCTCTCCCTGTATTAGTTCTTTAAACACTTGCCATGAGTGTTGATTGCACAAAGTACTCTATGTCTCTGGAACAAGATGAGCTCGTTGACAATGCCATCGTGTGTCTCCCAGTTGGTGGAGTAACTGAGTCACTCATTGGGGCAAAAAAGCTATAACTAGCCAGCGGTGGGTTCCACCGAGATTTGAACTCGGATCACCGGATTCAAAGTCCAGAGTGCTCACCATTACACCGTGGAACCATTTCACCTTTTTAGGCTACTTTTGTTGAACAGTTTCTTCGAGACAATTTGATTCATTTCATTAATGTGTGCATATTGACAACTTTGAGATTGGGTGATCATGTAGCAAACTATAAAATTGTCAATACAAGGAAGTTTGGGTACATCTAAGCACTGTGTCACTCTAATCTCTGTGTGTGATGTTCATTGCATCTATCCAGATGAACTGTAACTTGTATAAAATCAAATTCTATGAATTCATGCAGATAAGCATTAGTGGAGAACAGGTTGTTCCCCACCATTGACTAATGTGGGAGAATGGACCCAATGTGTTTTCCAAGTGTCAGCTGTTGTCCCTAAAATCCAAAATTTGTCAGAAGTGGGATTCGAACCCACGCCTCCAGGAGAGACTGCAACCTGAACGCAGCGCCTTAGACCGCTCGGCCATCCTGACAACAGAGCTGGCGTTGTTTGGTACTCCAAAGAAATTCGAAAAGACAGTTCATTGCTACCCTGGCCATCAGTGATTGATGCGTGAAGTATGGGATGTCTCAGGCAAAAAAAGAGCTTGTTGATTAAGCCACTACACATCTGTCAGCTGGTATTGGTGTTCTTCTGCCCTTTGCTGGCAACACATCAATTCATGGAGCTTTAACATATGCATTCATTTTTTCAGCAAACTCCAGAAAAAGAGTTCTTAGAGTAACCAGTATCCAATTATTGCATTACATTAATTGAACCACGTCATTTGGTAGAGTACTAGAGTCATTGAATGGAGCACAACAGAAAGAACTGTTGCCAAAGTTGCCTGCATTTATTGCACATTAAAACCTGAGACTAGCAACACAGCTCAAAGGACAAGCTGGTTTTATTTGTTCTACACTATAACAGGTCCCACCGTGATTTGAACTCAGATCACTGGATTCACAGTCCAGAGTGCTTACCTATACACCAGGGAATCTCCAGATGCTGCCAAATGAAGAATGTGTGCACTGGAAATGTCAACAGTGTTACACAGACAACAGTTTTAACAGTCTCTGGTTTTACTGAGCAGTCCTGAACACTCTGATGCTTGACAGGGGTTTCAAGCTTATTGCATTTCACCGGGAGATATTTAAACTACTAGCCCTTATGACTCTGTTTGGGGTGAAACACAAAAATAGGGAAGCACTTGAAAACGAGGGGTAGGGTTATAAATTAGGAATTTGGGATTGTGTCTGGGATCGCACTTCATGCCCAAAATGTGTTTTTAGCATTATCTGAATGAGATCCGCAAGGATATTTACTTAAGAGTGTGTCTATCGTAAACCATTGTGCAACCTTTGCCTCATCTCTCTCCCTGTATTAGTTCTTTAAACACTTGCCATGAGTGTTGATTGCACAAAGTACTCTAAGTCTCTGGAACAAGATGAGCTCGTTGACAATGCCACTGTGTGTCTCCCAGTTGGTGGAGTAACTGAGTCACTCATTGGGGCAAAAACCCTACAACTAGCCAGCTGTAGGTTACACCGAGATTTGAACTCGAATCACCGGTTTCAAAGTCCAGAGTGCTCACCATTACACCGTGGAACCATTTAGCCTTGTTAGGCTACTTTTGTTGAACAGTTTCTTCGAGACAATTTGATTCATTTCATTAATCTGTGCATATTGACAACTTTGAGATTGGGTGATCATGTAGCAAACTATAAAATTGTCAATACAAGGAAGTTTGGGTACATCTAAGCACTGTGTCACTCTTATCTCTGTGTGTGATGTTCATTGCATCTATCCAGATGAACTGTAACTTGTATAACATCAAAGTCTATGAATTCATCCAGAGAAGCATTAGTGGAGAACAGGTTGTTCCCCAGCATTGACTAATGTGGGAGAATGGACACAATGTGTTTTCCAAGTGTCAGCTGTTGTCCCTAAAATCCAACATTTGTCAGAAGTGGGATTCGAACCCACGCCTCTAGCAGAGACTGCGACCTGAACACAGCGCCTTAGACCGCTCGGCCATCCTGACAACAGAACTAGGGTTGTTTGGTACTCCAAAGAAATCCGAAAAGACAGTTCATTGCTACCCTGGCCATCAGTGATTGATGCGTGAAGTATGGGATGTCTCAGGCAAAAAAAGAGCTTGTTGATTAAGCCACTACACATCTGTCAGCTGGTATTGGTGTTCTTCTGCCCTTTGCTGGCAACACATCAATTCATGGAGCTTTAACATATGCATTCATTTTTTCAGCAAACTCCAGAAAAAGAGTTCTTAGAGTAACCAGTATCCAATTATTGCATTACATTAATTGAACCACGTCATTTGGTAGAGTACTAGAGTCATTGAATGGAGCACAACAGAAAGAACTGTTGCCAAAGTTGCCTGCATTTATTGCACATTAAAACCTGAGACTAGCAACACAGCTCAAAGGACAAGCTGGTTTTATTTGTTCTACACTATAACAGGTCCCACCGTGATTTGAACTCAGATCACTGGATTCACAGTCCAGAGTGCTTACCTATACACCAGGGAATCTCCAGATGCTGCCAAATGAAGAATGTGTGCACTGGAAATGTCAACAGTGTTACACAGACAACAGTTTTAACAGTCTCTGGTTTTACTGAGCAGTCCTGAACACTCTGATGCTTGACAGGGGTTTCAAGCTTATTGCATTTCACCGGGAGATATTTAAACTACTAGCCCTTATGACTCTGTTTGGGGTGAAACACAAAAATAGGGAAGCACTTGAAAACGAGGGGTAGGGTTATAAATTAGGAATTTGGGATTGTGTCTGGGATCGCACTTCATGCCCAAAATGTGTTTTTAGCATTATCTGAATGAGATCCGCAAGGATATTTACTTAAGAGTTTGTCTATCGTAAACCATTGTGCAACCTTTGCCTCATCTCTCTCCCTGTATTAGTTCTTTAAACACTTGCCATGAGTGTTGATTGCACAAAGTACTCTAAGTCTCTGGAACAAGATGAGCTCGTTGACAATGCCACTGTGTGTCTCCCAGTTGGTGGAGTAACTGAGTCACTCGTTGGGGCAAAAACCCTACAACTAGCCAGCTGTAGGTTACACCGAGATTTGAACTCGAATCACCGGTTTCAAAGTCCAGAGTGCTCACCATTACACCGTGGAACCATTTAGCCTTGTTAGGCTACTTTTGTTGAACAGTTTCTTCGAGACAATTTGATTCATTTCATTAATCTGTGCATATTGACAACTTTGAGATTGGGTGATCATGTAGCAAACTATAAAATTGTCAATACAGGCTACTTTTGTTGAACAGTTTCTTCGAGACAATTTGATTCATTTCAATAATGTGTGCATATTGACAACTTTGAGATTGGGTGATCATGTAGCAAACTATAAAATTGTCAATACAAGGAAGTTTGGGTACATTTAAGCACTGTGTCACTCTTATCTCTGTGTGATGTTCATTGCATCTATCCAGATGAACTGTAACTTATATAACATCAAAGTCTATGAATTCATCCAGATAAGCATTAGTGGAGAACAGGTTGTTCCCCAGCATTGACTAATGTGGGAGAATGGACACAATGTGTTTTCCAAGTGTCAGCTGTTGTCCCTAAAATCCAACATTTGTCAGAAGTGGGATTCGAACCCACGCCTCTAGCAGAGACTGCGACCTGAACACAGCGCCTTAGACCGCTCGGCCATCCTGACAACAGAACTAGGGTTGTTTGGTACTCCAAAGAAATCCGAAAAGACAGTTCATTGCTACCCTGGCCATCAGTGATTGATGCGTGAAGTATGGGATGTCTCAGGCAAAAAAAGAGCTTGTTGATTAAGCCACTACACATCTGTCAGCTGGTATTGGTGTTCTTCTGCCCTTTGCTGGCAACACATCAATTCATGGAGCTTTAACATATGCATTCATTTTTTCAGCAAACTCCAGAAAAAGAGTTCTTAGAGTAACCAGTATCCAATTATTGCATTACATTAATTGAACCACGTCATTTGGTAGAGTACTAGAGTCATTGAATGGAGCACAACAGAAAGAACTGTTGCCAAAGTTGCCTGCATTTATTGCACATTAAAACCTGAGACTAGCAACACAGCTCAAAGGACAAGCTGGTTTTATTTGTTCTACACTATAACAGGTCCCACCGTGATTTGAACTCAGATCACTGGATTCACAGTCCAGAGTGCTTACCTATACACCAGGGAATCTCCAGATGCTGCCAAATGAAGAATGTGTGCACTGGAAATGTCAACAGTGTTACACAGACAACAGTTTTAACAGTCTCTGGTTTTACTGAGCAGTCCTGAACACTCTGATGCTTGACAGGGGTTTCAAACTTATTGCATTTCACCGGGAGATATTTCAACTACTAGCCCTTATGACTCTGTTTGGGGTGAAACACAAAAATAGGGAAGCACTTGAAAACGAGGGGTAGGGTTATAAATTAGGAATTTGGGATTGTGTCTGGGATCGCACTTCATGCCCAAAATGTGTTTTTAGCATTATCTGAATGAGATCCGCAAGGATATTTACTTAAGAGTGTGTGAGTGTGTCTATCGTAAACCATTGTGCAACCTTTGCCTCATCTCTCTCCCTGTATTAGTTCTTTAAACACTTGCCATGAGTGTTGATTGCACAAAGTACTCTATGTCTCTGGAACAAGATGAGCTCGTTGACAATGCCATCGTGTGTCTCCCAGTTGGTGGAGTAACTGAGTCACTCATTGGGGCAAAAAAGCTATAACTAGCCAGCGGTGGGTTCCACCGAGATTTGAACTCGGATCACCGGATTCAAAGTCCAGAGTGCTCACCATTACACCGTGGAACCATTTCACGTTCTTAGGCTACTTTTGTTGAACAGTTTCTTCGAGACAATTTGATTCATTTCATTAATGTGTGCATATTGACAACTTTGAGATTGGGTGATCATGTAGCAAACTATAAAATTGTCAATACAAGGAAGTTTGGGTACATCTAAGCACTGTGTCACTCTAATCTCTGTGTGTGATGTTCATTGCATCTATCCAGATGAACTGTAACTTGTATAAAATCAAATTCTATGAATTCATGCAGATAAGCATTAGTGGAGAACAGGTTGTTCCCCACCATTGACTAATGTGGGAGAATGGACCCAATGTGTTTTCCAAGTGTCAGCTGTTGTCCCTAAAATCCAAAATTTGTCAGAAGTGGGATTCGAACCCACGCCTCCAGGAGAGACTGCAACCTGAACGCAGCGCCTTAGACCGCTCGGCCATCCTGACAACAGAGCTGGCGTTGTTTGGTACTCCAAAGAAATTCGAAAAGACAGTTCATTGCTACCCTGGCCATCAGTGATTGATGCGTGAAGTATGGGATGTCTCAGGCAAAAAAAGAGCTTGTTGATTAAGCCACTACACATCTGTCAGCTGGTATTGGTGTTCTTCTGCCCTTTGCTGGCAACACATCAATTCATGGAGCTTTAACATATGCATTCATTTTTTCAGCAAACTCCAGAAAAAGAGTTCTTAGAGTAACCAGTATCCAATTATTGCATTACATTAATTGAACCACGTCATTTGGTAGAGTACTAGAGTCATTGAATGGAGCACAACAGAAAGAACTGTTGCCAAAGTTGCCTGCATTTATTGCACATTAAAACCTGAGACTAGCAACACAGCTCAAAGGACAAGCTGGTTTTATTTGTTCTACACTATAACAGGTCCCACCGTGATTTGAACTCAGATCACTGGATTCACAGTCCAGAGTGCTTACCTATACACCAGGGAATCTCCAGATGCTGCCAAATGAAGAATGTGTGCACTGGAAATGTCAACAGTGTTACACAGACAACAGTTTTAACAGTCTCTGGTTTTACTGAGCAGTCCTGAACACTCTGATGCTTGACAGGGGTTTCAAGCTTATTGCATTTCACCGGGAGATATTTAAACTACTAGCCCTTATGACTCTGTTTGGGGTGAAACACAAAAATAGGGAAGCACTTGAAAACGAGGGGTAGGGTTATAAATTAGGAATTTGGGATTGTGTCTGGGATCGCACTTCATGCCCAAAATGTGTTTTTAGCATTATCTGAATGAGATCCGCAAGGATATTTACTTAAGAGTGTGTCTATCGTAAACCATTGTGCAACCTTTGCCTCATCTCTCTCCCTGTATTAGTTCTTTAAACACTTGCCATGAGTGTTGATTGCACAAAGTACTCTATGTCTCTGGAACAAGATGAGCTCGTTGACAATGCCATCGTGTGTCTCCCAGTTGGTGGAGTAACTGAGTCACTCATTGGGGCAAAAAAGCTATAACTAGCCAGCGGTGGGTTCCACCGAGATTTGAACTCGGATCACCGGATTCAAAGTCCAGAGTGCTCACCATTACACCGTGGAACCATTTCACATTGTTAGGCTACTTTTGTTGAACAGTTTCTTCGAGACAATTTGATTCATTTCATTAATGTGTGCATATTGACAACTTTGAGATTGGGTGATCATGTAGCAAACTATAAAATTGTCAATACAAGGAAGTTTGGGTACATCTAAGCACTGTGTCACTCTTATCTCTGTGTGATGTTCATTGCATCTATCCAGATGAACTGTAACTTGTATAACATCAAAGTCTATGAATTCATCCAGATAAGCATTAGTGGAGAACAGGTTGTTTCCCACCATTGACTAATGGACCGAATGTGTTTTCCAAGTGTCAGCTGTTGTCCCTAAAATCCAGCATTTGTCAGAAGTGGGATTCGAACCCACGCCTCCAGGAGAGACTGCGACCTGAACGCAGCTCCTTAGACCGCTCGGCCATCCTGACAACAGAACTGGGGTTGTTTGGTACTCCAAAGAAATCCGAAAAGACAGTTCATTGCTACCCTGGCCATCAGTGATTGATGCGTGAAGTATGGGATGTCTCAGGCAAAAAAAGAGCTTGTTGATTAAGCCACTACACATCTGTCAGCTGGTATTGGTGTTCTTCTGCCCTTTGCTGGCAACACATCAATTCATGGAGCTTTAACATATGCATTCATTTTTTCAGCAAACTCCAGAAAAACAGTTCTTAGAGTAACCAGTATCCAATTATTGCATTACATTAATTGAACCACGTCATTTGGTAGAGTACTAGAGTCATTGAATGGAGCACAACAGAAAGAACTGTTGACAAAGTTGCCTGCATTTATTGCACATTAAAACCTGAGACTAGCAACACAGCTCAAAGGACAAGCTGGTTTTATTTGTTCTACACTATAACAGGTCCCACCGTGATTTGAACTCAGATCACTGGATTCACAGTCCAGAGTGCTTACCTATACACCAGGGAATCTCCAGATGCTGCCAAATGAAGAATGTGTGCACTGGAAATTTCAACAGTGTTACACAGACAACAGTTTTAACAGTCTCTGGTTTTACTGAGCAGTCCTGAACACTCTGATGCTTGACAGGGGTTTCAAGGCTTATTGCATTTCACCGGGAGATATTTCAACTACTAGCCCTTATGACTCTGTTTGGGGTGAAACACAAAAATAGGGAAGCACTTGAAAACGAGGGGTAGGGTTATAAATTAGAAATTTGGGATTGTGTCTGGGATCGCACTTCATGCCCAAAATGTGTTTTTAGCATTATCTGAATGAGATCCGCAAGGATATTTACTTAAGAGTGTGTCTATCGTAAACCATTGTGCAACCTTGGCCTCATCTCTCTCCCTGTATTCGTTCTTTAAACACTTGCCATGAGTGTTGATTGCACAAAGTACTCTATGTCTCTGGAACAAGATGAGCTCGTTGACAATGCCACTGTGTGTCTCCCAGTTGGTGGAGTAACTGAGTCACTCATTGGGGCAAAAAACCTACAACTAGCCAGCGGTAGGTTCCACCGAGATTTGAACTCTGATCACTGGATTCGAAGTCAGATCACCGGATTCAAAGTCCAGAGTGCTCACCATTACACCGTTGAACCATTTCACATTGTTAGGCTACTTTTGTTGAACAGTTTCTTCGAGACAATTTGATTCATTTCAATAATGTGTGCATATTGACAACTTTGAGATTGGGTGATCATGTAGCAAACTTTAAAATTGTCAATACAAGGACGTTTGGGTACATCTAAGCACTGTGTCACTCTAATCTCTGTGTGTGATGTTCTTTGCATCTATCCAGATGAACTGTAACTTGTATAACATCAAATTCTATAAATTCATCCAGATAAGCATTAGTGGAGAACAGGTTGTTCCCCACCATTGACTAATGTGGGAGAATGGACCCAATGTGTTTTCCAAGTGTCAGCTGTTGTCCCTAAAATCCAAAATTTGTCAGAAGTGGGATTCGAACCCACGCCTCCAGGAGAGACTGCGACCTGAACGCAGCGCCTTAGACCGCTCGGCCATCCTGACAACACAGCTGGCGTTGTTTGGTACTCCAAAGAAATTCGAAAAGACAGTTCATTGCTACCCTGGCCATCAGTGATTGATGCGTGAAGTATGGGATGTCTCAGGCAAAAAAAGAGCTTGTTGATTAAGCCACTACACATCTGTCAGCTGGTATTGGTGTTCTTCTGCCCTTTGCTGGCAACACATCAATTCATGGAGCTTTAACATATGCATTCATTTTTTCAGCAAACTCCAGAAAAACAGTTCTTAGAGTAACCAGTATCCAATTATTGCATTACATTAATTGAACCACGTCATTTGGTAGAGTACTAGAGTCATTGAATGGAGCACAACAGAAAGAACTGTTGCCAAAGTTGCCTGCATTTATTGCACATTAAAACCTGAGACTAGCAACACAGCTCAAAGGACAAGCTGGTTTTATTTGTTCTACACTATAACAGGTCCCACTGTGATTTGAACTCAGATCACTGGATTCACAGTCCAGAGTGCTTACCTATACACCAGGGAATCTCCAGATGCTGCCAAATGAAGAATGTGTGCACTGGAAATGTCAACAGTGTTACACAGACAACAGTTTTAACAGTCTCTGGTTTTACTGAGCAGTCCTGAACACTCTGATGCTTGACAGGGGTTTCAAACTTATTGCATTTCACCGGGAGATATTTCAACTACTAGCCCTTATGACTCTGTTTGGGGTGAAACACAAAAATAGGGAAGCACTTGAAAACGAGGGGTAGGGTTATAAATTAGGAATTTGGGATTGTGTCTGGGATCGCACTTCATGCCCAAAATGTGTTTTTAGCATTATCTGAATGAGATCCGCAAGGATATTTACTTAAGAGTGTGTCTATCGTAAACCATTGTGCAACCTTTGCCTCATCTCTCTCCCTGTATTAGTTCTTTAAACACTTGCCATGAGTGTTGATTGCACAAAGTACTCTAAGTCTCTGGAACAAGATGAGCTCGTTGACAATGCCACTGTGTCTCTCCCAGTTGGTGGAGTAACTGAGTCACTCGTTGGGGCAAAAACCCTACAACTAGCCAGCTGTAGGTTACACCGAGATTTGAACTCGAATCACCGGTTTCAAAGTCCAGAGTGCTCACCATTACACCGTGGAACCATTTAGCCTTGTTAGGCTACTTTTGTTGAACAGTTTCTTCGAGACGATTTGATTCATTTCATTAATCTGTGCATATTGACAACTTTGAGATTGGGTGATCATGTAGCAAACTATAAAATTGTCAATACAAGGAAGTTTGGGTACATCTAAGCACTGTGTCACTCTTATCTCTGTGTGTGATGTTCATTGCATCTATCCAGATGAACTGTAACTTATATAACATCAAAGTCTATGAATTCATCCAGATAAGCATTAGTGGAGAACAGGTTGTTCCCCAGCATTGACTAATGTGGGAGAATGGACACAATGTGTTTTCCAAGTGTCAGCTGTTGTCCCTAAAATCCAACATTTGTCAGAAGTGGGATTCGAACCCACGCCTCTAGCAGAGACTGCAACCTGAACACAGCGCCTTAGACCGCTCGGCCATCCTGACAACAGAACTAGGGTTGTTTGGTACTCCAAAGAAATCCGAAAAGACAGTTCATTGCTACCCTGGCCATCAGTGATTGATGCGTGAAGTATGGGATGTCTCAGGCAAAAAAAGAGCTTGTTGATTAAGCCACTACACATCTGTCAGCTGGTATTGGTGTTCTTCTGCCCTTTGCTGGCAACACATCAATTCATGGAGCTTTAACATATGCATTCATTTTTTCAGCAAACTCCAGAAAAAGAGTTCTTAGAGTAACCAGTATCGCATTACATTAATTGAACGACGTCATTTGGTAGAGTACTAGAGTCATTGAATGGAGCACAACAGAAAGAACTGTTGCCAAAGTTGCCTGCATTTATTGCACATTAAAACCTGAGACTAGCAACACAGCTCAAAGGACAAGCTGGTTTTATTTGTTCTACACTATAACAGGTCCTACCGTGATTTGAACTCAGATCACTGGATTCACAGTCCAGAGTGCTTACCTATACACCAGGGAATCTCCAGATGCTGCCAAATGAAGAATGTGTGCACTGGAAATGTGAACAGTGTTACACAGACAACAGTTTTAACAGTCTCTGGTTTTACTGAGCAGTCCTGAACACTCTGATGCTTGACAGGGGTTTGAAACTTATTGCATTTCACCGGGAGATATTTCAACTACTAGCCCTTATGACTCTGTTTGGGGTGAAACACAAAAATGGGGAAGCACTTGAAAACGAGGGGTGGGGTTATAAATTAGGAATTTGGGATTGTGTCTGGGATCGCACTTCATGCCCAAAATGTGTTTTTAGCATTATCTGAATGAGATCCGCAAGGATATTTACTTAAGAGTGTGTCTATCGTAAACCATTGTGCAACCTTGGCCTCATCTCTCTCCCTGTATTCGTTCTTTAAACACTTGCCATGAGTGTTGATTGCACAAAGTACTCTATGTCTCTGGAACAAGATGAGCTCGTTGACAATGCCACTGTGTGTCTCCCAGTTGGTGGAGTAACTGAGTCACTCATTGGGGCAAAAAACCTACAACTAGCCAGCGGTAGGTTCCACCGAGATTTGAACGCTGATCACCGGTTTCGAAGTCAGATCACCGGATTCAAAGTCCAGAGTGCTCACCATTACACCGTGGAACCATTTCACATTGTTAGGCTACTTTTGTTGAACAGTTTCTTCGAGACAATTTGATTCATTTCAATAATGCGTGCATATTGACAACTTTGAGATTGGGTGATCATGTAGCAAACTATAAAATTGTCAATACAAGGACGTTTGGATACATCTAAGCACTGTGTCACTCTAATCTCTGTGTGTGATGTTCATTGCATCTATCCAGATGAACTGTAACTTGTATAACATCAAATTCTATGATTTCATGCAGATAAGCATTAGTGGAGAACAGGTTGTTCCCCACCATTGACTAATGTGGGAGAATGGACCCAATGTGTTTTCCAAGTGTCAGCTGTTGTCCCTAAAATCCAAAATTTGTCAGAAGTGGGATTCGAACCCACGCCTCCAGGAGAGACTGCGACCTGAACGCAGCGCCTTAGACCGCTCGGCCATCCTGACAACAGAACTGGCGTTGTTTGGTACTCCAAAGAAATTCGAAAAGACAGTTCATTGCTACCCTGGCCATCAGTGATTGATGCGTGAAGTATGGGATGTCTCAGGCAAAAAAAGAGCTTGTTGATTAAGCCACTACACATCTGTCAGCTGGTATTGGTGTTCTTCTGCCCTTTGCTGGCAACACATCAATTCATGGAGCTTTAACATATGCATTCATTTTTTCAGCAAACACCAGAAAAAGAGTTCTTAGAGTAACCAGTATCCAATTATTGCATTACATTAATTGAACCACGTCATTTGGTAGAGTACTAGAGTCATTGAATGGAGCACAACAGAAAGAACTGTTGCCAAAGTTGCCTGCATTTATTGCACATTAAAACCTGAGACTAGCAACACAGCTCAAAGGACAAGCTGGTTTTATTTGTTCTACACTATAACAGGTCCCACTGTGATTTGAACTTAGATCACTGGATTCACAGTCCAGAGTGCTTACCTATACACCAGGGAATCTCCAGATGCTGCCAAATGAAGAATGTGTGCACTGGAAATGTCAACAGTGTTACACAGACAACAGTTTTAACAGTCTCTGGTTTTACTGAGCAGTCCTGAACACTCTGATGCTTGACAGGGGTTTCAAGCTTATTGCATTTCACCGGGAGATATTTCAACTACTAGCACTTATGACTCTGTTTGGGGAGAAACACAAAAATAGGGAAGCACTTGAAAACGAGGGGTAGGGTTATAAATTAGGAATTTGGGATTGTGTCTGGGATCGCACTTCATGCCCGAAATGTGTTTTTAGCATTATCTGAATGAGATCCGCAAGGATATTTACTTAAGAGTGTGTCTATCGTAAACCATTGTGCAACCTTTGCTTCATCTCTCTCCCTGTATTAGTTCTTTAAACACTTGCCATGAGTGTTGATTGCACAAAGTACTCTATGTCTCTGGAACAAGATGAGCTCGTTGACAATGCCATCGTGTGTCTCCCAGTTGGTGGAGTAACTGAGTCACTCATTGGGGCAAAAAAGCTACAACTAGCCAGCGGTAGGTTCCACCGAGATTTGAACTCAGATCACCGGATTCAAAGTCCAGAGTGCTCACCATTACACCGTGGAACCATTTCACATTGTTAGGCTACTTTTGTTGAACAGTTTCTTCGAGACAATTTGATTCATTTCAATAATGCGTGCATATTGACAACTTTGAGATTGGGTGATCATGTAGCAAACTATAAAATTGTCAATACAAGGACGTTTGGATACATCTAAGCACT
Organism: Channa argus; assembly: GCF_033026475.1. NCBI lineage: Eukaryota > Metazoa > Chordata > Actinopteri > Anabantiformes > Channidae > Channa > Channa argus. Next base: position 108,837 of record NC_090198.1, read on the forward strand.
GTGTCACTCTAATCTCTGTGTGTGATGTTCATTGCATCTATCCAGATGAACTGTAACTTGTATAACATCAAATTCTATGATTTCATGCAGATAAGCATTAGTGGAGAACAGGTTGTTCCCCACCATTGACTAATGTGGGAGAATGGACCCAATGTGTTTTCCAAGTGTCAGCTGTTGTCCCTAAAATCCAAAATTTGTCAGAAGTGGGATTCGAACCCACGCCTCCAGGAGAGACTGCGACCTGAACGCAGCGCCTTAGACCGCTCGGCCATCCTGACAACAGAACTGGCGTTGTTTGGTACTCCAAAGAAATTCGAAAAGACAGTTCATTGCTACCCTGGCCATCAGTGATTGATGCGTGAAGTATGGGATGTCTCAGGCAAAAAAAGAGCTTGTTGATTAAGCCACTACACATCTGTCAGCTGGTATTGGTGTTCTTCTGCCCTTTGCTGGCAACACATCAATTCATGGAGCTTTAACATATGCATTCATTTTTTCAGCAAACACCAGAAAAAGAGTTCTTAGAGTAACCAGTATCCAATTATTGCATTACATTAATTGAACCACGTCATTTGGTAGAGTACTAGAGTCATTGAATGGAGCACAACAGAAAGAACTGTTGCCAAAGTTGCCTGCATTTATTGCACATTAAAACCTGAGACTAGCAACACAGCTCAAAGGACAAGCTGGTTTTATTTGTTCTACACTATAACAGGTCCCACTGTGATTTGAACTTAGATCACTGGATTCACAGTCCAGAGTGCTTACCTATACACCAGGGAATCTCCAGATGCTGCCAAATGAAGAATGTGTGCACTGGAAATGTCAACAGTGTTACACAGACAACAGTTTTAACAGTCTCTGGTTTTACTGAGCAGTCCTGAACACTCTGATGCTTGACAGGGGTTTCAAGCTTATTGCATTTCACCGGGAGATATTTCAACTACTAGCACTTATGACTCTGTTTGGGGAGAAACACAAAAATAGGGAAGCACTTGAAAACGAGGGGTAGGGTTATAAATTAGGAATTTGGGATTGTGTCTGGGATCGCACTTCATGCCCGAAATGTGTTTTTAGCATTATCTGAATGAGATCCGCAAGGATATTTACTTAAGAGTGTGTCTATCGTAAACCATTGTGCAACCTTTGCTTCATCTCTCTCCCTGTATTAGTTCTTTAAACACTTGCCATGAGTGTTGATTGCACAAAGTACTCTATGTCTCTGGAACAAGATGAGCTCGTTGACAATGCCATCGTGTGTCTCCCAGTTGGTGGAGTAACTTAGTCACTCATTGGGGCAAAAAAGCTATAACTAGCCAGCGGTGGGTTCCACCGAGATTTGAACTCGGATCACCGGATTCAAAGTCCAGAGTGCTCACCATTACACCGTGGAACCATTTCACGTTGTTAGGCTACTTTTGTTGAACAGTTTCTTCGAGACAATTTGATTCATTTCATTAATGTGTGCATATTGACAACTTTGAGATTGGGTGATCATGTAGCAAACTATAAAATTGTCAATACAAGGAAGTTTGGGTACATCTAAGCACTGTGTCACTCTTATCTCTGTGTGATGTTCATTGCATCTATCCAGATGAACTGTAACTTGTATAACATCAAAGTCTATGAATTCATCCAGATAAGCATTAGTGGAGAACAGGTTGTTTCCCACCATTGACTAATGGACCGAATGTGTTTTCCAAGTGTCAGCTGTTGTCCCTAAAATCCAGCATTTGTCAGAAGTGGGATTCGAACCCACGCCTCCAGGAGAGACTGCGACCTGAACGCAGCGTCTTAGACCGCTCGGCCATCCTGACAACAGAACTGGGGTTGTTTGGTACTCCAAAGAAATCCGAAAAGACAGTTCATTGCTACCCTGGCCATCAGTGATTGATGCGTGAAGTATGGGATGTCTCAGGCAAAAAAAGAGCTTGTTGATTAAGCCACTACACATCTGTCAGCTGGTATTGGTGTTCTTCTGCCCTTTGCTGGCAACACATCAATTCATGGAGCTTTAACATATGCATTCATTTTTTCAGCAAACTCCAGAAAAACAGTTCTTAGAGTAACCAGTATCCAATTATTGCATTACATTAATTGAACCACGTCATTTGGTAGAGTACTAGAGTCATTGAATGGAGCACAACAGAAAGAACTGTTGCCAAAGTTGCCTGCATTTATTGCACATTAAAACCTGAGACTAGCAACACAGCTCAAAGGACAAGCTGGTTTTATTTGTTCTACACTATAACAGGTCCCACCGTGATTTGAACTCAGATCACTGGATTCACAGTCCAGAGTGCTTACCTATACACCAGGGAATCTCCAGATGCTGCCAAATGAAGAATGTGTGCACTGGAAATGTCAACAGTGTTACACAGACAACAGTTTTAACAGTCTCTGGTTTTACTGAGCAGTCCTGAACACTCTGATGCTTGACAGGGGTTTCAAGGCTTATTGCATTTCACCGGGAGATATTTCAACTACTAGCCCTTATGACTCTGTTTGGGGTGAAACACAAAAATAGGGAAGTGTCGTGGCAAAAACTGTAAAGCAAGTTAGGAGGCAAAAAGGCAACTTACAAGTGAATGATAACGGTGAATTTAATCAGCAAATAGAGAAACATGCAGAGCAGAACAGAGCTACACTCTAGAGTGGGCCAATCTGATTGACCAAGATGTGTAGGTTGTTCAGCCTTTTATAAATACAACTCAACAGCTGGGTTCACACAAAGAACAAAGGGATGAGTCAATGCAAATCAACCTTCATACAATGTGGTCAGGAGTCTTAATTAACAAGTCTTAATTAACATGTTACTTTGTCCTTTTGTCTTCATAGTCTTTTAAGTTCTTGAGATTGATGATTTGTGCTGGTTCCCGTGGGCTCCCTTCTGGGAAGCAAATGTTCAGGTGTAGGTAGTTTTATAGTTGATATCTACCTAATCACTTCTTTGTGTGGCCAGAGACAGGATGTCTTGCTGGGGAGCAAAAGGTGAGGAGGCACTGGTGTAAGCAGGTTTGATAGTGGGTCTGTGAGAAGTGTGAAAACAGTGAAACAGTGTTACCTAAATTTTGAAATTTTCCTCACACATCCCCCCTTTTATCATTTTATGATAATTACATGATCAGGATTTAATAAGGCTAAGCAACAGTAGGGACAGTTCATCAGAAATGTTAATTCACAAAGATTTTCAAAACATTTCATCATTATGTTCCCAGATTAGGCCAAATCAATTTAACTCAATGCTATCACTTTCATTATATGGAGGTTCCCAGTTGGGGATGTGGAAGGACTCAAGGGTAGCACTGTCTATAACTAAAGGCATACTTTGTATAGTCATTTGGTGTGCGATGGAATGATCAATTGCACGCATTATTAGGCCACGTGCACACGGAATAAGGCAACATCCACTCAGGGTTAGGGCAGTAATGCCTATAACGACACCTGTGAAAAGGGACAAGATGAAGGCCTTCCATTTTCCAAACATGACATCAAACCAGCCCCAGGGGCTGGTGTCATCATAGCCAGAATGTCTTTTTAGTTCTTCTCGAAGTGACCTCAGTCCCTCTAGTGCCTTTGTTACAGATCCATCTGGAGCTGTGTTGTTTGGGATGTAGGTGCAACACGAGTCTCCAAACATGGTGCAGACTCCTCCTTTGTCTGCAAGCAACATGTCGGTTGCCATTCTGTTCTCCCATGACACCTGCGATGTTGCTGCCAACTGCTCAGCTATACCTCCAACGGCATCATGTGTTTGATTGATGAATCTCTGTTGGTTGTAATACAGGTAGTTGATCCAATCAACATTCTTGTTGGTTGTGCACCACCAGCAAAGGGAGGACTCAAATCCTGCTGCAATCTGGTTGCGAGCCTTGTATTCATTTGGGATTCCCCGTGGTACTCCGATGTCATCAATGTATACTTCGGTGTCAAATGAGCCTAGAGGTTTCTGGAGTGCTCGTCTCATGCGATGATGTGGTGTAGTAGCCCAGTATGCAATGTCTGAGGCCCCTGCTGGGAGTATGTGTATCTCTTGGGCCAACATGACAAGGGCACACACTCCTGTCCAGTTAGCTGGGAGAGATCTAGTTGGCTTGCCACACATCCAGTACACATCCGGCATAGGATTTATTCCTGCATCAAACGCATCTCTTTTGTAGCGCCTGCCATAAACTCCATCTTCAATAGTTTCCTTGGCAACTTCAGAGCTCTGTGAATGTCCAAGTTTAAGTGGTGGGTAGAGAGTATGTGTTTTTGTACAGTTCAGTGGTGTGATGCCTACTGACACGTTTCCATAGGTCCGATTGAAGCAGACAAACTTAGCTTGCAATGCAGGCTTGATGTGGTTTAGTGTGGAGATAAGAGGAGGAATGGATATTGCATTGCGATGTGGTGGGCATTTTTGGAATAAAATGCCATTCGTGTCCCAGGTCGTCTGTCTGGAGGCTCGAGTGATGATACAATCAACCAGACAAACTTTATTAACATTGTCCGTTGTACAATATGGATCCTCAGGAAGTCCCACCAATGATAATTTGGTCTTGTATCCCTGGCAGACAAGACACGAGGAGGTGAATGTGGTCCTCACAGTGCAGTTGATGTATTGTATCCACAGGTTTTCCATCATCCATGACGGAGACTGTGTGGAAGAGTATGGGTCAAGTAAACGTGCAGTCTCTGCCACACTTCTTGTCATCCTGAATGTGTTAGTGAGCTGCTGGGTGATCAGTTCACTTTGCCAACATTCATGGATCATCCACAGGATTGTTGCAGCCACGGTGAAGAGGAGGAAAATGCAGGACTTGATCTTCCACTCTTTTGTTCTGAGTGGGTACAGCTGTGTAGGATTTTCCATCGTTGGGCACCAGATGTCGCCTTTGTCACTTTCCTGTATTCACCCTTCTTGACGTTTGTTGGAGCTTGAAGTGCGGGCTGAGCCCGATCTGCACTTCTCCCCCCTCACCGGGGTGAACAATTCAGGGGACAAATTTGACTGTCTGTACCTTGCTGGTCGTCTTCCACGGCGGTTGTTTCCTTGTCTAGTTGGTGTTCTCCTGGGTGTAGTTCCTTTTCTGGTTCAGGTGTGAGAATCTTCTTGCAGTGGCTGGCGTGGACCCACGTGGCGCGTCCCTCTACTTTCACTGCTGTACTGGAAGTCAGCAGTACTTGATGTGGTCCTGTGAAACGTCTCTGCCTCCAGTGTTTTCTCCGGTGGTCCTTGATGAGACCTTGGTCTCTAATTTTTTTTAACAGGGAATATGGGAGTGCGCACTGGGGAATTGCTACATGGAATTATTACACCTGCTATTAGCAGAGAATTAAACACAGGCCTTATGCCATTGATGGCTTCCTGCTTTAAAGGATATTGCTTCTGACATGGCCTGTACTCTGATTTTGGATGTACTGTCAGAGGTTCTGCATCTCTCATAAGACCTACATCATATTTATGGGCTGCCCAGAGAGATTTTGGAATTTGCTCGAGCTCTGGTGGTAAACTAGTTTCTGTGATGGTATAGGCTGCAGCCTGTGCGGTGTCATGGCCATCAATGAGCTCAACTGTTCTAAAAGCTTGCACAATTGATTTAAATTGTGTACGATGTACATCACCCTTCCTACTGTATTCCGTCCTAGGATCTGATGCTGTTGGTTGGAAATCCTCGAGGAGCAGCCGGCTCTGCAACCATGGGCCCAGTTCTTGCCAACTCCAGTCAGAAGGTTTTGCCAATGGGATATGTGGAGTGTCCCCCTTAAATAGTACTTCCTGTTTAGAGGAGAGTGAGACAGAGGCAACCGCAGCAGTCCTTGTCCAATACACATTTGTCAAACATATCACTTCCGATTCCCCATTTTCAATATACCACAGACTTTCATATTCAACATACCACTGACTTTCATATTCACTTTCTGGTCCTTCATTTACGTGTGCTGTGCAGTGTAGTGTCTTATGATGTTGGAATGTTTCTGCTTGTGTGCTGTGTGTGTGTGCAAAATCTGTAAGCTGCTGTACAACAGGCGTGTTGTCAACAAGTTGCCATTTATATGCATATTGTGAATGGATGTTAATCATCTGATTGAGCTGTGATGGATATTCTTCATCTCCCTGTTTTAAGAATTTGATTCCATCAAGTGTTGAACAAAGTACTATTCCAAATTGACACATCAAATCTCTCCCTAATAGATTAACTGGCGGTTTTGTGACACTATGAATGAGTGTTTGATGGTCTGTTTCCCCAAACTGCATTTGAGAGGAACAGAGCAATTTTCTAAAACAGGTTTTCCACTAGCACCTATTGTAAGACATGATCTACCACTCAATTTGGGAGGACTTGGTAATGAGCCAGTCTTCAGAACAGAGCTTGTAGCTCCCGAATCAACTAAGAAGGTCACTTCATGATTTTCAACGAAAAGGCAAATCTCTGGGAATATTTTGTACTTATCAGAATGACTATACATTGTAAAATTATGCAGATCATATCTGGGTTTTGTTTTTGTGTGTGTGAATGTGAGGGTGCGCTTCACCTGATCTGATGTCTGTTCCTGTATAGGTGTCACCTGATCCAGCGTCTGCTCCCCCTGCTCTCCCACTCAGTCAGCTTGTTGCTTATTCACAAAACAGTCCCTTGCCCAGTGGCCCTTCTCACCACACCGGTAACAAGCTTCTGGGTCATGCTGGTGTCGTCTTCTTCCCCGGCCACGTCCGCTTCTTTGTCCGTGGCCACGAGCTGTCATGTTGGACATGGCATTGAACATGGTGTATTGTGCAGAATCAAGCTTATGTTGGCGCCTCTGTTTCCTTTGTTCTTCATTCCGCCTCTGTGTTTCTTCTGCATGTTCTGCATGTTGCAAAATGTCTCTGAGTGGACAGATTTTCCAAGTCAAACAACTCTGTTTTACTGCCTCTGCAATTTCTGGTTTCGTCCTGTTTAGAAAAGCATCCTTAAGATGGGCCTCATAGGAACTCATGGGGTTCCTTCCCAGTCCATCTTCTGGTGGAACATGACCACTGTGTATGTCATATGCCTCAGTTAGCCGTGCGAGAAATGCTCCCACAGACTCGTTTGGCTCCTGCTGTATGGCACTGATCACACTCATGTCTTGCTTAAGCGGAAACTTTGCTTGCACACCCTGCGCCAGTAGTGTTACAGCGTTCCTGTATAAAGCATTGTCCTCATGTTCCCAGTCTTGCTGCTTCAGACGAAGCCTGAGATTGGAGTTGGTAAACAAGTGTCTGACCTTGTGAAAATCACATCCCAGCTGTCGCTTCAGCAGGCGCTCCAATTCCTGAAATGTTGGTTTGTAGTCCTGCACCATGTTCTGGAAGTCCTCTCCCCACTTGTTTGCATTTCTTTTTGGGTGAGTGACTTTCTCAATTGCTTCCTTAATGTCCAATTCTGTCCAGGGGCGGAAAACAAGTTGGGGGCCATGAACTCCTCCCACCTCAATCATAGGAAAAGTCAGAACATGCATGCCATCTCCTATTTGTTCTTCAAGATTGGGGGCAAAGTTATGTCCTTATGATCTGGTGTGCATGGAGTGTCCTTTCACACTTCCAGGGCTGGGCTCCAGGAGTGATTCCTCAGAGGTGTTGCCCCTTTGTGCTCTTTGTGTGGCTGCTGCATTTTCTGATGGGGGAGGGCTGGCTTGGATTCCCCCTTGCTGTGCTGCTTGGCTCTGGTATGGTGGGGGAGGCAGTGGAGGAGCAGAGTCCAGATCTGGATCCACCTTGTGAAACTCAGACAATACAGGATACAGAGGTTCAGTGTCAGAACAATCTTTTGGTCTATAAAATACATTTTCTGGTTCTTTCTGTTTTGGCCTCTCATGTTCATTTGCATTCTGTCGTCTAAACATTCTACTCTCCCTCACATGACATTCATCTTTCCACATGCTAAATACCTTCCAGTCAGGTTGTAACACCTTATGCTTTCTGTTACTTCGTTTGGACAAGGACTTGTGATTCTCTGCGCTTTCCCTTTCTCTCTTTTCCAGTTTATCTTTTAACTGAGCTAACTGTCTGCTACTCAGACTACCCTCTTTAGGAAACCCCAATTCCCACCATTCAGTCAATTGATTACAACTACCCTTGTATTTTTTTGACATTTCTTCACATAATGGTGACAAATGAGTTGGCAGACTGTGCCCAGGCCAGGCGCTCATTTCTCTAGTACCCAGTACTATACCCATTCCTCTAGTTGCCGTTCCCTAGCGCTACCTTTCCTCGTGCGACTCAGAATTTACTGCGCTGCATACAACAGTAGTCAATAGCACCACGGTTCAACTAAGACAACGTCTTGTCAACTACCCAACCAGTAGTGAGTTTTATAGAGCTCTCTTACCAAGTTCTGGTCTGCTCGCGTCTTTCTCTGTTGCTGTTTCACCGCCGTATTACGATCCGTATCGCTTCTGGATTGGATCGGTGGGTCGGCTCCTCAGGAGAAGAGCTTCTCAACCATAGGGAGGAATCAGCTGTTACTTGTGCACTGCTACTGTTCATCCATCAGAGTCCAGACCACGCGTCCAATCCCACTTTTCTGACACCAATTCTGTCGTGGCAAAAACTGTAAGGCAAGTTAGGAGGCAAAAAGGCAACTTACAAGTGAATGATAACGGTGAATTTAATCAGCAAATAGAGAAACATGCAGAGCAGAACAGAGCTACACTCTAGAGTGGGCCAATCTGATTGACCAAGATGTGTAGGTTGTTCAGCCTTTTATACATACAACTCAACAGCTGGGTTCACACAAAGAACAAAGGGATGAGTCAATGCAAATCAACCTTCATACAATGTGGTCAGGAGTCTTAATTAACAAGTTCATGTTACTTTGTCCTTTTGTCTTCATAGTCTTTTAAGTTCTTGAGATTGATGATTTGTGCTGGTTCCCGTGGGCTCCCTTCTGGGAAGCAAATGTTCAGGTGTAGGTAGTTTTATAGTTGATATCTACCTAATCACTTCTTTGTGTGGCCAGAGACAGGATGTCTTGCTGGGGAGCAAAAGGTGAGGAGGCACTGGTGTAAGCAGGTTTGATAGTGGGTCTGTGAGAAGTGTGAAAACAGTGAAACAGTGTTACCTAAATTTTGAAATTTCCCTCACAATCACCTGATTCAAAGTCCAGAGTGCTCACCATTACACCATGGAACCATTTCACATTGTTAGGCTACTTTTGTTGAACAGTTTCTTCGAGACGATTTGATTCATTTCATTAATGTGTGCATATTGACAACTTTGAGATTGGGTGATCATGTAGCAAACTATAAAATTGTCAATACAAGGAAGTTTGGGTACATCTAAGCACTGTGTCACTCTTATCTCTGTGTGTGATGTTCATTGCATCTATCCAGATGAACTGTAACTTGTATAACATCAAAGTCTATTAATTCATCCAGATAAATATTAGTGGAGAACAGGTTGTTCCCCACCATTGACTAATGTGGGAGAATGGACCCAATGTGTTTTTTGCCAGTGTCAGCTGTTGTCCCTAAAATCCAACATTTGCCAGAAGTGGGATTCGAACCCACGCCTCCAGGAGAGACTGCGACCTGAACGCAGCGCCTTAGACCGCTCGGCCATCCTGACAACAGAACTGGGGTTGTTTGGTACTCCAAAGAAATCCGAAAAGACAGTTCATTGCTACCCTGGCCATCAGTGATTGATGCGTGAAGTATGGGATGTCTCAGGCAAAAAAAGAGCTTGTTGATTAAGCCACTACACATCTGTCAGCTGGTATTGGTGTTCTTCTGCCCTTTGCTGGCAACACAGAGAAAAAGAGTTCTTAACCATTGTCCAATTATTGCATTACATTAATTGAACCACGTCATTTGGTAGAGTACTAGAGTCATTGAATGGAGCACAACAGAAAGAACTGTTGCCAAAGTTGCCTGCATTTATTGCACATTAAAACCTGAGACTAGCAACACAGCTCAAAGGACAAGCTGGTTTTATTAGTTCTACACTATAACAGGTCCCACCGTGATTTGAACTCAGATCGCTGGATTCCCAGTCCAGAGTGCTTACGTATACACCAGGGAATCTCCAGATGCTGCCAAATGAAGAATGTGTGCACTGGAAATGTGAACAGTGTTATACAGACAACAGTTTTAACAGTCTCTGGTTTTACTGAGCAGTCCTGAACACTCTGATGCTTGACAGGGGTTTCAAGGCTTTTTGCATTTCACCGGGAGATATTTCAACTACTAGCCCTTATGACTCTGTTTGGGGTGAAACACAAAAATAGGGAAGCACTTGAAAACGAGGGGTAGGGTTATAAATTAGGAATTTGGGATTGTGTCTGGGATTGCACTTCATGCCCAAAATGTGTTTTTAGCATTATCTGAATGAGATCCTCAAGGATATTTACTTAAGAGTGTGTCTATCGTAAACCATTGTGCAACCTTGGCCTCATCTCTCTCCCTGTATTAGTTCTTTAAACACTTGCCATGAGTGTTGATTGCACAAAGTACTCTATGTCTCTGGAACAAGATGAGCTCGTTGACAATGCCACTGTGTGTCTCCCAGTTGGTGGAGTAACTGAGTCACTCATTGGGGCAAAAAAGCTACAACTAGCCAGCGGTAGGTTCCACCGAGATTTGAACTCAGATCACCGGATTCAAAGTCCAGAGTGCTCACCATTACACCGTGGAACCCTTTCACATTGTTAGGCTACTTTTTTTGAAAGGTTTCTTCGAGACGATTTGATTCATTTCATTAATGTGTGCATATTGACAACTTTGAGATTGGGTGATCATGTAGCAAACTATAAAAGTGTCAATACAAGGAAGTTTGGGTACATCTAAGCACTGTGTCACTCTTTTCTCTGTGTGTGATGTTTATTGCATCTATCCAGATGAACTGTAACTTGTATAACTTCAAAGTCTATGAATTCATCCAGATAAGCATTAGTGGAGAACAGGTTGTTCCCCACCATTGACTAATGTGGGAGAATGGACCCAATGTGTTTTCCAAGTGTCAGCTGTTGTACCTAAAATCCAACGTTTGTCAGAAGTGGGATTCGAACCCACGCCTCCAGGAGAGACTGCGACCTGAACGCAGCGCCTTAGACCGCTCGGCCATCCTGACAACAGAACTGGGGTTGTTTGGTACTCCAAAGAAATCCGAAAAGACAGTTCATTGCTACCCTGGCCATCAGTGATTGATGCGTGAAGTATGGGATGTCTCAGGCAAAAAAAGAGCTTGTTGATTAAGCCACTACACATCTGTCAGCTGGTATTGGTGTTCTTCTGCCCTTTGCTGGCAACACATCAATTCATGGAGCTTTAACATATGCATTCATTTTTTCAGCAAACTCCAGAAAAAGAGTTCTTAGAGTAACCAGTATCCAATTATTGCATTACATTAATTGAACCACGTTTTCACGGTGTTTACTCCACCTTCATTTCACTGAAAGAAGAAGAGCAGGAGGAGGAAGAAGAGACCTATCTTCTTGACCTAAATGCCTAAAAGACATACAGGCCTGGATGTCCCACAATTTCTTTTTTTTTTATTATTACAATGTTTGAGAAAAAATGGTCAAATGGTTTCCAAAAGTAAAACAAAAAGACAGTGAAGTGAAGTTACACTATTACATATTATGAGTAGGTTACACAAAACAATACACAATGAGCTACGTACAACACACTGTCCATGCAGAGAAAGATAAATCATAACAGATTATATTTTTACAGTTATAACAAATTTTTGTGTTATGTAAGGAATATAATGTTGGGATGTTCTGCTGATGAAAACCAGGAGATGAGGTAAAAAGTCTAAAAATAACTTTCAATACCTTTCAAGAAGTGTTGTTATTTTATGTTTTTTCTTGGGGACAGTGTTTTTGACCTTTACTCTCTCTCTCTCTGTGTGTGTGTGTGTGTGTGTGTGTGTGTGTGTTTAAAACTAACACTGGATTGAGCTAACACAACGTGCTACATGGCCGTTTTAGTGAGGTTAGCGGGGTTAAAGGTCATGATCTCCAAGTGAATAAGACTCTTCAACTCTCCAACATTGATCTCCAAATGATTTCTCAAATAAGTCGTCAGAAGGCGGCCAGTCGGACTCGCTCTTTGGGTCAGGATATTCAGCCAGGAGGGGGGTGGGACAGCCTCTGCTTAGCTGTCAGCCTTTTCTCTGGATTCAGCAGCAACATCCCCTCCAGCAGCTCCAAAGAATTTTTTTTCCGTGGATGAAAACACTTCTCTGAAATTCTTCTTCTTTTGTGGACGAAGGCTTTGTACATATGACTGTTCATCTTTACTTTGCATTCTCTGAATCAGTAAGGGGTTTGATGTCCCTGTCAGCTTGAGGATCTTCTTCAGCTGATCAATACAGTCATGTCCCGGGAAAAGCACCTGGCCAGTAATCATCTCAGCCAGAATATGACTGGCTGTAGTGCATCCAGTTGAATATGATCTCGGGTGCTCTGTAGCAGTGTCACAACATAACCAGTCATTTCATTCTCTGTCTCACCAGGGCAAAATCTGGGATCTTTAATTAACAGTTCTTATTCCCAGCAAGGTTACTGGGCTTCAGATCCTGATGAATGACCCCTGCAGAATGAATATACTCGAGTCATCTCAAAATCTGATAGAACAGTTATGTGATGACACAATTAGTTAATCTCCTCTTCTTCATAATGTGGCCCAGATCCTGGGCTACGAAGGGCATTACCATATAACAACCAAAACAAGCACGACTAAGCCTGCTCTCACACATCCCCGGCTTGAATGTTTCGTACATGCACACGAGGTCGCAACAAGCTGTGACAAGCAACAGAGAATTGTGAATCTTGCTTCCCAACTCACAAGGTTTGGAATTTGTCCAGCATGGAGTCAGGTGTGAAGACGTCAAGGAGGCAGATCACGTTGCTTTGCAGGTATTGCGCTCTTAATTTATTTAAGTTCACTGTTGTGATCAATTCCGCACAGACACACTTCCCTTGAATTTCTTTGTTCATAATATTTGAGCTCCTGCTATGCAGTCTTTTGTTAACAAGTGCTTTTTAACCAAGTTAATGCTTACAATTGGTTTATATTGATTGAAAGAAGTAAATCAACTAATGTATGGTCGACTTAAAAAACCTACTTTGGGCTTCTACAAATACTTGACACAAGTGCTGATTTCTCATGACTTGTTTTGAATTGTTAAATCATCCAAAACCACTGTAACAGTCTTTAAACAACATGATGTGACACATTATCCACAGCTGAACTCAAACCAAACCTGCCTCCTTTATCTTTGCACCAGCGTCCTGTGCTATTTAAGTCTACAGTATAAGTGATACTTGTGGAAACATCTCCCACGATGCAATGAGCCATCTGTTACCCTATCTGCAATCGGGCCCCAATCCAGATTGTCTCCCACAGCCCGCCAACCTGCACGGAGGCAGTGTTCAGTGTTTTCCTGTGATGGTGGGAGTGAGTGATGACTTGTTAAATGGCTCGTCAGAGGCTACTGAGCTGCTTTTACAGTTCCCTGTGAAGCTGTGCTTAGGATCTGAACCCCAAAGCTGACAGGCATGAACTGGTTTATCTGGTTATGCTCGCTCAGTTTCAGCTCTCATTTCTTCATTTTCATGCTCAGTTTTGCTAAAACATGAGCTGCCATATTTGGTATTTCATAAATAGCTCACAGAGCACAGTCTCACCTTAATTGGCTGTGATCTGCCAACGAACGACGTCTGGTGGTCCCAGCACCGCACAGAAGACACCAAGCAAAACTGTTTAGCGCAATGATCCCACGATGGTGGAACGAGCTACCTGACTCTCACCTGACTCTCTCCCAATATTCAAAAAACTGCTGAAAACAGAACTCTTACACATCTTCCTATGCACTTAAATCTCTTTTAAAAAATAAATAAATAAATAAAAATCCTTTCTGCTCTTTCTCGCACTTGCATCTCGTGATCTGTGAACACTTTTCTGATAGGACTTTGCTTTGGTGTTTTCTCCTTGACTTAGATTTTTGCTGCCTTGTACCTCAGCTGCAAGTCGCTCTGGATAAAAGCGTTAAATGATAAATGCTAAATGACTAAATGTAAATGTAAATGTCTCACTGCTGCATCATTACATGTAAATTTCCTGAGCTGTCAGTGATGCTGAGAAAAGCCCAGAGCAGGTGCATCGGAAGCATAGCCAAGCTAAGAAAAGAAAGAAGGATGACACGATTTTAAGGAACTATAAAGTCACACTTGCATGTGAACATCTTAAGATGGAATTATTCTTCTGCATGTATGCATATACATTGGTGGTTCATGCTTGGATACTGTGTTTGGACATGTTTCTTTTATTTTTGTGTTTCTATTTGTGTCCACAAGAGGGCATTATTGCATTTATCAAACCTCAAATTTGTTGAATAGTTTTTTCATTTTCAGCCAATTAACGATAAAATGTATAGGACCACTAACAGGAGTAGAGAGCACAAAATTTCAATGACAAGAGAACCTATGTGAAGCCTCTGGAGTTCCCTTGTTTTCTGCAGTTATTGATCAGATGAAGTTTGATGACATGGTAAACTACAATGTCTTGTCTTTTGTTGTCATTAAATAAACCTATAAATATTTACAGGAGGTAACAGGAAGTAATTTCAAAGACCAAATGGTAAATAGTTAAATATTTTAATTTTCATTAATCAAATAGTTTGTGTCTCATGTGAAATATTGTTTGCTATGAAACAACATTTCCAGATCCTTTTTTTTAAATGTTCCTTTTTGGAAGCAAAAATTCATAAGAGTGGGACCCTTTTGTGTTCTAATAACAATACAGCATTTTAGTGGCAACATATTTTATTTGAATGACAACTAAAAACACAGTGAAAATTAAATGAATACAATAAAAACTGAATAAAGAAGCAGTACAACAATAGTATATTAAACAAAATATATAAATATCCTAGAACATCTAGAAAGTAAGAACTGATATGTTTCTTCTTCTTCTATTCTGTTCCAAATCCTGACATTATCCAGTAAGCTTGTTCAACGCACAAAATGTTGTTGAGATTTTGGATGTGTGCAGTCCACAATTACCCCTAATTCTCTTGTCTACATAGGTTTGCCTCAACGTTTATGTGCATCAACCAAGAAGTATAATTCCGCCTTTACTTACATGAATATCAAAGGGTCTTTGGATTGTTAAAATTTTGTCCTTTGTGGTTTAGTTGACATAGTTTTCTTTTCACAACAATGACACTATTGTTAATATTGTGAGAAAACATTGGCCTTATAAAGACTAGCTTGGAGGCAACAACGCAGTGAGAATAGGGAAAACATTCCAGGACAAAGGGGACCAAAGGGTGGTGGTGCAGAACACAGCAGAACTAAGATAAAAGAGCAACTAAACACCACCAATTATGCACACAAAATATGAGTGATAGGAAAGATTTCCCCAGGAGTACCTTAAATCACAAAAAAAACAACACAAAACTCATGAAACAGTCAACAACAGATTTATGTGGATGGGTTTTGATAAGGGTTGTAGCAAACATTGTATGGAATGTCATGTTGCATTTTCCAATCTGCGTGCCTTGATTTTTGGATGAGAGAAAACCAGCTTTAACAAACTTTTGCCCAGGCCTCCCTTTCAAAACAACATCAGCATCAAGAGATTTGTAAGTGTGATCTGAATAGCAGAATAACAGGCAGGTGGATGAACAGACTAACAGACAATCAAACATACAGCTACATAAGCAATATTTATTAACTAGGAATCACAGCTGGAATGCTGGCCCAAAAATCAGAAGAAAAGAAAACACAATATAAAAAACAAATGAATGTCCAAAAACTAAAGCTATCAGAACATAAAATCAGATAACTGGTTCATTAGGTAATGAAGTTAATCCAATAAGACAAAACTTTTAAATATCTCTACTGCTAAAGAAAACCTGGCTATGTGAAATCCTGAGTAACACAGGAATGATGCAACCCTATCACAGGTAAAAAGATGAACTGAATGGCCGGACTGACAAGCAGCCAGGGACGATGCTAACTAGCACACAGGTAAGTGGAATAATGACTACTAGAAGCCGGAATACAGGTAGGTATGTGCAACAACAGATCACTAGATTACTGAGCTCCACTTCCTGAATACTCAATGGGCTGATTAGGAATCAGGTAAGTGTGAGATGACAGAGCAACTAATCTTACATCTATAACATAAAGGAAACTAAAGCTTGCATGGGGGTGGGTGGACAGTGAACTACTGGTAATTTATAAACACCGATAACATGTGTCTGGTGTGATCAGATTGAGATACAGTAATAATAAAATGGTCTGCACTTATATAGTGCTTTTCTACCTATTCACACTCAAAGCGCTTTACACTGCTTCCTATTCACCCATTCACACACACACACACAGAGGAAGGATTCTGGCCAATACTCACCAGGAGAACTTAAGATGGGCTAAACACTTTGACATGTGACCAGAGGAGGTAGGGATTGAACCAACAACTCAGAGATTGGTGGAGGACCACGCTACCTTCCTGAGCCACAGTCGCCCCCTAATCCAAAGAGGCCAGTAGATGACAGACAAATTGACCAAACTAGAAGGTGCTGCCAGAAAAAATGGTCAAGACGAAGAAGGTGAACGGTGAGCAGGAGTTAAATACCAACAGCAACTGATCGAATTAGTGATAACAGGGAAGAGGGGGCAGGTGATTGAGGGGAGAGAGAGCAAGGACATGCCAGAGAGTGTGTGAACAGGATGGGGGCATCAGAAAGATCTGACTCTATATTTATGAATATACAACAAAACTCATTGGGTCTTGACTGCTGCAATGTCCTGCTGATGGGAGCTACTGGCAGCACAGTTAAGCCTCTACATATGATCCAAAAAGCAACAGGACATCTCATTATCGATCAGCAAAAAAAGGACACGTCTCTTCAGGTCGCACTGACCTCATCAGGTTCAAAGCTCTTACTCTCACCTGGTCAACTCAACAGCACCTACCTACCTAAACTCTCATACAGGTCTACAATCCTCTGTGAATAACCTGTGTCCGATGGTCCCTTCACCACACAGCAAAAGATCTCAACTCTGAACGTTCAGCAGCCTCACTACCAATATTCAAACAATTTTTGAAGATGGATGAAACTTAGACTGTATACTTAAAAATACACTTAAAAAAGAAAAAAAAAACAGTATCATCCCTCAGTAAATGTTAAGATATTCAATACTCAATCTAACAACCCATAAACACCACAAACAACTGCTAATAAATAAAGATTTAAAGCATTGCAGAAATGTTGAGAAGACTTTAACCTGGTGGTGTAATTAGAAGAGAACCCAGGAGCTCACCAAAGTCAGTAGGACCATACATTTAATTCCAATCCATGCAATCGCTGATTTTCCTATACATCTCTTGAGATTTTTAACGCTAAGTGTTGTAAATGAACTGTTTCAGGTAGTGAAAGCATCACCTGAGAGAAAAATTAATTTGGAGCTGCATTGTTGTACTGCTAAGAAATTTCTTTTTCTTGGAGGAAGCAGATAAATCTGACAGATAGAGCTGCCTCTTCAGGCTATGGAACGATTACACAGTCACAATCAAAGAACTTCAACAAGCAGCTAAAAGCTTTGCAGAGCCTGCAATTAATCCAAAATGCTGGTTTGGCAAGAGAGATCATATTTCACCTTGATTAGCTTCTCTCCACTGGCTTCCCATTAAAAGTACAATAGAATTTAAAACCCTTCTTCTTACATATAAAGCTCTAAACTGTCAAGCTCCATCATATCTACAAGATCTCCTAGTACCATATCTACAGTAACCTTCCTCTTTGATAAAGCTTATAGTCACTTATTGTCATACTGCTATAGGCTTACACTGCTGGGGGACCAACCTCGTGATCCACTGAGCCACTTTCCTCCTCTCTTCCCTCTCTCCTCTCACCCCATATTTATCTGTCTGTCATGACCGTGACTCCGCTCCTTGTTGTCCTGGTGAGCATCACAGTCTCTTCCCTCCGCTCTGATCTCCCTGTCTCTCCCTCCCCACTGCGCTGTCTATCAGCCAAGATTCCCTACACCTGTTACCTCCCTTTCTTAAACCCTGGTCCCCTGTTGTACTCCGCCAGACTATCTTCCTGTTTTCCCCGAGTGATCAGTCTCCGTGTTTACCTAAGGTTTCTATGTGTAAATTATTTCTCTGTTACCTGCTCAGCCGATGTCTTTGAAGATTTGTTGTGTTTTTTCTATCCAAGTATGTTTGTTTTTTTGTCATGTTGATACTTCGAGGAATTCCTGCTCATGGACAGTGTACCTCAGATGCCCTGCTGGCTTTCAGAGCAGTAAGTGACTTTACGTTTCAAGTTTTGACTTAAGCACCGTGGATTATTCGTAGAAGAGGAGTTTTGGGCAAGCCAGAAGATAAGAGTTATTTTTGTTGATACTTTCTGTTGATTTGATACTTTGTATGTTTAGTTGTTACTTTGTTAGATTTCTGCTGTATTTTTCTCCCTGGGTTTTTTCCCGGACGTCCTTAGTTGTCCCACACCTTTTGGGCTCCACATCACCACCACCGCTCTGCACTCTGGCAAAGTAAGATTCTAGTTACGCCCCAATCTTTCCCCGTGTCGTAGATGGTTTTGCTCACCTCTGTTTTCTCTTCCCCCCCTCAGATTGCTCTACCGCTTCCTGGCCATCTCCTTCACTCACTCCTGCCCCGAGTCACCACCCCGGCTACCCCATCCATTACTCGTTCTCTTAATAAATTAACATTGCCTCCCACTCCTCTGTGTTCTGCTCCTTTTGGGTCCTGCTGATTTCTAATCCTGATAATGTCACATTTATTTGTTGCGTTTGTTACCCCTTTCTTTTCTCTCTTCACTTTCCACTCACCCCAACCGGTCAAATCAGATGACATTTACATTTAGTCATTTTGCAGACGCTTTTATCCAAAGCGACTTACAAGTGTGGTACAAGGCAGCAAAAATCGAAGTCAAGGAGAAAACATCAAAGTAAAGTCCTATCAGAAAAGTGTTCACAGATCACTAGATGCAAGTGCGAGAAAGAGCAGAAAGGAATTTTTTTTTTTTAAGAGATTTAAGTGCATAGGAAGATGCGGAACAGTTCTGTTTTCAGCACGTTTCTGAATATTGGTAGACAGTCAGGTGAGCGTGCAGAGTTTGGTAGCTCGTTCCACCATTTTGGGATCATTGCGCTAAACAGTTTTGCTTGGTGTCTTCTGTGCGCTGCTGGGACCACCAGATGTCATTCGTTGGCAGATCACAGCGGGCGGGAATGATTGTAGACTTGAGTGAGTTGAGGTAAGTGGGAGCTGTCGATTTAACCACCCTGTGAGCAAGAGACAGAGCTTTGAACCTGATGCGAGCAGCTACAGGAAGCCAGAGTAGAGAAACAATGACCGCCCACCCTGAGCCTGGTTCTGCTGAAGGTTTCTTCTGATAAAGGGAGTATTTCCTCTCCACTGTTGCCTTGGGCATGCTCAAGGGGTAATTGTTGGGGTCTCTATACATCTTTATAGTCTTGACTTTATTCTGTAAAGTGCCTTGACATTACTTTGTTGTGAATTGGCACTACATAAAAAATAAAGTTGAGTTCAAGTCCTCCATGGTGTGTATAGTGGCATAGTCAGTATTTTTCTCTACAGTAAGTCAGAGCTTCAGTCTAGTTCTTCTCCTCATAAAGTGGTACCAACATTCAGCATTTGATGAGACACCACACAGCCCTGTAGTGACAGACAGGCAAGTTTATTAGTTCTGGGATAAAAATCACTTAAAACAGTTTGACTTTGACAATTACACATGTAGTCAGGTGTGTCATGGTTTCTGTATGGATGTACATAAAATAACTTACAGATGCAAAGTATTATTTGGTATCATTTTACTTGTCAATTCAGGTAAAGTTTCTTCAAGGCAGTGAAACTATTTTCTATTCTTGCTTTTTTAAAATCACAGTCTAAGATATAAGGGTTTTGTCTAAAGACCCAAGTTAGGAGACAGCAACCATGGAGGACAGAAAGGACACTATTAGGTGTCCTTTTAGTGTCCTCAACACACACTCATCACAATTAATTTCACCATCATTTATTTATTTATTTATATTATTCTTTACTTAACCGCACTGCACTGTTTAACTGCTGTTTTTTGCACATTCCACTGCACTTGCACTGCATACATGCTGGACATTTAACTGCACTATACTGTTTACATGCTACTTTTTGCACCTTTAGCACACTTGACTGTACTGTACTGTAAAATCGAAGTATACAATAGGTTTACTGGTCGGCACTGTCTTAGGTTTTGTGTCCTGTCCTGTGTTATTTTGTGTTTTCTGTCTACACTGTCTGTACTGTTTTTCATTTGCACTAGGTTGCACTCGACATAGCTTGTGTTGTTTTGTAGCACCTTGGTTCTGGAGGAACGTTATCTCGTTTTCACTGTGTTACTGTGTTACTGTGTAACACTGTGTATAGACGAAATGCCATTAAAAGCCAATTGACTTGACTTGAGGTGGCAACAGACTAAATAAAAACAGTGAAAAGAGACCCCAACCCTCTAAAGAACACAATACACAAGGGCTACAGAACATAAAGAATAGAAAGCAACTCTATATACAGAAATGGGGAAACCTAGGGAACAAGAAAATGGGTGCATGAACTAAAACGAGAAACTAACAATAGTGCCATGGACAACAGAAACAAAAATACTACAGGACTGATTTGGAATGGTTGCTAACCATGATCTAGAGGTGTGCTTGTACAGAGACTGATCAAAAATGAATAATAAATCAAACAGTGCAAATATACAGAGGCAGGTAGAGCAGGAATAAAAGACTAAAGTGAGTACTTTTTCAGAAGCTGACATGCAGACTAAAGTAACTAAAGACCAAATACTTAAGTAACCAATTAATGACCACACCACAGAAGAATCAAAAAACCCAATACTAACCAGAGGCAGATAGGCAAAAATAAAAGCTGGGAAACAGGAAGCAGGGCTGGGGAAAACAGGGTGAGTGGAAATGAGAGTTTAGGGCGGGATTGAAGGGAAGAGAGGAAGAGACAGAAGTAGAGGCAGAGAGGATGATTGCAGGTCTAAGAATTGAAAAAGGGGTAGGAACCCTTTCTTATGGGGGAGAGTGTGATGGCCTAAGCCAGATCTAGGTTCTGTCTTTGTCCACGTATGGTTGGCTGTGTTTTTCCTTGTTTTCCAGGAAGCCAGTGGGTGAGTTTTAGGCAGTCCTTACCACTGTGTAACTTGGATTGAGTTCTTATAAAGGAGGCCTTAAAGATCGGCTCAGTCTCTTCCCTTGCATGGCAGCCACCGCCATCGGTGAGAGAGTGTGTGTGTGTGAATGGGTGAATGGGAATCAATATTGTAAAGCAACTCAACTCAACCTCTCCAAGACCGAAGTCCTTGTCTTCCCAGCCAGACCTTCGACACAACACAACATCAGCATCAGCATTGGATCAACAGTGATTGTCCCCACTAAATCGGCCAAAAATCTGGGGGTCATCATCCACGACCAACTGAGCTTAAAAGACCACATCTCCTCAGTCTCTAGGGCAGCAGATTTGCTCTCTACAACATCAGGAAGATCAGACCCTACATCACGGAATATACAACCCAACTCATTGTACAGGCGCTGGTCATATCTTATCTTGATTACTGCAACGCTTTGTTGATGGGGTTACCGATATCCACAATCAAACCCTTGCAGATGATCCAAAATGCAGCAGCTCGCCTCATTTTTCATCAGCCAAAAAAGACCCATGTCACACCACTCTTTAGATCTCTACCAAACTCTGCACGCTCAACAGACTCTCTCCCAATACTCAAAAGGGAAAGGGAAAGCTCCAAATGTGACATGTGCAATCAACACTGTCCCCAGGTCTCAAATTCTAAGTCAAAACTGCCTCAAATTTTAAGACATCAAAGCTCAACCCCCCAAAAATTCTGCTCAGCAATCAACCAGTTCTACATACAACCAACCAATTGTCGTTACAAGCAACAAAGAAACTCCACGAACCATGTGGCCTTCCAGAACTTGTACTACCCAAACTAAAACAAACCAAGATGTACTTGTTGTAAGCAAAACAAAATCACTATATATTCAAGGAGAAAACGCTAAAGATACACTATGAAATAGAAACACATATTGAGTAGTAACACAAACAATTCCAAAAATAATTTCAAATCAAGTATTAAGAAACTTACCAGAAAACAATTGTAGTATAGTACAGGAAAGCCCCTATTTTCTCACAACCTGGCTCAACAGTATGCAACAAAGGTTCAACACATTCAACACAAGGTTCAATTCAAGTAACTCAACATATTTTAATTGAGTACTTAAAATTGGAGTTATGTTTGTAAAGCATATCAGTGTTGTATGCAATGTTAGATTGAAAGTCATGTAGACAAAAGAGAGAACTCAGCAAGCAGGCCCAGGGTAGGAGACTGAGCTGATCTTTATACCTCCATTAAAAAGGGACCTCAACCCAATTAATAAATGTGTACAGCATGCCTAAATCTCAGCTCCACCCACTGGCTTTCTGGAAAACAAGGAAAAACACAGCCAACCATACGTGGACAAAGACAGAACCCAGATCTGGCTTAGGCCCTCACACTCTCCCCCATAAGACAGGGTTCCTACCCCGAACTTTACTACCATTGTATTTTTAGTTGCAACAAATTAACAGTTGAACAGGGTACTCTGGCTTTAATCGGGTACATAAACTCAGGGCAACTTAACACAGTAATTAATAGAGCTTACCTCAGACAATCTTCCCACACACCGACAACTTAAAACTCCTGATTCTCCCACCTCAGCAACCTTTGTGCCTGGGAGCAATTTAAGAGGACAAGAACAGACTACAAAAAAAAAAAAAAAAAAAAAAAAACAGACAAAAAGTGTTAATAACAATGATAGTAAGCATTATATAGGTGCACAGGAAACTGCATCTGCCATGAGGTTATCTTTACCCTTAATATGTTTAATAACTAGGTTATAAAGCTGCAAAAACAGAGCCCAGAGCACAAGCCGCTGATTAGGATTCTGTAGAGAGTTCAAGAATGTAAGTGGGTTATGGTCATTATATACAAGTATTGGCCTTGCTGAATCAGAATTAAAGCCAATGCTTCTTTTTCCACTACTGAATAGTTCAATTGATAAGAGGTGAAATTTTTAGAAAAGAAACTAACAGGACGATCATTACCTTGTGTATCACCTTGAAGTAAAACCGCACCCACTCCAACCTGGCTAGCATCCACCTGGCAAATGTGAAGGCCTGATCCAGATGGAGAGCTAGCAAAACCAGAGCAGAACATAGTAAAGCCTTTATATTAGCAAATGCTTGTTGACAAGTTTCTGACCAAATAAATTTAGATTTTGCTGTAAGCAAGTCTGTTAGCGGAGCTACAACCGTGGTGAAATTCTGGCAAAAATAACTACAATATTCAACCAAACCCAAGAACCTCATTAGTTCTTCTTTAGTTCTGGGAACAGGGAACTCATCTATAGCTATAACCTTAGCACGAACAGGTCGTCAATTATTCAGCATCAATTAGTCGTAGGAACAAAACTTCAATACGATTCACATGCTCCTCCCATGTATCACTATACATCACCACATCACCAGATACACTGCACAACCCTCAAGGCCATTAACTACCATGTTTATCAGATGCTGGAAGGTAGTAGGTGCATTACTGAGGACAAAACCCATAACTGCATAGGTGAACAGACCAGTTGGTGTTATAAAGGCAGATATTTCTTGTGGTCTTGGGAACAGTGACACTTGCCAATACCCTTTTAACAAGTCAAATTTACTTACATATCTTGCTGCAACAACTTGGTCAATACAGTCTTCCACATGTGGCAGTGGGTAATAATCTGGTTTTGTCACGGAATTTACCTTACTGAAATCTGTGCAACAGAAATTCGTTAACAGATCTGTCTTCCCGCCCCATACTGGCTCTTGGATACTCGTGTGTTGGATTCTTACAGTGGGTGATTGAGTGGCAAGTGTGGCCACCACGCTTGTGCCACACATGCAACACACACAATCAGCGGTCAATCAGGAAACGGGTGACAAAGCAAGCAGAAAAAAATGTTTCTCAAAGAGGCAGGAGATAAGGCTAGAAGGTTCACATTCAAAAATGATAAACCTGAAAGGGAATGAATTTATGCAGAAAGATGATCTGGCAGGGGACTGTGCCAAGAGCTGGGTTTTAAATAGCCAGCGGAACAAGTGTAACCGTTTGCCCCAAGTAGCTTTACAGTGTGTACAACATACAGCATCATCTAAATGGAAACATTCAATAAAGGGAGAAAGTGTCACCTGGCTAAATCTGTTGTCCCCGTCATCATTACTGTACTTTTCTTACTTCTAATATTAAAACACAAACTTGTGTTATTTTGAGGGAACCTGCTGAAAAGACTGACTGTTTAAACCAGGATCTTCCAACAGGCTAAATTGTAAACACTATATTTGCATTAGCACTTTAGCATTGTCATTGTGAATGAGTATATTCAAATTAGTGTTTAGTTCACAGCATTTGGCAGATTATTACAGGTTTACTTATTCCACTACTGTCATATTGAATTTGCATTGTCTAACTAGCTGAATACAAATATAAATATTTAAATATAAAGAAGAAGAATCATGATTATAAAAAAATTCCAAAGACTTGACTGGACAATTGCTAAAATCCTCTTAAACTTGCTCCACATTCAGATGTAAATGGTTCTGTACATAATTTGACCTATTGAGATTTCAATAATAACATGATTGTTTGTAATAAAATAGTATTTTATACATTCCACTATTCTTGTGTTTAAACTCTGCAACCAGCTGTTTCCAGTATTTTCATGCAACTGTTTCATGTTGCAGCTACTTGAGGTAAGGAGATTTTTAAATGAATAAAGCTTCAATCCTGCTAATTTTTCTTTCTTTTGTTATTTTACAAATTTGAGCTTTTTTACATTTTTATAATAAAACTTTTGGCTATTTTTAAATAGTTTATCTAATAATTACTATACTATACTATATATACTATAGCAAAAACAAAGGTTTCAGCTGTTTTAGAAAAAATGGTTCAGCTTTGTTCAGCATTGCTTGTAAAATCCTTTCAGTGCTAAAACAGTCACAGTGCATTTTCTTTTTGAAGATGCTTTTGATAGTGTAACTTCATATTATCTATTTTATGAATAACTTGGATGGACAGATTTCAGCCCTTGTGAATCATGTGATTATTTGGGGTCAAAATCATACACATACTTGGTAATGAAACGGTAATAATCCCTCTTAACTTGTTCATTCATTTGTCAAATACTTTAAGTTGCTGAAATGTATAAAAAAGGCTTAACAAGAACGGCAGAAAAATATTTAAATTATCTCAGTCCCTGTTATTTAAATTCTAATGTTTAACAAATCCTGGTGTTAAGGTTAGGGTAAAATTTATTATTATTATTATTATTTTTGTATTTTAAATTATTCTTTATTCTAAAACTTATGCATTATTACTCTATCATTTATATTAATATATTTTCTACTGCCTGGGATGGATGAGAGTTTAAAATCTACTTATTAATCCTGTTTGTTCTAAGTACTGAAAAAAAAATTTTCCAGCCGAATTCTGGCTCTTCCTTTAGTTGCATCATTTGCACTTCCGTTCTTTATTTGCACTTTGCTCGTTTGTAAATAAAGTTTTCTTAAAAAAAAACAACTTCCGGGTCAAATCTCATTTGGCCATAGTCTGTTATTATTTAATGTGGTAAAACCACGTCTGCGATAAAATAAAAAAAATAAAAGCACTGCAGAATCTAATCGACCACAACCTGAAAAGACAGCATGGCGACCACTATCAGCACTCAGCGGGGACAGGTACACTGTGGTCTCGGGTTTAATTTCTCGCTATAGTAGCACTCATAGACAGAAAGCTATGCGGAACTAGCTGGGGTGTAAATTGTCAACATGTCTGATAACTAACAAAGTTCAGTCATTAAACAGCAGTATATTGCAGCACACGTAGGCCAACATCGCTGACATGACCAAATCCAGTGACAGTAAGTTTAATATCCTGATGAAGTTAGCTGGCTTGACATTCGGGTTTAACGTCAGTAAAATGCCCATTTGTACAGAATAACGCTGAGCAGCCAAAAAACTTCCTGGGGTTCTTCCTAACTCTTAATCTCCGTTTGGTAATTCGGTACTCCAGCCTCGTTAATTTAAATTTAAGTTAACTGACGTCGATGCTTTTAATTAGAGACGTTTTCATTCCATTTTCGTTTTTCATCAAAAGCTTCACCTTTTCTTCACCTTCACAAATTCTTATCAGTTCATATTTCTTTGAACAGCCATTTTATTAATTTATTTTGTTGCCGGTATTCCAGTGTCATCAGTGATAGAGCGCCATTTATAATGGACAAGACAAGGCACAAAAATGTAAACTATGTAAGACAACGCTAAAATGGACTTTGATTCGTCAGTTAAGAGATAAGTTGCGTTATAAAGCGACGTTATTGCACAGATTATTCTTGTTTTTGTGTTTAGAAATACCCAAAACAGTCTTAGCACTGTTTTGCATTGTTGTTCATAGTAAAATAGCTTACTTTATAGTTCAGTTTTAACAGTCGTAAAATTTAAAGCCATCTGGTAAAATGTTAATATCCCAGATTTTATGGATGTCTTTGTGAACATGGAGTTGACACAGATGACGTTTTGGACAGCTGCTCACATTGAAGACTTTTGGGTTTATTTCAATTTACTAGTTCGATTTTTTGGTGACATTTAAAAGCACTATGTTGTAGAAGAGTGTGTTTTATTGGTGAGATGATGAGAAAAATGGTTTACTACTCATTAAAATTAAACACAGTACAGGTGAATTGCTCGGGGGGTTAAATATAAAATAATCTGGTTAAGAACAAAGTTCAGGCAGCTTCTTTCTACTGCAGCAGAGTTTGATCTTTTAGAGGTGAAGAGGTATAAAGTCTGTGTCTGTTTGTTTGTTGATGCACCTTTCAGTTCTGTTTAGTTATTTGGTTGTGTCGTGAAGTTATGGTGCTCTACAATGAAATAAGATTTTAACCAGTTTGTGAGCATAAATCAATGTTTGGGGAAACACTGCAGATCATCATATTTAATTTTAACTTGCCAGATCAAGTGTACTTGTCAGGCACACAGGCAAGGGTAATGTCAAGTCCTGCCCCTTATTTTTTGTGTATTGAAAAGACAGAAATACTACAGTGTTATAGTGGAGCATAAATACTGATCACAGGTCATGACAAAACAATTAAATTATTTGAACATCAGTAAAATATAACATGTTTATTAAATGTGTATCTGACAGATTTGTAGTTTAATATCTGTACATCTGTAATAAGTTATATACAGGCAGAAGTGTTATTCCAAATTATTATTAGATGTACATTTAATGAACATCTACATTGTGATATTGTTCATCTTGCTAATACAATTAGCTGATTTATTTGCAGATTTTTCGTTGTTACAGATATCAGTAAATAGCAGACAGTCACTCACTGTACACACCAACAGGTGCAGAGTGCCTGCAGGTAATGTCAATGTTTTGGATGGTTATTCATGGTAACAAATTCTACTTTATAGTTGAGTCAGAAGATATTTAGCCATCTAGTAAAAATGTTGTTATACCAGAGTTAATGTATGTTGTTTGAGAACTTTAGGAGCTTTTACGTTTTGGTTGTGTTGACACAAATGAGAAAGGTTTAAATCTGTGTCTGTGACAATATATGCTGATTCAACTGTATGATCTTCTTGTTGTGTTGCGTTGATTATTTTTTTATATCAGTAAAGCTGAGCTAATTACAGTATCACCTCTCTGTGTAAGACAGTACAGGTCAACAGAAGTTTTTTTTCACAGTGATTATATATCAGCATGATCAACTCCTCATAAATAAGATTTAACTGTTTTACTTTGATTAACTAAAATTTAGATGAAAAATAACTCTGACATGAATTAATGGTTAGGCTTTAACAAGACTGAAGGGTATAGAAATCAGTAACTATTACTGACACTCTGTCCTCTCTAGTTTTTCCTCTCCACTGTTGCCTATGGCTTGCTCCAGGGGGAATTGTTGGGTTCTCTTTATATATCTTTATAATCTTTACTTTATTCTGTAAAGTGCCCTGAGATGACTTTGTTTTGAATTGGCGCTATATAAATAAAGATGTTACATGAAAGTATCACTTGAATGTAAACATGCCAGGTTGTAGGCTTAGGCTAATTTCCATGTGTTGTTTCCAAGGATCTCATGTTATTCTCTGCTGAGCAGATAGCTATTCTTGGCAGAGGAAAGGGTTGGGTTTGGGAGTGTGGGCTGCTGTCAGACAGAAAGTCCACCAGAATTTGCTCAGCTTTGAGATTTGTGCTAAACTGGGCTAAATAGAGACCGTACAGTAACCTACATACAGTCAGCTTTCGCTTTAGTGCATTAATGTTAATACTCTTTACATTTTACAGCTTTACATTTTCTTAGCTTCCTTCATATTTCTTTTTTTGTAGGTATGAAATAGGTTTTAAATTACATTCAAAGTTATTTTAAACGGTCGTAAAGTCATTAATTTAACCTGCAGAAACCCTGTTATACCAGTTGTGGGAATAAACCTGTTAATGTTTAAGTAAATTATAAGTCTAGTTATCTAATAATTAGTCTCTAGTCGTTTCTCTAGTCATTATTATGCATTAATTTCCCATGCCTAGTCTGAATCCCTGTATGTATATGTGTTCAGGTTTATATTGGGGAGCTTCCCCAGAGTTTTCTGAGGATCACACCAACCCAGCAGCAGCAGCAGGTTCAGCTGGATGCCCAGGCAGCAAGGCAGATGCAGTATGGAGGCTCCATCGGTGCTGTAGGGCGGCTCAGCATTACTGTGGTTCAGGTAAGTGTCAGTTTGGTAAAAATATGACAGTTTCTTTACAAGTCTCTTTCAATATTTTTCATTTTGAATTTTGAATTTGGCTGTAAGTTGGATTTACTCTTATATTTTTATACCTTGTGCCACCTCATTAGTCTTCACTTCTGTAGAAAAAGAAATAAAAACTTAAACTAAGGTTATAGCTAACTATCTGTATTCTGATTTTGTTATTAAAACTGTTTTATAAACAAGACTACCTGTGTATTAACATGAGCATCTCACCTAACTAAAGTCACCCTGTTTGTCTTGCCGTGTAGGCCAAGCTAGCTAAAAACTACGGGATGACTCGGATGGATCCATATTGTAGGATCCGGTTAGGCTATGCAGTGTATGAGACACCGACTGCCCACAATGGAGCCAAAAACCCCCGCTGGAACAAGGTTATCCAGTGCACTGTTCCTCCTGGTGTGGACTCCTTCTATCTGGAAATCTTTGATGAGGTGAGGTTTTTGCAAATGACAAAACGTGGAACTGTGTCAGTTTTTCAAATAATTTTTCCAATATGGCTTATTGCTGATGAAAGGTTTTAGATGTTCTTAATTATAGTGTCGGAAAAAGTTGGGGAAATTTAATGTATATAATGTATAATCCTAGCATAGTGGACCTTTTTATATTTTTTATATTTGATGTCTCTGCTTGAATGTGAAACAAGTTAAAGTCTTATGGCAGGTTGCCAGAATTCTGGCCTGGACTGTTTCTGGAAATGGTACAATTATGCCTGTTTCACATATGAACTCTGGACAGCGTTACGAGAATTCAACCTCAGACATTGTCCGGAATGGCATTTCACACGTAACACACAGCAGAAGATTGGCCGATTACAAAAAGTCCTCATGTGTGAAACTCTGGGGGGAACATTGTTTTGCTTGCAATCCTTCGAAGATTCGGGACAGACCAGGATTCTATATGCACAAGCTCATAGCTATAATACAGACATTGTACTAGAGGGCTCAAAGGATAAAATCCAGATAATGTTGGCAGCATCTCACTAGGAAATTTGCTTTCAAAGACTGTTAAAAAAGTTTTGCATTACTCTACCCTTAGAAACTATTTCTTGTCGTATTAATAGCTGTACTGTAAGAATAACTGCATTTTAAGAAAAACCTGTTGCCTTCTCTAGCGTTTTTCTAACTATTGGCACTCAAAGCACTTTACACTGCTTCATATTCATTCGCACTGACAATCACACACACAGTGGCTAACACTCACCGCAAGCAACTAAGTTGGGGTTGAGTTTCTTGCTCAAGGAAACTTCGAAATGCGACTAGAGGAGCAACTGGGGGATTGGTGGACAAAGTGAATATGGCATTATTTATTTATTTTATGTAGCCTACAGTCAGAGCAACCAAACAGACACTACAAAACCCATCTTTAAAAGATGTTTAAACCTATGAAAACCAAGAAATCCAACACATCTAATTCGGCAAAGCAGCATGCTGCCAGACATGCTGACCTTAAAGAGCAACAGGTTAATACATAATACATCAGCATTTTTTCACTCTGAAGTTTAACCATGTTACAATAATATCAAGTTTGCACTTCAAATTTGTAGGCTTTATTTGTAAATGCCAGAGAAAACCGGAACCAGGCTCCATCTCTTTTTCTATGGTGTGAAAGAATAGTTGTCCATTACTGTAATTGTTTGGTGTAGTTCTAATGGTCACATCATTTCAAGACCTTTTCAGCCTTAATTCTAATGTTTAATATTGTATCATTTCACTACAGCAGTGTAAAACCAAAAAAAAATACTGTTGGAAAGAAGTTTCCAGGCACATGGGAATAATAAGACCTGGTAATCTAACTTGTCTGGTTTTACAGGCAGCATACTGGGTTCTAAACAATGTGTGGTTATTTTGTAGTTGCCTGTTATTATTTTCTCACAATTTAATCAAGGTAAACACAGTAAATGGTTGCACGTAGTTGCCTATTAAAAATCTTACAAACTGCTTCACCAAGATCAGTAATTGTTTGCATTTATTGGTTATAAAGGAGTTATTATAAAGCATATATTCACAATTTAGGTATCGTTCTATTGTTTCTGTGCAGTGTTTTTTTTTTTTTTTTTTAGTTTGCTTGTTTGCCCAGCAGAGCGCAGCAGAGGCGCTGCTTCACAAACAGATTTGGCTCTTTATATGTCAACGCAGTAACACTGACAACTCGCTTTGCACTGCTTAAGTTAAGGAAATTTGCCACCTCTTGCAACAAAATTGCAAACACACAAAGGACATTTCAAGGGCAGGAAATGATGAAAGTATTAGTTATCTGCCATGCAGATGGTCTTCACTCACTCGGAGCAACTACTTCAGTGGGGTTCAGTGTCTTACTCCAGGACACTTTGACATGTGACAGGAGGAGGTGGGAATAAAACCAGCAACTCAGGAATTGGGGGTCTGCTGCTCCTTCTCCTGAACCACAGTCGCTTTCTTTCAAGCTTGACTTTATATTTTTGTCAAATTTGAGCTTTTCTCTTGCAAAAGCCGTAACTATGTGTAAGCAATAGGGACTGAAATGACTTATTCTTCCACTCAGTCCTTCGGCATCAATCAGTTCAATGGTCTATGGACAGTTTCATCTGACCTGTGCTCTCTTTTCTCCTTTGCAATATTTCAGTAAGTAAATACAGTTTACCATCTGTTATCTCCAACATGATTCAATTCAATTCAACTTTATTTATATAGCGCCAATTCACAACAAGGTCATCTCAAGGCACTTTACAGAATAAAGTCAAAACTATAAAGATGTATAGAGAGAACCCAACAACCTGCAGAAAGGGACAGAGAGAGGGAGACAGAGAAGGACAAAGACAACTATGGGAGAAAACACACAGCGTTAATGTCAAAATAGTCGTGACAATTGTGGGCTGAGAGGAGATAGGGTCAAGATGAGGAAAGGAG
This sequence comes from Channa argus, assembly GCF_033026475.1. Classification (NCBI taxonomy): domain Eukaryota; kingdom Metazoa; phylum Chordata; class Actinopteri; order Anabantiformes; family Channidae; genus Channa; species Channa argus. The sequence continues at coordinate 140,627 of NC_090198.1, forward strand.
CTCAGGAGCTTAGTCCACCAGCAGTCTAAGCCTATAGCAGAATAACTATAACTTACTATAAGCTTTATTAAAGAGGAAGGTTTTAAGACTAGTAGAAAGTAGAGAGGGTGTCTGCTTCCTGAACCTGAACTGGGAGCTGGTTCCACAGGGGAGGAGCTTGATAGCTAAAGACTCTGCCTCCCATTCCACATTTGGAAATTCTAGTAACCACAAGTAGGCCTGGATTCTGAGATCAAAGTGGTCTACTGGGATGATATGGAACTATGAGGTCTTCTATATATGATGGAGCCTGACCATTCAGAGCTTTATATGTAAGAAGCAGGGTTTTAAATTCTATTCTAGATTTAATAGGAAGCCAATGGAGAGAAGCTAGTGAAGGTGAAATATGATCTCTCTTGCTGGTTCCAGTCAGCCCATCCTGAAAGTAGGGAATTACACTAGTCCAACCTAGAAGTAAAAAATGCATGGACTAGTTTTTTGGCATCACTTTGAGACAGGATGCTCCTAATTTTGGCAAATTTTCCGTAGGTGGAAGAAGGCTGTTCTAGAGATTTGTTTTATATGTGAGGTAAAGGACAAATCCTGGATAAATATAACTCCAAGGTTTCTTGCAGTAGTACTAGTGGCCAGACTTATGCCATCTAGAGTAACAACATGGTTGGACATCATATTTCTGAGATTTTTGGGCCCAAATACTATGACTTCAGTTTTGTCTGAGTTTAGAAGTAAAACATTGTTGGACATCCAGGCCTTTATGTCTTGTAGGCATGCTTGAAGCTTGATTACCTGATTATTTTTCGTCTGGTTCCATAGATAAATATAGCTGGGTATCATCAGCATAGCAGTGGAAATTTATGGAGCGTTTTCTAATAATGTTGCCTAAAGGAGACATATATATATATATATATATATATATATATATATATATATATATATATATATATATATATATATATATAAAGTAAAAAGTATTGGTCCTAACACAGAGCCTTGTGGAACTCCATAGCTAACCTTTGTGTGCATGGAGGATTCATCATTTACATGAACAAATAAAGTCTATCAGATAAATAAGATTTAAACCAACCTGGTGCAGTTCCTTTAATCCCAATTTCATGTTCCAGTCTCTGTAATAAAATGTTGTGATCAATGTTAGCGAATGCAGCACTAAGATCTAACAGAACAAGTATAGAGATGAGTCCATTATCTGAGGCCATGAGAAGATCGTTGGTGACTTTTACCAGTGCTGTTTCTGTACTATGATGAACTCTAAATCCTGACCGAAAGCCTTCATACTAAATATTCCTGTAAAGGTGATCACATAATTGTTTTGCAACTACTTTTTCAAGGATTTTAGAAATAAAGGGGAGATTAGATATTGGTATTTTTTAAGAGTAGGGTTTTTTTAAGTAGTGGTTTAATTACAGCTACCTTAGGTAGGCCTGTGATATAAAGTCTGTTTTTAAAGATAGATTAATGACATCTAATACAAACTTATCTATTAAGGGTAAAGCTTCCTTGAGCAGTCTAGTTGGAATAGGGTCTAGCAGACAGGTTAGGGTTGGTTTAGATGGGGTAATAATTGAAGTTAGCTCACCGAGATCTATGGGTAAAGTCTAAGAGGAATTGGGGCCTTATTGATGACTCTAGCACTGTTGTACGTGAAGATCTATCTGTAATATTTGGGGGGAGGATTTGGTGAAATCTTTATCTTATAGCTACAGTTTTATTCATAAAGAAGGTCATGAAGTCATTGCTGCTCAGAGTTAAGGGAAAACTAGGCTCAACAGAACTATGGCTCTTAGTCAGCCTGGCTACAGTGCTGAACAGAAACCGGGGGTTGTTCTTGTTTTCCTCTAATAATATGCTGTTCTGGAATCATGGAGAGCTTTTTTTGTACATTTTTAAGATTTTTTTTCAGGCTAAATGAGATTCTTCTAAATTTCTCGAACATAATCCATTCAGTTTTACTGACTGTTTGTAGAACGCCAAAAAAACTCCCTACAATGGCACAGAAACCCCACAGTCAACTACCAGTTTGATGGTGTAATTTCAGCGTGACACAGACACAGCAGTGCACAAGTACAAATACTCATAACAGCTAAAGCCACTTGTGGAGCCTACAGTGTTTACTGAACTTTATAGCAGCGGCATATAATATTTCAGAGAGTGAATGCAGAGGTGAGACAGGTGTGAGATGAAGTCAGGATGCTACAGTGGAGAAAGAAAGTTGGAGTTACAGAAGATTTCTTAAGCACAATGTAAATAAAAACAAAAAAACACAAATGATTTGAACCATCTATAAAATAGTTTAAGGATATTTTAGAACAGGAAGTGGAACTGTGTTTTATTTATTTTGATGTGCCATTAAAGGTATATTAATAAAGTTGGTAGTTATGGACCAAATGTGTAGGATACTCAGCATTACTACATTACTACTTATGCCTGCACTGAATTTGAACTAAAAAGTCATTAGTGTCCAATATTTTTACATATTAACTTGCGTATTAATTAGCACTGACACAACTGCTTTGATCCTGTTGAAGCTGAAAAATTCCTGGTCATTTGATACCAATGTTCAATGTTATAACACCCCATTGTGTGTAAATGTAAAAAAAAAAAAAGTAGGGGTGTGCAAGGACTTGGAATGCTGACTGATTTTCAGCCTTTTATAAGCACTTGAAGCAACCAGGGAGTGAGATTAGCAGATTGGAAATTATAGTTATGGTTTTAATGATGCAGTCTGTTCTCTTTGTGTCTTCACAGCCTTGCATTTTGGGGTTTGTTACTTTTTGCAAGTGTAATTGTATCTTCTTTTCCTTTCGGCTGTTCCTTTTCAGTAGTCACTACAGCGAATCATGCGCCTCCATCTAACCCTATTCTCTGCATCCTCTTCTCTTTTACCAACTAACTTCATGTCCTCTCTCAATATATCCATAAATTTCCTCTTTGGTCTTCTTCTAGACCTCCTGCCTGGCAGCTCTAACCTCAGCATCCTTCTACCGATATATGCATTTTCTCCTCTGAACATGTCCAAACCACCTCATCTGGCCTCTCTGACTTTATCTCTGAAACATCTAACATGAGCTGTCCCTCTGATGGACTCATTCCTGATCCTTTCCATCATCGTCACTCCCAAAGAGAACCTCAACATCTTAAGCTCTGCTACCTCCAGCTCTGCCTCCTGTCTTTTCTTCAGTGCCACTGACTCTTTGATCACACAACACACCTGACACTTTTCTCCAACTGTTCCAACCTGCCTGCACTCGCCTCTTCACCTCTTTTCCACACTCGCCGTTGCTCTGAACTGTTGACCCTAAGTACTTAAAGTCCTTCACCTTATTCACCTCTGCTCCCTGTAACCTCACCGTTCCACTTGGGTCCCTCTCATTCACACACATGTATTCTGTCTTACTGTGGCTAACCCTCATCCCTCTGCTTTCCAGAGCAGACCTCCATCTCTCTAGATTTTCCTCCACCTGCTCCCTGCTCTCAATACAGATCACAATGTCATCTTAAAACATCATAGTCCAGGGAGATTCTTGTCTAACCTCATCTGTCAGTCTGTCCATCACCAGAGCAAACAAGAAGGGGCTCAAAGCCGATCCTTGATGCAGACCCACCTCCACCTTGAACTCCTCTGTCACACCTACAGCACACCTCACCACTGTCTTACAGCTCTCATACATGTCCTGCACCACTCTAACATACTTCTCTGCCACTCCAGACGTCCTCATACAATACCACAGCTCCTCTCTCGGCACCCTGTCATACGCTTTTTCTAAATCTACGAAGACACAATGCAACTCCCTATGACCCTCTCTGTACTGCTCCATCAGCATCCTCAAAGCAAATACTACATCTGTTGTACTCTTTCTAGGCATGAAACCATATTGCTGCTCACAAATGTTCACCTCTGCCCTGAGCCGAGCTTCCATTACTCTTTCCCACAACTTCATTGTTTGGCTCATCAGCTTTATTCCTCTGTAGTTGCCACAGCTCTGCACATCTCCCTTGTTCTTAAAAATTGGCACCAGTACACTTCTCCTCCATTCCTCGCGCATCTTCTCACTCTCCAAGATCTTGTTAAAACAAACTATAAGGAAACTCTAATGACACCTCTCCTAGACACTTCCATACCTCCACAGGTTTGTCATCAGGACCAACTGCCTTTCCACTCTTCATGCTCCTCAAAGCCCTCCTCACTTCACTCTTTCTAATCTTCGCTACTTCCTGCTCCACACCAGTCACTCTTAGTTCCCTTTCATATACCTTATTGATCAACTCTTCGAAGTACTCCTTCAATATTCATTGTATCATTCAAAGAGACCCAGAAAATCCAGCAATATGCTGTAGACAATGGAGAATTTTCTGGTCTACTGTATCAAATGTGGCAGTGACATCCAGAAGAATGAGAACTGATGGGAAGCCCTGGTCAGCAGCCATTAGGAGGTCATTGGTGACTCTGACCAGGGCTGTCTCTATGCTGTTGGAGGGGCGGAAGCCAGATTGAAATTTTTGAAACAGATTGTATCTTTTCAAGTCCAGTCAATTTTTTTTTTTTTATATTGTCATTTTTTCCACATGTACAGTACATACATACAGAGAATTAAAATTGTGTTACTCTCTGATCCATCGTTCATACAGATAATACTAACAGTAGACCCTAAAAATCTAAATCAAATATAAATGTATAGTTGTATAGTTCGGGAGCGAGTTCCTGACAGCCTGATGAATGATGCTGTCCTTCAGTCTGCTGGTCCTGGCCTGTAGACTCCGCAGTCTCCTCCCTGATGGCAGCAGGCTGAAGAAGCTGTGTGACGGGTGAGTGGGATCACCTGCAATGCAGAGGGCTTTGCGGATGAGACGGGTTCCATAAATATCCTGGAGGGAGGGGAGAGAGACACCAATGATCTTCTCAGCTGCTCTCACTATGCGTTGTAGAGTCTTCCAGCAGGAGGCGTTGCAGGCCCCATACACAAAAAGTGATGCAGCTCGTCAGAAGGCTCTCGATAGTGCCTCTGTAGAAGGTGTACATGATGGGGGGCGGAGCTCTGGCTCTTCTTAGTTTGCGGAGGAAGTAGAGATGCTGCTGTGATTTTTTTTTTTTTGGCTAGTGCTGCAGTGTTTTCATTCCGGGAGAGGTCCTCTGTGATGTGCACACCCAGGAACTTGGTGCTGCTCACCCTCTCCAAAGTCGCACCGTTGATGGTTAGAGGAGCATGCTAAGTGTGCGCTCTCCTGAATTCAACAACAATCTCCTTCGTCTTCTTCACATTGAGAGAGAGATTGTTGTCACTGCACCACCTGGCCAGGCATCTCACCTCACTTCTGTAGTTTTTCTCAACTTTGTTGCTAATGAGACCCACCACAGTCGTGTCCTCCGCAAACTTAATAAAGAGGTTGGAGTTGTGAGACAGTGTGCAGTCGTGGGTCAGCAGAGTGAAGAGAATTGGGGGCTCAGCACACATCCTTGGGGGACCCCAGTGTTTAGTGTGATGGTGCTGGATGTGTTACTGCCGACCCAAACTGCTTGAGGTCTTCCAGTTAGAAAGTCCAACAGCCAGTTGCACATCAAAGTGTTGAGGCCCAGCTGCACCAGTTTGTGGATGAGCTGTTGAGTGATGATAGTGTTGAATGCTGAACTGAAGTCTATGAACAGCATTCTGACGTATGAGTCCTTTTATCTAGATGTGTGAGTACTGAGTGGACAGCAGTTGTAAATAGTCGCTTATGATCTGTTGTGATGGCATCCTCGGTCGAGGTTGGACCAATATGCAAACTGGAAGGGGTCCAGGGAGGGGGGGAGGGCAGACTTGATATGGTGCATGACTCAAGTTCAAAGCACTTCATGATAATAGGAGTAAGTGCAACTGGACTGTAATCATTGAAGCAGGATGAAGACGACTTCTTCTGGACTGGAATGAGGATGGTAGCTTTGAACCATGTGGGTACAACAGCCTGACATAGAGAGATGTTGAAAATGTCTGTGAAGACATTGGTGAGTTCTGCTGCACAATCTCTCAGTACACGCCCAGGAATGTTGTCAGGACCCAGAGCTTTACGTGCATGATCCTGCTGAAGGATCTCCTCACACTGTCTGGGGTCAGCGTCAACACCTGGTCACCGGGAGGAGGTGGCGTTTTCTGTACAGTGGAGAAGTTTTGTTTCTCGAAGCGAGCGAAGAAGGTGTTAACCTCGTTCAGCAGAGAGATGTTGCTGTCACAGGTCCGCGGTGGGGGCCTGTAGTCCGTAATGGTCTGTATCCCCTGCCACAGGCTCCGGGTGTCTCTGCTGTTGCGGACTTGATGGGCTATCCTCCTGGAGTACTACAAACTCCACACAATGGATGATCATGCTTCCTCAGCAGCAGCTCCACGGCTCTGGAACATTTTGCCTGAGAACTTGAGGGCACCACAGACCGTGGACTGTTTCAAAAAAAGTTAGACTTTTCTGTTCAGAAAAGCATTTTAAAGTGATCATTAAGTTTTTTTGCTGTTATTTTATGTTTTATATGCTTTACACGTTTTACTTTTATATTTTGTTCTTGCTTTTAATCTACTTGTGTAGCACTTTGAGATATGTCAACAAGCTTAAAGTGCTTTATAAATAAAATGAATTATTATTATTATTATTATTATTATTATTATTATTATTATTATCGTCCTATCACACTCCTGGCACCTGTCAATTCATTTTCATCCATATCTTTAATCACACTAACCTGCTGCACATCCTTCCCATCTCTATCTCTTTGTCTGGCCAACCTGTACAAATCCACCTCTCCCTCTTTAGTGTCCAACCTAACATACAAGTCCTCATATGCTCTTTGTTTGGCCTTTGCCACCTCTACCTTCACCTTACGCTGTATCTCCCTGTACTCCTGTCTACTCTCTTCAGTCCTCTCAGTGTCCCACTTCTTCTTAGCTAACCTCTTTCTCTGAATACACTCCTGAACTTCCTCGTCCCACCATCAAGTCTCCTTGTCCACTTTCTTCTTTCCCAATGACAAACAGAGTATCCTCCTACTTGTCTCCCTGATCACATCAGCTGTAGTTGTCCAGTCATCTGGAACCACCTCCAGACTACCCAGAGTCTGTCTCAGTTCCTCTCTGAAAACTACACAACATTCTTCCTTTTTCAATTTCCACCACTTCATCCTCTTTTCTGCCTTTGTCCTCTTCATCTTCCTCACCACCAGAATCATTTTACACATCACCATCCTGTGTTGTCTCGCTAAACTCTCCCCTACCAATACTTTACAGTCACTGATCTCTCTTTTAGATTGCAACGTCTACATAAGATGTCGTCCACCTGAGTTCTTCTACCTCCGCTTTTATATGTCAGCCTATGTTCCTGTCTCTTATGAAAGAAAGTGTTCATTACAGCCATTTCCATCCTCTTTGCAAAGTCTACCACCATCTGTCCTTCTGCGTTCCTGTCCTGAAGACCAAACCTGCCCATCACATTCTCATCACCTCTGTTCCCTTCACCTACATGCCCATTGAAATCTGCACCAATCACCACTCTCTCACCTCTGTGGATGTTCTGCATCACTTCATCTAACTCACTCCAGAATTTCTCCTTCTCTTCTAACTCACATCCTACCTGTGGGGCATAACCTCTAACAATGAACATCACGCCTTAAATTTCCAACTTCAGACTCATCAACCTGTCTGATATTTTTTCACCTCTAGGACATTCCTCACAAACTCCTCTTTCAGGATAACTCCTACTCCATTTTTCTTGCTATCCAACCAATGGTAAAACACCCTTGAACCCTGTTTCTAAGCTTCTAGCATTGCTACCTTTCCACCTCGTCTCCTGGACACACAGTATATCCACCTTCCTTCTTTGCATCATGTCAACCAACTCTCTAGCCTTCCCTGTCATAGTCCCAACATTGAAAGTCCCTAGTTTCAGTCTTACAGTCTTAGCTTTCCTCGTCTCTTTGCCTATGAACATGCCTTCCTCCTCTCCTTCTTTGACCAACAGCGGCCCAATTTCCACCGGTACTCTGTAGGTCAACAGAATTGGTGGCGGTTGTTGTTAACAGGCCCCGAACGATCCAGTATGGGAGTCATTTTTGGTGTGGAAGTTATGATTCGCATGTTTAATTTGGCATGTGTTTTACACTGGATGCCTTTTCTGACAAAACCTTCTGCATTTATGCAGACTTAGGACTGCCAAAAGAAGACACTGGCTTGTGTCCCCTAGAGGTTGCATTTGCATGTGTATTGTATGTACCATGAATTCTTATCACCATATATTTTACATGTGTTTGCTGACCCAAGAGAGCATTCTCCATGGATGACAGGATAGCGTGGACTCACGTCACCATCCCTGACGTCCTGCGGGAGGGCAAAGTGGTGGATGAGTGGTTCAGCCTTAGTGGCAGACAGGGCGATGATAAAGAGGGCATGATCAACTTGGTGATGTCTTTTGCTGTAAGTAAAACTACACATGTGTCACCCTTGGCACACAGCCGTTTGCAATTTCCTGGTTTTGTGCATAAATTGGTCATGACATGTGATCTGATCTGCTAACAAACGTCAACAAATACAATAATTCTAAATAACAAAACACAAAAAGTCATAATCTTTCATGTCTTTACTGTACACACCCACTAAACATACAAAGTGATGCTGGAAAAGTAATAGCCGGACTTGGAGTCTGATTCCACTGAACGTCAACTGAAGTCACATGTTAGCAATATTGTCCAATCAGTCAATGAAACATTGTCAGCTGGTGTGAATCATGCCTCGCAACAAAAGAGATCTCAGAATACCTATGATTTCTGAAGCAACCATTCAAAGAACATTGAATGGGCACATTGAACATGTTTAATGGCAGGACACCAAAGAGGACTCTCCACGACACTACTGGAAAAATTTCTTTTAGACAGATGAAACATGAGAATTGTGTGCCAACAAGAAAACAACCCAGCAAGTACAGTGGAGGGAGAATTATGATTTGGAGCTGCTCTGCTGACTCTGGAACACTTGCGATTAATTCCCGAGTTTTGTGTTTTTCAGGATCATGTAAGGGTGGCTTTCCACAAGCTGAAGCTCAGAAGAAGCTGGGCAATGCAGCAGGAAAAATGCTGTAAAAATCCAGTCCACCTTTCTGAGTGGTCAAGTCAGAGCCCAACCCCAACCTTAGCAGAATACTGCTACGTTCTAATGCCAAAAATGGTTCAATCAGTTATTAAAACAATGTGGCCATTACCCTTTTTACTAATCAGCCAGTTTGTTTAATGGGTGTGCTTGATAAAAATATGAAATATCATGACTGCTGTGAGGAACATGACAGCTTAGAAATATTGTATATGTTGATATTTAGGATCAGATCACAGATCTAGTGAGACCTACAACCAACTTCTGTAAAGTTGATTTAAAAAGGGAAAAAAAGCCATCTTGTTAAGATGGCACAATCAGGGGAATTTCCAAAAGAGATGATGAAGAAGTTGACTGAAAAATATCTGTCTAATAAACCACAAAGCCATTTTAATGCTCTGGGAGCCAAAAGCACGGTAATGACTCATTCAGATAATTACAAAAGAGCCAAAGAAAAAACAAAACTTGCAGACCTTTCTCACCTACTTAGTTTGAATTAATTGACTGAATTTTACCAAATTGGAATACCTTTTTTTCCTTGTACTTTCCATACTTTTAGAGATAGCCAAAAGAGAGTCATTAAATCAAACAAAATAATTTAATAATAAAACATTTAATAGAGGATTAATTTATCTGACAGTGTGTCAGAGAATGATCTTATGAATGCATTGAAGTGGTTTGCTGCTGAGTGTAAAGTGTTTGGAATTACTGTTAGGACTTTTACTAACTGAGCACTTCATTAGGTACACCCGTTCAATATATTACAATCCAATATAGCTGAAATAAAATTTAAATTTACAAGGTTATAATTCCTTAGTTTATAAATTGAGATGGTCAGAAAGCTTCTAATCCTACTATGTGTTTATTATTGAGATCATAATAGATGGCAGAGTTGTAGAATGGATTAGGTAATGAAGTGGCCAGTGAATGTAGATATTGCATGTTAATACACATTCAGAGCATGCTGTAAATCTTCTAACCTTGTCGCCTCTTTGTGTCAAGTCCTTGCCAGCAGGGGTGATGACTCAACCTGTTGTCCTAATGCCCTCTGTGTATCAGCAAGGAGTAGGCTATGTTCCTATTGCAGGTCAGACACTCTCTCTCACACACACACACACACACACAGTATATTGTGTTCTTTTGTTTACCACAGTGTATGAAAACAAGCTATGGGATAATGTAGCAATTTCTCAGTTCAGCCTTTTTGGTGTCAATACAGATCAGTTTTTTTTAAAATATCAGCTATTTACCAGTGCAAAACTACCAGGCTGAAATGGACAAAACACATTAGTGTTAAATAAGGTAAGGCACCAGGAATAACCTGTCAAATAACAATCAGTGTTTGAATGAAGGTTTAGGTGTTTGCCGTGTGACTGATTATCATTGCCACAGCTGATTTGGGATGCTAATCGAGACATTTTCTGGTTTTGTTGTAAGTGCACCTATAATTTGACTATGTGGATGGGTTTTACGTTAAAAGTAAGACTGCACATTCTGCCTCTTTATATCAGAGGTGTACCCTGTATTTGAGGCAGAGTGTACATTGTCCATGGTTAGGGACACATAAACCCAACTGATAGTTATCAAAAGACTTACACCTTTATGCATCCACACACCTGGAGGGCATACATATGCTTGATAACAAACCATATACAATAGGGCAAAAAAGTATTTAGTCAGCCACCGATTGTGCAAGTTCTCCCGCTTAAAATGATGACAGAGGTCTATAATTTTCATCATATGTACACTTCAACTGTGAGGGACAGTATGTGGAAAAAAAATCACATTGTAGGTTTTTTTTTAAGAATTTATTTATAAATTCCTGCGTAAAATAAGTATTTGGTCACCTAAAAGCAAGCAAGATTTCTGGCTCTCACAAACCTGTAACTTCTTTTTTAAAATGCTATTCTGTCCTCCAATTGTTACCTGTATTAATGGCACCTGTTTGAACTCGTTATCTGTATAAAAGACAACTGACCACAGCCTCAAACAGTCAGACTGTAAACTGAACCATGGCCTAGACCAAAGAGCTGTCGCAGGAAACCAGGAGCAAAATTGTAGACCTGCATCTGGCTGGGAAGAGTGAATCTACAATAGGAAGCAGCTTGGTGTGAATAAATCAACTGTGGGAGCAATTATTAGAAAATGGAAGACATACAAGGTCATTGATAATCTCTCTTGATCTCATCCCGTGGGGTCAAACTGATCATGAGAACAGTGAGCAAAAATCCCAGAACTACACGGGGAGACCTGGTGACTGTACCATCAGTAATACACTACGCTGACAGGGAATCAAATCCTACAAGCACATGTCCAGGGCCATCTAAAGTTTGCCCGTGACCATGTGGATGATCCAGAGGAGGATTGGGAGAATATCATGTGGTCAGATGAGACCAAAATAGAAATTTTTGGTAACAACTCAACTAGTCGTGTTTGGAGGAAGAAGAATGCTGAGTTGCATCCCAAGAACACTGTGAAACATGGGGGTGGAAACCTCATGCTTTGGGGCTGTTTTTCTGCAAAGGGGACAGGACGTGTTAAGGGAAGAATGAATGGGGCCATGTGTCCTGAAATTTTGAGCAAAAACCTCCTTCCATCAGCGAGAGCATTGAAAATGAGACATGGCTGGGTCTTCCAGCATGACAATGATCCCAAACACACCGCCCGAGCAACGAAGGAGTGGCTCCGTAAGAAGCATTTCAAGGTCCTGGAGTGGTCTAGCCAGTCTCCAGACCTCAACCCTATATAAAATCTGTGGAGGGAATTGAAAGCCTGTGTTGCCCAGCGACAGCCCCAAAACATCACTTGTTCTAGAGATCTGCATGGAACAATGGGCGAAAATACCAGCCACAGTGTGTGCAAACCTGGTGAAGACCTACAGGAAACGTTTGACCTCTGTCATTGTCAACAAAGGTTATATTACAAAGTATTAAGTTGAACTTTTGTTATTGACCAAATACTTATTTTACGCAGGAATTTATAAATAAATTCTTTAAAAATCCTACAATGTGATTTCCTGGATTTTTTTTTACATTCTGTCTTTGACAGTTGAAGTGTACCTATGATGAAAATTACAGACCTCTGTCATCATTTTAAGCGGGAGAACTTAGACAATCGGTGGCCGACTAAATACTTTTTTGCCCCATATATATAACGGGGCAAAAAGTATATACTAACTACACATGTGATGGTGGGTCCTTTAAGCTATAAGAGCGAGGAAGATTAAAAATTAAAAAATCTGTTCTGCTATGGCGTTTCTGGTGTTTTTGTCCTCCAGGTATCTGTGAAAGTCTTGTGACTGAAAGCTATGAATAACCAAAGTCAAACCAGATTAGGTATATCAGCCGTAGGCTGCAGAGGAGCAGGCAAAGAGCTGCATGTGGCTCGTGAACTGCACCATTGCCTTTCCAGCTCTACGCTAAAGCTAGCTCTTATATGACCAGTGTGTGGATTGTGTTGCTAGGTGTGCCTGCAGTGTACAACCAAGGCATGGTGCCCATGGCGATGCCTGCAGCCATGCCAGCTGTTGGGGGCCAGGGACCAGCTTGCAGCGAGGAGGACTTGAAGGCTCTGCAGGACATGTTCCCAAACCTGGATAAGGAGGTGGTTCGCACTGTGCTGGAGGCACAGCAGGGCAACAAGGATGCTGCAATCAACTCTCTTCTACAGATGGCTGAGGAGCTCTAATTGGAGGACACAAGCTCACAGTGGACATGTCAGCTTTACACACACATATGCATGCACACAGATGTATAAAATGTATAAAATGTTTCCTGCTGGGGCATAGACAGAATTCTTATTTTTTGCATTCAAACATGTTGGTTTATTTAGTTGTGAGAAAACTAATTGACCTAATGTAGTCAACTCTAACCTTACCCATCCCAAGGATACAACGGCTTGCAACAACCCTTGCCCTATTCATAACCCCTAACCCTGATTTAAACTCTAAAACCATGGCTTAACCCAAAAATAGCCCTTTGAAGTTAAGGACCAACCCCATTTGTGTACACAGTGTCAAAATAAATACTCACAGTATTAAAATAAATGTCAGGCAAAAATATGTTCCCTTCTAAGTAGGTTACATAGTGAATTTGCCATGATAAGTTGGTGCAAAAAAGTAGTAATAACAGTATACAGCTACTAACCAACAAAATCTAAGTTGGCAATAGTGTGAATTCATGAGTGATGTAAATCTTACTAGCCCAAAGGTTTTTTTGTTGTATGTTATTTACTGTATGCATGGTAACCCAGTCTGTATATCTCTGGAAATTAAACCCTGTGATCAGCACAGTTTTGTTTTTAGAGACTAATCTAGTAACCTAACTAATGTTTGTATTGATGTTGTTTTTGTTTGTGGAAACCTGATTGTAGTAACCTGCAGCCTCTGTTGCTTAAATAGCTTTCAAACGTTGAGTGCATCCAAAATTGAATAACCTATTATGAATGTATTTAATTATAAAGAACTATATGTTAATGAATAAAATGACCTAAGAAAATAGAGGTTTACAAAAAAAGATTCCTGAAAGCTACATTTGTCCACACGGTTATCTTTCTAAATGGAAACAGTGTAACACAGCTACGCAACACAATGTAATAAACTCTGTCAATCGCTTTCAGGAGCTTTCTTAAAGCGCTAAGATCTACATTGCTAGATCTGGATCAACTTTGTAATTTAGATGAACTGACCAGATCTTCTAAATCTTAATGTTATGACTTATTTTGCCCTTCTCATAGAATATACACTTTATTGTGTTTTTTGTTAATATTCATTATTCCACCAGGCCCAATAACAACAGTGACACAAGTGGTCATATTGCAGAAATATAATTTTAATAATTAGCATTCAAGAAACCCAAGAAAGTTTAATTTACAGTAACATCATGGGAAAAGGGAACAAGGGGAAAAAAGAGCAACTTAAAATAAGTTGAGGCTACTTAAAATAAAACCTGAGAAGAATATAAAGGTACAGGGGTCATCTTCCCAAAGGGTTTTCAAACAGGTGTAACATGGTAAGTGGGTGATCAGCGTCTTCTGCGGCGCTGTGGTAGGGATGTCATTCCTGCCGCACACTCTGCTTTGCTGCAGCGGCACGTCTCCACTACAGTGTAGCTATGCTGGATCTTGGAACCATCTGGGCAGGTCAGTTCCACCTGTTTCTGACTGGTGGTGCCTTCTTGGCAACACTCACACTGGTGCATCATCATGTTAGCTGCTGCCGAATAACTGCAAGTACAAAGACACATAAATACTTGAGCTCTTACACTGTGCCTAAATCTAGTTTTAATACCTAGTTGTAAAGTTGTTATTGCAGTTTTTTTCGAATTCTAATTCTTTTTGCTCATGAAATTCAAGATGGTATTTAATGCTCTCATTTAAGTCATCTTACATAGATGAGCTTCCACAGTGTCCAACGCAGGATGTCAGGTCGACCTTTTGTTTGCTCTTACAGCCATTAACCTCTATAACTGATGGCTTACTATGCACCTCACAGACACTCTTCCGCTTGCCTGAAAGACAAAGCAACTCAACCAATAGCAAAACACATTTTTTTTTGTCCTCCAAATTCCATTCTTTCATAAAATATCTTCATGGTTTTAGAGTTAGTACAGTACAACTTACAGGTTTGGCAGCATCCATTTGCATCAGTTGTCTCAGTGCCCTGGAGGAGAAGGATATATCAAGTTGTGTGTTAGACACGGATAGTATGTAGTAGGTCAGTGGACATGTAGAGGTGGAGGTTTGACAAACTCACAGGTTCACAGTCCAGGGGGTTAAAGGGAGGACAAGAGGACTTTGTTTCCTTTGTTAAAAAATGTCCATTGATCTCCTCACAAGTATAGTGCACACACTTGTCATTAGAAGGTATGAAAGTATTGTTGACCTGTACCAACAAAAAACAGAAGCAAAGTCAGTTTTAAATTTTTTTTTTTGGTCTTGTCCTAAATTCTATTACTTATGCTTACATGCATAATACCTACATACCTACATTTAAAAACAAAAGCAAACACAACCGTAAATAAGCTAATATTACTTTTATTATGTATTTAAAAATTATTATACTAATTAATTTAATATCAAATATTCATTTTAATTAATTTGAATTTAGTTTGGTTGTTTTTTGTATTTGCAGTGCAATCTTGTATTTAGTTTGTTAGTTATATATGTACTTTCTTGACTTTGCAAATGCTGCAAATATGTTGTAAAATTTATGAAGATTTTCTTAATTTTTACTTTTAAAAAGTGATAAAAAGACTGTGTAGCTTGAAGTAACATCTAATATTCTTGAGTTAACACACAGCTGTAATACTGACCGCAATGATATGTGTTGCATTGTCAGGTGTTGTGAAAATACAACTTTTCTGGACACAGGTTCCACAGCACATGTCAGGTAACATCTGATATTCATAACCCTAGAGACAGACATGAGTAAAAGTAGGTGAGAAAAAATGTTTTAGGATATATGTTCATACATTCTGTCATTGTGCTGGACTGTATTTTTGAACACCTCATCATTTTACCAAAACAGTAAGATAATGCTTTAAAACAATCCATGTACAATAGTTCAGTACTGTAGAAGATACTCCTTTATGCAAGATTATGGACAAAATAAAATATATGTATTATATTTTGTCCATAATCTTGCATATCTTTTATCACATAAGACACGCAAAGAATAAAATGCACTAAAAACAAAATAAAAGAAGAGTCAATCACATGCATGCATCAATTTAATAGGTACATGTGTAGAGTTGCTAAGACAAGATAGCAAAACAGATCTGTCATGCATTTTCTATTGAGTGAGTGAGTGTTTGTGTGTGTGTTTCATTTGTATGTTCTATGAATAAACTTACTTCAGAGCAGCTTATGTTGCAGATAATAGGTTTGCAAACAATAGTGTTCAGCTTGGTGACAGGATTCATTTCAGGACCACAATAACACTGCTGGCAAGGCCCAGGCTTAGAATCTGCTCCTGATTGAGGTGGTTTGGTTGTTGATGTATGTCCAGGTGCTTCTAATGGTGGTTCTGAAGGTGTTTCTGGTGTTGGTATTTTGGCACCAGGCTATAAAATATACAATTATGAATACTTAATTCACAAACATGCAGTATTAAAAGAAGCTTTTACACCAGCACTTAGGTAATTTGTTTCGGACCAGTTAAAATAAAAATCATTGGTTCATTGTTCTTGTTCTCTCTAGCTTATATTTAAGTTTTTATATAGAATTAGTACTAATAAAACTGTACCTTAGCTTATATTTGTATGTTAGACTGTTGTTTGATAGTAACTATTATTCTTGACCTGTTTCTACATTTCTCTACCATTATCTCTGTATGTGGCAGCAGTCAAGTCAAGCGTCAAACTCAAGCTCATCTGTCAGTGTCTGTATGTCTTGAACTTGGACTGTGTGCTTACCTGGTACTCAGTTTTGTCATGGACACATACACCTTTTGGAACTGTAAAGACAAAAAAGAGACACTAATTTATCAGAAATTTTAGTGGGAGCTAAGACTAAATAGTCATTTTCCTCCAAAGTATGTTTGCGAAAAAGCTCTTTAAACTGACACTTTATTGCTTCAGTATAACTATCTAAAAATAGTGAACCAATATTAATACTCCAATAAATCACCTGTACATTAGCAGATACTGCTATGTTGAAAAACTAGATTCACATACCACACTTGTAGGATTGGCAGCAAGTGCCGTTGGTGACACTGAGTTCAAAGCCCAGAGAGCAGGTGATGGGTGGTGGACACAGGTTTACATTGCATTCTGTTAGGGATAAGGATGTTAATATAGAGATTTGCCTTGAATTCTGACAAATAGAAACTAAAGTAAAAATGAATAACATAAGTTCTTTGTTTTTAGATGTTTAGATGCGGTTTTCCTTTATAAGACAATGTACAGATAATACTGAATGTGCAGACACAAGTAGAAAATGGTAATAAAATTAAAGCTTTTACACCAGTCCCATTAAAATAGAATTAGGTGCTGTGTGACTGTATGGGAGGTGCAACATTTTCACTAACTAAAAGCATGTCCAGTTGCCACTGAACAGTACTTTTGGAATAACAATGACCTTGAGGACTGAGAAGCGTTCCTGAGGGTTAAGGACAGTATGATCAGCAGCCGCTTCCACTGTCACCAACTATTCAATTGTATTGAAAAAAAATGTAAAATTAAATTACAATACAACTGACCACAAGTCTGCGTTGTGCAGCAGCCGTCTGTCTTATCGACCACCTGCTGGCCAGGCTCAGTGCAGTTAAGGTTTTGCACTGAGGGACACTTAATGGGCTCACACTGGATGCTCATAGAATCCTTGTCACACACACAGGTGTTGCACTCGCTCGTCCATGTGTCACCAGGCTGCCAAAGAGAAAGGAAGCAATTCAGACTTACAGCTAACATTTTGGTAGTGTGCATGAATGTATGATGAAAACAGATATCTCACCTCTTTGGGTTTTCCATCAGGTCCAACACAATCTAAAAAGTTAAACAAAAGCATTGGTAGATTTGTAGCGGACAGCAAATGTGAATAATATATGTATTATATTAACCAAGACAAATTTTGTCTGCATACCGCAGGAGGTAACACATGTGTCATAGACTGTGTTAAATAAGGTGGTGCCATGACGACAGAAACAACCCTCCTTAGTGTAACTTGTGGATTCGTTGTCATCTGCCTGAAACTTTTTGTTGTACCTGATGTGAGAAATGCATTCCTTTGTCATTTTTAATGATGAGGAGACTTCTGAACTTTTACACAAAAAATAAAGTAAATACAGTTTTTGATAGTATAGTTTTGTGAGTGTAATCAAAGAAAGAACATATAACATTTAAAGACATCCAGCTCATACACTTACAAAGAAGAAAACAACTATATTGCTCATCTTATAAGTCATTGCTTCAGTGACAACATAAATGCAAGATACATTTTTGTGCATTCATGCATAATTACGACATATTTGGTTAAAAGCATGACATATACTTTACCTGTCATTGCATGTAGGCTCTACAGAGGGGCCACAAGCTATGTACACTTTGTTACTTGGACACTTTGGCTCTGTAAGATGAAAATAAATTTATGTACACATTTCTCAGAACTTTTTCCATCTCATGTAACGTTTCACACTATCATATTTCTTACCACACTGCCCATTGGTAGCATTCCTCCAGTCAACACAGACTCCAGCATTAGAGCACTCAGTGGCATAGGCCTCTAGGCTGGAGCATGTATTATTGGCATCGTCACAAACGTCAGACATACAGGATTTAACAAATGGTCCAGGGGATATGACTGCATGGCATGGTGCAAATACGCTGGAGGAGACACAGATACCAGGACATTATATCATAAAAAGTGATGACATGAGTTTGCTTACACATGAGAACAGAAAATAAACATCATCTAAGATGTAATTTAAAGCAATAAAGTAAGCATGCTATAAACATCAACATTCATCTTTTAATTTCTACTTTTACTTTATATTCTTTAGTCTCTTTAGATTCTTCGGCCTCAGTTTAAAAACATAGTTATTTTTTTCTAGTTCCTTTTAATGTCATGTTTTGTATCACTTGTTTAATCATGTAAGCAGTGTATTAGACTACACTTAAGACCTGCACTCTCTACAGTCTGAACAGGTGTGTGTGAATGTTGATTAAATCTGTATCTGACAGGCTTAAATAACAGTATTATCCAAGTTAATCTGATGCACCATATTTTTCAAGAGCTATTTTCCTTGGCTTTTACTACATAGTGGAGTTCGATACTTTCCTTTTAGTAATGGTTGTATTTCTTCTGCATTCTTTTTGATTTTACTCCTTGTAGTTAATCTTATTTTACTTTGATTTATTTTAATTGTTGTGATTTTATTTTGTGTATGTACTTTGGTACTTTGGTCAACTGGATGTTCTTTATGTGCTCTATAAATCGGTTTGATTTAACCTTTAAGAGGAACACATTTGTCCTTAATGACAAAAAATTTCACCAAATACATTTCACACCATCAATCCAGCATCAGTAGTGACAAAGATGTATAATTTCATTTCACATTTTTCTGCACGCTTTGAACATGAAAATGTAGCACCATTTGGTGGAGAAGTATAAAATTAAAAAAGGAAGCTTGTATTCCAAAATAAACTCTTAACATAAATAATATTTAACATAATAGAGAATTGTTGGGGTTTCTCTATATATCTTTATAGTCTTGACTTTATTCTGTAAAGTGCCTTGAGATGACTTTGTTGTGAATTGGCGCTATACAAATAAAGTTTAATTGAATTGAGTTGAATGCATTAGTTTATTTTAAGATAAATTTGGGATCAAAATAGCATTTTCAATGGTTTTCAATAAGTAATTTTTTGTCGTTAGGATCAAATGTGTACACTTTTCTGTAGTTTAGCAATTTTAAACTAATTTAAGGAACTGACATGACAATTCTACACTTTTTATAAATGAATATCCTATATTCATTCAACACGGCCAAAATGGCTTAATGCCTCCTAACAGTTAATTTGATTCTATATTTTGAAGAGAATCTGGCAGAAACTTGGATGTGATGGTGTGCATATACAAATAGTATTTTAGAAAATTCAAAAGTACTTTCTTTCTGTAAGGAACTGTATAATAAAATACACCTAAGAAAATTACCTAGTTATTAGGAGATCACAGATGGCAGGTTTGCATGTGGGCTTTACTGTTGAAGATGGTGGTGTTGAGGTAGCAGTGGGTGGAGTAGGTGTAGGGGTGACACAGGGTGTATCTGGGACATGCCATTGGCCTGCAGAGTCTGAGCAGCTTTCCACTTGGCCATTGGGGGAATGGCACTCATTGTCCTTGGAGTTGTCACAAGTTCCTGGAAAAAGAAAGTCAGCAGGTTCAAGCTTTAGTATGGCACCTCAGTAAAGAACTAGCCATACCAACAAATTTTAAATTCAAAAGCAGCTTTGCTATAAAAAAATTATAATTGTTTATAAAATATTTTAAACAAAAAAGTGATTGTCAAATACAACCAGCTGACATCACCACAGTAACAGTTTTGGCTTGAACAAGTGATTTACAAGAAGTTTGTAAAGAAAGTCTGGTGAATCTGACTTGGGACACTTGAAAGAAAAAATGGAGGAGAACTGTAGAATAAGAAATAACTGAAGAAAATGTAATTTTTAAGAAAAGTATGAGGGAGAGCATCCACACTGTAACTTTAGGACTCTTCCGGCTCCTCACATCAGTTGCCTTTAAAGAATTCTCTTAATCATTTTAGAATATAAAACATTAGCCTAGCAGGGAAAATGTAGTGACAGTGGGAATCCTGGACATAACTGCTGTTTAACTGTGTCTAAGGTCTTTCCACCAATGATTTAAATTTCCTAAAGGTCACTGAGAGAAATTAGTGTTAGGATCACAGCTTCTGGTCACTCACCACATTGTCCCTCAGTGTTCCCACCAAAGAGTGAATAGGGAAGATCAATGCTAAATGATGAGCCCCTGTAGACCACTTCAGTGTTGATCCCAAATAGCTCCAATGTGATCACCATATCTGTGCCAGTCACTTGCAGAACAGAATTGGTGTAGGCGGGATAGATGCGTTTCTGATTTACATAAACCTAGGACAGAGATAGAAAGATCACAATTGAGAAGTACAGCAGCATCTCCTACTTTGTATTGTAGTTTATCTCTGATGTCTGGTATTCTAGGTGGGCACCAAAATCCTATGTTGCATGCATGCACTGTATAAAATGCCACACATTGGCCATTGGGAAAGCAGTACGCGCATAAAATAATCTCCCCAAAATTCAAATACTCAAAGAAAACAATAAAACCTAAATAAAAATCTATCCACACAGTAACATTTATGTTAACATATGCTTTGAAACACTCAACATTAAAACAGTTATCTCCAAATAATAATCAAGTTACATACTGAGACTGAAATGACACAAATTTCAGGCAATTTGAATCACTGCTTACCACATTAGATGTTGTTCCTTCAGTCATCAACTGAGTCAAAACCACACTGTAGTCTTGGTATATAACAGTTAGACTCTGGGGACAGAATGTGCTGTCTGAAGGATCACAATCATGCTTATTTACTGTAATAATTAGACCAAATTTAGCAATGATTTCTTTGACTAGGTAGTACGAGCAATTCTCATTGAAGCTGTATGATGTTCCATCAAATGTCATGTAGTGGGATTCACTCCAGACACTGCACACACCTGTAGGATAACAACAAATTATGAGTCACAGTGGGTAAAATCTAAAACAATCTGAAATTTTTATTTCCCCAACCAAAAAGCTTATGCTTCATTTTTGTGTCATCTCGTAATTGTTTACTAATACTCGAGCCATTTTCATTTAATGTAATGGACAGTCAGTTAGTTTTAATACTGTACATACAGTATATTAATCCATTAGTGCCACTGGAGTATGTGGAATGCTTATACCTGCTGAAGAAAAAGTCGTTATATATGCACTTGTCATTTTTATCCAATACTTACCCAGTTTTTTAAAAACATATTTAAATGAAAACATTTTATTCTTATTGTTTTTTATATATTTCAAAGCACTAAATAATACCAAAGTCATTTTACAAGGCCACCTACAGCCTGAAGTCAGACATTTGTAAACCTGTTTACAGGACACCTGTGCAAACAAGGTTGGAATTTACCCCTGCTATTTTCCAGTTTTAGTCAAGTAGGTTTTTATATTTGAAAAGATGTTTCCAGAGCATTGATAGTGGATTTTGGGCAAATGACAATATTGATTTCAAGCAAAACCAAACTGAAGCGCACAGTGTGTTTAGTTTACTGTATGGTGTAAATCTCATTCATCATACTTTTGTGTATTACTGTTAACACTGCTGTGTATAAAAATCCCTTTGTATTGAAAAGTTTAATTGTCAACTTACATTCACATTCATAGTGGAAGCAGCAGCCGTCATCATCATAGATCTTGGCAACTTTACGACCATTAGCACAGATTGGTTGTTGTACTGTAGGACAAGGAACAGGTGTCTCTGTGACCTTGCCATTTGAGCATGTAGCAATGGTACAGTTGCTGATCATCCAGGTCTCTCCATTCTGGATGTGGATTGAAAAGAAGTAAATCATATAAAAATCCATAGGTGTTTAAAATAAACAACAACAAAAAAGTAAAATTCAACAAACTGTTCAAAAAGTAGGGGTATGAAAATAGTTTTTCTAAATACAATTATTGTGTGTAATTTATGCATTGTTCAATCCGCAGACAAATATATTTTTGTATGATAATATCAGTACATAGTATAAAAGTGAATAAACAAGCTAAAATTGAAGAAAGAGGGTTATGTATTTTGGGATATTAATATGGGTTTGTCTTTTCCAAATAAAAAATACAAGTGCATGAAACTGGGTAAGGCACTTCCATTCTTGGCACTACAGGCCACACTATCTACCACTCCTCTTTTCTCTATGGACAACACACCAACCCACAAAAATAATAAACCTGTGCAGTTGAAGAAATGACTTCACTGTGCCATACAAATGTATGCACACCAAATGTTATGAGAGAAGTATCCAAGTGTGTTTCTGAACACTAAGCAGCTACTGTCTTATGCAAACACAGTCACAACTAAAACTAGATAGATATCACACCTTTTTTGGTGGATTGACATCATTACAATCCAAGGTAGTTGTAGACTCGATTGTTGATGCAGTAGAAGCAGAAGTTGGAAATGTTGGGCTTGAAATTTCAGCTTCTGTAGTGGTGGCAAATGCTGCTGTAGTAGAATGTGCAGTTGTAGGGGGTGTTGGTGTTGTAGGACATGGAGTGGAGTGTGTCTCCACTTTACAAGATGAATTGCAAAATGCAACAAAACACCACCCTAAGCCATCAGTTACATTGTACAGCATGTCCCCTGTGGAAAAAAAAACAGATAAATGTGTAGTACACAACAGTAAATGACTACAGATTCATAAACACATGTATTTACTAAGAGCAAAAACATTAATGATCAGACACTGGGCAAGTAATGTGGCATTATTAGTTCTTCTAAAAGGGGGTCATTGTCCTATTCATAGATAATTGTGCACTAATAATTATAAAATAATAATAAAATAATAATAAATATAGTTTTTTCCAATCTAGGTTCTAGAAACTCATCATTACCTACACTTTAGTTCTCAATTTAGAACACTCAGGATACAGCTAAAAACAATTGAAAAAAAAACCTATTCTGTCTAAGCAAATTCAATTCTGTTTGTGTGAGAGACAAAGCCTAGTAAAGGTCTTGAGAAGAAAAGAAAGTTTGGACAGTATCATGGCTATTTAAATGTTTTTAAACAATTTTTATTTTCGCTAATGAAAACAAAATGCATCTGAATAAGGGCTATGGTCAAACCTTTAAAACAGAATATTTGGAGTGTAGACTAGCTAAAAAACATTGCTTTGTTTCTATTACTTAGGTCATACACTACATCATGCAAAATGAAATTGATTATTAAAATCTACTATCTATCTGATGAGCTCCATAGCAGGACAGATAGCATGACAAAAATCCATGCACCTCATCTGCTGACTAACCCAAACTAAAAACAAAAAACAATTAAATGCAAAAAACAATTTTTAATTCACTTACCAGGATGGTGCACTGTACTGTTGAATTCACAGATGCACAAGGTTGTACTTGTGGTAAAAAGTGAAAGAGTAGAAACAACTGTTATAGGTTCAGTAGCGGTTGGAAGAGTAGTGTAAAAACTTGTGGTTGGTGGAAGTGTTTGTGTTATTGGACCAATTGAAGTCGATGCAATAACTGTTGTAACTGTAGTTGCACTTGATTCCTCAATAGTTGTGCTCAAAACTGAAGGTTTTGTTATTACAGTTGATGTTTCTTTTGTTCCTGTGACTACGCCAACTGTTGTTTCTTGGATTGTAGTGGGGAAACTAAGTGCTGATGTTGTAGATTCAATAAAAGGTGTGGTTAATGTTGTCTCTGGGCCTGTGGTGGTTTCTTCAGGTGACGTTGTAGTTGTCTCAACCGCAGATGTTCTTTCTGATATAGTGGTTTCTTCAGGGCTGGTTGAGGTTTGTCCAGTTGTTACCAAAGGTACCTCACTTGTTGTTGTACTAACGGATGGTGCTGATGTTTCAACGGTTGTTTCTGGAGATGTTGTCTCAGGACCTGGCACTACTGTGGTAGTTTCAACAACAAGTGTGGTTGATGTTGTCTCTGGACCGGTGGTGGTTTCCTCAGTTGGTTTTTCTGTTTCAACCTTTTTTGTAGTTGTTTCTGATATAGTGGTTTCTTCAGGGCTGGTTGAAGTTTGTCCAGTTGTTACCAAAGGTACCTCACTTGTTGTTGTACTAACGGATGGTGCTGATGTTACAACGGTTGTTTCTGGAGATGTTGTCTCAGGACCTGGCACTACTGTGGTAGTTTCAACAACAAGTGTGGTTGATATTGTCTCTGGGCCTGTGGTGGTTTCTTCAGGTGACAATGTAGTTGTCTCAACCGCAGATGTTCTTTCTGATATAGTGGTTTCTTCAGGGCTGGTTGAGGTTTGTCCAGTTGTTACCAAAGGTACCTCACTTGTAGTTGTACTAACGGATGGTGCTGATGTTACAACAGTTGTTTCTGGAGCTGTTGTCTCAGGACCTGGCACTACTGTGGTAGTTTCAACAACAAGTGTGGTTGATATTGTCTCTGGGCCTGTGGTGGTTTCTTCAGGTGACGTTGTAGTTGTCTCAACCGCAGATGTTCTTTCTGGTATAGTGGTTTCTTCAGGGCTGGTTGAGGTTTGTCCAGTTGTTACCAAAGGTACCTCACTTGTTGTTGTACTAACGGATGGTGCTGATGTTACAACGGTTGTTTCAGGAGATGTTGTCTCAGGACCTGGCACTACTGTGGTAGTTTCAACAACAAGTGTGGTTGATATTGTCTCTGGGCCTGTGGTGGTTTCTTCAGGTGACAATGTAGTTGTCTCAAACGCAGATGTACTTTCTGATATAGTGGTTTCTTCAGGGCTGGTTGAGGTTTGTCCAGATGTTACCAAAGGTACTTCACTTGTTGTTGTACTAACGGATGGTGCTGATGTTACAACGGTTGTTTCTGGAGATGTTGTCTCAGGACCTGGCACTACTGTGGTAGTTTCAACAACAAGTGTGGTTGATATTGTCTCTGGGCCTGTGGTGGTTTCTTCAGGTGACAATGTAGTTGTCTCAACCACAGATGTTCTTTCTGATATAGTGGTTTCTTCAGGCCTGGTTGAGGTTTGTCCAGTTGTTACCAAAGGTACCTCACTTGTTGTTGTACTAACGGATGGTGCTGATGTTACAACGGTTGTTTCTGGAGATGTTGTCTCAGGACCTGGCACTAATGTGGTAGTTTCAACAACAAGTGTGGTTGATAATGTCTCTGGACCAGTGGTGGTTTCCTCAGTTGGTTTTTTTGTTTCAACCTTTTTTGTAGTTGTTTCTGATATAGTGGTTTCTTCAGGGCTGGTTGAGGTTTGTCCAGTTGTTACCAAAGGTACCTCACTTGTTGTTGTACTAACGGATGGTGCTGATGTTACAACGGTTGTTTCTGGAGATGTTGTCTCAGGACCTGGCACTACTGTGGTAGTTTCAACAACAAGTGTGGTTGATATTGTCTCTGGGCCTGTGGTGGTTTCTTCAGGTGACAATGTAGTTGTCTCAACTGCAGATGTTGTTTCTGATATAGTGGTTTCTTCAGGGCTGGTTGAGGTTTGTCCAGTTGTTACCAAAGGTACCTCACTTGTTGTTGTACTAACGGATGGTGCTGATGTTACAACGGTTGTTTCTGGAGATGTTGTCTCAGGACCTGGCACTACTGTGGTAGTTTCAACAACAAGTGTGGTTGATATTGTCTCTGGGCCTGTGGTGGTTTCTTCAGGTGACAATGTAGTTGTCTCAACCGCAGATGTTCTTTCTGATATAGTGGTTTCTTCAGGGCTGGTTGAGGTTTGTCCAGTTGTTACCAAAGGTACCTCACTTGTTGTTGTACTAACGGATGGTGCTGATGTTACAACGGTTGTTTCTGGAGATGTTGTCTCAGGACCTGGCACTACTGTGGTAGTTTCAACAACAAGTGTGGTTGATATTGTTTCTGGGCCTGTGGTGGTTTCTTCAGATGACGTTGTAGTTGTCTCGACCGCAGATGTTCTTTCTGATATAGTGGTTTCTTCAGGGCTGGTTGAGGTTTGTCCAGTTGTTACCAAAGGTACCTCACTTGTTGTTGTACTAACGGATGGTGCTGATGTTACAACGGTTGTTTCTGGAGATGTTGTCTCAGGACCTGGCACTACTGTGGTAGTTTCAACAACAAGTGTGGTTGATATTGTCTCTGGGCCTGTGGTGGTTTCTTCAGGTGACAATGTAGTTGTCTCAACCGCAGATGTTCTTTCTGATATAGTGGTTTCCTCAGGGCTGGTTGAGGTTTGTCCAGTTGTTACCAAAGGTACCTCACTTGTTGTTGTACTAATGGATGGTGCTGATGTTACAACGGTTGTTTCTGGAGATGTTGTCTCAGGACCTGGCACTACTGTGGTAGTTTCAACAACAAGTGTGGTTGATATTGTCTCTGGGCCTGTGGTGGTTTCTTCAGGTGACAATGTAGTTGTCTCAACCGCAGATGTTCTTTCTGATATAGTGGTTTCTTCAGGGCTGGTTGAGGTTTGTCCAGATGTTACCAAAGGTACTTCACTTGTTGTTGTACTAACGGATGGTGCTGATGTTACAACGGTTGTTTCTGGAGATGTTGTCTCAGGACCTGGCACTACTGTGGTAGTTTCAACAACAAGTGTGGTTGATATTGTCTCTGGGCCTGTGGTGGTTTCTTCAGGTGACAATGTAGTTGTCTCAACCGCAGATGTTCTTTCTGATATAGTGGTTTCCTCAGGGCTGGTTGAGGTTTGTCCAGTTGTTACCAAAGGTACCTCACTTGTTGTTGTACTAACGGATGGTGCTGATGTTACAACGGTTGTTTCTGGAGATGTTGTCTCAGGACCTGGCACTACTGTGGTAGTTTCAACAACAAGTGTGGTTGATATTGTCTCTGGGCCTGTGGTGGTTTCTTCAGTTGACATTGTAGTTGTCTCAACCGCAGATGTTCTTTCTGATATAGTGGTTTCTTCAGGGCTGGTTGAGGTTTGTCCAGTTGTTACCAAAGGTACCTCACTTGTTGTTGTACTAACGGATGGTGCTGATGTTACAACGGTTATTTCTGGAGATGTTGTCTCAGGACCTGGCACTACTGTGGTAGTTTCAACAACAAGTGTGGTTGATATTGTCTCTGGGCCTGTGGTGGTTTCTTCAGGTGACAATGTAGTTGTCTCAACCGCAGATGTTCTTTCTGATATAGTGGTTTCTTCAGGGCTGGTTGAGGTTTGTCCAGTTGTTACCAAAGGTACCTCACTTGTTGTTGTACTAACGGATGGTGCTGATGTTACAACGGTTGTTTCTGGAGATGTTGTCTCAGGACCTGGCACTACTGTGGTAGTTTCAACAACAAGTGTGGTTGATATTGTCTCTTGGCCTGTGGTGGTTTCTTCAGGTGACAATGTAGTTGTCTCAACCGCAGATGTTCTTTCTGATATAGTGGTTTCTTCAGGCCTGGTTGAGGTTTGTCCAGTTGTTACCAAAGGTACTTCACTTGTTGTTGTACTAACGGATGGTGCTGATGTTACAACGGTTGTTTCTGGAGATGTTGTCTCAGGACCTGGCACTACTGTGGTAGTTTCAACAACAAGTGTGGTTGATATTGTTTCTGGGCCTGTGGTGGTTTCTTCAGGTGACGTTGTAGTTGTCTCAACCGCAGATGTTCTTTCTGGTATAGTGGTTTCTTCAGGGCTGGTTGAGGTTTGTCCAGTTGTTACCAAAGGTACCTCACTTGTCGTTGTACTAACGGATGGTGCTGATGTTACAACGGTTGTTTCTGGAGATGTTGTCTCAGGACCTGGCACTACTGTGGTAGTTTCAACAACAAGTGTAGTTGATGTTGTCTCTGGACCGGTGGTGGTTTTCTCAGGTGGTTTTCTTGTCTCAACCTCTTTTGTAGTTGTTTCTGATATAGTGGTTTCTTCAGGGCTGGTTGAGGTTTGTCCAGTTGTTACCAAAGGTACCTCACTTGTTGTTGTACTAACGGATGGTGCTGATGTTACAACGGTTGTTTCTGGAGATGTTGTCTCAGGACCTGGCACTACTGTGGTAGTTTCAACAACAAGTGTGGTTGATATTGTCTCTGGGCCTGTGGTGGTTTCTTCAGGTGACAATGTAGTTGTCTCAACCGCAGATGTTGTTTCTGATATAGTGGTTTCTTCAGGCCTGGTTGAGGTTTGTCCAGTTGTTACCAAAGGTACCTCACTTGTTGTTGTACTAACAAATGGTGCTGATGTTACAACGGTTATTTCTGGAGATGTTGTCTCAGGACCTGGCACTACTGTGGTAGTTTCAACAACAAGTGTGGTTGATATTGTCTCTGGGCCTGTGGTGGTTTCTTCAGGTGACAATGTAGTTGTCTCAACCGCAGATGTTCTTTCTGATATAGTGGTTTCTTCAGGGCTGGTTGAGGTTTGTCCAGTTGTTACCAAAGGTACCTCACTTGTTGTTGTACTAACGGATGGTGCTGATGTTACAACGGTTGTTTCTGGAGATGTTGTCTCAGGACCTGGCACTACTGTGGTAGTTTCAACAACAAGTGTGGTTGATATTGTCTCTGGGCCTGTGGTGGTTTCTTCAGGTGACAATGTAGTTGTCTCAACTGCAGATGTTCTTTCTGATATAGTGGTTTCTTCAGGCCTGGTTGAGGTTTGTCCAGTTGTTACCAAAGGTACCTCACTTGTTGTTGTACTAACGGATGGTGCTGATGTTACAACGGTTGTTTCTGGAGATGTTGTCTCAGGACCTGGCACTACTGTGGTAGTTTCAACAACAAGTGTGGTTGATATTGTCTCTGGGCCTGTGGTGGTTTCTTCAGGTGACAATGTAGTTGTCTCAACCGCAGATGTTCTTTCTGATATAGTGGTTTCTTCAGGGCTGGTTGAGGTTTGTCCAGTTGTTACCAAAGGTACCTCACTTGTTGTTGTACTAACGGATGGTGCTGATGTTACAACGGTTGTTTCTGGAGATGTTGTCTCAGGACCTGGCACTACTGTGGTAGTTTCAACAACAAGTGTGGTTGATATTGTCTCTGGGCCTGTGGTTGTTCCTTCAGTTGACATTGTAGTTGTCTCAACCGCAGATGTTGTTTCTGATATAGTGGTTTCTTCAGGGCTGGTTGAGGTTTGTCCAGTTGTTACCAAAGGTACTTCACTTGTTGTTGTACTAACGGATGGTGCTGATGTTACAACGGTTGTTTCTGGAGATGTTGTCTCAGGACCTGGCACTACTGTGGTAGTTTCAACAACAAGTGTGGTTGATATTGTTTCTGGGCCTGTGGTGGTTTCTTCAGGTGACGTTGTAGTTGTCTCGACCGCAGATGTTCTTTCTGATATAGTGGTTTCTTCAGGGCTGGTTGAGGTTTGTCCAGTTGTTACCAAAGGTACCTCACTTGTTGTTGTACTAACGGATGGTGCTGATGTTACAACGGTTGTTTCTGGAGATGTTGTCTCAGGACCTGGCACTACTGTGGTAGTTTCAACAACAAGTGTGGTTGATATTGTCTCTGGGCCTGTGGTGGTTTCTTCAGGTGACAATGTAGTTGTCTCAACCGCAGATGTTCTTTCTGATATAGTGGTTTCTTCAGGGCTGGTTGAGGTTTGTCCAGTTGTTACCAAAGGTACTTCACTTGTTGTTGTACTAACGGATGGTGCTGATGTTACAACGGTTGTTTCTGGAGATGTTGTCTCAGGACCTGGCACTACTGTGGTAGTTTCAACAACAAGTGTGGTGGATATTGTCTCTGGGCCTGTGGTGGTTTCTTCAGGTGACAATGTAGTTGTCTCAACCGCAGATGTTCTTTCTGATATAGTGGTTTCTTCAGGCCTGGTTGAGGTTTGTCCAGTTGTTACCAAAGGTACCTCACTTGTTGTTGTACTAACGGATGGTGCTGATGTTACAACGGTTGTTTCTGGAGATGTTGTCTCAGGACCTGGCACTACTGTGGTAGTTTCAACAACAAGTGTGGTTGATATTGTCTCTGGGCCTGTGGTGGTTTCTTCAGGTGACAATGTAGTTGTCTCAAACGCAGATGTACTTTCTGATATAGTGGTTTCTTCAGGGCTGGTTGAGGTTTGTCCAGATGTTACCAAAGGTACTTCACTTGTTGTTGTACTAACGGATGGTGCTGATGTTACAACGGTTGTTTCTGGAGATGTTGTCTCAGGACCTGGCACTACTGTGGTAGTTTCAACAACAAGTGTGGTGGATATTGTCTCTGGGCCTGTGGTGGTTTCTTCAGGTGACAATGTAGTTGTCTCAACCGCAGATGTTCTTTCTGATATAGTGGTTTCTTCAGGCCGGGTTGAGGTTTGTCCAGTTGTTACCAAAGGTACCTCACTTGTTGTTGTACTAACGGATGGTGCTGATGTTACAACGGTTGTTTCTGGAGATGTTGTCTCAGGACCTGGCACTACTGTGGTAGTTTCAACAACAAGTGTAGTTGATGTTGTCTCTGGACCGGTGGTGGTTTTCTCAGGTGGTTTTCTTGTCTCAACCTCTTTTGTAGTTGTTTCTGATATAGTGGTTTCTTCAGGGCTGGTTGAGGTTTGTCCAGTTGTTACCAAAGGTACCTCACTTGTTGTTGTACTAACGGATGGTGCTGATGTTACAACGGTTGTTTCTGGAGATGTTGTCTCAGGACCTGGCACTACTGTGGTAGTTTCAACAACAAGTGTGGTTGATATTGTCTCTGGGCCTGTGGTGGTTTCTTCAGGTGACAATGTAGTTGTCTCAACCGCAGATGTTCTTTCTGATATAGTGGTTTCTTCAGGGCTGGTTGAGGTTTGTCCAGTTGTTACCAAAGGTACCTCACTTGTTGTTGTACTAACGGATGGTGCTGATGTTACAACGGTTATTTCTGGAGATGTTGTCTCAGGACCTGGCACTACTGTGGTAGTTTCAACAACAAGTGTGGTTGATATTGTCTCTGGGCCTGTGGTGGTTTCTTCAGGTGACAATGTAGTTGTCTCAACCGCAGATGTTCTTTCTGATATAGTGGTTTCTTCAGGGCTGGTTGAGGTTTGTCCAGTTGTTACCAAAGGTACCTCACTTGTTGTTGTACTAACGGATGGTGCTGATGTTACAACGGTTGTTTCTGGAGATGTTGTCTCAGGACCTGGCACTACTGTGGTAGTTTCAACAACAAGTGTGGTTGATATTGTCTCTGGGCCTGTGGTGGTTTCTTCAGTCAACATTGTAGTTGTTTCAACCGCAGATGTTCTTTCTGATATAGTGGTTTCTTCAGGGCTGGTTGAGGTTTGTCCAGTTGTTACCAAAGGTACCTCACTTGTTGTTGTACTAACGGATGGTGCTGATGTTACAACGGTTATTTCTGGAGATGTTGTCTCAGGACCTGGCACTACTGTGGTAGTTTCAACAACAAGTGTGGTTGATATTGTCTCTTGGCCTGTGGTGGTTTCTTCAGGTGACAATGTAGTTGTCTCAACCGCAGATGTTCTTTCTGATATAGTGGTTTCTTCAGGGCTGGTTGAGGTTTGTCCAGTTGTTACCAAAGGTACCTCACTTGTTGTTGTACTAACGGATGGTGCTGATGTTACAACGGTTGTTTCTGGAGATGTTGTCTCAGGACCTGGCACTACTGTGGTAGTTTCAACAACAAGTGTGGTTGATATTGTCTCTGGGCCTGTGGTGGTTTCTTCAGGTGACAATGTAGTTGTCTCAACCGCAGATGTTCTTTCTGATATAGTGGTTTCCTCAGGGCTGGTTGAGGTTTGTCCAGTTGTTACCAAAGGTACCTCACTTGTTGTTGTACTAACGGATGGTGCTGATGTTACAACGGTTGTTTCTGGAGATGTTGTCTCAGGACCTGGCACTACTGTGGTAGTTTCAACAACAAGTGTAGTTGATGTTGTCTCTGGACCGGTGGTGGTTTTCTCAGGTGGTTTTCTTGTCTCAACCTCTTTTGTAGTTGTTTCTGATATAGTGGTTTCTTCAGGGCTGGTTGAGGTTTGTCCAGTTGTTACCAAAGGTACCTCACTTGTTGTTGTACTAACGGATGGTGCTGATGTTACAACGGTTATTTCTGGAGATGTTGTCTCAGGACCTGGCACTACTGTGGTAGTTTCAACAACAAGTGTGGTGGATATTGTTTCTGGGCCTGTGGTGGTTTCTTCAGGTGACGTTGTAGTTGTCTCAACCGCAGATGTTATTTCTGGTATAGTGGTTTCTTTAGGGCTGGTTGAGGTTTGTCCAGTTGTTACCAAAGGTACCTCACTTGTCGTTGTACTAACGGATGGTGCTGATGTTACAACGGTTGTTTCTGGAGATGTTGTCTCAGGACCTGGCACTACTGTGGTAGTTTCAACAACAAGTGTAGTTGATGTTGTCTCTGGACCGGTGGTGGCTTTCTCAGGTGGTTTTCTTGTCTCAACCTCTTTTGTAGTTGTTTCTGATATAGTGGTTTCTTCAGGGCTGGTTGAGGTTTGTCCAGTTGTTACCAAAGGTACCTCACTTGTTGTTGTACTAACGGATGGTGCTGATGTTACAACGGTTGTTTCTGGAGATGTTGTCTCAGGACCTGGCACTACTGTGGTAGTTTCAACAACAAGTGTGGTTGATATTGTCTCTGGGCCTGTGGTGGTTTCTTCAGGTGACAATGTAGTTGTCTCAAATGCAGATGTACTTTCTGATATAGTGGTTTCTTCAGGGCTGGTTGAGGTTTGTCCAGTTGTTACCAAAGGTACCTCACTTGTTGTTGTACTAACGGATGGTGCTGATGTTACAACGGTTGTTTCTGGAGATGTTGTCTCAGGACCTGGCACTACTGTGGTAGTTTCAACAACAAGTGTGGTTGATATTGTCTCTGGGCCTGTGGTGGTTTCTTCAGGTGACAATGTAGTTGTCTCAACCGCAGATGTTCTTTCTGATATAGTGGTTTCTTCAGGGCTGGTTGAGGTTTGTCCAGTTGTTACCAAAGGTACCTCACTTGTTGTTGTACTAACGGATGGTGCTGATGTTACAACGGTTGTTTCTGGAGATGTTGTCTCAGGACCTGGCACTACTGTGGTAGTTTCAACAACAAGTGTGGTTGATATTGTCTCTGGGCCTGTGGTGGTTTCTTCAGGTGACAATGTAGTTGTCTCAACCGCAGATGTTCTTTCTGATATAGTGGTTTCTTCAGGCCTGGTTGAGATTTGTCCAGTTGTTACCAAAGGTACCTCACTTGTCGTTGTACTAACGGATGGTGCTGATGTTACAACGGTTGTTTCTGGAGATGTTGTCTCAGGACCTGGCACTACTGTGGTAGTTTCAACAACAAGTGTGGTTGATATTGTTTCTGGGCCTGTGGTAGTTTCTTCAGGTGACGTTGTAGTTGTCTCGACCGCAGATGTTCTTTCTGATATAGTGGTTTCTTCAGGGCTGGTTGAGGTTTGTCCAGTTGTTACCAAAGGTACCTCACTTGTTGTTGTACTAACGGATGGTGCTGATGTTACAACGGTTGTTTCTGGAGATGTTGTCTCAGGACCTGGCACTACTGTGGTAGTTTCAACAACAAGTGTGGTTGATGTTGTTTCTGGGCCTGTGGTGGTTTCTTCAGGTGACAATGTAGTTGTCTCAACCGCAGATGTTCTTTCTGATATAGTGGTTTCTTCAGGGCTGGTTGAGGTTTGTCCAGTTGTTACCAAAGGTACCTCACTTGTTGTTGTACTAACGGATGGTGTTGATGTTACAACGGTTGTTTCTGGAGATGTTGTCTCAGGACCTGGCACTACTGTGGTAGTTTCAACAACAAGTGTGGTTGATATTGTCTCTGGGCCTGTGGTGGTTTCTTCAGGTGACAATGTAGTTGTCTCAAACGCAGATGTACTTTCTGATATAGTGGTTTCTTCAGGGCTGGTTGAGGTTTGTCCAGATGTTACCAAAGGTACTTCACTTGTTGTTGTACTAACGGATGGTGCTGATGTTACAACGGTTGTTTCTGGAGATGTTGTCTCAGGACCTGGCACTACTGTGGTAGTTTCAACAACAAGTGTGGTTGATATTGTCTCTGGGCCTGTGGTGGTTTCTTCAGGTGACAATGTAGTTGTCTCAACCGCAGATGTTCTTTCTGATATAGTGGTTTCTTCAGGGCTGGTTGAGGTTTGTCCAGTTGTTACCAAAGGTACCTCACTTGTCGTTGTACTAACGGATGGTGTTGATGTTACAACGGTTGTTTCTGGAGATGTTGTCTCAGGACCTGGCACTACTGTGGTAGTTTCAACAACAAGTGTGGTTGATATTGTCTCTGGGCCTGTGGTGGTTTCTTCAGGTGACAATGTAGTTGTCTCAAACGCAGATGTACTTTCTGATATAGTGGTTTCTTCAGGGCTGGTTGAGGTTTGTCCAGATGTTACCAAAGGTACTTCACTTGTTGTTGTACTAACGGATGGTGCTGATGTTACAACGGTTGTTTCTGGAGATGTTGTCTCAGGACCTGGCACTACTGTGGTAGTTTCAACAACAAGTGTGGTTGATATTGTCTCTGGGCCTGTGGTGGTTTCTTCAGGTGACAATGTAGTTGTCTCAACCGCAGATGTTCTTTCTGATATAGTGGTTTCTTCAGGCCTGGTTGAGGTTTGTCCAGTTGTTACCAAAGGTACCTCACTTGTTGTTGTACTAACGGATGGTGCTGATGTTACAACGGTTGTTTCTGGAGATGTTGTCTCAGGACCTGGCACTACTGTGGTAGTTTCAACAACAAGTGTGGTTGATATTGTCTCTGGGCCTGTGGTGGTTTCTTCAGGTGACAATGTAGTTGTCTCAACCGCAGATGTTCTTTCTGATATAGTGGTTTCTTCAGGGCTGGTTGAGGTTTGTCCAGTTGTTACCAAAGGTACCTCACTTGTTGTTGTACTAACGGATGGTGCTGATGTTACAACGGTTATTTCTGGAGATGTTGTCTCAGGACCTGGCACTACTGTGGTAGTTTCAACAACAAGTGTGGTTGATATTGTCTCTGGGCCTGTGGTGGTTTCTTCAGGTGACAATGTAGTTGTCTCAACCGCAGATGTTCTTTCTGATATAGTGGTTTCTTCAGGGCTGGTTGAGGTTTGTCCAGTTGTTACCAAAGGTACCTCACTTGTTGTTGTACTAACGGATGGTGCTGATGTTACAACGGTTGTTTCTGGAGATGTTGTCTCAGGACCTGGCAATACTGTGGTAGTTTCAACAACAAGTGTGGTTGATATTGTCTCTGGGCCTGTGGTGGTTTTTTCAGGTGTTGTCTCAACCGCAGATGTTCTTTCTGATATAGTGGTTTCTTCAGGGCTGGTTGAAGTTTGTCCAGTTGTTACCAAAGGTACCTCACTTGTTGTTGTACTAACGGATGGTGCTGATGTTACAATGGGTGTTTCTGGAGATGTTGTCCCAGGACCTGGCACTACTGTGGTAGTTTCAACAACAAGTGTGGTTGATATTGTCTCTGGGCCTGTGGTGGTTTCTTCAGGTGACGTTGTAGTTGTCTCAATCGCAGATGTTCTTTCTGATATAGTGGTTTCTTCAGGGCTGGTTAAGGTTTGTCCAGTTGTTACCAAAGGTACCTCACTTGTTGATGTACTAACGGATGGTGCTGATGTTACAACGGTTGTTTTTGGAGATGTTGTCTCGGCACCAGGCACTACTGTGGTAGTTTGAACACCAAGTGTGGTTGATTTTGTCTTTGGACCAGTGGTGGTTTCCTCAGTTGGTTTTCTTGTCTCAACTTCTCTTGTAGTTGTTTTTGATGTAGTAGTTTTTTTAGAGCTGGTTGAGGTTTGTCCAGTGGTTATCGAAGGTACTTCAGTTATTGTTGTGCTAACGGATGGTGGTGATGTTACAAAGGTTGTTTCTGGAGATCTTGTCTTAATGGTTGATAACACTAGTAAAGAAATTATATATATTAATATTTTCTCCACTTTAAACAAAAATTCATTTTGCCATTTCAGCTTTAAATAAATATGTAAAAATTTAATTGTTTATTTTTTGGTTTGTAAAAGAGTCAGTAGCAACATTTGCATATGACCAAATAATATATATAATTTTTATGTTTTTGTTTTTTTACAAGTTATCAGTAATATGAAAATAGGTTTCGTTTTAAAGTGCAGATTTATTTACCT
Source organism: Channa argus (assembly GCF_033026475.1). NCBI lineage: Eukaryota > Metazoa > Chordata > Actinopteri > Anabantiformes > Channidae > Channa > Channa argus. The sequence goes on from NC_090198.1 coordinate 176,985, forward strand.
GTTGTTTTTGTAGCTGTGCTGAATGTAAAGGGGGTTGTAGCAGTAGTAGGACTCGGGGTGGTATTAATGGGACATGGGTACATGCTCCTTGTCATGGTTCCATTAACCCCACATTCAGCTGTGATGCAGTGTCCTAGCCCATCTGTGGTGTTGTAGATGGTTTCCTCATATTTGTAGGTTTTTCCATTAACAGAGCATGTACAGGCTGTTGGTAGAGCACAATCTTTTAAGTATTACATAAAAGGAAAAGTATGTATAATCTGTGGTATGAAATATGTGAGCACATGCTGCACACTGTACATGTACTTACAGTCAACATTGTAGCTACACCTTATTCCAGATTCTGTACAGGAGCTTTGAAATAAATGATAAGAGAATATTTAAAATAATCATACATTTGTCATTGGCTTATATAATTAGCCCCAATATGTGCCATGAGCAAGCACAAATTGTTTTTTGATGTAGCAATGTTTTCTTAAGATGTAAATCCAAACTTAGTTAGTTTGTTTGGCTTCTGTTCACAAAGGAAGAGAGACCATTAGTTTCACTCAGCTCCAAAGCAGGTCTATATATACACAATGGTTGATAAAAACAATTAACTGACATAAAACATCTACAAATAATTGTCGTTATCGTTCTGTATATTGTTCAATTCAAGATCTCTAGGAGTCTGTTCTATGGTGTTAGCTGTGATGGTGAAGCTACGTGTTGACATAGTGCTCCAGGATCTAAACTCAGGCCTTATGAAGTAAAGATCAGGATGTCATGGAGAAAGTATGAAATCACTGTTGGATTAAAGTTGGAACACAAACTGTAAAGTTGATTTTGAAAGTCACCGTCAAATTCACCACCACATGCGTTTTTGATAGGAAAAGACGCAAATGTAATGATGAAAATGTATTAAAGGAACTGATCTGATTAGACTTTATGGAGCCTCACCCCAATTCTACCTGTTCATAAAGCATTCTTTCCAGTAATGTAGTACGGCTGTCAAGTGACGCCACCACAAGTGATCATGAAAATGTACACACACATTAAGTTTTAGTGTGAAGATATACAGTATGAGACATACCAAGTGTAACAGTTTTTCGATGGAACCTCATCTCCAATGCTGTAATGGGTGCCCTTGTCATCATAGCAACCACACTCATTCCAGGCAACACATTTCATGGTGTCTTCATCAAAGTAGGGCTTTTTTGAAGGACACTGTGGATAGCAGCCTGTGAAATCATTGTGGTATTTAGATGCCATGAAAATGCATGTTAAGCAAAATAATGAAATGCTTCATCCATTCATACATAGCCCTCATTATTTCTTGAGCCAGTGTTGCCTCAACACACATTCTTCTGGCAAAATCTCAAAGAAAACCGTCTCCATTCTATATATAAATCCAAGATATTAAAGTACTGCTGGGTGAGTGTTCAAAATGCTTTTTACTGTACCTTCCAGGGCAGTGATAAGGTTGGAACAGTTTCCCGATGGATTTCTGCATGTCTTCATACATGCAGCTCCACAAGGCTTATAGTGCCACTCACACCCATCAGGCAAGTTGTAGTAGTCACAGAAAATTGCTGTGAAACCAAACAAATACTGTTTCAAAATGCCCTAAATCTTCAATCAGCAAAGATTTCTTGTGATGTTTTCCAAACTTACGACACAGCTTTGGAGTTCGCCATTTAACACAGGCATGAACTTCATTACAAGCTTTGGCATAGGCAGCTACAGCTGTGCAGAAACACTCACAGTCCCCACCAGTGTCACATGCACAAGAATCTCTCACGCAAGAATCAAAGTATGGACCAGGGTCAACCTTGAACACACAATAATCTCTTTTTAGACAAATTATAAAACCTAGCTGGTAGCTATAGTAGTAAATTCACAAGTTTGAAGGTTAATTTCAACACTTGGATGGGTAAAGCAAAGATGGAGGCAAACAATTAATTCATGTAATTTTCTAAATACCACAGCAGAGTAAATATATAATGCTATCTATGTATATTTGTCTCCATGTGAGTTTGTTCGCTGTCACCATAATTACCTTGGAATGACAGTTCTCGAATGTTTTACTGGTGATGATGCTACACTGTTTCTGGGACCAAGCTGCCCGGTAGCGGTTGGAGGAACAGGGATCACTGATTAGATTGGCATTTTGGCAGCTGGATGAAACCTTCCAACTGTTTCCAAATGCTAAGACATCTGTCACAGTCTCCTGGGTGCGTGTGGTGAAGTCATTCTTACTGTTGCCATCATAATTTCCACAGAGACCACAGACATGACCCTGAGAGGAAGGAAACCAATGTGACAATTTATTAATCCAGCCATAAGTTTGCTATCAATGACATATGGTAAATGTTCTGCACTTATATAGCACTTTTCTACCTATTGGCATTCAAAGCACTTTACACTGCTTCTTATTCACCCATTCACACTTACAATCACCCATTAACAATCAGTTAACTGTAACAATCAGTTAACAACTCACACACAACTCACACATGACTCACACACAACTCAGACATATGACCAGAGGAGCCAGGGATCGAATCAACATCTGCAGGATTGGTGGACGACCACTCTACCTTCCTGCACCACAGGCGCTCTTAGCCTTCATCCTTCATTTATAGGTTTTATACATCTTTCAACTGCCTTTATAAAGTGATTGCACTTTTATAAGTTGTCCTTAAAAGTATTATAAAAAAGTAAGTACTATTTTTAACTCACACTTGCCAACCTTTCTTCAGTTTTTTGCAATAGATCTCACCTTTAATCTGTAACCTCTGGCCTAATATTTTAGATTTTTTAATTTAGACGCGTTGATTAACTTTTTGCCAAAACTAGTTGCAAATGAAGACATGCGAACTTAAAAGTTTACCTGGAACTGTGGTCCAAGTTTAATGAAAAGACTGGTCTTCTGGTCCCACATGAGAACAAGTCCCTCTTTGATTGTCACCACCAGGTAAATACCCATCTTGCGTACCTGGGCAGGGAGCACTTGGCTGTTTCCCTTTACCACATGGAAGCTCTCATCTGTAAGTTGGAATTCATTATCCTGTGGGTACACAAATTAAATAAAAATACAGTTTTCATTTAAAAGTTACATGATGGAGTAAGCATGGAACAGAATTCTGTTGTTTTTATTCGACATTGAATTATGGGCAGTACAATAGTGGAAGCTTAGTGGAGTTTATGTTATGTTCTCTACATGGTTGTGTGGGTTTCCTGAGGTATTCTGATTTCCTCCCACAGTTCAAAGACATGTGGTCAGGTAAATCGGTGTGAATATGAGTGGGAATGGTTGTCTTTGTCTCCCAGATCTCTCTGACCTATCTAATTCTTGTGTTCATTCACTAACACTGCTTACTGTTATCAATAATAAAGTGATACGTCTTGTTATGATACTTTTTACCATGATCCTAGTCTAAACTTGCTGTATTAACATCAGTATAAGTTTATTTTCTCTTGAATATATAGTATTTGAGGTGGAACATGTGCTTGTGTAAGTGTGTTGTGTTACCCCCACGAAGATCTTGATTGTCTTGGAACACGTGGTTCCTGTGGTTCCACATGGAACATTCTCAGTAATGATTCTGAAGGATCCTTCACCCTGACCTGTACCACAGTAGTCCTGAGGACGACACAGAAACATCATGCAATTACTGGTCGTCAATACTTTACAATTCATACATTTTTTATAAAATCAAGCCACATTGTCACTGATCAACTTTTTCTGTTGCTATTAAATCACTAAACGTTCCCACTTTAACTGTTCATCTGACATCTGACACTTTACCTGGAGGAGTGTGTATTCACACTGTCCATTGAAGTCAAACCTCTTGTCATCGAATGTGATATAGTGACCATCACCATAGACCGAACAGACTGCGTCACACTCATTGGTAGTACATGTAAATTGCCGTCCACTGCAGTAGCTGCAGAGACAAACACTTTCAGTTAAACTTTTTATGTAAATTTGCACCTAAATGGAAAAAGGAATTTTTTATACTGATGCTAGGCATTCTTTGGCCAGGGCTGGGGTGTGCTTATGTGGGTTTGTGGTGCAGGCCAAAATGCTCTCTAAGAAAGTTTATTACTTGTTACAATGCAAACATAATTTCAATGTAAAAATATTTCTTTACTCAAATATTTTGGATTTGAAACTATAGTTTTTAATGACTAATACAGTGCATCCAGAAAGTATTTACAGCGCTTAACTTTTTCCAGATTTTGTTATGTTACAGCATTATTCTAAAATGTATCAAAGTCATTATTTTCCTACAAACAATACCCCACAATGACAACATGAAAGAACTTTGTTTGCAATCTTTGCAAATGTATTAAAAATAAAAAAATGAAAAAAATCACATGTGAATACTTTCTGGATGCACTGTAAAAGTAATAGTTTAGCAAAATTTGAAACCCTGAAGAAAATTATTACATTAAGGCAGAATTCTTTATAGTATTGTGACATCAGGGTTCATTTTTTAAATTTATTATATCGTAACAAGTGAAATCAAAAGAAGTATAAAAGTACCTGAAAACACTGAACTGAGAGAAATATGTAGTGTGTCCATTTCCATGCAGTTGCGTACTATAATGGTGTCTATGTAAATCACTGTACAAACCAGGTATTGCAGTCCACAGTCAGTGTCTGTCCAGGCTGGTAGACCTGTCCATTGTGCAGACACGGACAGCTGGTTTCTTTGATACATCCTCCTGCTCCATCTGTCACCAGACCATCAGGGCACATGCAGCCTGATATACAGCCAGTATTGTACTGTATCCAACCAGAGTGGAAAGCATAAATAGGGGTGAGCCAGACAAAGTTCATATATTTACTTTAAATCTTTTGACTTCTGTGTGTGTGTTTGCTAAACTGTGCATACACAAGCCATGTCCAGAGTGCCACAGCTCTTTTGGCACTCAGTCCCAGTGGCCCCAGGTGGAGCAGTGGAGCAGTCAAAGTACACCATGGGGGCAATGCATGACGGTGAGGCTAAGTAATAAATAAGAAATTCAACTTCAGAGGAGATTTATTGGAATTACAAAGTGTATAATGATTATGTCAACATTTTCCATCAAAGTTCCATCAAATAAAAAGTTACAGGCCTCTGCAGTAACAGTGTTTGTCAACTAGATGTTAAGGAGATTTATATCAATATAAAGTAGCATTGCTTTGATATAGTATTGTGATACATCTATTGTGTGTCCATATGTGAAGACCTACCTAGTAATTCTGTTCCTCCTGAGCAGCTAAGAGCTCCTTGTTTGCAGATACTGTGAGAATAGGTGTGGAAAGGAAACGTGAGAAACAGAGGTAGTGTTATTAGCTTGCAACCAAAATGTATTGTTTGTCTATCTCTCTAAATAACATGCTGTGTGGATGTAGGTTGGTTATAATTACTTTTGAAGCAATTGTTCCTGATGTCTCAGACTGATGACTAACTGATAAATTATTCCAACTTGGGAGAATTTGCACAGTTTCCATTGTGTTTCAGTGTAAAATATTTGTTATGTATTGTCATAAAGTGGATAAAAAAAGTGTATCCATAACCTATATTTATTTTTGTGACCCCCTAATGCCCAGCTCTAGATCTCACTGTATTTACCATGTGGTGCCATCTTTAGTGACAGCCTGTCCAGCAGGAATAATGGTGTCTTTATCATAGCAAGGACAGTTTGCGCTCGTCACACACGTTCCCTCTTCATTCATGTAGGTTCCTTCAGCACAGCCACAGCCATCTACTGGGGTGGTGTTTTCCTGGCAGGAGTAGTCAGGCTGGCTGAGGGAGCGGCAGGTACGACCACAGCAGGTCATGTTGTACTCATATATTGTTTCTGCTGGACATGATTTACTCAGTTTGCCTGGTGAGAGAAATAGGATCTTAGTGGTAGCACGATTCTTCTGAATATTAAATTGTTAGTATAAGCAGAAAGGCAATTTGTGAGATTTATAGTAACTGACTCATGTTTATGAATCAATAAAGAAGTAATTTTATACATTTCAAAAAAGCACCCATCCCCAAGCTCTCTTGGTAAAACTAAAAGATTCTTGGTGTTTTGCTCACCACAGACTATTTCTCTCCAGCCACTTATCTGGATTCCTAGAGCTGCACAGGCATAGACGTAGGTGGAGACTGCAGCACACATGCAATCCTCACTTTTATCACAGCCACAGGTGTCATACATGCAGTTCTGTGAGGAAACACGGTGGACATGGTCACATTAACAAAAAATGTGGCACTTTATTTGTTACTACAGCTTTGTGTGTCTAGACTTACATCTTTGTATGATGTGGGACAAATGACAGAGTGACAAGGAGCAAACACTCCACTGGGATCTGTTAGTTTAGAGCACCAGTACTGGGCATAGCTCTCTATGAAAGAAATAAAGAGGTTATGAAAACATAACATGGCATTTACATGAAATCTTTTGAGATAAGGAAGAAGTCTAACTGTACCTTTGCTGATGCCCTGGCTGCAGGGATGTCCAAATTGTGTTGCAACGTCATCACATGAGGCTGTGGTTTTCAGTGTGTTGACAAATGCAGCAGGGGTTGCCTCCACCAGCCCACTCATTGTCTTGAAGTCATCACTCGTCATGTTGTTGAAGTTACCACACAAACCTGTTGGATTGAATGATACACTGATACAAATGCAACCCAAAACCAAACATTTTCAGTGCTCTTTTCTCGTGACTATGATAGAGGGGTTTTCCAGATACTGAAACAGTAAACTTAAGGCATACCAGCAGTGGTTCCCTTGAGTGATGCATCAGCTGTAATGAAGACCTGCATCATAGGGTTTAGCTGGACCATAAGTTGTATGCCCACCTTGGTGCTTATGGAGGTGTAAAAGGATGATGGTTTGAAGACACTCAGATCCTCTAGAGAAATCAAAAGGCATTGAAAAAGTCAACGTTAGCAGCAATTTCTACAATAAATCACAAACATATACAGTAAATATTATTACTGGGCAGACATTCCTTTGTCAGTGCTGACTAAAGTACAAGTGCCAAACTTTTCAGTGTGGGTCTGCATATGTACAGTAAGTGCATCTATGGCAGCAATACAAATTCTAAATTATTATCCCCCCTTGGAAGATGTGACCTTTATTATTAAGCAAAACTGAATTATAGCTAAATTAAAAGTTAAAACACAAAATGTACATAATGATCTAAATTAAAGAAATATGTTTGCACAAGTATTACCAGTAAGTGAACATTGCAGAGAGAGGTGTATTTTCATTAAAGTTCACTGCACTCAGGTGATCTCCATGTATCTAAATGTGTGACTTTTGAAACCAATTGGCTGTGCTGGTAATGATTTGGTGAGTTAGGTGAGTTATTTTAGTGAGGAAAACCCAGATTTAGTTAATTTCAATTTTCTGTTTTTTATCCATTTAAGTTACATTGTAGAGATTCAATTCTACTCAATTGAGCTCTATTTATAAAGCGCCAGAGAAGATGAACAAAAACAAACAGCAAGGGAAAAGGAGAGCAGAGGAGAGGAGAGGAGAGGGGAGGGGAGAAGCTTTGTGGGACTAATCAGCCTAACCTCACTCTTTAGCAGTAAGTAAGTAAGTAAGTAATGCAGAGCATGAACTCCATAACTAACATTTATGTGCCTGGAAGATTCATGAACAAATTGGAATCTATCTGATAGATCCAGTCTCTGTAATAAAATGTTGTGATCAATGGTATTGAATGCAGCACTAAGATCTAACAGAACAAGTACAGAGATGAGTTCATTATCTGAAGCTTAATAAAAGTCTTCAAACCTATTATTTCTGTACAGGGGGTCGAATACTTGCTTTGCAACTACTTTTTCAAGGATTTTAGAAATAAAATGGGCCATTGGATTTCTCTTTTTTAAATTGTTGTCAGAAAAGCCAAAATAAAGTGACCATAAATAAAAAGATTAAATGTGAAAAATTATAAGGGACTGAACACTTTTTATCACTGAAGATAACACTAACTGCTGACACTGAATTGACTTTGAGAATTTCTAAGAACATGTTTTGGCTGCTTTTGTAGTGTTGTGTGTATGTTTTGGTGTAACCTACATAGCAAATACTCACGTGTAAACAGTGGAAGCTGGGAAAGAATCTGGTTCACATATACATGCCCTGATGCCTGAACTTTAACGACCTGTCATTTTGTGGAAAAATTACAAACAAATTTTAGATTATAGAAAATATGAGTTAAGCTACAGTTTTTTTACACTACAAATTCATAGATTTTGTTAAAACCTTTAAGTTGATGTTTGGCAGATCATGTTCATGATCATGGACAGTACTGGGCAATTCTGATATTATCAGGTCAACCATTAATCACAAAACTTTAGCATTGTCAAAATAGAATTAATACAAAACATGAAATAACAGGCAATAACATACATATTTGATCTGGATCAATTCATCAGTACATTTTTTGACCAAATAATGAAAAGTCTATATGTGTGTGACCGTATGTGTGCACGTGTGTGTGTCCAAGTCTGGAATTACCAGAGAATTGTTGTATAGGGACAGAGTTACACTTCTGAGGCAGGTGCTTGTGTCACTCAAACCACACTTGACCAACTCCACCAGTACAGAGTATGAGGAGCCATAATTGTCCTGCAAACCACAACCGGACAAAAAATATCACCAACTACAAACGCTGTTTTAGGAAGCACTAGAATATATATTATATATATGCATTTCTGTAAGGAGACACAATGGGCACATTCATTAGACCATATTAAGCATGAGGTCAGTCATATTTACATGGTTCACGATACATGTTACGGGTGTGAAATAGTAAGCTTTAATGTGCAATATCAGCAGTGTTGCAGATGATGATGTGTACTACTGTACCTTAGCCATAACATAGGTGCAGACGCCATGGAAGGTGTATTGTTTTCCATCAAAAGTGCGGACATGAGTTCCTCCCTCCACAGAGCAGGTTCCTGCACAGTCATCCTCTGAACACTCCCACTTACCACTGTAACACGTACTAAAATGCACACACACAAAACAACAGTCACTCTTTTTGCAAAATTATGCATTACTTTTTTTGCATTATTGTAAAATACAAATTTTGGTGATAATTTTTTTTCTACACATGAACTATCCTGGAAACATGAAACACTAGTTTATTTATGGAAATTTAGATGAATTACAAATTAGTAAATGTAACATTTTGAATATAAGATAAGGCTCATCAGTTGCTGAGAAAGATCATCTGAATCAGATGATTTGAGTCAGTTCAATTTATCATTTTGGGTTTGAGAATAATCAGCTCAATAAACAAACTCTTATCTTACCAGGATTTACATTTGTCAGAATATGACTGTCCTGACTTGTAGACCTTTGAGTTGTGCACACATGAGCACTTTTTCAGTGGAATACATCCTGTCTTAGTGATGTCATCAAAGACAGTTCCTAAGGGGGGATGAAGAGATAGTATTAATAATTACTGTCTTGTTTTATATCTATGAATGAAATAGTGGATGAATGTGATGCAAATAAAGTGTAAAATGTGTGGATACCAGCAGGGCAGCTGCAGCCATCATGGCAGTGGCTGTCGCAAGTCTCACTGGTGTGAGGGGTGGAGCAGCTGTCAGCACATGAAGTGGTACACTCCAAGAACTCCATGTTGTATGGACATTCCTTGTCTGTGTAGACAAACACTTTTAATGGTGCTGTCGCAGTGGCAATCAGACAATTTTGTAAAACATTGGAGAACCATATCTATTATGTCTGTAATTTAGGACAGGAAAATACGAATGAATTGTTCTTAAGTGTAGTTATCTATGGCTGCTTACAGCAAAAAGTTGCATTCCTCCATTGTTGGGGCTTGCCACCTGCATGGGCACACTCTCTGGAGAACTCAGAGATGGTTTTGCAGAGGACAAAGTTTTTTTTTTTTTTTTTAGGTTTGCATGTATCAGCCATACAGGCTTTCTTGAAGGACTCCATGTCCAGAAGGTTTTTACAACTGCTGAATGGAGCACTGGTGAAGATTTGGTCGCAGAAAGCCTGAAAAATAGTAAACAATTTTGAAACATTCAATTTGGAGTCCTAAGAATTTAAGTGTTTTATTATGTTCTCATACTGGTCTCCAATGAATACACAATAAAGTTTTTTTTAGCCAAGTACTCTAAATTACTTTATCCAAAAACATCTGTTTTTTATCATTAGATCAAAACATAAATATTAGATTCGTCATTAGATTATAATACTCCTACTAGCAGTGTGGTCATCTACCGGAAACAAGTTTGCATTATGGAAAAATGTAGAACTCGTTTAATTTTCCTTAATATTAAAGTAGTACATTTTGTTTAGAACACAGCTCTAAGTCACAGGGTTCTTTTTAATCTTGGCACCTATAAGTAAATTTTGGGTATCCCACCCTTATCACTTTGTTAACTGTTTATATCTCATACAGGTCAAGGCAGATGGTCGTCCACCCTGAGCCTGGATCTGCTGGAGGTTTCTTCCGTTAAAGGGAGTTTTTCCTCTCCACTGTTGCCTATGGCTTGCTCCAGGGGGAATTGTTGGGTTCTCTTTATATATCTTTATAATCTTGACTTTATTCTGTAAAGTGCCCTGAGATGACTTTGTTGGGAATTGGGGCTATATAAATAAAGTTGAATTGAATTGAATAAAGGTATTCAGAGCATTAGAAATAGTGAAGATTTACCTTATTGCCACAGTTGCTGGGTGACTCTGCCTCTGGCTCTGCCTCTGACTCTGACTCCTCACAGCTTTCTGTTGGCCCGTTCACCTTCCAGTTCTCAGCATAGTTTACCACAGACAGTGGAGCTCCTACAGCAAAGGTCAGTCACACAGCAGCCGTTACTTTGATTATGCAATGCAGTTCTATTTGCTGAAATATTTTAATTAACAACTACTTTGCATGCATTCATCTATTATGTTTTTGAAGTTACTTGGGTTGCATTTGCTGAGTATGCTATAGGTTTAAGATACAGTATGGTACCTTGATTGCAGTTGATATAGCAGAAAGCTTTAAACACTTGCAGGGTTTATAAATTTCAATTGTTGCCCTTAAATGCAGCATTCCCAAAGTGTGACACCAATGTTAATGTGAAATTTATACTTATAGGGTAGTTTCTAGTACTAGTTTCTTTTCAGTGCTAAGCATAAATATTGTACAAAATAACTATAGTTTATCCTTGTATCATATACATTAGAATATCTGCATTGTACAGCAATGGATCTTACCATCTTTAAATAAATCATTGGATGTGCCGTCAAAATTTCCACAGAGTCCACATGTCTGGTTCTGGTATTTGTCATCTATTTCAATCTGTAAACATACCCCAAACAAGGTTGTTACTGTCAAAATCTCACGTAATTCCTCTTTAGTAATTTAAGAGAGGTTATATCACTGCAAACTAATGTCAATGATGCATGCGTAAAATCAATAGTTACTTAGCTTTTTCAAATGTTATCACACTGCCATTGCAAATTCACTCTCAGTCTCACTGTTTACAGATGGTTCTTATCTGTCAATAATGTGTCTATTTTAGGATTATGTCTAATCCTAAAATCTTTTAATCAACTTCCATCGCCATTAAATAATGCTCTCAAATGTTTACTTCAAGCAGCAACATTTGCATTGTGGTTTTCAGGCTTAGCTTATTCACATCGTTCACTATCTCTGCAGGACATGTCTTTATCCAGTGACTCACTATTTCATAAAACATTTATTAGAAACATTTCTTGAACACTGGAAATCCTTGAAGGTTGTTTGACTTTAACAATAAGCCCAGCAGTTATAAACAGTATTGGGGGTAATGTGATTCTTTGGTAACATGAATGTTGGATTTGAACCCCCATCATGAGTAAAACAATGTAAGTGACAAAGATAAAGCAGCCTATAGCTAAAAATGTGGTGGAGGATGATGTGCAGCCAATATCAACAGTGAAATCTCTAACTTTGTGTTGAGTTCATTAAGCTGCAGAAGGTTGTTGCAAAACCCAGGCCTAGTGTGTGCTGGTCATTTTTTAAATAGTTGTGTGCCCCCTTGCTAAAGATTGGCTCATGGATCAGTACAGATGTTGTACAGTGTTTACATATAGTAACTATCTATAAAGTTTTGAAAGAAAAACAACAGCTAATCTGGAACAGAGTGGGAATCTACATACACAATATATTCCAATTTATTAGGTAAACCTACATAAAACTAATGATGCAGCCCTGTAATAAATGTTTTGTAAATAAAAATGTTTTGTTACTGTGTTTTGCTGTGTTTTTATGTTTGCATATACACCTGATCACAAATCTCAGAATGTTTGCGGATATGTGAGTGTGTGCTTCATACATCCAGGGAGTCATCCAGGTTCCAAATAGCTCTGATTCCAAGCTTAGCTTCCACAATGATACTGGACGTGGTCCCTTTGACATTCACCCCGAATCCATTGAATGGCAGAGACACCCTGCAGCAATCACACAATTTGAAATGAGACAGAAAACAGCAGTTGGCACAGGATGTCATACTGCACTTACAGACAAAATACTAGGTCTTCTGTGAGTACATTCCAAAATAGCAGATAGTCAAAGTCAAAACAGAAACTCTGTAGGTGAGGAATTTAGCTTCATATGGAAAGCAGCTGTGGTAAATGGCCAAAAACTGCATTCATGTCCAAAAGACTTCACTCCCAGAGTGATGCAATGGGTCAGGAAAACATAACTATTGACTTGAACTCTTAGTTTCCCCAAATGTGTTTTTTATGCAACAAAATGTTTGCGAAAATGTTTATCTTATTTTGTTAGTGAGGTCACAAACAAAGAAACAAACATACGGGTTTTAGCTCCATTAGTGCTCGGACCCCTAAAAAGAAATGAATAAACTTACACTAAATCATTAACCCATCTTCACCCCATGACCCTTAAAAAGTTTAGGGGTCTTTTTTTTAATTAAAGGTTAATATAAATAGTAAATGGTCACTTAGTGCTTTTATCCAAAGTGCTTTACAATGTTGATTCCCATTCACCTATTCACACACCGATGGCAGTGGCTGCCATGCAAGGTGCTCACCTGACCCACCGGGAGCCACTTGGGGTTCAGTGTCTTACCAAAGGACACTTTGACATGTAACCAGAAGCGGGGATCGAACCACTGACCCTGTGGTCCATGGGCGACTGCCTTACCAACTGAGCTATGAGGTGAGATTTAACCTGACCTTACCTAACCTGTTATGCTGTTGTTAAGCTATTGTTCCACATTTGTTATTTTTTAATCATTGTTTTGCAGTTGTGAAGATTGTGATTTTTTTTATATATAATATAGTGTACGGAATAACTGACGGTAAAATATGTCAATAAACCAAGAGTGGTTGATAACCCTTTTTAATAGTAAGCCTTTGTGGCTTATAAAAACATTCTAATGTATTACAGTGTTCTCATGCAGCCTTTGTTTGCATTTCACACTTATCATAGTGTGAAAATGAGCTTGCAGCTTTAAACAGATATTTCTAATCTGTCCAGTCCATTGTTGTCTGCCACAGTTTTTAAGTTTTCTTGCCTCCACTGGGAGACAATGTATATTTAATATTATAATTTAAATTTTCATTGACATTAAATATTGAAATGTAACACTGAGGGGCGGCTATAGCTCAGTTGGTAAAGGCAGTTGCTTATGGACCACAGGGTGAGTGGTTTGATCCTCAGCCCTGGCTATATGTCAAAGTGTCCCTGGGCAAGACACTGAACCCCTAAAAGCCCATTCCCCCCTCCCCAGCAATGCAGTGCCGGTCTAAGCCCGTTAGAAATTGGGGAGGGTTGTGACAATGATCTGCTGTGGTGACCCAGAACTCACAGGATAAGCCCAAAGGAGAGTAGTGAAATGTAACACTGACAATCTCATAAGGTAAAGGCTAATAAGGCTACAGTCACACACTTATACACCAATGGAGCTGGGCAACACTGACTGGGATCAACTAAGTTGGGGTTCAGTGTCTTGCTCAAGGACACTCTGACATGTGATTGGATGGAACCAACAATTGTGAGATTGGTGGACAACTGCTCTACCTTCCTACACCACAGTTGCCCTGGTGTGATGTTGAACAAGGTCACTTTTATGCTTTAAGGTGTCCAAAAAGTAGTTCACACATTTACATTTACATTACTCAGGGACACCACACCCAAATATCACCCAAAGAAGTCATCAGCATTATATATCAAAGACTACCCCCCATACTTTTACAAAAAAGATCAACCTACAGGATAGAACAAGGCTTCTTAAACCACTGTGGAATGAATAAGAAGAAGAATCTGAACTCAAAGTCCATTTAGCTTTTTCACAGGTTAAGAAGGTGTTTTCAAGTTCAGCTAAATTGATTAGAACAAAATTGCAGATTGAGGTATAGTGTCTCAATGATAGTTGACTGGTCTAGACTGGACTTACATCTTTCCATTGACAATCACTGAGCTGCCAGAGAGCTCCACCACAGATCCTTCCATCCTCATCATGATGTTGCCAATCATGGGGATGTCGTTGACTACCTTGCGCCTCATTTGGATGATAAAGCTTTCATAGCTGCTCTTACACTGGGAGAGCAGGACATGGTTACAGCTGGTGGGGAGCTGAAAGTAATCCCCATCAAACGTCTTCCAGTGATAGTTTCCCCAAGTTGTGCACACTCGACCGATGTGGGATGCATTAACTACAACAACATTACCATATTAAAACATCATTTTGAACTGACATTAAGAGAAAACAGATTTATTCTTAATCCTTTACATAATTACCTGAATTCAGGTGCAGGGTGTTAAGTGAAGGAATGATGGTTACTGCTGTAAACAGAAGACATTAAAGTTTAGCAAAACTGTTTCCCACAGTATAAATTGTTAATCTGCAATTGTTCTGACCCATCACTGCATGTTATGCTAATGATGAGTGAAATAATCAAACGAGAGATACCACAGCCTTAAAAAAAAGTCAAATGACATTCAATCTATGTGCTTATGAGACCGGTCAGTGAGTCGATGTTGAGCTCTGTCCACCACAATATTAAAACCACCAGGAGGATTTAATGTTGTAGCAGATTTTTCTACATCTTCTGTAGATTTACATTTACACTTAGTCATTTAGCAAACTTTTAGCTTTAAAAAATGTGCTTATAGGTTTAACAGTACTTGACATTGTTTGCATGTAATGTGTCAGATTATTGATAATCAGCTGTAGTTTTGGATTTAGGTTCTGATTTTTTACTAAAAAACTAAAAACTGAAATGTGAAAATTACCGTCACAATATGTAACCACATAAGTTAAAATAAAATAGGTACTTTTTGACATTAAATGATCTGCGATATCAGAGTCCATAAGATGAACAAAATAAGTACATTTCACCATCCATCAAAATCATATTTGGTCACACAAACAACCTCCTTGCTTTTTATGACTTTTTGCCTTCCCCTTTTAGTATTTTTAGTAAATGTGGAGCAGTGAGCAGTATTGAAGTCATGACTCACCAGTCTGAGAGAGTGAGCCGACCACAAGCATCAGGTAGAGGAACCATAATGTGGACTGGAGTCCTGTGGTCCCCATGTTGGTGCTGAGGACTGAGAGGACTGACCAATATGAGAGAACTCACCTGTTGAACATATCCCTTTATACCAAATCAAGGTGGAGCTACACTAAGTAAGTGTTTGAGATAGAGGAGGGCGGGGGGAAGGCAATTCCATTACACCTCCAAGCTTCATGGAAAATATCCTCTCTGTGGTTGGCCTGTGACATTAGCTGTTAAATAAATACCTGACATTGTACATGAGGTTAATATTTGTTTGATCACCAAACATGTCCTCAACTCCATCACTATACTGAGCAGCTTGATCACACCTCCGGCCTCCGTTGAACTACTGAGCTGACTGATCAGCAAAAACACCAACAAATACTGCCAGCTTAGAAATAAGCATGTTGGCAAAAAGGCAGGAAATTATTTCAACATGATATGATGGGTAAATGGCATTTTAAGATGAAACTTAGCCACTTAGTTAAATGTTTGATAAGTTTCTGCACAGTTCACTTAACCTCCATCTTTCCAAACCTTAATCAAGTCTTAAAGTAACATAAAATGAGCAGTATCTGTGGCAGGGAACATAAACCCTGGTCACTAACAATAACCTACAGGAAGGATCTTTGTAGCTGAATGCCATAAAACTAAACTCACACTGTGACTCTGTCTGTAAACCTTTGTTTGTACTTTCTCACTATAGTTGCTGTTTGCCTCCTTGTTACTGTGTAAAGTTACTGTGACAGTTGGGTTAAAGGAAACTGATCCACATTTTTGGGCTTAAGATAAGACCTTCCGAAACTCTCCTATCTCAGTTAATATATGTAGAGTCTTTAAAAGTGACAAATTGAAAAGGGTAAATGTTCTGCACTTATATATCGCTTTTCTACCTATTGGCACTCAAAGCGCTTTACACTGCTTCTTATTCACCCAATCACACACACACTCATACACTGATGGGGGAGCTGCTATGCAGCTGGCCAACACTCATCGGGAGCAACTAAGTTGGGGTTCAGTGTCTTGCTCAAGGACACTTTGACATGTGATCGGAGGAGGTGGGGATTGAATCAAAAACTGCTTTACCTTCCTGCGTCACAGTCAGTTATGAACCTTTAAAATAATACTTGAATAATGACAAAACCAGGAAATGAATGCAAAGAGAAATAATGTTTTCTCACTTTACAGCTGTCTTGATGATCTGACTGTAAACTAACCAACTATATTAACCAATCATTTAAATAAACCAAATAACTAACTAAGTAATTAAGCATCTATATAAAATTTCACTAGTGTGGCTAAAATCCAGTTTCTGTGGCTACTGTGTTGACAGCTAATCTTAAAATTAGGTTTAGTTTAATCTTTGTTGAGGATTAGGTATTTAGACAAGACAGCACATATTAGTTTCTCAAAACTTAAATAAATTTGAGCTTTCTGGCTCATGGTGCAAGTTCTTTTTTTCTATGATATGTTGCCAGAATGTTACTAATAAAATCTGTGCAACATGATATTATCTCTGCAGATATACATGTGATAAATCACCACTGTTGTCATTAGTGTCTTAAAGCAGTTTGTCATTGTTAAATTGCGAAAAACCTTAAATATTTAAGTAACACAGTACAGTAATACTGGCATTTATTCAAGTTAGTTGTTCCTATTTTTAAATTAGTTTTACATTGGGATTGTGAATTAAAAAAGTATTTGTGGACCACAAGTGGGCACCCTATAAAATAAAGAACTCTCTAGTTTTACCCAGTCATCATGGCTGATGCTCCTTCCCTGGATGCTGTATGACCAAGATCAGCTACACAGTAAGGTCAATAGGTGATGTAAAATAACCCTTTACTTTGTAGACAAGACAAGTAAGAGAGAGTAACCTCTTTCCTCAAGTAAAAATGAAAAAGACAGTCTCACTGGATCTCAAGCCATATTAATATAATTTGAAGGTTATTAAACCATCTGATGTGAGGTGTTGCAGGAGGTAGAGCAGTTGTCCACCAATCCCACAGTTGTTGGTTTGATCCCCGGCTCCTCCAGTCACATGTCGAAGTGTCCTTGAGCAAGACACTGAACCCCCATTGGTGTTTGAGTGTGTGTGTGATTGTGAATGGGTGAATGAGAAGCAGTGTAAACTGCTAAATAAGTGCAGATCATTTAATATTAAATAACATTAAAAACACATAAACAAGAAAGAAAATAGTCTTAAGAAATAATAAAATTAATTACATCATTTAAAAAAAGTATAAGCTCATGTAAAAGTTGTCAGAAGCTGCTGCAGCAAAATGACAAGCCTAAAGTGCTAAGACTTTAACAAGCCCCCTGGCCACCCCCTAAAACTGCCCTTGGCATGTGCATACACTCATTCACACACACATACACAAACACACACTGCAACAAGTCATTATAGGGAAACCAGTAAAAACATATGCATTTAATTAATCTCACGGTTTCTCTCATACAACACACTAATAACACTTAACTGTGAAAGGCTGCCTGTTGCTACCAATCATGGAGAATCACAGAGAAAACATATTTAAATTCTAATTTCTAAGCAAACGTGCAAAGCTTTTTGCAGTTGGTGAGAACAGCTAAGTTCACGTTAGAATACAGCTTGGCTGTCAACACACTGTACTTGGCTACTAGTCAATACCATAAACCAATAAAATTGATCTCTGTGTTAAATGCATTAATCCAAAAGTAAAGAGGCTGTTTAAAAAATGTAACAAGTAGAAAGTAGAGATATTTACTTTTACAGAGTAAGAGTAACAAGTTGAATTTGTACTTCTTTACTTGATTAAAAAGATTTTGTACTTAATAACTTCCTACACCTGATGCTCATTAAACACATACTCAATGGCCACTTTACTAGGTACACCTGTAAAATCTAATGCAATCCAATACAATGTCTCTAATTCTACTTTTACTATAATTTCTCAGTTTTTAGGTTGAAACTGAAAGAAAGGTGAAAAGTCTACTTTCAGTCTACTTTCAGTCGTACTAGAACCACCTTTTCCTATAATGCACTACAATATGGCTCCACTAAGAACTTTGAGTTCAATACTAAAGAGAGAGTAGAATTGTCACCGGTTTCAACTTAAAAACTAAGAAATTCTATCATTGTAAAACAAGAATTTCTAGCAGTGCTGCTAGGGTAGTGAATTGTCTGTGAAAAATAAAGCAATTTTTAATGAAAAAAAAGAGAAGAAAACTTTGGCATAATACGAACATGATACACAAGATGCTTGAAAGGAGACTTTTTTGTAAAGGGGTCCTTTCCATTAGTTTGTTTATGTTGAAAGTCAATCTGTGCATTTACATCTTAAGGCAATGAGGGACTATGAACAGACCACCAAATGCATACGTGCCTCTTCTGTAGTTTAAATTATTATTACATATCAAGTTTACATGTCAATAAATAAAAATCACCCAGCAGTCTAAACATGTTGAAAAATGACAAATGAATGACAAATGCAAACATTGCACACAGCAAACATTACTTTGACAGTGAATATCTAATCAATGCCTTATTCAGAGTGTAAGACGTCTCAGTGTGCACCTCCACACCCATCACTCAGTTATCTATGGAAACAAGCTCAATATGGCACATTGTTCAGGTGACTTGTGTTGCTCTAAGGAGGAGAAGGATTGTTGGTATTGATGCAAATAATCCTGCGTAAATACACTTCACTGACTCAGCTGCCTCAGTCCAGGATATGCATCCTGTACTACTGTGAATTAAAACCTTTGTTCTGTATTACTAACTACTGTATGTGTTGTAGCATAAAGAACTGAACTGTGTGAAGGTAGAAACACTACATCCCCTGTATATTATAGCAAAAATTAATACATTTAATAAATAATAAACGTATACAGTATTTGCATGGACAAGCGACTGTGGCGCAGGATGATAGAGCGCTCGTCCAACCAATATCGCAGTTGTCACATCTCAAAGTGTCCTTGAGTAGGACACTGAACCCCAACTTAGTTGCTCCCAGTGAGTGTTGGTCAGCTGCATAGCAGCTCCCCCATCGGTGTGATTGTGTGTGCGAATGGGTGAATAAGAAGCAGTGTAAAGCGCTTTGAGTGCCAGTAGCTAGAAAAAATATAAATGCAGACCATTTACAAGCATGGATTAAATGACTTTTTTTGCAACAGCGTGATATGCTGTAAACTGTCTATTTAGATGTTAAGATTTATTTAGATTAAATTAAACATTAATTTAGTCAAACTGTTAGAGCTATTATTGACATGTACATGATACATTTCGTATGTGATATGTTCACATGGAAGATAGCAACAGAATTTCAGACTTTGCAATTGTATGTCCACACAGAAACTGGGTTGTTGCCTCAATCTACCAGATGCACAATTTTTGAAAAAAAGACAAAACAGTTACAGTGCCTACATGTGCATGTGTTAATGCTCTATTCTTCGTAAATGATATCATTCTGTAAAGTCTGAGACTGGGCTCTTAAGAGAAATGCATCTGAAAATGTTTCAGAATATTGGAGATTGTTGTGAGTCTTTTTGAATTACAGTCAACAGTCCCACAACTTGAATGAGATGCCACACTTTCAGAAATTAAGTGACAATATTGTATCCATAGGGGTTTGTCACTGGGGCTGTAACCTTAAGAAGGCCAAATTTATCCCCTTCACACTGGGTACTTATATGTACACTTGTGGTGTCATTGCTTTTGATTTAACAATGAAAATAGCATTATTGACTTGATTATTGTAATAACAGATTTTCATATCCAATAATTCTCTTTAGAACTGAAGTGTGTACTAAACAGGACCTAATATTTGGTACACATATTAACCTTTTTGGCCCTCAAATAGTTACCTTGAGGTCCAAGCTAACTAGCCCTAGTAGGTACATTAATGGAAAAAGTACCTTGGGGAAAAAAGTTACTCCTGTAGCACTATTTCTGAGAGTGTAGGTCTTTTTGTAAGTTTTTGTAATTGAATGTGAAAAGTGAATTTTATATGAAAATTCTATTGTCTGGAAGTTGGGTCATGTGACTGGATGTCTTTCTTAGTTATAAATGGTTAACTGATTTAGTAACTTTAGAAAATCTGTACTGTGCCAGAATACATTTGAGCCCAAAAGTCCACTTCATATGATTAGTGAGATCACTCTGTTCAGTGCTTGGACCCAGATGAGACTGCATTGACTTCAGTTCCACAAAGGTCTTGGAACTGCAGGGTAATGCTATTATGCCTCTATTCAACACACACACAAGAATCACATCATGATGATGTACACATACTCTGAACAGATTGCTAAAGGTACAATGTGAGCGTAGGCCAGCGAGGGCAAAGGAGAGGGGAGATAAAGTGAGAACAGCCTAATAGTCAAATGCCATCTAAAAACATGTATTAGAATAGTCCAATCACAGGTTTTAAGATGTTGAAATATGTGCATACTTGGAAATGTAACTGCTTGTGATTTAAGATTGTATGTCCTGCTTAACAGGCTTGAATGTATCACTGTAAGTAAAAATATAATCTCTACTGTACATTAACTTAATATGGACCATGTGCAACCAAAAGCTCACAGTCTTTGGTTTGTATTTATGCCTAATTTATTTTATATTATTTAAAGTAAGGAACTATTATCACATAGCACACAATGCCTCTAGAAATCAATTTCATTAGTGCTTTTCAGTTACTGTTTTAACATTTAGGAACTAATTGGGTGCGTCTTTAAATCATAGTGGTGTTGAGAGATAAGCCATAGAAATTTGCTATTATAGACCTAAATGTTTTGACAAATGTTTAAGTAAACATCCTTGTTTACCAAGATTTATATGAATACCTGTTTTCTCCACCCATTTATCTATGAAAGATCTGTCTGGGAATGTGTACTGTGCTGTACCCACCTAGCCCAAAGGCACTGTGTCATTCTGGGAGTGTTTGCAGTGACTCTGTGTGAAGCTGTTTGCTTCCAGGTGCAGTGTTTGGCTTCTCTGTCATGACAATTTTGCCACGATCTTTCTGTGAAACCTTTATCTGAGAGCTCCTGGGCAAATAGTGTTAAGAAGTAAGCTTGAAGCAGGATGTGGACACAGGCTGCATGTGTGAAGGTGATATACTTGTCACACAGCTAGTAAATTGATGGGCTACCGATGAATGAGTGATAGAGGCAAACGCAGCTTAACACACACAGACACACACACGCACACACTCATACACTCAAACAGGTCCATATTTCCATCCCCTCTCATATCCATAATACATTCCCAAGGCCCTAACCCTTACTGTGTGTTGAAAAAATGGCACCAACTTAGAAGCGACTGTGGTGCAGGAAGGTAGAGCGGTTGTTCACCAATCTTGCAGTTGTTGGTTCAATCTCCAGCTCCTCAGGTCACATGTCAAAGTGTCCTTGAGATAGACACTGAACCCCAACTTAGTTGTTCCTGGTGAGCGTTGGCCAGCTGCAAAGCAGTGGAAAGCGCCAATAGGTAGAAAAGTGCAGACTTTACCATTTTATTCTCTCAATATATTTTTTTTCCTCCATTACTGCAATTTTAAAAGTTCTTAATTTTCATTCCATAATTTGCCTGTTCCAAAACTTAACTAACTTTTTTTTTCAAGTTCTAGTTATGTATTGGATTTATTACAGATAGATTTTTTTTTTAATTCTTTTGATAATAGTCAATCACTTTCTCTCTCTTTTCTAACTAGTTTCTAACCACTAACTACGTATCTAAATATCACATTAACTACACTAATAGTTAATGTGATATTTAGATATCATACTAACTACATTCTAATATCTAAAACCCTAAATTCTAAGTTAAAACCTAGTCACTTACACTAAATTAAAAGACTTGGACACAATCATTCACACGATAGCAGACATTCCAAAAATTAACGTCCTTAATGGCAATTATGTGTCAGTTTTCACTGATTCAGGAGCTTCTCAGAACAAGCTGTATAAAGGAATTATTATTATGCCACACCCAAGACTAGGCCCCACTAACATTGTCTGCTAATGAACGACATCTGATGGTCCCAGCACCGCACAGAAGACACCAAGCAAAACTTTTTAGCTCAATGATCCCACAATGGTGATCTTGTCTATTACTGGTTTGATGTAAAGAAAGGACAGAACCACTGTGTCAGGTCATTAGAAAAGACACACTATGTCTGTAGAGTGAAGAACAGAAAACTGTGGGAAGACTGAAACACAGTTTGAGTAGTGACAGTGTCATGTAATCCTTTTAAGAGACCAGCCCTGATGGCCTGGGTCCAACTGTCTGCCAAAAAGAGTTCTGTGGGAAGTGTTAGTATGTAGCCAGAATCCAGCTCATCACAGATAAGGTTTTGATTTTCAGCCAATTAACTGTTAATGCTGCTAATGTTAATCTATGCTGCGATCTCCTACTAAAAAAACTAATGCAACTGTGATCAAATTATGAAATTCTGTTCAAGAAAGACAGTGTTGAATGGTAATGGGACCTATACACCCTTATAGTGAGGATCCAGCAGATTAGCTGAAGGTCAAATAATTGGATTTAAAGTATATGTTTTCAGATCAGAAATTAATTCCAAGAAATATTCACTTGTTTAACTGGAATCCCCAATAACATAGCATGATGAAATCACTGTATCAATGTAAACATTTTAATATAGTATTTAAAGACAAAAATAGCCCAATTTTTCTCAGAAGTCTCAAACCTTGCCTATGTTTTCCTAAACTGTGTCCTAATTAATAACACCATTAATAACCCATTAAATTGAACATCACCTGCCCCAACATTAAAGGCTGCTCTAAGCTCAAAAGCCATTTAGTGTCAGTTTTGGGGTAAAGAGATTGTCGCTTGTGACTGGATGGCTGTGCCACACTGTAATAATTTCTCCTCTAGTTTTGTTTCTGAAATTTGTATCACAATTAAATATTCAGAAGTAATACATTTCAGATCTTCAGTGATTCAATCTGTGATTACTTAGACACAAAACAAAGGCTTGGCAGCCTTTTAAGACAAAAACACAGATGCTCAGCCTGCAGCTACAGAATGATCTTTATTTTTGAGTTATTTCTGAGTTTACAATCTTAACAAGCTAAATCTATGTGTGCTAATACATTATATATAAATAGAGGACTTTTCTGTTATGTCCGCAAAGTAAAGTTTATTACAAGTTCCCTGTTGTATCTGTAACCCAGTTGTTTGCCTTATCTCCTGCGTCGATGTGACTTCTTGGGAGAGGGAGTGGTCACCATTTCACTGCGCCCAACTACAGAGCACTCACTCTTGAGGCACCCACATGCATCAATGTGTGTGTAGGTGTAGGTAATCTCAGTGTTGTCAGGGCAGAAGAGCTGGATCTGCCTCTCAGTTGTGGCCAATTCCTGGCAACAGGAGCAACTGTGCTGCAGGGATCTCATTTTGGTGGAGTACCTGACAGCCAAGAAAAAATGTATTATTTATATAAAAAATGATTATAAGAATTATTATATGATACTTGAATTTTATTTCACTTAATTCAAACTGAGACTTTAAACAGGAAGAGCTTACAAAATCTTAGATCATATTGCAAAACACAAAGAGGATTTGTAAGGACCTGCAAATATGATGGCAGCAACTTTAGGATGGCCAAAGGTCAGTTAACCATATTTGACATAATTAATTTCCTATTGTAGTGAAGATAAATGAAATTGGAGGGGAACTCACATGGTGAAAGTGCCACACGCTCCACTACAGGATGTAACGTTGACAGGGCCTTTAGAGTGGCAGCCCTGGCTCTCCAGTTGCACAGCAGTGGTGGACACACTACATGGACGGCCCTTTAGAATACCTGAAGAAGTCAGGAGAAACATGGCTAATAAGACACTGAATATGCTGAATGCTAAATAATAGTTTTTTGTAAAATTCGTTAAAAAAACAAAACAAAACTAAAACTAATGACAAACTTAAACTCTTCATTGTGTTTATTACCTTAGACTACACAAATCACTTACAGTGCCACCTTGTGGTCAGTTTTAGATTTGTTTTGTTGCATTTTGTTTTTTTGGGAAGAAAAATATATTTTAAAATTTTTTTTAGGATCAATAATCTCTACAAGAATAAAATAATGTATTATGGGTTACATGGATGCCTTTTATTCTAACATTAACTTCAAACCTCTACCAGACTTTGTTTAACCACAGAGAGAGGAGACTGTAACTAGGCAACAGCAGTGTAAAAATTAACTGAAACAATACATACAGATATGGCAACATCCATCTGGAGTTACGGTTTCTGTCCCCTGCAGGAAACACACATTTACATTAGGGCTGTTGGCAAATATTGACATTATAAAGTAGAAGTTCCTGTATAGATTCTTTTCCTGAAACAAGCACACTGAGAAGGACCAAAATCTTAACCCTAACCATGAATAAGAAGCTACAATGAAGATCTTTTGATTGTTTGTTGTGTGTGTCTGTCTATACCGGTATGCATTCATTAGGCTTGTAGGGGGGACAGGTGGTCTTGGCCTCAACAGTGATGAACTGATTGGCAATCTTGACACACTCATACTTCACACACGGGTTCCCAGGAGGGGTCCAAATGGTGCCAGGCTGAAAAGTGGAACAACAGGATTTTTGAACCTATTCCTCCAATTAGAGTTGTTGTTGTAATGGCTTTAAAATAATACGATCACTCCCCATGTTTAACTTTTGCTATTATTATTTCTAATAAACAATTATTATATAAACTGTTTTGCACTAAACATTTTTGCAAGGCTAAGGCTGAGCAAAGACTATAATCAATGACCCTTTGCCTATGCCAGGCACACTCTGGCACAACAGTAGCTATGCTATAGGTCCAAACACACACACTTCAAGCACACACACATACTGACCTTTATTGTGTGTGTGGAGTTGTTATACAGCTTGACAGTGCAGTTAATTTGAACACATTTGCCACAGCACTTGTTGGCGAGGATCTGGTACTCATAACCCTGAATAGAGGTACAAAACAGAAAAATCCAAAACATGTAGTAGATGAGAATACTGGGTTCAGTCAAGGGGTAGGCTTACAGTAGGGTTTTATTAAATGTGTAACTATAAATGAAAAGTTATATTTAAATAGACTTAGTAGGCAGTTTCTTAGGCATACTTAGCCAAAACTAATGCAGATTATTAAAACAGATTTAAAATGAATTGTCGCTCTTTTATTGCATTTTATTAATACTGTGTGTGGTCAAAAGACAAATCTGTATTCAAGAACTAATGAGTCGGTTTGGTATTGTGATTGATTGTGATTGATTGATTAACAGGACATTGGATGTATTATTTGCGAGTTCCTCGAGGGACTGATTAATGACTTAAACTATGCTTAGACCAGTAATTCAGAGACTAAGCTCTGGATTTTTTTAAACTGAGAAAGT
This sequence comes from Channa argus, assembly GCF_033026475.1. NCBI lineage: Eukaryota > Metazoa > Chordata > Actinopteri > Anabantiformes > Channidae > Channa > Channa argus. Next base: position 202,879 of record NC_090198.1, read on the forward strand.
CATCATGGAGAAACTTGCAAATTTAAGATCTTTAAAAAAATACATATAGATGTGGTCAGTCATTGTGCTCATTAGTATAGTCAGGATCTCATGTATGTAACAAAGAACAATGATATGTAGGAGTGTATATGTGTTTTAGAGTAGACTTACCAGAGGGCAGTGTGTCTCACACGGTATGGGCTGACATTCTATTATATGCCACTGGCTTCTGGCATCTGTTTGGTTACCACAGATGCACGTCTCACATGATTTCATGGGCACCTGATCTCCAACCTTATTGGACAGGGTAAGAAGATAAGCTAACATAAGAAAGATTAAGGAAAACTACTAATCACTTCAGCATATATAGCATCCTTTTCCACTGTGCCACAGTGTAGCATGCCAACTGCACTGCACATTGCCTGGTATTAAAAACAGCCCGGCAGACACACACACACACACACGCACACACACACACACACACACACACACACACACACACACACACACACACACACACACACACACATATACTTTCGCACACACACTTTTGGGTCAAAATATTCTAACCATATGACTAAATTCATGGGAATTCAGGGATACATCTATAAGTAACAAAGCTCTAAATATCACACCCACATAATTTCTGTTGCACTTTAGTCACACTAGAGCCCCTTTCAGACATGGACTGGAATTTTTCCAGACTTTCTTTTCCAGACTTTCTTTGGGGTGGGTGCATGTGTGAACACAAATGCCCAAGTCTGTTGCCCCTTTGACATTACAGATTTTACCTTCTGGATTATCTCCAACCGAGGTCATTTGTGAATAGAGGTAATATATTGGAGAATTCACCATGAGTGGGCATGTTGATTACGTCCATTTCCTGCCACTGTCACAAAATCGGGCAAATACAAACACCCAACGTTGGAAAACCCATTCATTCATACAAACACAACAACAATGTCATACTGGAAGAAACCAAATCTGGAAATCATCAAACAAGGAACAGCACAAGATTCTGTGGTATACGAGCTTTGTTTTTTTGTCATGTTCTGCCCCCTGCTCAAAATGCCAATGCACCACCCCTTGCCCAATTACACGGAGTGTTTCTTCAGAAGTGAGAATATCTTACCTGATATTCATGGTTGTTAAAAACACATACATTCGTTTTAGGAACTATAAAAGAAGAAGGAACAATCAGTGAAAGCTACAACAAACATAGTGGCAAAATATGGCCATGCACTTACAAAAACATAAAATAACTAAATAAAAACACTTGAGCACACTCACCACAGGAGTAATTGTGACAGCAGACTCCTTGTGTACTTTGTAAAGTATAACCAACAGGACAGGATGGCACATCACTGGAGCAATGGTTGCTATCACAACCTATTCAAAATGGTAAAGGAATGATTATCTGATACAAATTTCTTCCAAAAATTTCAAATTTTATTTTACACTGACACCAACTACTGTGGTTGTTTTTTCTAAAAGTTGGTCAGTTTTAAGTACTTTAAAATGCTTAAATAGACCCCTGCCTTACAGCCAACACAGCATGGTTTCTGAGTAAAATGTCCTGGCTGTTTTTTTGTGACAGCCATCACATGAGCTTTGTTTTTTTACATCAGGAAAGAGAAGGGCAAAACATCGTTATTTCTTTTTGTTTTCTTATTGTCATCCATACTGTATGATGTTTCTTATTTACCGTGACCTCTTGCAACCAACCTCAATCCTTAATTATCATGTGAATTTATGGTTCCACATTCTGTTCATTAATATTCACTGACATAGTTACTGTATATAAGAACTCTGGCTGCTTGCATATACTGTGTTAAATATCTGGTAAATAGAACAGTATAATTCATAAATGCAAAGTATGCTGAACAAGAAAGCAGTATCAAGAGTTGCTACATTGTTTGTGTTCACTTACGACACTCCTCAATTGGACAGCAGCTATCAGTGTCAGTGACCGGGACCTTGATCTGACCTTCTTCATCACAGCTGAGGGGTGGTAGTGTTGGACAGAACACATGATGGCAGGTGACCTGAAGTGTGTCCTCTTCACATATACACTCCTTACAGTCTTCTATCCATGTTGTATTTGCCTGTGGATACAATGTTTATTGTAGAACAGAAGATGTGGTGTTTTTTAGGCTTGTCAAGTGATTAAAAAACAAACTGGCAGAAATACACCTTACCTTAGTCCATTTTCCATTTGCCAGACGACAAATTTCTATTTGAAGAAAAACAAAGTTATTTCCATGCATTTTTTTTTTAACTATTCTTTGGTATTGCTTTCCAATTGTGTTGTATTAAACATTCATTTATAATCCCCACCCCTAAACAGACAATGCATTTTGCAGTAGCAAAAAGTGCAGGTTTGCAAAGATGGTTTAATAAACACAGTTTTAATGATTGATAATTCTTAAAATTGTTCATTTCAGTTACCCTTTTCAAAGTTGTGTCAAAGTTATAAAATACTGCCCAATGTCACCATGGCACAAACAAATAAAATTAACTGCTGGTCAATGATAAAGTAAAAAGCTGAGTTATTTGTTATGTGAATAGTTACAGTTCTTTAACCCATAGGAGTCTTGAATATTTGTTTTTCTGAATACGTTTTATTTTTACCAAAAAATGTTAAACCAGCTGTATGATCTGATCATGCTGGTGTGATTGAGGACTTTGTGAAGCCAAACCTTCACTTCCTACTTTGCTACAAATACTGTACACTTAAACTAGCTATTTCGATTACATGGAGTCTTATGGGGTCTTAGGCCAACCAAAAGCAGAAGACAGTTTTTGCCATAACTACAGATATTATAGTTATTATTTTCATTTAGATAAACAATATACTAGGAATTCATTTGATTGTTTTTTGCCTGGTGAATTTAACAAGCTATAAAATGGTTTATTGAGTAATTCACATTATAATTATTAGATTGAAAACATATGGTACTAAATTACTGAGTGCTTCTTTCAACACTGATTTCTTTTCTTACCACATGTGGGGACACATTCATTGGAGTTTGATGAGAGGAGGAAGGTGTCATCTGGGCAGTAGCAACCCTCCAGCTTTACATTTAACATTTCACTGAACTCATTAACAGCATAGATGAATTTCTGATTGTACCTGCAGAAACAATAGCATGCAGTTGAAGGCCACAGCTTTTCAATGCATAAATTAAAGAAAATAAATTGATTGTTGTGAGCAACAATGTGTTGGTGAATTACTGTACCAGGAATCACAAGTATGCTCCACCAGAGGACCACAGGCCTTATACACCTTATGGCTTGGACATTTAAAATCTATCAAGAGAAGAAGAGAGAATAGACATCACGTTTTAGTTGCAGCAACTGCTGCAATATTGTTAATGAGCTGTGAAATTAAAAGTATGTAATTGTTTTTGCCATAGATATTACATACCACAGAGTCCCTTGGTGCCACTTCTCCAGTCAATGCATATTCCAGCCTGAGCACAGGCGTCAGCATAGGTTTGTATACTGGTGCAGCCAATGTCATCAATGTGCATGTGACACACATCAAACTCACATGCCACAACAAATGGATTGTAGTCAATAATCTTGTGGCAAGCTTCAAAAATACTGGAGAAGATGAGATTTATAGTCAGAAGGAACACTGGACACAATTTGAATGCATCATTGAACATTATAAAGCTAAGACAGATGAAAAATTGTGATGGTTTAAACTGATTTCATTTTCCGAGGTTCCCATTCAATGGGTAAGGCTTTCCGCTTGGAGCCTATGTCAACCTCTTCCAACCCCTTAGAAAATAAAATAAAATCAAAACCTAAAATTTTGTAATTAAATAACAATACATGAATGGTGCAATTTTTGATATATTTTCCTCCTACCTGCTCTTAATGACCTCACAGATGGTTGTATTGCAGATATTGGGCACTGGCGTAGGTGTGGGCTGAACTGGATGTTCACACTGACTGTTGTTAGCATGCCACTCATGTGCCATATTAGGACATGAAGGATCAATTTTGCCACTGGGCAACATGCAGTCATCTGTTCTGTTGTTATCACATGTGCCTAGAGAAAACCTCATCATTAGCTAAATCAATATACAATCAGTTCTTTTTACAAGAACTAATTATACTGAATGAAGTATGTGTGAAATTGTTCTATGTTCTATGTAAGTAGTAAAATTACTTTAAGTATTGATTTTCATTTCATTAGTTGACCTTTGTCTGCTGATGTTCAAAATCTTCATACAGTTCATACAATGCTACTAATTTCTGCTGCATAACTCACCACACTGCCCCTGTGTGTTGCCACCAAATTCACTATAGGGCAAGTAAATGCTGAATATGAGCCCTGAGAAGGTGATCTTGGCATGGATTTTAGGGATGAGGAGAACTGTGTCAATATTAGTGGTGGTGATACGGAAGTCCCCATTCTGGTATGCAGGACTTACAGCCTTGTCATTCACAGAAATCTACAAACAAACAGTATTATAAAATTATTTCAGAAATAATCACCTTCAATAAAATAATTTGTAAGGTTGAACATAACTACAGAAGTGATATGACATGTTTCACAAATCATGCTCAGGTAAGGTCTACATGTACTGAGTTAGGTTTAGGGTCTTGTGCATCTTTGGGCATTTACAGTATTTAAATACATGTACTAATAACAGATATTACACAATGAGTCAAATGAACTTTGTGTTTAACTAACCTAATTAACTATATATAGGTAAATAAAGTGATAACACTAATTGTAACATGCCAAGGTTTAGGCATGCTACTTACCCTGTAATCCTCTACTGGGAGAGATCACAGCTAACAGATTTTTTTTTTTTTTTGTGTTCTATATTTAGGAACTTTCCCCATTGATTTTGTGACTGGTTACACTTAAGGTTTACTTCTAATGACTTCCATTTAGAGACTATTACTCCATTAAGACTGCACCGATGCTGTAAATGTAGTGAAAATTTAGATTTATAGCTGATTCCTTTTAAAGTCTCCAATGCTTTGTTGAAACAAAGTCAGCTTTATTGTCACTGCTTAAAGGAACCTACACCTGAGTGTTACTAGTTTAAAGGATGAAAATTCTTAATTATGATTCTTAACTTTGCCTTCCAAGAGCCAATAAGTATATTAGTGAAGTTTATCTTTACAATATTTTATAAAAAAAGGGTGCCCAAATGTTTTTACATGATAAAATTTCTGATTTTGTCCCCCTATATTACACATTAACATTTGAGAAAAGGCCCAAGATGTAAGCTTTAAAATTACTTTGACCTCCCTAAAAATTGACAAAAAACTTAATTTGCCCAGAGATGCCTAAGTGTTTGGATTAAATTTAAACTATTGCATTTGCAAAGAAGTGAAAAAAATGGTTTGGTGCTAGGATAAGAATTGAAATTGAATTTGAATTGAAAATTGACAGTGATTATGGTGGGATTAAAGCCTCTTCCACACATGCACTGGAATCTTGAAATTTTCTGGACTACACCAGAATTGGTGTAGGTGAGAATGCAAATGCCAAAGTGAGACGCTCCCTAGATTACCTGGAGTTTATAGTGTGAACCCCCTAGTACAATGTCCGAATTATGTGCGTGGAGCATGCTGTTCTGTCTGGAATTATTGTTTGGATTTAAAGCAAAGGAATGGGCAAGTTAATGACATCAATCTTTTGCCATGGTCATGCCTTTCTTTTTAGATGCAATGCTATGATATGCTGTAAAGAAAACACTGAAGACACTGTTTTCTGCAGCCTAATTGATCTATTATGTTGTGACTCACTGAATCCTCACTAAAAATAAGTTTTTCCTGTAAAAATGCTTCTTGCACAGATAATTTCCTACTGTTTCTTACATGTGTGAGAAAACAAACTCTGGGTAATGACCAGACCATATTTCTCCAGACAATTTCTGGGATCCATATATAAAAGAAGCTGTAGTTACCTGGTTTGAGAACATTCCATTGATATCTTTCTGCGTAATAAAGATCTTGTAGTTTTTGTAAAATACAGTAATGGACTGAGGACAGGACAAGCCATCCGGTGCTCCACAGTAGTAGTTATCAATCATAACACTGAAGTTGTATTTTGGCAAGATTTCTTTAACCAGCCAGTAGGAACAGTTGCCTTGAAAACCATAGTAGGTTCCATCAAAGGTGACATAATGAGGGTCTCCCCAGCCATAGCAGACACCTTTGAATATAATATAGGTATCACATTTTTGCAATGATATTTCAAGCCATCTGATGATTTCACTCCATTGTTAGAAATAAAGAAAAAATGAGACAAACATTGCTGAAGTGCAAATGCTTAGTAAATATGGGTATTTTATGACCTAACATTTTAGCAGGTAAGACTTACATTGGCATTCATAGTGGGAGCAGCATCCATCATCATCCAGCACTTCAACAGGTGGAAAGTTATTTGCACACACTACAGGCTTCAAAGGTGGACAGGGTATGTCATCATAGGTCACTTTGCCATTATCACATGTTGCTACACGACAATTACTTTCCTTCCAACTTTCACCATCCTATGGGGGGTATCATAGATTGGAATTAAAGAAGGACAGGGTTGTTGTCATACATTTCCATCTTAAAGCTACAACAAGGAACTCTTTTAGAATAGTTTTTAGTTCAGTTAGGATGGATAAGTTATTTTTGGAGGGGCTGTCAATGCCTGCTGTGACACAGACTAAAATAAATCACTGAAAGCAATATTCATTTCTGAAGATTTTTGATTTTTGAGCAACCAATCATGGAAAGCCAAAACATGAATCACAATCTAATGTGAAAGGATATCCTGCACATATCTATGAGATGCCACAGATTTTAACATACTATCAATATAGGATAGATTTCAAGTCTGGTGTTACAGCTGGCTTGATTTCCAATGTTGCATATTGTTTTTTTTTTTCTTGTACTTGTATTTCTCAAGTAAAAAGCATGACCTATTTAATAATAGCATTTTAAGGATTGGGAGATATTACTCAACAATTGTGAACAGAAACAAAATAATAGAAATTAAGAGTAGTAATTAAGAATTACCTTTCTTGGAGGAAATACATCAACACACTCCCGTGATGGAAGACACTTTTGCTGTATTATTATGTTACAGTTCTTATCGCAGTAACCAATGTAACAGTAGCCATCATGGTCTGTCTCATTGTAGACTACAGAGCCTGAAAATCACAGAGGTCACAGGAGGATTGCTAAAGAACTGTAGGCCAGATGTCACATATGTGATAGCATATACAGTATTAAAAAAGTTAGCACATTCCACAAATGTGTAATATATACTCACACATTTTTTCACATCAATTACTTTTACTTTAATATTTGAGAGATTTAGCTTTGAATTTAGCTGACGGAGCAGCTCTATACTCTACAAACTCATTATGATGATGATGAAGATGCTTTGGTAAATTACTGTGGCTGTTTAAACCTTTAACACACAAAGGTAGATATGGAGATATGAGGAATGACTGTGCAAATGAATAAGATAAAAATGATGGTAAACAAAGAAAAATCTATGAGCTTGAGGATGTACAAGTCTGGATGACAAAGAAAAAAATAGTGACTGTTCAGCAAGTCAAGGCTCTCCAAGCTGTAGATGAAGATGTTTTCTACTGTTTTTTCTAACGATCAAGACCTGAGAAGAGAGAATTTCTGGCAGGACACAAACCCTTGAAAGCCTCGAAACCATATTTCAACCAGAATCAGATTTTGTTTTGCAGCAGCATAAAACACAAAATGTTTTGGAACAAGATTCTACAATTTTGTGTAAAAATCAGACTTAACACCTATAATGTCACTACTAATCACTGCATAGAAAAAGTTTGCATAATTTACATAGTATTGTTTTTTTAATTATTTTAATTATTTCATTGTGTAATCTGTAACCAAACAGTTGTTTGTGTAGATGACAGATGACAAAATTAAATAAGTTACCATTAAGGGTGTCAGGTTATGTAGACCAATAATGCCTTTGTGTACCTGTACAAGTACTTGGAAAACTTTTCAGATACTGTGCATGAAACTGCGTTTACTTCAAATTGGTGGAGCAGATTGACTATGTATATCTGTGGTTTGGAGCTGTTTTAAGATAAATGACTATGACATCTTTACAAAAGTAAAGATGCCTGCCAAAATCAAATTCCTAACAGCTGTTTTTTAATTTCTCAAGATTATTTCAAACATGTTTATTAAGAGTGATTTTATTATAACGGACTTCTGCACCAACTAAGCGAAATCTACAGAGATAAGAAATATGTTAACTGTTTGTGAAAACAGTGGTTAGGTGTGAACTGTCTGGTTTTTGAAAGTCTTTGTTGGTCTTTAGGTGTGTCCCCACTACCATTTGGACCGGTAGCATCTGCCAATGTCTCTTGTAAGTTTAACTGTGTAGTGGAATGATGAGGACCTTACTGTCTAGCAAGTCATACTAAAAACAAAACAGTTTAATATTGTTATCAATACTCTGTATCATCAAATACTGAAATCTAAGTATTTGTACTGGGAAACAGTTGTTTTGGGACAGTCCTAGATACTGTAGACACAAGATACTGGAAAATACACAGCCCCAGAATGTTTACTATAACATTATATTCTTTATATTGTAACTTTCAGTGTTATATTATTGACATGTTATTGGCTACTTTTAGTTATGCTTGAAAAATTATGGTGCCAATATTCTATCACTGTTGCCTGCTTGAGGTAAGAAAAACAACAACTTTGAAATGGAACATTAAATGGTTCTTGTTATTATGTGACTCATCTTTAAAACAAATCTTAAAAGCCTATGTTGTTTTTTTCAGAACTTACCTGAGGGGAACTTTGTACCATTATGAACGCACTGGCATTGAGGTAAAGTGAAAACTGGTGAGGTGGATCCGGTCACTACAGGTAATTCTGGTGTAGTTGTTGCATTAGATGTAGTAGAAGTAGCAATACTTGTAGGTAGTTCAGTTGTTGTTGTGGATGGAGGTATAGTTAATGTAGTAGTGGTGGTTGGCGGCTGAGTTGTAGTTTCTGGTGTTGAGGGTGTAGTTGTTGTAGTAGTAGTTGTGGTTGTTGTCTGAGTTGTAGTTGGTTCAGTTGATGTCGCAGGTGTAGTTGTAGTAGTAGTAGTTGTGGTTGGTGGCTGAGTTGTAGTTGTTTCAGTTGTGGTTGAAGGTGTAGTGGTTCTAGTTGTAGTTGGTGGCTGAGTTGTAGTTGTTTCAGTTGTGGTCGAAGGTGTTGTGGTTCTAGTAGTAGTTGGTGGCTGAGTTGTAGATATTGAATGTGTTGGAATTAGACATCCACAACATTTAAACTTAATCTCATAATCAAAACACTCTTGCTGAAGCCCTTGTTGTTTGTTGATGCATATGAGACCAACATCTTTATTGCAAGTTACATCCTGTCCGACCTGTGAGATGGAAAGACCTGGGTAGAGAACTGATCTACACTGGACTTCTTCAGGATTGGAGCAAATGTGATAGCCTGCAGAAATTATTTTCTGGATGGATTCCTCTTCTCCACCATTAGGGCCTGGTGTGGGTTTTCCCAGATTGATCCATTCTGACCAACTACATGTCCTATTGTTTCCACCAACACAAGGTGTAGTCATCGGAAGGTGTGTCGTTGTCATTGGTTCAGTTGTGGTCAAAGGTGTAGATGTAGTAGTAGTTGGTGGCTGAGTTGTAGTGGTTTCAGTTGTGGTCGAAGGTGTAGTTGTTGTAGTAGTAGTTGTGGTTGGTGGCTGAGTTGTAGTTGTTTCAGTTGTGGTCGAAGGTGTTGTGGTTCTAGTAGTAGTTGGTGGCTGAGTTGTAGATATTGAATGTGTTGGAATTAGACATCCACAACATTTAAACTTAATCTCATAATCAAAACACTCTTGCTGAAGCCCTTGTTGTTTGTTGATGCATATGAGACCAACATCTTTATTGCAAGTTACATCCTGTCCGACCTGTGAGATGGAAAGACCTGGGTAGAGAACTGATCTACACTGGACTTCTTCAGGATTGGAGCAAATGTGATAGCCTGCAGAAATTATTTTCTGGATGGATTCCTCTTCTCCACCATTAGGGCCTGGTGTGGGTTTTCCCAGATTGATCCATTCTGACCAACTACATGTCCTATTGTTTCCACCAACACAAGGTGTAGTCATCGGAAGGTGTGTCGTTGTCATTGGTTCAGTTGTGGTCAAAGGTGTAGATGTAGTAGTAGTTGGTGGCTGAGTTGTAGTGGTTTCAGTTGTGGTCGAAGGTGTAGTTGTTGTAGTAGTAGTTGTGGTTGGTGGCTGAGTTGTAGTTGGTTCAGTTGTGGTCGAAAGTGTAGTTGTTGTAGAAGTAGTTGTGGTTGGTGGCTGAGTTGTAGTTGGTTCGGTTGTGGTCGAAGGTGTAGTTGTTGTAGCAGTAGTTGTGGTTGGTGGCTGAGTTGTAGTTGTTTCAGTTGTGGTCGAAGGTGTTGTGGTTCTAGTAGTAGTTGGTGGCTGAGTTGTAGATATTGAATGTGTTGGAATTAGACATCCACAACATTTAAACTTAATCTCATAATCAAAACACTCTTGCTGAAGCCCTTGTTGTTTGTTGATGCATATGAGACCAACATCTTTATTGCAAGTTACATCCTGTCCGACCTGTGAGATGGAAAGACCTGGGTAGAGAACTGATCTACACTGGACTTCTTCAGGATTGGAGCAAATGTGATAGCCTGCAGAAATTATTTTCTGGATGGATTCCTCTTCTCCACCATTAGGGCCTGGTGTGGGTTTTCCCAGATTGATCCATTCTGACCAACTACATGTCCTATTGTTTCCACCAACACAAGGTGTAGTCATCGGAAGGTGTGTCGTTGTCATTGGTTCAGTTGTGGTCAAAGGTGTAGATGTAGTAGTAGTTGGTGGCTGAGTTGTAGTGGTTTCAGTTGTAGTCGAAGGTGTAGATGTAGTAGTAGTTGGTGGCTGAGTTGTAGTTGTTTCAGTTGTGGTCGAAGGTGTTGTGGTTCTAGTAGTAGTTGGTGGCTGAGTTGTAGATATTGAATGTGTTGGAATTAGACATCCACAACATTTAAACTTAATCTCATAATCAAAACACTCTTGCTGAAGCCCTTGTTGTTTGTTGATGCATATGAGACCAACATCTTTATTGCAAGTTACATCCTGTCCGACCTGTGAGATGGAAAGACCTGGGTAGAGAACTGATCTACACTGGACTTCTTCAGGATTGGAGCAAATGTGATAGCCTGCAGAAATTATTTTCTGGATGGATTCCTCTTCTCCACCATTAGGGCCTGGTGTGGGTTTTCCCAGATTGATCCATTCTGACCAACTACATGTCCTATTGTTTCCACCAACACAAGGTGTAGTCATCGGAAGGTGTGTCGTTGTCATTGGTTCAGTTGTGGTCAAAGGTGTAGATGTAGTAGTAGTTGGTGGCTGAGTTGTAGTTGTTTCAGTTGTGGTCGAAGGTGTTGTGGTTCTAGTAGTAGTTGGTGGCTGAGTTGTAGATATTGAATGTGTTGGAATTAGACATCCACAACATTTAAACTTAATCTCATAATCAAAACACTCTTGCTGAAGCCCTTGTTGTTTGTTGATGCATATGAGACCAACATCTTTATTGCAAGTTACATCCTGTCCGACCTGTGAGATGGAAAGACCTGGGTAGAGAACTGATCTACACTGGACTTCTTCAGGATTGGAGCAAATGTGATAGCCTGCAGAAATTATTTTCTGGATGGATTCCTCTTCTCCACCATTAGGGCCTGGTGTGGGTTTTCCCAGATTGATCCATTCTGACCAACTACATGTCCTATTGTTTCCACCAACACAAGGTGTAGTCATCGGAAGGTGTGTCGTTGTCATTGGTTCAGTTGTGGTCAAAGGTGTAGATGTAGTAGTAGTTGGTGGCTGAGTTGTAGTGGTTTCAGTTGTGGTCGAAGGTGTAGTTGTTGTAGTAGTAGTTGTGGTTGGTGGCTGAGTTGTAGTTGTTTCAGTTGTGGTCGAAGGTGTTGTGGTTCTAGTAGTAGTTGGTGGCTGAGTTGTAGATATTGAATGTGTTGGAATTAGACATCCACAACATTTAAACTTAATCTCATAATCAAAACACTCTTGCTGAAGCCCTTGTTGTTTGTTGATGCATATGAGACCAACATCTTTATTGCAAGTTACATCCTGTCCGACCTGTGAGATGGAAAGACCTGGGTAGAGAACTGATCTACACTGGACTTCTTCAGGATTGGAGCAAATGTGATAGCCTGCAGAAATTATTTTCTGGATGGATTCCTCTTCTCCACCATTAGGGCCTGGTGTGGGTTTTCCCAGATTGATCCATTCTGACCAACTACATGTCCTATTGTTTCCACCAACACAAGGTGTAGTCATCGGAAGGTGTGTCGTTGTCATTGGTTCAGTTGTGGTCAAAGGTGTAGATGTAGTAGTAGTTGGTGGCTGAGTTGTAGTGGTTTCAGTTGTGGTCGAAGGTGTTGTGGTTCTAGTAGTAGTTGGTGGCTGAGTTGTAGATATTGAATGTGTTGGAATTAGACATCCACAACATTTAAACTTAATCTCATAATCAAAACACTCTTGCTGAAGCCCTTGTTGTTTGTTGATGCATATGAGACCAACATCTTTATTGCAAGTTACATCCTGTCCGACCTGTGAGATGGAAAGACCTGGGTAGAGAACTGATCTACACTGGACTTCTTCAGGATTGGAGCAAATGTGATAGCCTGCAGAAATTATTTTCTGGATGGATTCCTCTTCTCCACCATTAGGGCCTGGTGTGGGTTTTCCCAGATTGATCCATTCTGACCAACTACATGTCCTATTGTTTCCACCAACACAAGGTGTAGTCATCGGAAGGTGTGTCGTTGTCATTGGTTCAGTTGTGGTCAAAGGTGTAGATGTAGTAGTAGTTGGTGGCTGAGTTGTAGTGGTTTCAGTTGTGGTCGAAGGTGTTGTGGTTCTAGTAGTAGTTGGTGGCTGAGTTGTAGATATTGAATGTGTTGGAATTAGACATCCACAACATTTAAACTTAATCTCATAATCAAAACACTCTTGCTGAAGCCCTTGTTGTTTGTTGATGCATATGAGACCAACATCTTTATTGCAAGTTACATCCTGTCCGACCTGTGAGATGGAAAGACCTGGGTAGAGAACTGATCTACACTGGACTTCTTCAGGATTGGAGCAAATGTGATAGCCTGCAGAAATTATTTTCTGGATGGATTCCTCTTCTCCACCATTAGGGCCTGGTGTGGGTTTTCCCAGATTGATCCATTCTGACCAACTACATGTCCTATTGTTTCCACCAACACAAGGTGTAGTCATCGGAAGGTGTGTCGTTGTCATTGGTTCAGTTGTGGTCAAAGGTGTAGATGTAGTAGTAGTTGGTGGCTGAGTTGTAGTGGTTTCAGTTGTGGTCGAAGGTGTAGTTGTTGTAGTAGTAGTTGTGGTTGGTGGCTGAGTTGTAGTTGTTTCAGTTGTGGTCGAAGGTGTTGTGGTTCTAGTAGTAGTTGGTGGCTGAGTTGTAGATATTGAATGTGTTGGAATTAGACATCCACAACATTTAAACTTAATCTCATAATCAAAACACTCTTGCTGAAGCCCTTGTTGTTTGTTGATGCATATGAGACCAACATCTTTATTGCAAGTTACATCCTGTCCGACCTGTGAGATGGAAAGACCTGGGTAGAGAACTGATCTACACTGGACTTCTTCAGGATTGGAGCAAATGTGATAGCCTGCAGAAATTATTTTCTGGATGGATTCCTCTTCTCCACCATTAGGGCCTGGTGTGGGTTTTCCCAGATTGATCCATTCTGACCAACTACATGTCCTATTGTTTCCACCAACACAAGGTGTAGTCATCGGAAGGTGTGTTGTTGTCATTGGTTCAGTTGTGGTCAAAGGTGTAGATGTAGTAGTAGTTGGTGGCTGAGTTGTAGTGGTTTCAGTTGTGGTCGAAGGTGATGTGGTTCTAGTAGTAGTTGGTGGCTGAGTTGTAGATATTGAATGTGTTGGAATTAGACATCCACAACATTTAAACTTAATCTCATAATCAAAACACTCTTGCTGAAGCCCTTGTTGTTTGTTGATGCATATGAGACCAACATCTTTATTGCAAGTTACATCCTGTCCGACCTGTGAGATGGAAAGACCTGGGTAGAGAACTGATCTACACTGGACTTCTTCAGGATTGGAGCAAATGTGATAGCCTGCAGAAATTATTTTCTGGATGGATTCCTCTTCTCCACCATTAGGGCCTGGTGTGGGTTTTCCCAGATTGATCCATTCTGACCAACTACATGTCCTATTGTTTCCACCAACACAAGGTGTAGTCATCGGAAGGTGTGTCGTTGTCATTGGTTCAGTTGTGGTCAAAGGTGTAGATGTAGTAGTAGTTGGTGGCTGAGTTGTAGTGGTTTCAGTTGTGGTCGAAGGTGTAGTTGTTGTAGTAGTAGTTGTGGTTGGTGGCTGAGTTGTAGTTGTCTCAGTTGTAGTCAAAGGTGTAGATGTAGTAGTAGTTGGTGGCTGAGTTGTAGTTGTTTCAGTTGTGGTTGAAGGTGTAGTTGTTCTAGTAGTGGTTGTAGTTTGTGGCTGAGTTGTAGTTTTTTCAGTTGTGGTTGAAGGTGTAGATGAAGTAGTAGTTGGTGGCTGAGTTGTAGTTGTCTCAGTTGTAGTCGAAGGTGTAGATGTAGTAGTAGTTGGTGGCTGAGTTGTAGTTGTTTCAGTTGTGGTTGAAGGTGTAGTTGTTCTAGTAGTGGTTGTAGTTGGTGGCTGAGTTGTAGTTTCAGTAGTGGTCGAAGGTGTAGATGTAGTAGTAGTTGGTGGCTGAGTTGTAGTTGTTTCAGTTGTGGTCAGAGGTGGAGTGGATGGGGGGAGAGTTGGTGTAGTTGGTGTTAATATAATCTTAGTCGATTTTGGTGTTGTATTGCATTCAGCTGTTTTGCAACATTTGACTTTTATTTCATAATCCAGGCATATAGGAGGATACTGCAAATCGTTGTAACAGAGGAATCCTACTTCATTGTTGCATGTTACTTTTTGTCCTAGATGGCTTAGGGGAACCTCTGGATAGTGTACAGCTTGACACTCCACAGCTACTGGGTGCTCACAGATGTTATATCCTTTCTGGATGATTTGTGTGATGGTTTCAGTGTCACCACCTCCAGGACCATACTCAGGGTAATCTGAATTTATCCACTGTGACCAGTAGCATGTTTCTTGACAACGTATTTCAGTAACAAGCTCTGTTGTTGTAGGTTTGTGGGTTGTTGTAGGTGGAGGGGGTATTGTTGAGCTTTGTGGTACTGTCGAGGGAGGAGACTTTGTTGAGCACACACTATAGTCACAACACAGAAATCTGACTTGGTAGTTAAAGCATAAGGCCAGAGGTCCTGACTGGTCTTCATTTTTACATGTTAGCCCTTTAGCCAGATCACACTGCACTACTTGTCCAACATTGTCAGTTGTGACATTAGGGAATTTTTCAGCTCTGCATTGGATTTCACTCGGCTTGTCACATATTTTGTACCCTGCCTCTCTAATCTTTTCGTAAGTTTCACTGTCTCCTCCTGGAGTTCCCAGTGCGGGAAAGCTGGTATCATACCAAGGTGACCATTCACAGGGACTGCATGTGCCTGTCACTGGCTCTGTGGAGACACATAATTTAGGTGTTTGTTATCTGGCAAATGATATATTGTACAAGTGAATCTGTCTTTAGTTTCATAAAAAAAACAAAAAACATGGCACATACCTGGCGTGGTTGATGTAAAAACAAAGATGGTTGAAGGCTGGCTGGTTGTAGGAGTTGTTGCCGGTGTAGGTGCCAGGCATTTGTATGAATTCTTGTCAATGGTACCATTCTTTCCGCACACTGCTATCATGCAGTTACCATGTCCATCAGTTGTGTTATAGATTGTATGGCCAATGGGATATGTTTGTCCATTATATGTGCAAGTACAGACTGTAAAGAAAGGAGATGTACGGTATTATTAACATATTGACACAAACACAAATATGTTTTAATCCAAAATTATTTTTAAATCTTGGCTTACCTTGGGCATCATAATGACATTGGATAGTCAATGAACTGCATAAACTTCAGGAGAACAAACATGAAATAGATGATCAGTTTTATAGGTTTTTATTTCATTAGAAACCACAACAATGTTCTATTACCTTAAATGGCATATTTGATATATGCTAGACCTACCATGTATGACAGTTTTCACTAGTTGGCACTTTCTCACCACTATTATAGTGTCTCCCCTCTTTATCATAGCAGCCACATTGTTCTTTTAAAACACATGTCATTGTATCCTCATCAAAGTAAGGCTTAGCAGGAGGACATTTTGGGTAGCATCCTAAATAAAAAAACACAGCAAGGTACATGTTAATTTCAAACAAAATGTGCAGTTATCAAGTTATCAAGTTATTTAAGCCTTATCTTGTACCTTCTAGGGGAGGTATTTGTGTAGAGCAAATGGCAGTAGGGTTCCTGCAGGTTTTCCTACAAGGAGATCCACATGGCATGTAGTGCCATTCACATTCACCAGGGGGGTTGTAGTAATCACAGAAGAGAGCTGGAAATAGTAATAACAGTTACTTAGACTGAAAAACAGAAAAAGCATAATGGTATTCTTATTTGTAATTCTATTTATGATTTTTAGAATATTATGTTAAATAAAAACATTCCAAATCAACACAGGAACCTCTTTTTGTGGGAATGCCTATTTTATAGTTACACAGTTACACACGTACCCAAACATAGCATTTACCTGTTGTTTATGGGCTTTGCACTTATCACACTATGAAATTTTGAGCTTTTGGCCCAGTCAAAGTTAATCATAACAGCACAATAGGGAGGCACTAAGAACCAGATCTACACACACGTTATATCACACATGACAGCTTGCACCCCAGGCTCAGAGATAGCCCAACATATAGTGGAAGACGATAAGATACACACACCGAATGACACAATCAAGTGGATGGCATTATGTACAGCCATACACTGAGTATGGACTAAATAAGTCTCCCTCTTCATGAAGTCGTAAGGAAGAACAAGGCAAATAACCTATGGGACTTGCAGATTCAGATGGAGAGGAAGGTGCTGGCTTACAAACCAGATTGCAGTAGACAAGGAACAGATGATGGCAAGTGTGCTAGACTTAGCAGTTCCAAGTACGCAAAGAAGAAGAGTATGAAAAGCTGGAGAAGTACTGGGGACTGAAAGAGGAATTGGAGAGCATGTGAAAAGTAAAGGACAGAATTGTCCCAGTAGTGGTAGGGACACTCAGAAGTGTGAATCGTAGACTGGAAGAAGGGCTTCAAAATATCTCAGTAACAACACCAGAACCCTAAAAATTTGAGGAAGACACATTACTCATAAGATTGAGAAGGTAATCTATAAATAAATTATTACATTATTACATTTAAAACAAAATAATGCAGACCACCAAAATCCCATCCAAAAAAGATAACTGCTCTGTCTTCTTATCAGGTAAGCAGGCTGGTCAGTCTCAGTTTCTGGCTCTGTGTATATAAGGAATGGGTCCTATAGTTTCCAAGGGGCCTAAAGTATTGAATTATAGCTCGATGGTAAACGTCTCCTTTCCTGGGTTTAAAATTTTGGACCTGAAACACTTAAATTGTATTAAATTAAGAAAAACAAATATATAATATCCAACACAATGGGAACCTGATCCTGTGTAAAAGTTACACCTGGCTTCATATTTAGCTCTGAAGCATTCTTTATT
Source organism: Channa argus (assembly GCF_033026475.1). Lineage (NCBI taxonomy): Eukaryota > Metazoa > Chordata > Actinopteri > Anabantiformes > Channidae > Channa > Channa argus. Next base: position 220,600 of record NC_090198.1, read on the forward strand.
TTTTGGACACAGCTAACAGAGCTTTTAAATGGTGACATCTTCTCAAAATCAACGTTTTTTTAGATTAGTCTACGTAAAAACTATGCCAGATGAGTACTTGGCAGTGCCTATAAAGAGTGACTAAGTAAGTGACAAGAATTTTTTGACACACAGTAGCTGGTTAAGAGTTTATCATCGATTGCCCATTTAGAAAATGGTTATTGTTGTGATTCATAGCTATTTGTGATTAAATCGTTATCTAGTCTGTTCTTTAGTAACTCATCCTTTTTTGCTATATGTTATAAAGGAACTCATTAATAATACATCCATTAATGATATTTGATCCAATCCTCCTTATAAATTCATAAAAAACCTTTTTTTTTTAATTCATAAAGTGCTAAGCTAGTGGGTATTTAGTTAAAAATGGGATGTTGTTGCTCTATCTTACCCACGATGCAAGAAAATGTTTAATTCTGCTTACTTACGGCAGATCTTAGGTGTTCTCCATTTTATACAAATGCCAGCTTGATTACAGGCTTCAGCGTATGTGGCCACAGCAGAGCAGAAACATTCACAGTCCCCACCAGTGTCACAAGCACATGAGTCAAATACACATGCCTCATAGTATGGAGCAGGATCCACCTACGGACAAATATATAACAATACATTAATTGGATAAATGCAAGAACAACTTCACATTACAAAATCTAGATATGCAGATGTTCAATAACACATCAGAAATCTTAGTACATTATGTAAGTAATTTTGAACGCAGGACTTTTGCAGAAGAAATGTATGACACCGTATATAAGAGAGTGGTTACACGTGGTTACGTGTAGTATAAAGCCTAACGGAAGAGCTCAGTGTGATGGAAAATAAAGTATTATTAAATGCATTTAATTTGCATTTTACTCTTAGCATTTTACCAAGTTGTAACAGCAACTTGTACTTAGTGTACTTTTGAAGGATGTTTAAAAGATTGTATGTTGTTCAAACTTTGTCTCATATATTTTTTTCTCTTGAAGTGTTTGCAGAACTGCTCCAAGGAGAGTTATTGTCTAACTTCAGAGTATCCCACACTGCTGTGACCCAAAGTCACTCCATGATCACGGGTGCTTATGAAAGTGCTGAAAAGGGAAAAGGTTTCCATAAATGGAGAAATGGGCTGGGAGCAGTAGCCTGAGGGTGGAGAATGTTCTGCCCAGTAACAGAAGGTTATAAAACTAATGTGTGAATGTATGAAGGTTAGAACTGCATACGATGGAGACTTGAAACTCTGTTGATGTTCTTCTCTCTTGCAAGATAATAAAACCCTAAAAGACATCCTGGATGTTGAAGCTTCTTTAATGATTACACTTGAGGTGTCTAAGACCAGAGATTGTCATTTTTGTCATGACATTCAGTCTCAAATGGTCTGATAAAAATTTAGGTGTATCATATCTACTGGTGTGAAATATCATATGCTACTAGAAAACATTTAGCGTTTTAACACAAAACAATGGATTAATTTCCTGGGGATCAGAAAATAAAATCTATTGTTTTGTCTTTGATACTCAATTTAATGGACAAAAATGACAAGTATAAAGCTTCAAATTGGCAATCTTATGCATTAGTTCCAAAAATAATAATCCATGTCTCTCATAATTTGCCTATCAGTTGGCATCTTCTTATTCTCAGTCTCTGTTGGATGAACAGGTAAAACAACTAAAAAACTCACTATAATTGGCATCACTAGATACTGCTGTTTGCAGTGTAACAACAGAACACTTTCACAGAAAAATCTTAAGTTGGACTTTAACTTACAATGGAGTGGCAAGCAGAGAAGATGTCACTCTGTATGATGCTGCATTGTTTCTGGGACCACGACTGTCTGTATGGGTTGTCTGTGCATGGGCTGGTGATGCTCTGAGCATCAGGGCAGCTTGGTAAATCCTTCCAGCTGTTGCCAAACACCAGAGGGTTGACCACCACAGCATGGCATCTTGTAGTGAAGTCGTTATTTGCATTGTCATCATAGTTGCCACATAGCCCACACACACGGCCCTGAAAAAGTAGAGCTCCTGTATCAGTGTTTAGTTTAAGTATCAAAACAAAACTTGTATTTGTTTGCTTATTTAAAGCAATACTGCTTTTTAAATATTGTGGTGCTACCTTATATTTTGGGCTGAGCTTGATAAACAAGCTAGTCTTCCTGTCCCAAATGAGAATGAGTCCATTGTTGGCTTCAATTACTAAGTAAATACCCATAGTGCTGTAATGAAATGGAATTGTTTGTTCATTTCCACTTGAAAGCAGCCGGTAGCTTCCCTCTGTTAGAATCAGTTCTGCACTCTAAACGAAAAAACAGAAATTGTTATTGATCATGGACTGTTGGTGAATTATACCTATACATAAATATCATGTCACCATCTACATTTTAACAATAGTTGGTTTTTAAAATTTCTGTTGCATTACTTTGAAACCTTGAGTGGGCTTTTTTTTAAAAAACATTTCACTACTTATTCAAGCTGCTTCTTCGATCTAAATAGGCTTGTTAAGTGGGAGGTGGGAACAAGGTGGAGACATCAAGATGTAATGATTACAACAATAACTCTCATATTGCTGTGAGTTAAAAAAGGATTTATGTTGATGTTGATTGTATATTATTGTGTTTACCCCTAGAAAGATCTTGATGGTCTTCGAGCATGTAGTTCCAGTAGTTCCACATGGCACATTCTCAGTGATCACTCTAAAGGTTCCATTAGTCTGAGCACTGCCACAGTAATCCTGAGGAAGAACACACACATGCATATGTACATAGTAATATCAATGTAGTTTTTTGATTTGACCATTTGTTTATTGTGTTTGTTGTATTCAAATAGCATTGTCTGTTTGGTTTATCCTTTTAATGTTTAACAACATATTAAACCTTAACATGGTGGTTTATGGTTGTTGTTGTTGTAATTTTTTTCAGGCTGACAAAATAATTAAATTGTATTATTGTATGTATTGAATGTATCCATTGGCGTTACAGATGTGGTACGATTGTTCATTAATTCAATTCAACTTTATTTATATAGCACCAATACACAACAAAATCATCTCAAGGCACTTTACAGAATAAAGTCAAAACTATAAAGATGTATAGAGAGAACCCAACAATTCCCCCTTGAACAAGCCCTAGGCAACAGTAGAGAGGAAAAACTCCCTTTAACAGAAGAAACCTCCAGTGGAACCAGGCTCACGGTGGACGGCCATCTGCCTTGACTGGTTGGGGTGAGTGGAAAGTGGAGAGAGAAAAGAAAAGAGCAACAAAAGCAACAACAGAACATTGGGCAGGTTGGTAGGACCAGTAGCTGCAGACTGGAAAACACACAGCTCCAAAGCCGGGGACAAGTGCAGAAAGGGACAGAGAGAGGGAGACAGAGAAGGAGAGAGACAACTACGAGAGAAAACACAGACTTAATTTCATACAGTGGTGACAATTGTGGGGTGAGATGAGAGGAGAGATGGTCAAGAGGAGGAAAGGAGCTCAGTACATCGGGGAGGTGGGTCCCCCAGCAGTCTAAGCCTATAGCAGCATGAGTATAATTAACTATAAGCTTTATTAAAGAGAAAGGTTTTAAGTCTAGATTTAAAAGTAGAGAGGGTGTCTGCTTCCTGAATCTGAACTGGGAGCTGGTTCCACAGGAGAGGAGCTTGATAGCTAAAGGCTCTACCTCCCATTCTACCTTTGGAAATTCTGGGAACCACAAGTAGGCCTGCATTCTGAGATCGAAGTGGTCTACTGGGATGATGTGGTACTATGAGGTCTTCTATATATGATGTAAGAAGCAGGATTTTAAATTCTATTCTAGATTTAATGGGAAGCCAATGGAGAGAAGCTAGTGAAGGTGAAATATAATCACTCTTGCTAGTTCCAGTCAGCACTCTTGATGCAGCATTTCGGATTAATTGCAGGCTCTTTAGGGAGTTACTGGGCATCGTGAAAGTAGGGAATTACAATAGTCCAACCTAGAAGTAACAAATGCATGGACTTGTTTTTCGGCATCACTTTGAGAGAGGATGCTCCTAATTTGGCAATGTTCTGTAGGTGGAAGAAGGCTGTTCTAGAGATTTGTTTTATGTGTGAGGTAAAGGACAAATCCTGGTCAAAAATAACTCCAAGGTTCCTTGCAGTACTGGAGGCCAGACTTATGCCATCTAGAGTAACGATATGTTTGGACATCATATTTCTGATGTTTGGGCGCAAATACAATAAATTCAGTTTTGTCTGAGTTTAGACATTATTGGGCTTACTTTTATTATATTGATCTGAATAGTATATACCCAGTTGATTTTGGGACTGCTAGTTCTTCATTCTTGACTTAAAATTCACTTCAGTTCCATTATTCTGCTCACTGACTGTGGGTTTATTTGTACCTGAGTGAGGATGTATTCACAGCTGCCATCAAAGTTGAAGCGTTTCTGATCAAAAGTCATGTAGTGTCCAGCACCATACACAGAGCATGTTCCATCACACTGTTTGGTAGTGCACTTCCATTTTCTATCTTCACAAGTGCTGTAAACAGACACAGTTTAGATGACACTGGGTTTGTAATAAAATACATATTTATGTTAATACATGTGAGTTGCAGATGTATGGGTGTAACTAAAAAAAAAAAAAAAAAGTGGCCACATCTTTCTTGCGTTGAACATCTAATTTTACTTGTTATTCAATTACCAGGTGTTGCAGTCCACCTTCACAGTTTCCCCAGGCTGGTAGGTGATGCTGTTATGAACACAGGGACAAGCCACTGGTTTGATACACCCTCCTTTATTGTCAGACACCATCCCAGATGGACACATACAACCAGAGATGCACCCTGTGGTCACCTGGAGAAAAACTTACGAACTTACAATTCAGTTATATGAAAACATTTTTTACTTTACCTCAGACCTCAGATTATCAAAATTTTTGTTCTTAGATATAAATGGGTTATTCATTTTTGCCTGTAAAATCTTCTTTATTGATAAAAAGTGACTTACACAGGTCATATCTAATGTGTTGCAACTCTTCTCACACTCAGATCCTTTTGCAGCTGGACCATTGGCAGAGCAATTGAAGAACACCATTGGAGGAGCACAGGCTATCAAGAAAAGACAATAACATGATCTGACATGATCTTGATAAGCATTTTTACATGAACACACCTCATTTTATCCAATTAATTAATTTGCTTACATTTCTGTGCCAAAGTCTCTAAACCACAAATTATTAAATTCTACCATTTGTGCTGTAAATTGCATATTTAAAGTCTTACAAGGAACTGTCACAGGCCATTCCAAAATATCACATTAAGGACACTAATTATATAGTGATTCTGTATCATGTTACTTACATGGCTGTATAAAAGGCTCCCCAATGCAGTTGAGCTTGCCTTCCTTACAGGTGCTTATGGAAAAATAGGCAAAAAATATTTGCAATCTATACTGTGTGTAATTTAAAAATATAAAAAGTTGTAAAACAGTTAATATGTGTCAAATTGGTTGACAAGGCACTAAAATTAGGTAGTAATGTTAATTATGATCTGTTTAGAGCTACACAAAATGCTTTTTCGTGTATGAGGTAAACATTTTATTGGAAAATGTGTAATATTTATGTCATAATAACATGTCATACCACATCCAAATAACATGTAAATGTCTGAGGGATAATGTATAATGTATAATATATTATTTTTATACCAAATGACTCCTTCCTTGTTAACAACCTGTCCAGGAGGTACCACTGAGCCTTTGTCATAACAGGGGCAATCCTTAGATGGGACACACTTCCCAGAGTCATCCAGATAGGTGCCCTCTGCACAGATGCAGCCATCGATAGGAGGGAAAGTGAAGTAACAGCTGAGATCTGTGGTGCTGATGCAGTGGCATGTGCGACTGTTGGATGTGATGTTGTAGGAGTAGACCATGTTGCTGGGGCAGGAATTAGCATATTTCCCTGCAGAGATCACAGGACAGAATCCATACAAACTGTGAGACTACACACTCACTACAGGTGCCAAATTTAAACATGAAATTTTATGGAAAATCAACCAATGCACAGACTATATTGACTTCTGGTATGGCTGATGATGATCCCTATTCTTTTGGTGAAACAAATCAGTGCAAGCAGCAAACAACAGTTTTGTGTTTTCCTAAAAGCAAATTTGCTTTGCGTGGTACTGTAGTATTCTAATTCAATTCAATTCAACTTTATTTATATAGCACCAATTCACAACAAAATCATCTCAAGGCACTTTACAGAATAAAGTTCAGTACCCTAAAGATGTATAGAGAGAATGCAACAATCTCCCCTTGTGCAAGCCATAGGCAACAGTGAAGAGGAAAAACTCCCTTTAACGGAAGGAACCTGCAGCAGAACCAGGCTCAGAGTGGGCAGCCATCTGGCTTGACCAGTTGGGGTGAGTGGAAAGTGAAGAGAGAAAAGAAAAGAGCAATAAAAAGCAACAACAAAACATCAGGCAGGTTGGTAGGACCAGTAGCTGCACACTGGAAAACACACAGCTCTAAAGCCGGGGACACCTGCAGAAAGGGAAGAGAGAGGGAGACAGAGAAAGAGAAAGACAACTACTGGAGAAAACACAGACTTAATGTCATGCAGTGGTGACAACTGTGGGCTGAGAGGAGAGGAGAGAGGGACAAGAGGAGGAAAGTAGCTAACTAACAATAATCTTTATTAAAGATGAAGGTTTTAAGCCTAGACTTAAAAGTAGATAGGGTTACTGGTTCCTGAATCTGAACTGGGAGCTGGTTCCACAGGAGAGGAGCTTGATAGCTAAAGGCTCTGCCTCCCATTCTACTTTTGGAAATTCTGGGAACCACAAGTAAGGCTACATTCTGAGATCAAAGTGGTCTACTGGGCTGATATGGTGCTATGAGGTCTTCAATATATGATGGAGCCTGACCATTCAGAGCTTTATATGTAAGAAGCAGGGTTTTAATTGCTATTCTAGATTTTATGGGAAGAAGCTAGTGAATTTGAAATATGATCTCTCTTGCTAATTCCAGTCAGCACTCTTGATGCAGCATTTTGGGATAAATGCAGGCTTTTTAGGGGATGCCCTAATACCCTGTACTGTTTTGGTTGGTAAATTTGCACCACTGTACTTTGTACAAATGCCATCCAGCTGCTTACGAAGCAAAGATATACAACTCCAAAAATTAGTACATAAAGCACTTTGTTATAAACTATTACAAAACACAGTAGTATATTTTTAGAAAGCAAACATATCATCAACATTTCAAATTTCCCTTTTTGAACAGTGGCGTAAAAATAAACGTAAGCATTTTGAAACATGCCACTATTAGTCTGATACTGCCCTCCAGTGGAGTTTCTGTGCATGCATTAGAATCTCTATTATGGGTTGAGTCACTACAGCCAAAGGTGATCCATTTAGCTTGATTCATTTTCTGTTGGTGTTTCAGGTATGTAATAAACAGTGTAATCTGATGAATGTATACTTGTTGAACACTGTTGTGTTTACATGTTGTTCCTTTTAATGACACATGTTGTGTGTGTTTGTGCGTATGAGCGGTTGGGTTGATGTGGGTGTTCTTACTCTATGTGTATCACATAAAGTCCATTAATAACTTATTGTAAAAAGCTCTTTTCATTTCTTCTAGACAGCTGGTTTAAATTAAAACCTTACTATAAACAATGCAGTACTATGTAGTACTATGTAGGCCCTGCGGCGCCCTGTAGGGCGGTTGTCCACCAATCTTGCAGTTGTTGGTTCAATCCCCGGCTCCTCCAGTCACATGTCAAAGTGTCGTTGAGCAAGACACTGAACCCCAACTTAGTTGCTCCCTCAACAGTGTATTAGTGTGGGTGTGAATGGGTGAATAAGAAGAAGGGAGCCAGAGATGGAATTTTTAACTGCGAGATTGGTGGACGACTGCTCTACCTTCCTACGCCACAGTCGCCCCATAAAAGGGAAATACATGTTTCAACAACGCAAAAGCAATTATTTCTGTTCTTATTTTGGTCAAATTATTAATCTTTGCATTATAACAAATTTGTAAAAGCCAACAAAAGTGGACACTGCAAGAAATAATTCTTGTAAAGTGCAGTCCTCAAAGAGTTCAAAAAAAGCCCTGATAGCCACAAGGGGAGAAATCATTTTGACAACCAACAGCACCAAAATATGCATAATACAAATACAAATTTTTATCCAGATTTATAAGGTGTCCACATTATATAATTTCATGATATTGTGTTTCATTGTTCATATTCCTAAATTAATTTGTCTTTAATCGAATTATGACAAACTAACATTTAGATGTTCATGTAGGGTTTCTGGGGCTATAGATGCAATATTATGAATTTGCAGACCACACGTCGAATTATCCCTTAACAAGACACCGAACCCCCAACAGCCCATCCCCATCCCCAAATGCACAGTACTAGTCCCGAGCCTATAAATTTGGGAGGGTTCCATCAGGAAGGGCAGCAAAACCTGCGCCAAATCAACATGCAGATTAAGGATCCGCTGTGGCTACAATGAACGTACTTGATAAGCTGACAGGACAAAAAAAAAAACAACAACCTATGAACATGAGAACTTGAAGGAGAAAAGGTGCGAAAACAATGGTCAGCGAGGTTGCGAGGTTGTCAGTCACTGTAGGTCTCTCTGTGTCAGTGCTGAGATAGACTGTCCAGGGTGTATCCCACCTTTTACTTAATGACAGCTAGGTTTGCACCAACAATAAACATATTTGTCTGAAATTTTTGAAGTGGTGCTGCTACTGTGTGTGAGCAGCCTAGTTTAACAAAAAAAGAGTGCTCACTAGCACTTTTTCTAATACTCCAATAAAAGAATCCAATTGGTCATTTGGACAAGCTAGTGACATGCAAATCAAATGGCATGCATGACACTCATTTTTACTGCTTACCACAGATTGTGTTCCTCCAGTTGTTGATCTTGATTCCTGCAGCTGCACAAGCATGGACATAGGAGGAGACTGCAGCACACATGCAGTCCTCACTTTTCTCACAGTTACAGCTGTCATACATGCAATTCTGTGAGGAAGCAAATTAAATAAATGGCACCATGAGGTCATATTGTAGGTCTGGAGACTGATCTGGGTACAGATCACAGAAAAAATTTAAACTTGTAGTTGTGAGACTTACGTCTTTGTAAGGTTCAGGGCTGATTTCTGGATGACAAGAGGCAAACACTCCCTGAGGATTACTCAACATGGAGCACCAGTGCTGGGCATACTTTTCTGTCATCAACAGATAAAGATCTGCATCAGAGGCACTGATCAGCAACAGTCATAATAAAGAATCTAAATAAGTCAGACCTACCATTATCCAGACTGAGACTGCATGGTTTCTCAAAGTTACTCTTAATATCTGGGCAACTACCATGTGTCTTCCAGCTGTTGACAAACCCAGCTGCCGTGGCATCTTGAACACCACTGAGCTTGAGAAAGTCATCAGCTTGGTTCTTGTTGAAGTTCCCACACAGACCTGCAGGCAGACCGCAACAGATCTTTTAAGGATACAGTGGTGTGAGACTTTTATTTGTTGCATGATTTAGAATTGCCATTGCTATGAGAGTATGTTATTGAGATGAAAGAGACTGCTGAACTAAATATGCTGGCTGGAAGTGTACTCCAGTTGCTGGTAGAGTTAGAGACCAGAGTTCTACCTGCATACATGCCCCTGTTTTAAAGTGAGTTAATCCTCTTTGGCAGGTTCATAAATTATAATAAATGATACAAAGTCTCTAGTTTATTAACATTTCAAGCCACCTGTGATTAGAAAAACCTTTTTAAAGTACCATTTCTCAGATAGGCTATAAATTGTAGGATGTCTGTAAGGTTCTCAATACAATTGCTAACTTTTTGTTGTGCTTTATCATTGTGTTATAGTGAGTAGTATTCCCAATGTTTATACTTGTGTTACTTTAAAATAATGTTTTTAAATAGAGAACATTGAATATAGTATGTTCTAATAATAACACCGATTCCTTTTATAACCATTAAAACAGTGGGTATGCTGTCTGTGGAATGACTTAGTGCTGTGTTGAACACCTATCGTCTATATTCTAAAATCACATTTAAATTATTTTAGTGTACAAACCACAGGTCTTGGCTTTGTAGTCAGTGTTCACTGTCATGTAGAGCTGCATGACTGGCTGAAGTTGCACTTCCAAAAGAACACCAACAGACGTCTGGACCAGTATGTAGAAAGATGATGCTCTGATGGCAGAGATCCCAGCTAAGGGTTAAAAGAAAGATTAGTCACTGACCAAACAGACATTGCTCATGTTGTTCCCAGCACCATGCTACACCCTTACCTATGTTTTGAGTGCATTTTATCTTACCCTCAAACATTACATCATAATGTGTGTGATGCAACAAGTAACTGAACAAATGTGTCAGATTTATGGTGGAGTGTTTTATAGTGTTTCACTACAGAATTAAACAGCCCATGTGGCCACACTGTGTGGTGACTGTGGCACAGTAAGGTAGAGCAGTCGTCCACCAATCCTGCAGTTGTTTGTTTGATACCTTGCACCTCCAGTCAAATTTCAAAGTGTCCTTGAGCAAGACACTGAACCCCAACTTAATTGCTCCCAGTGAGTGTTGGCCCCTGTATAGCAGCTCCCCCATTGGTGTTTAAGTGTGTGTGTGTGATTGTGAGTGCGAATGGGTATTTACATTTACACTACGTCTTGTTCTATATGTAAGATTGTCTAAGGTGAAGACTGTACTGTGGAGGGTTGCTCACCAGCTGCAAATGGTAACTGAGCGAAGATGCCATTCACAAAAACTTTGCCATTGGGCTGGATGGTGATCACCTTTATTTGAGACATGTTATTAGTGAAACTTTTACTGTCAGAATGTATGTTCAGGAGTAATTGCATCACGATCAAAAAATGCATACAAACCTGATTGACTACCTAACTTAATCGAGTTCCAAGATGCTAGTTTGTTTAAACTACATAGTAAAATAAACTGAAATCAATGGCTATCTGGAAATAGAATTTATAACTCTCTTTTGGGCTATGCAATGGAAAACTGTGCTTACCAAACTTCTAATCGAGAATTAAAACTAAAACATTTTTTTACTTGGGCAAAACACAAACAGAAGTTCCATCCACTGCGCTTCATGCTCCGGGCAAGTTTAATGATCAAGCAACGATCTAACACAGATTATTGTCAGGAACTGACAGTGCAGAAAGCTTAGTGTGCAGATCTTATGTTTGTTTTTTTGCATTTGGACTGTTTTTCCGTCAGGCACCAGCAGAGGTTTGTTTGGAAATGCAGGCTTTCTTTTCTATTTATTCTCCTTTGTTTTTACAGAAAATGCTAAATACACATGAAGTCATATAACACATTGATCACATTATACTATATATAGATAAAGGTTAATCTATATAAGATGTCTATTTTCTTCAAGGATCAAGTATCATACTCACATTAGCCCCTCCAGACAATCCTAAGGTGACAGACTTGAGGCAGGTTTCACTTTCAGTCAGTCCACACTGCACCAGTTCTCCTAGTACCACAAACCTGGTTCCATTGCATTCCTAAAAAAAAGTCAGAAAACGAATGAACTGCTATTGCATGGAGAAAACATATCTGCAAAGAGCAGTGCAGAGGGAAAACAATAAGAGCAAAAACGTGGCAGGGTACTATTAGCACCACTAACAATACTTTTATTGCAGTAGTGGTAATATTGATTTTACTAGTAGTAGTAATAATCATAATAGTTTTAGTAAAAAGTAGTTGCAGACTATTTCCGCCTACTTCCAGACTGATTCCACATTCCTGTTGTTTTAATCTATGTTCTTAAACTGGTATACAACAGTGTGGTAAAAACGAATCCGAGAGGCTTTCTGCATCCTGACTCATTACTCTTCCAGTAAGCCACCAGGCCGCCTATCACTGTTTATGAATCAACCCTTAAGAAAACATTGAACAGACATGACATACGCGACAGGACACCATAGAGGAAGCCATCGCTCTCCAAAAGACAGGTTTGCCAAAGACCACCGTGACACTCCACAACACTACTGGGAAAATGCTCATAATGACTTCAGAGAATCAAGATCTGACCACTGCTGCAGTGGACCAGTCAGAGCCCAGACCTCAACCCAATACAGATGCTCTAGATGCTGTAACCTCAAGAGAGCCAGTTAGACCAGACAACCTAAAAATATGGCTACATATTATGTCTAATCAATGATGTTTGCATTTTGTTGATTCATAAAGGGTTCTTTTTTATCTCACTCATCATTCTACATTGTGCCTCAATGCAGAATGTCACAATTCCCCAATATTAAATTGTATCTATTTATGGACAATATGTCTAACTGTGGACTGATGAATATCTAATGTGTTGAAGATTACTTTGTAACCCTTTCCTGCTACATGAAAATCAACATCTCTCGATTGCAGGTCTTCATCACCTGATGCTGCTAAAAAAAGCACCTTGACGTTTAGTGACATAAGCCTAGTGGTGCCATTATATCTCCCACCATCACTTAGTATAATTAACGGGTGTGTACAATAAAGACATTTCAGATCATGAATGTTCATGATCATAAATGTGTTTTATTAGCTTAGAATTAAGATTTTTGTTGATATTTGTGATTTTTGTGAAACTCAAATCACATGTAGTGATTACTTTATCCAGAAAACCAGAAAATGGGAAACAATGCCAACACTTGTTTTTGCCACTGTATATGGGATGTTACAGAGATCACATACAGTACATGCCTCCACAGCTCTAAACATATCCATCCCATATCTTTAACCACTCATAAGAGTTGCAGGAGGCTGGAGCCAATACCTCTTTGGGTTTGTATTTTGGTGATGTGCATTTTTACCTGTGTACTTGTGTGGTGATGGTGTATTGTACCTTAGCCAGAATGTAGGAGCAGTCCCCATGAAAGGTATAGACCTTTCCATCAAATGTATTGATGTGTGCTCCCCCCTCCACAGAGCACGTTCCTGAACAGTTCTCCTCCACACATGTCCACTGGCCATTCTCACACACGCTATTGGGACACAAAAATCAATCTTACTTGCAAGTGGACAGTTGATTTAGCAATGTCCAACTATCTTTAAGCCATTACTTTACATACTAGGCTTAACTATGCTTAACACACTCTGGACACACTGATAAAACATAATAGTTTTCTTAATAAGTTTTTTTAATCAAACGCATATATTTCCATAATACTGAGTTTTTCTTTAACTGCCATACTGTATATCATACCATTTTTTGCAGTTATTGGAGTATGACTCTCCAGGTCTGTAATTTTTACTGTTGTAAGTGCAGGAGCATTTGCTCAGTGGGACACAACCTTTCCCATTTAAATCATCCAGCACCATGCCTGAAAGCAACCAAAGTGTTATTGTAGTGAAATACGTTGTGTACATGCAATGCAATTGTACATTTGTACAGTGTGAGTCACTATGCTTTACCTGCTGGGCAGAAGCATCCATCGATACAGTGGCTGTCACAAGTTTGACTGGCCTCTGGATTGGAACAAGTATCAGTGCAGGGACTTCCACACTCGCTGTAGTGCATTTCATGAGGACATGACTTCCCTGTAAATACACAGGTTTTTTAATGCAACTTGACTTATATGATCTCTGTGACCTGTTTTTGGCTGCTGAATATGGCCTGCCCCCAGTTCAAACATGTTAAGGATGACCGTTCATTTAGTGTGATATCACTGTTTGGTTAATGAGGCACTAGGTGTGTAAGCGACTGTAAAATAAAATATATTGATATTAGAGCTGATAATAAAGCAAATAATAATTTAAATTCCAATTAATTACAGGACTGTCCATATTTAATGAATGGATCGTAAATTAATTGCACAGTTTTTTCTACTCAGAATTTATTGGAAAGGGACACTTTTCAAGTGTTAATATTCTTCTCCCTTCATCAAATCCCTGATCTCCCTGAAAGTCCTAGGAATTAAACAGCAGTTGGACCACGGCTTCATGATGAGATGCCTTTTGGAGTGGATCTGACTCCTATATTTTTTAAATACTGTTCAAAAACACAGTTTTGGTTATTAATTAGTTTTTATTGAGAAATGAACAGGCTGAGTTTATGAAATAAAACTACTGCGACTGTGGCGCAGGAAGGTAAAGCACTCATCCACCAATCTCGCAGTTGTTGGTTTGAACCCCAGCTCTGCTGGTAATATCTCGAAGTAGTTGCTCCCAGTGAGTGTTGTCCAGATGCATAGCAGCTCCCCCATCAGTGTGTGATTGTGAGTGCGAATGGGTGAATGAGATCAGTGTAAAGTGCTTTGAGTGCCAATAGGTAGAAAAGCGCTATATGAGTGCAGAACATTTGCTACAATAATTTATATGTTAATGTTTGGATTTTTATCAGGTTTATATCAGATTCAAACTTAAAAATCCCATAAATGAAATACATTAATTTTCCCATGTTTAAAACATGATATTTAGTCATAGCACCAGACCAAATATCAGTGCCTTGTAAACATTACACGCCTCCAGCTTCAGCTCTTTGTGTCTTTCTGATCTGTGGGGACTGCACACACACCTTCAGAGCAAAGAGGCCAATTGGTTTAGTCTAGCCTGCACAGGGTCCACTTGCGCATTTATTATTGTGTGTGATAAATAAGTCTAAATGGTATATGGTCTGCACTTATATAGGGCTTTTCTATCTATTGGCACTGCTGCTTATTCACCCATTCACACTCACAATCACACACAGACTCATACACTGATAGGGGAGCTGCTATGAAGCTGGCCAACACTCACTGTAAGCAACTAAGTTGGGGATCAGTGTCTTGCTCAAGGACACTTCTACATGACCAGAGGAGTTGGGGATCAAACCAAGAACTGCAAGATTGGTGGACGATGGCTCTACACCACAGTTGCGCCAATGATTGATGTTAGTGTGTTTGTGGAGGAGCTGAGCCCCACCCTTTGTCAGACACAGAGAGCAGAGAAACTGCATGATAAACACTATAACTGTAACTTCATTAGGGTTCTCACTCACTGCATTCCTCAAGAGCAAATACAATAGTGAGAGTAGGACAGCATTGCTACTTAAAGCCACTTGCACTATCAAGCCCTGCACTGGTTATTATAAGCTGCAAAAAAAAAACTAGTATGGTTCTAATTGTTTTAACACTGACAGCCCTAATTACTATATATGAATACAACAATCTACAAATAATAAATTAACTTGCGTTAATTAACCCTTAAACTCCACTTTCTCACTAAACATCAAAGGAGGAAAGGCACAAACTGCACAATGTGTAAAATATACACTGTATTCTGTACCTGTTTAATTAACATCTGAACATGACAACACATTTTAAAGGCGGAAAATTCTGACTGCCTTAATGAATACTTAATGACTGAAGCATTTTTATTGCATCTTTTATGTTATGTTGCTCAGTGTAGTTTAGAATTTCTTCCAACTTTAGTTTGATTTTTTGTGTTTCTGTCTTTAGATCAAGGGATTTAATATTTAAACACAATTTTATATGACTGTTAAACTGTACTCACAGCAGAGTTCTTTGGTTCTCCAGTTGCCTGGTTTGCCACCAGCATGGACACACTGTCTGGAGAATTCAGACACAGTGTTGCACAGGCAAAATGCGTCTCTATGGTTATCTATGCCATCGCCACAGTGGCAGAGGTCTGTAGCACAGGCAGAAGTGAAGGAGACAACATCCAGCAGACTGTGACAGCTGTTGAAGGCCGGTCCAGTAAGGATCTGCTCACATAGTGGTTTCTAAAGGACAGGGAGACAAGCAATACATTTATTTTGCAGTAATATATTGTAACAAAGACCATCTACATTATCCAGAGGCAATTCCTTCCGGTGGTGGCTGTTTACCTGGACACAAATTGTTTTGACTCTAACTATAAGGGGCTGTTGGTCAGTCACTGGATGAAGTTTTCAGCATTGACTGGAACAATTAGTTTTGATTATGACTTCCACATAATGAAATGAATTCTCACCATGTTATTGCAGCTTTGTGAAGATTCTGATGTGTGGTCAAAGCAGTTTTCAGTTGGCCCATCCATTTTCCAGAAGTTGGCAAAATCCATGGGAGATATTTTCACACCTGTTAGAATTACATTTACAGAGACTGTCTTCAGTTCTGTGGCAATGCCCTATGGGCTGAGGTTAGCAGAAAGGATCAAAGAGTACCATGGCTGTAGAACTCATTGTAGAGCTGGACCCCATTAAAGTCTCCACAAAGACCACAGGTTTGATTCTTGTATTTCAGATCTAGTTCCACCTGGAAGAAACCATGTCGCACATATAACACAGCTACACATGCTTGTCACTTATATATATAATTTATACATATAATTTTACCAGAAATGAGTCTTCCTCATTCCAGATAGCAACCAATCCCAGGTTTGCTTTGATTTTGATGTAGGTGGGGCTTTTCTCTATGAACACTCCTGCTTGACTGAATGGTAAAGTGACTCTGAAAAATGAAAAGTAGTCCCATTATTGAACTTTCTGCTCCTAGAGTCAAAGGGAGATACTGAAAGTAGCCTATTGCATTTTCCCAATGTCTTTAATTTTGAGTGTTGTAAATGATCTGCATTTATAAAGCGCTTTTCTACCTATTGGCACTCAAAGCACTTTACACTGCTTCTAATTCACCCATTCACACTCACAATCACACACACTCATACACCAGTGGGGGAGCTGCTATGCTGGTGTCTAACACTCATCGAGAGCAACTAAGCTGGGGTTCAGTGTCTTGCTCAAGGACACTTCGACATGTGACCGGTGGATTGAACCAACAACTGTGAGATTGGTGGACAACCACTCTACCTTCCTGCGCCACAGTCGACCCTAAAGATTTTCATTTCTGTAGCATGAGTGCCTGCAAAAAACTCTACCAAAACAGACAATTGTAAAAATCAACTTTAATCAACTTTAATTTATTAACTAAGTTACACAGTGTTACTGCAGTGTTTAAAAAAACGCCACAAATAGAAGTAACATACTGAAGCTGCTATGGCATCTCCCTAATAATGTAAGCAGAGTGGAAAACGTATATTGTTTATAGTTTATATCGTTTTTAGAGCAAACTTACGTTTCGCCATCAATGCGCACCAAGCCCTTGGAGAGCTCCACCACTGAGCCCTGCAGCTTCATAATGATGTTTTTGATGGTGGGGTGACTGTTAGTCTCCTGTCTTCTCATCTGGATGTTGAAATCCTTGTAACTGCTCCTGCATGAAGAAGTCAGGACATAGTTGCAAGTGGAGCGCAACTGGAAAACATCGCCATCAAAGGTCTTGAAGTGGAAGTTGCCCCACGTACTGCAAACCTGCCCATTGTGGATGGAACGCACACCTACAAAGGCAAATCAGGACATGATTTCACCAAAGCCACAATAATCTCCACACAAATAAATGTTCACACATTGCCTTCTTAAGAAACCAAGAAGTTTATGGTTACTACCAACACTTAACATGCTTACCTTCAATCTCTTTAGCAATATGGGACATGGACGAGAACCCGTTTACCGCAGATTTTGCTTCTGTTGAAAGAAATCACAGTTATTTGTCAAGTAATAATAATGAAATGTCAAACTACATTAAAACACAATAAGGCTCAGCTTTGCTGTAGTCCACAGGTAAACATTTGAACTGTTAAAACCCTGTTAGTGGTTTTGTCAGGTTGCCTAATGGAGTATAATGTATGTACCGGTGTGCCAGACGCCAACGATTGCAGACAGCATCAGCCATAGCAACCACTCTTTGGCCATAGCCATTTGCTTCTCCACAGGAACACTGAGAAAGGTCGGTGGGAGGTTCAACTTTTTATACTGGGGACAAGGTGTTAATGTTGCAGGTGAGGGAGTGGCATTCCCATAGCTGCACACTGTGTGCATAGTGCACTGTGATTCATTCAGCAGCTGCTGGTCTTGCCCTATATCCCATTTATTTCCATGGTCCCTGGTTCACCAAAGGGCTAATATAAGGAACATCAATTGCTTACAAAGATACTCCACTACAAGTAAAAGTACCACTTCACATTCTTTAATCATATTGAAGTACTGATTTTGAGACTTGGACACGTCTACTCCAGATTTATTTAATAACTAACAAAATTCTCCAATACAGAGAGACATAGACAGACAAACATTCACACCTACAGTCAATTAACCTAACGTGTATCTGTTTGGACTATGTGAAGAATGTTTGGAGGAATCTCACGCAAGCACAGGGAGAACAAACTCTACACAGAAAGGCCTCAGCCTTTCTGGACCTGAACCGGTAACCTTCTAGCTGTGAGGTGGCAGTGCTAACCACTCATTTAACATGGCCTGATCTCAAACTAAAATGGATACTTTAATTTGACTTGGTTTGTTTTTTTATTAATAATAAAGTGTGGTCCTGGTCATTGCTTCATTTTTAAATAGCTGCATGTTGTTGTTTTTCATTGTGCAACTTTATCAAGTGTAGCAGAACACCAATGGAAACGTTGAAAAAGTTTAAAAAAAGTAAAATCTCTATCACTAAGAAAAAGAAAAAATGCCAATTGAGAACCAATGATATTCTTTAATAAAGCACAAAAACCCATGTACTGATGGAGGGAAGGCATAGCAGCCATCAACAAACAATGGTGTCAATGCTTTGACTTCAACTGTGGCGCAGGAAGGTAGAGCAGTTGTCCACCAATCTCACAGTTGTTGGTTCAATCTCCGGCTCCTCTGGTCACATGTCGAAGTTTCTCACTTTTAAAGTGCATGCTAAATTAGTAATTTTAAGGTAATTTTTAACATTTGAACAGTCACAGTATGTCCTGTATTTCAGTAGATGTAGTTAGATTTTACATGTCAAGGAAAGGTTCTATCTTTTCAGGCTCAGAGACTCAGATTGAAGTTTCGCCATTATTCAAGCTTTAAGTAGGAACACCCACAACTATCAAATCTGATTTAGATGTTTGGGTATAGTAGACTCATATAATGAATACATAGCTTTTGATAAACAAAGACTACAACATGCTCTTCTGAGTTATTTTGTTTGCTTTGCTTTATCACATTGTGACTCCAGTGATAAGGGATAAACCTATTAAAGGTGTGTGAAGGTGTCTTTATTTTCTTATCACCACCAGTCATCTTTAACAATAGCAAGACTGAACAGTGACTCAACATGAATGGAAGGCTGAGATTATTTAAATTCACTTACGTTCATTATAGGTCCATTAGTATTTTAATGTCCACCCAAAATGAGATATTGTGGCTGCCTAAGTTGGTCTCCTGGATGCTGCACAGCCATGGTTGTATGTATGCTACACAACAGCACTAATGAGCAATTGTTGTCAGTCATGCTGTTGTTTTAAAGAAAGGTCTGTAAATAAAAATATATCTTATGTTCTGGTGATAAAAAGGTGAAATGGTTGTTTGACAATAGTATTTCCAAGGTGGCACAATGTATGTCTGAAGCCTAAACAAGAAGACAAAATGTTTTTTAAATTATGGGACAGGCTATTTTTGTATATTGGTATCTTGTAAGCCCATGAAGACTGGGCATTTAAAAATGCATAAAATTTTAAGAATAATCAATCAATGATGTAACGTTCACTGCTGTGAGCCAGACAAACTAATATTCACTAACTGCTGACACATATTTTATTTAAAGAGAAACACCTAAGCCTTAGTGAGGACCAAGAAAAGTATTTTCTTTACAAAGAGAGGACATTTTGGGCGGTCATAACTTGTTCAAGGCACAGGTTTAAATGGTAAATGTTCTGCACTTATATAGCACTTTTCTACCTATTGGCACTCAAAGCGCTTTACACTGCTTCTTATTTTACCCATTCACACTCACAATCACATACCTATGCAGCTGGCCAATGCTCACCAGGAGCAACTAAGTTGGGGTTCAGTGTCTTGCTCAAGGACACTTTGACATGTGACTGTAGGAGCCGTGGATTGAACCAACAACTGTGAGATTGGTGGATAACTGCTCCACCTTTCTGCATTACAGTCCCTAGGGTGACTTTTACGGTGGTTATATCAATAAGTGTCATCACATTAATAGTATAGTATATTTATGTATGTATTATATTATGTGTTTAGTATAGTGTGTTTGTGTGCATGTGCGTGTGTGTTTGTGTGTGTGGGTATGAACAACAGATGGTCCCCTGCAGCTGGTCCAATTGTTTATTGCCTCCAGTCGGGACAGTAAATGACACAACCCTTTGTGTCCGCATCTGAGCCAATCAACCTTATTGTAATATTGTTCTACTTTTTATTTGTGGAATTCTGTGGAACAAGTTTCCCATCAAGTTCAATAACAGTAACCCGGCTGTGTAGAAAATCAGTCCTGACCTGCAACTCAACAAATATTGCTTCAATTTAAAAATTCAAATATTTTTGTGTGGAAATGAACTGAGACCATTTTGCTTTGACATTAAACAACATTTCATTGTTTAATATAGTGTTACTTTCACCTTTACATTTACATTTACAATTAGTCATTTTGCAGACGCTTTTATCCAAAGCGACTTACAAGTGAGGTACAAGGCAGCAAAAATCTAAGTCAAGGAGAAAACATCAAAGCAAAGTCCTATCAGAAAAGTCTTCACAGTTCACGAGATGCAAGTGCATGAGAGCAGAATGGTTTTTTTTTATTATTTTTTTTATAAAGAGATTTAAGTGCATAGAAAGATGCGGAAGAGTTCAGTTTTCAGCAGTTTTTTGAATATTGGGAGAGAGTCAGCTGAACGTGCAGAGTTTGGTAGCTCGTTCCACCATCGTGGGATCATTGCGCTAAACAGTTTCGCTTGGTGTCTTCTATGTGGTGGTGGGACCACCAGACGTCGTTCGTTGGCAGACCGCAGAGGGCAGGAAGGATTGTAGACTTGAATGAGTGAGTTGAGGTAAGCGGGAGCTGTCGAGTTAACCACCCTGTAAGCAAGAGACAGAGCTTTGAACCTGATGCGAGCAGCTACAGGAAGCCAGTGTAGAGATCTAAAGAGTGGTTATATCCTGCTGGCTGTAAATGTTCTGCAATTATATAGCACTTTTCTAACTATTGGCACTCAAAGCGCTTTACGCTGGTTCCTATTCACCCATTCACACTCACAATCACACACACTCACACACCGATGGGGGAGCTGCAATGCAGCTGGCCAACACTCACCGGGAGCAACTAAGTTGGGGTACGGTGTCTTGCTCAAGGACACTTCAACTTGTGACCGGAGGAGCCCGGGATTGTCAAGCTGATCACACAAAAACATGCTTATGACTACATCTCACTCAAAAGTCTAATTGGGATTGGGAACCAACAACTGTGAGATTGGTGGACAACTGCTCTACCTTCCCGCGCCACAGTCGCTGTGGCCTTTCTCTATTGAGTTTGCATCTTCTCTTCCTCCCACAGTACAAAAACATGCATGTTTGGTAAATTGGTGACTCTAAATTGCCTGTGAATGGTTGTTTGTGTGTGTTTCTCTGTGTTGGCCCTGAGATAGACTGGATAGGTGAGGAAGCACTGGTGTAAGCCAGTATGATACTGGGTCTGCCAGAAGTGTGAAAACAGTGAAACGGTGTTACCTAGATCTTGAAATTTCTCTCACAGCAGCCAGTCCAGACAATATACAATATGAGTGTGATAGTGCATCTTATACAGTAGGTGCAACTATAGGTTGAGTAAAGCTCTGGACAAATACAGAAATCGATTGACCATTGACTAAATAATAAATGTAAAACCTTTGGCTGAGCACATTGAATAATAATACATTCTTATGATTTAGTAAATATGAAATGGTCTGCATTTATACACACTTTTCTACCTATTGGCTCTCAAAGCATGTATACTTTGAATGTTTTTTTTTTTATTTTAGACATGAATCTGATGTAGTCAATTCAATCTGGCATGGGTCTCATTCATTCTTGCTTTTCTTTTTGTCTTGGCTACTTGTGGTTTGATTCCTGTTTCCAGTATAGCTTCTTCATATGGGTTTTGGCTCAATCATAGAACAGATGCAAAAAGCGATCAGAAGCTTGTGCAATTAGAATGATAAATATAAACACCCAAGATTATGTTGAAAGTTGCATTACTGTAATCTAAAGGAGTACCATGCTGTTATGTTTCTATGCTGGTGACTGCCATTGCCAAAGGCACAGTGTTTATGGATTGTCTGGCTGGTTATTTTTAACACAGTTTCTCAGAAATAACTTGAGGGAATTTCTTTATAAAGAAATGTTCACCACTGGTCTTGGTATCTTGGTAGTCAAGCTGATCTCACAAAAACATGCTTATGACTACATCTCACTCAAAAGTCTAATAGGATAAAATGAAAATGTAAAAGGTCAACATATATTTAAATACAATATAAATATTCTGTAAGTGTAGACAAAATAATCCTTGATGAAAATTCTTCACTAAACCTATACATACAGTATCCATATAGGTATGAGTTCAAATTCATAAAAAACTAATAATATAAATGATATAATATGTAATAAGTAAAATTACCTCACATCCTTACTAAATTTATGAGTCTGGACAAACATCTATGTACGTAAACCCAAACTGCACTGGTTGGAAGAGACAATTTGTTGTAAATAATATAAGGACCACACTGAAAAAATAAATAAATCTCAGAAGAAGTAAATGTAGCATTAAATCTTTTATTTTAAAAAGTTTCTACATTCACTTAGAGTTAGAAGTTAATCTGAATTTGTTCAGAACACAAGACATTGTACATTATTTTCTTAAAATGTTTTCATGTAATCCCTGCCAATCTTCTTAGGTGCACGCACACTACAAGCAATCATGTTGTTGATTTTACTCTTTTTAAATAAAACTGCTATCCCACTGGGTCAGGTGTGTTTAGTGAACCAGAAGCTAAAAGATGTCAATTCACATTGTCTTTGCCCAATTGAACCTTACTGGAGATGGTATCTTACAGCTTCTGATTTACTGAAAACACCTGATCCATGTAATCAGTCATTCAACCATTGACGTTCACAATCTCACACACTAATGGGGGACACTCATCAGGACCAACTAAGCTGGGGTTCAGTGTCTTGCTCTAGGACACTTTGAACTATAGGAGCCAGGGATCGAACCAAAAACTGTGGGATTGGTGGACGACTGCTCTACATTCCTGCGCTACAGTCGTAGTTACTCTGTCCATGTGATTGTAATATATCAACCACCGGACCAGCTGGGGAATTTCTGTGATGAGCTTCACATGTTGCTGTCCCACTTCCCTGAAGATGGTCCTGCTCTCATCATCATGGGAGACCTGAACATCCAACTGGTCAATCCTGGGGCAGCTAACGTGTTTGCTCTTTTAAATTTGACGTGAGTTTGGTCTCCACTCCTCTAACCCACAAAGCTGGCAACAACCTCAGCCTCATCCTTACCCGGAACTGCACCACAGACAACATCTTGGTCACTCCTCTGCATTTATCAGATCACATCTTCATTCAACTCTCAGTCTTCATCCCTAGACCTTCGCATTCTCCCACCACACTTGTTACATTCCGCTGTAACCTGAGGTCTCTCAACCCGGACCAATTCTCTTCGCTGGTCTCGGCAACTCTGCCCCCAACACAGGACCTCTCTATCCTCGATGCAGATGCAGTCTCTGCAATATACTTTCATCTTGTCTGGATAGTCTCTGCCTCATTTCTTCTAGACCTGCTTGTCCCTCAGCTTCTAATCCTTGCCTCACCGACAGGATGCAACTCACCACGCTCAGGAGTGCTGAGAGGAAGTGCTCAAAATCCAAGACTCCATCTAGTCTGAGTATCTGCTTAGATCTTTTTCTCACAGTGTCACTAGGGCAAAGACTGATTACTACCAGGAGAAGCTCAGCAACACCACAGACACCAGAAAACTGTTTTCCACTTTCAAATCACTCATCTACCCACCTCCACCTCCGCCATCTACCTTTCTCACTGCTGAAAATTTTGCCGGCTTTTTCACTAACAAGGTGGCAACCATGAGCTCACAGTTCTCTCCTCAAGATGATGACATCCTGCTAACTTCTTCAAACACTGCATTGCTCTCATCATTTTCAACTCTGACTGTGGAGAAGATGATCCCCCCCTAACCATCTGACCACCTGCTCTCTGGATACAATCCCTTCCACTCTCTTTCAAGCAGTTGCATCCTTCACTCCACAGAAACGGCACTCCTGACTGTCGTGGAACCTCTTCGTGCTGCAAAAGCCGCAGGTCAGTCTTCTGTCTTAATACTACTCAATCTATTTTAGGCCTGTGACACTGTGAACCATCTGATCCTCTTGTCCACACTCTCTTACTTGGGTATCTCTGAATCAGCTGTAGTTTGGCTTCGGTCTCACCTATCGGGATGAACATGCAAGGTATCCTGGCGGGGGCATGTTTCTCATTCTCATAGCCTCTATACCGGTGTGCAGAGTTCAGTTCTTGGTCCTCTTCTTTTTTCTGTCTATACTAGTGGGTTCTATCATCCACTCACATGGCCTTTCCTATCACAAGTATGCTGATGACACACAGCTTCCTGTCCTTTCCACCGCACGACTCCACTGTCTCATCACGCATTTCTGCCTGTCTCTCAGATATCGCTGCCTTGTCCTTGTCTTCCTAGCCAGATCTTCAACGCAACACAACATCAGCATGAAAATTGGATCAACAGTGATTATGATCTGGGGGTCATCATTGACAATCAACTGAACTTTAAAGACCACATCTTCTCAGTCTCTAGGGCATGCAGATTTGCCCGTTACAACATCAGAAAGCTCAGACCCAACCTAACGGAATATATAACCCAAGTCATTGTACAGGCGTTGGTCGTATATCGTCTACCAAACTGTCCACGCTCAGCAAACTCACTCCCAATATTCAAAAAACTGCTGAAAACAGAACTCTTCTATATATTCTATATATTCTTTCTGCTCTTTTTTGCACTTGCATCTCCGGAAATGTAAACACTTTTCTGATGGGACTTCACTTTGATGTTTTCTCCTTGACTTAGATTTTTGCTGCCTTGTACCTCACTTGTAAGTCGCTTTGGATAAAAGCGTCTGCTAAATGACTAAATGTAAATGTAAAGTGTATTTATGATGCAATGTGTTGGTCTGATCACCACTCTCCAGCACATAGCCTGCAGTTCAGCACGGAAAGGACTCTTTTCTGTTATCCTATCCCAGCTGTCATAGCATGAGAGCCAGGGTCCACCCTGGACAGATCGCTAGTCTTTGTCCTGGCCAACACAGAGAGACACATACAGACGGACAACCGTTCACACACATATTCACACCTACAGGCAATTTAGAGTCAACTATTTACCAATTTACAACTTTTTGGACTTTGGAAGGAAACTGGAGGACCTGGAAGAAACCCCAACAAGCACATGATGAACATGCAAACTCTACACAAAAAATTTCATTTGGTCAGGGACACAAACCCACAACCTTCTAGTTGTGAGGTAGCAGCGCTAACCACTCCACCACTGTGCTGAACAGAGGAATAAGTAACAATCCACGTCTCTGTACAAGATAAAATGGCAGAACTTTGTGGACACTTAAATGCTCACAACACATCAGGATTAGGAGAAATAAAAGATGCAAATGTGAAGGTGATTCAAGAACTGTAGAGGAAGAATTACATTTTGTTGAACGAGGAGATGAAAGGGAATTGAGAAACAAAGATGGAATACTTCCGCACCAGCTTTAACATTGTTGTCCATAAGTTGAGCTTAGGTTTGTGAATGTGACTTCAAAACATACAATTGTGGAGACTGTGACTGAGTTAGGATGACGATGATGATAACGATGATGATGATGATAATTTCAAGCAGTGGATTGAAACAGTAGAGAAGTGGGTGTAGCTAATGCCACCTGTCAGAGGGTTACACCCTGGACAGGTTGCCAGTCTTTCTCTGTGCTGGCATAGAGAGACAAACAGAGATAGCAAACCATTTACCCTCACAATTTAGAGTTACCAAGTAACGTGACACTATGTATGTCTTCGGTTGTTGGTAGGAAATGCAGAGAAAACCCACACAACCCAAAGAACATGAAAACTCCACACAGAAACCCCCCAGTGGCCAGCCTTGATTCAAACTGCTGATATACTAGCCAAACTAATAGTCCTATTTCTCAACAATCTGATCATAAAAGATAAGAATCAATGAAATAAAAGGGAGTTTCCACTGAAATTTTTTTCATATCTACACACAATTTAAAGTTGTTGCTTTTGTGTGTTTTTTTTCTTAATCTTATCAAATATTTGCTGTGTAATCTGCAGTCATAAAAAAATACATTGATATTTCTCCAAAATATTCCAGGTCAAACCACCAGTGCTGGTTTATTGTGGTTGGGCTCAAACCACCAACTTCTCAGCCCATTTATCACTGTTGGTTAAAGGAGGCAAACACTCTCCAAACACACTTTGACCCAATGTTGTCACATCTCATGTTGACTCAGAAAACCTCAGAATTGTGTAACCATTTTTGTGTTACACACCAATCAGAGACAACTCTTGAACATAGAGGTATCGTTAAATAATGTAACAGAAACTCACCAATGGATATTCACCACATTTTATGCCAACTTCTTGCATTCTATCTATTCTATTTTCACATATCCCACATTTTCCCCAGTACAGATTCTCCTCTGATTGTTGGTGTTTCAGTTTTAAATAATAAAAATATTTTGCTGGTCTACAAAATTCATCGACCCTAAAGAAAGATGTATTACCAATATTGTCAATCAATAATGCCTCTTCAGATACAATATTACACCATCAATATTATGGGAAACAGGGAAAGCAGTTTAAAAAAATCATATCATATCTACCATAAAAAGCAGCAATAACTGGAAAATATCAAAGAAGTGGCAAACTTGTACTCCAGTAACACAAGTAAACAAAATGAACTAAACAACCTTAAAATACAAACACAAAATACATTTTTTAATTCCCCATATTAAATATGGAAAGTTCCGTGTCAACAGCCTGAAACTACAAATCACAAATTTTTTTTTTTTTTTCTAGCTTGATTTACTCAATGCAGGTTGCAATGTACATGTAAAAGACAAATGAAAATGAATTTAAAAAAAATAAAACTAGAATAACTGGATTTGGAAAAGGATCTCTGTCTTGCTTTAATACTTTTTGCTTCAATCACAGCCTTGAGTCTGTTTGGATACTGCTCATCAACTTCGCACACCTAGATTGAGCAGTGTTTGCCCACTCTTCTTTACAAAGCTGTTCAAGCTCACCCAGGATGGAAATGCCTGTGGTCTCCACTGCAGTCTTCAGGTCTTTTGCCAGATTTTCAATAGGATTCAAGTGTATTTTCTGACTAATTCATGCAGTACATTCACCTTTTTCTCTTTCAGCCACTGTTTGGTCAGTTTGCCTGTGTGCTTTGGATCATTTTCATGTTAATGCCTGCACCTTCTTCCAATCTTCAGCTTTCTGGATGAGCTTAGCAAGTTTTCCTTCCTAAAAAAATATGGTATTTTGTATCTGAAGAAAACACTTCCTTTCTGCCCTTTCTTGCACTTGCATCTCATGGAACTGAAACACTTCTTCTGATAAGACTTTGCTTTGATGTTTTCTCCTTGCTAGTCTTTCTTTTTGCTAAGATTCTTATTTTTTAAGTTAACAAACAAAAGTTTTTAGGATAATTTTTTTAGTTAGTCTTCTTTTGTAAATGGTGAAAATAAATTCTCATTTGCAAAACAAGAAAATAAATGGTTTTTTTTCATCATTATACAGAACAGAAGAAGCTATTTAGATACACATGTAGTAACTCATGTAATGTAAATGGTCTGTACTTATATAGCACTTTTCTAACTATTGGCACTCAAAGTGCTTTACACTGCTTCTTATTCACACTCACATCACACACACTTATACACTGATGGGGGAGCTGCTATTCAGCTGGCCAACACTTACCGGGAGCAACTAAGTTGGGGTTCAGTGTCTTGCTCAAGGACAGTTCGACATGTGACGGGAGGAGCCAGATATTGAACCAACAACTGTGAGATTGTAGCACAACCGCTCTACCTTCGTGTACCACAGTTGCATGCAATGTGACAATATTATATATGCTTTAATAGACTACATTATGCCCAATCTAGAGCTTGTATTTTGTTTATAGCTTTACTGAAATAAGATTATATGACATTAGCTTATAAAAAATATCTTATTTATCTTACAATATGCATCTGGGCTAGTGAGTAAAATAATTTATTACCGTTCTTGTGTCTTTAAGGTCCTCCTCCACCTAAGCCCACTTGGTTCCGATTGGCCAGCAATTGTCTTCCTTATTGGTGTAGTTAGTGGGCATGGTAACCCAAAACAGAGGCCCTTTTATGGACTTCCACACAAACGTATGTCACACTGCTGAGCATGTAAAAAAGCTGATCACACCCAAACCAACAGGGCAGTTCCTCGTTGTTTGTGCTTTCACTTTATATGAGCTTTGTCCACAGGGGTCACCGTGCATTCCGCTAGTACAAAGGGTCTTTCATCATTAGAAAGAAGAAAAATGGTAAACATGTTAAATGTTGAGGTACAAAGATATTTCTATATTAAACATGTAACTCAGTATGAAAAGTAAGATCATTTTGCATCAAATTGTTAAATTGTTTGGTTTTATTAAATACACTGATCGGGCATAACTTTATGACTGTTACAACATGACTGTTACAATATGATATAAGACAAAAAAGAAAAAGTTCTAATGTTTGGGCCATCTCATTCATTTCAAATAGGGTGGCCAAAACATTAGAACCACGTCTACTTATAATTTACTCCAGTACGACTGCACTACCCACTTTGGCCTCAATAATAAACACAAAGTCAAATTGTCATCTTTCTAATAGTCTCAACCTAATAACAATAAGGCATTAATACCCAGGTAAAATTCGTGGCAGAAAAACTGTATGGGATTTCATTAAATTGCACAGATGGTCATTCTGTTTTGCCTGATCAGTGTAAACTGTACCCTGCTGTGCAAGCAGCATTTCACTTATTAGTGTGAATAGTTTTGGCCAAATCTTAATTCAGCAGAACCAATAATAATAGTTGACAGTTACATTGTTGGAGTGTAGAAACTTGTAGTGGCGAGTAGTTGAAAGTAGTTTAGCACAAGTACCTGTACTGTACTCCATTACATTCCACCACTGGCATAAGCATATTATGTTCTGCCATAATTGTGCACATTATCGTTGTCTCTGGTGTTGCAGTTGTTGTAGGAGCAGGTTTCCATTAAGCAATGTGTCATTAATACAATTCACTGTACAAATGTATTCAGTTATTTGGTTATGCCTGTGACACATCAGGCTTTTGGCTTTACTATGTAAATTTAATAAATACAAATTGTGTTTTCTGCTTTTCAAGTGCAACTAGGAGACACTCTTTTTCTTCTGAAATGAACAGGATAAATAAAACATGAGACCAATTGAGACCTTATTGAAACCCTCAGATCACTATCTGACCACAGTACACAGAAGCCACGGGTATGGTTAAACTTTGCATGTGAGAGAGATAAGCCTGATATGTGTGAGCTGTTATCAGTGTGTATCAGCTTAGACTGATTACTGTTGGCAATGCAGGCTGCTAGTATTTATCTAGCAGGAGTGGTGCTGTACAGAGGAAAACCTAAAGAGTAAGAAGCCATCAGAAAAGCCAAATCTAAGAAATATTAAATATAAAACCACTGCAGAGAGAAGAAAAACTCAACCACATTTTTCCCCACAGCACACTCAAGAATTAGGATCATATGGACATTTGAAACATTCATTGTATTAATGTTGAAACAAAACCATAGGTGTAGGGTGTGTCCAGGTAGTGGCGAGTTATTCTAAAGATGGCTTCATGAAACTGACATCATTTTTACTAATAAATGCAAAAATACATTTTACTTGTTAATAATCCATGAATTGAAATGTATATGCTAATGATAAACAGTTTATAGGCCCAATGACCTTCCTGGTTCAACCCCCGGATTTTGTCCAGGCTTGGGACTGGCACCAAGGTCACACTTGATGGCCGCGCAGGGCAACACCTGGCTGGGTGAAATTTGAACTGGAGCTTTCTGTATCACAACAGTCTGCATTAATTGTCCATCTGTTGGCCCAATCTGCTGCTCCCACCAGAACCATTTGAAAAATACACAGATTAGCAAGACCACAACATGAAAACAAGCAGATAGGATTTACTATGTGTTGGTTTTCATGTTGTGGTAGACAGATATCAGGGTGGCAAAAATGTAATGCTGGCTTTTATGGACAGGTGCCACAATACACAATGCAGCACATCTTGCTGTGTATGGGAATATGTAGCCACACAGATAGCCATGTGTGCTATTTTTTTGTGTTTGTGGGCAGTTATCAGAGGTGACAAACAACTACATCACCCAAAAAAACTCAAAATCTCAAATTCTCAAAATCTCCTAGAGAATAAAAATGGCACATCAGTATTTGATTTATTCATTTAGATTCAATTAATATCAGTATTAAGACTGTGTTTATGAATTGCTCGTGACACACTCGTCTGTCTGAACTTTACAGCTGATTGCTGATGAAGAAAGCAACCCTGATTACTGAGGACCCCTCTCATCCCCTGCACAGCTCCTTTTGAACTAAATAGACACTTTTTCCTGTTGATGTGTTAATTGTGAGAAAACGTGAAACATGCGACAGTCAGCACTGACAGAGAGGAGCATCTGTGATGTTTCTGATAAGAACCAAAGAGTTTGATTAAGTGACTTCTTAGTAACACTGTTTACACACAGATACTTATTTAATTTATATGTTACTATACTTATCTTTTACCATCTGGGAACTTCGGGGAAGAGCAATATGTAACTAACACCCAGAAACACAACTTAAACAGAAACAGAAGAGTAAAGTTTCCTGGTCTGACTTACTCCACCTGTCAAATGGCCACAACCATTGTTACAAGTTCCACAGTAGAAACTGATAAAGTATTTGATATTCTGTTTTATCATAGAAACCCGATTCCAAAAAAGTTGGCACACTGTACAAATACACTGTACAAATTGTAAATAAAAAAGGAATGCATTAATTTACAAATCCTATAAATTTATATTTTATTCAGAATACAACATAATTGACATAACAAATGTTTAAACTGAGAAAATGTATAATTTTAAGGGAAAAGTAAGTTGATTTTAAATTTCATGGCATCAACACATCTCAAAAAAGTTGGGACAAGGCCATGTTTACCACTGTGTGGCATCCCCTCTTCTTTTTATAACAGTCTGCAAACGTCTGGGGACTGAGGAGACAAGTTGCTCAAGTTTAGGAATAGGAATGTTGTCCCATTCATGTCTAATACAGGCTTCTAATTGCTCAACTGTCTTAGGTCTCCGTTGTCCCATCTTCCTCGTTATGATGCCCCAAATGTTTTCTATGGGTTTAAGAGCTGGACTGCAGGCTGGACATTTCAATGACCGGATCCTTCTTCTACTCAGCCATGATGTTGTAATTGATGCAGTATGTGGTCTGGCATTGTCATTTTGGAAAATGCAAGGTCTTCCCTGAAAGAGAGGACATCTGGATGGGAGCATATGTTGTTCTAGAACTTGGATATACCTTTCAGCATTGATGGTGCCTTTCCAGATGTGGAAGCTGCCCATGCCACACACACTTATGCAACCCCATACCATCAGAGATGCAGGCTTCTGAATGGAGCGCTGATAACAACTTGGGTTGGGTCTTTAGTCCGGATGACGTGGCGTCCCAGTTTTTCAAAAAGAAAGAAATTTTGATTCGTCTGACCACAGAACAATTTTTCACTTTTCCACAGTCCATTTTAAATGAGCCTTGGCCCAGAGAAAACACCTGTGCTTCTGGATCATGTTTAGATATGGCTTCTTTTTTGACCTATAGAGTTTTAGTCAGCAACAGCAAATGGCACCGTGGATTGTGTTCACCAGTAATGTTTTTTGGAAGCCTGAGCCCATGTTATCATTTCCATTACAGTAGAATTCCTGTATGTGATACAGTGCCGTCTAAAGGCCCGAAGATCACGGGCATCCGATATGGTTTTCCGGCCTTGACCCTTACGCACAGAGATTGTTCCAGATTCTCGGAATCTTTTGATGATATTATGCACTGTAGATGATGATAACTTCAAACTCTTTGCAATTTTTCTCTTAGAAACTCCTTTCTGATATTGCTCCACTGTTAAACGCCGCAGCATTGGGGGAATTGGTGATCATCTGCCCATCTTGACTTCTGAGAGACACTGCCACTCTGAGAGGCTCTTTTTGTACCCAGTCGTGTTGCCAGTTGACCTAATAAGGTGCAAATTGGTCCTCCAGCGGTTCCTTATATGCACATTTAACTTTTCCGGCCTCTTATTGCTACCTGTCCCAAATTTTTGGGAATGTGTAGCTCTCATGAAATCCAAAATGAGCCAATAATTGGCAAGGCATTTCAATATTTCTTACCTTTAACATTTGATATGTTATCTATATTGTGTTGGGAATAAAATAAAAGTTTATGAGATTTGTAAATTATTGCATTCCTTTTTTATTTACAATTTGTACAGTGTGCCAACTTTTTTGAAATCAGGTTTGTATTATATCTGTGTTTTGGGATTACATAAACCTATAGCAGCACATTCAGTTAGTGTAATTTGCTCAGTGTTATAGTAAACGACCCTTATATAGATCTACAGGATCATCTGCATTCTCAATCTTTAGTCCTTCTAGTCCACAGTCAATTCCAGGTATTGTGAGATTTCACAATGCAATAGTGTCAGTTAATAGTGTCAGATGTTTTTAGTCATTGGGCCAAATCTGTGTGTCTAGTTGTTGAAGGACCTCATACTGTACATGGAACCATTACGTCTGTCTCCATATTGACAAACAAGTGATACAAAGGAGGCAAAACTGTTTTATAGTATTTAAGAAGTTGGACCTATAAGAAAAAGTCTGATCCATACCTCAGTAGATGCAGTAGCGTCTGTAAAGTAAATTTTCCCCCGCACAGTAGATGGCGCTAATGACACAAACTTTGGAAGCCAACGCGCCTAAACGTAGAGCGGAACAAGGGGAAGAAGAAGAAAGTATTATTCCGGCTAAAAGCGTGTTTGTAATAACGCGCGTTCAAGGAATTTCTTTTTTTTAAGTAACATAATTTCTTGCCTTCGAAATGGTGAAACTATCTGCGGAACTGATTGAGCAGGCTGCTCAATATACGAACCCAGTGAGAGACAGAGAATTGGATTTACGAGGTTAGTAAAGGTCTCTTCAGCAGTTCGTAGTGTGTGTGCTACGTCAGTTAGCCAGTTTAAGTAGCTCGGGCTAAATCCAGGCCTCAAGCCGCACTCAGCCAAAAAGCTGGAAGTGAAATGTTGTTTTTATTCTCTGTTCTAAAAATCAAAATGTATTTGATGTTTGCCTGAGATACTTTATGTTTGTGTTTTTATTTTTTTTTTTTATCGTGCCGCTGTTAGCTATATTATGCCGTTGTGTAAAGTCTGAAATTTACATGAGGATGTTTTTCACCCTTAGTTTATATTTAGTGTATATATACATAATGAGTGTATGTATGTATGTATGAATGTATATGTTATATTATATAATGTGTATATGTGAGAGCAAAAGAGAGTTTTGTTCTCGAAATATTACCTATTTTCCTCCAAAAAAAAAAAAATGGCAGTCTGTAAACAGAATTGTTAAAATCTCTTTAGCATAATTGGAATTGGAATCAGAATCAATAAAATTAAAACTATATCCAACAGTAGTAGCCATAGCTCATTATGGTAGACTGTATAAAAATGACTGTAAATCATGGTATTCTTGTCATATTTCATCTGTAGAGCTAAAACTGTAACTTATTGTTTCTTATTTTACAGGTTATAAAATCCCAGTTGTTGAGAATCTTGGAGCTACTCTGGACCAGTTTGACACAATTGAGCTTTCTGATAATGAAATCAGGAAACTGGATGGCTTCCCTCTGCTTAAAAGACTGAAAACATTGCTAATGAACAACAACAGAATTTGGTAATTCACTCAGTGCTGGTTTAATGGCAATTGAAATTTTAGATGTTTCACAACTTTTGTAAATTCGGGTGACTCCCCACTGAGTTACAGCTGAAAAAGCTTCTAAAAAAACGGTTACTTAATCCATTAATGTATATTTTGATCTTGTGTTTGTGTTAAGCTAAATAATTATTTCAAATTATTTGTTCCCACAAATTCCGCATTTCTTTACATCAGTCTCATTACTAAGTACATGGCCGCATGCTTATAACCTTTTAAATTTAATATTTTTTTAATTTTTTTTTTTTTTCCAGTCGCATTGGTGAGAATCTGGAGCGATCTCTGCCAAACCTGACAGAGCTGATTCTCACAAGTAACAATATAATGGAGCTGGTGAGTACATTTCAGCAGAGGATACTACAACAGAACCATGTGAATTTTACCAATAATGGGGGAGTACCAAGTTTTTTTCACTCAGTAGGGAAAATATTATTAGGAACAAAATAGAAAAACTACAAATGTGCACTTAGTATCAAAGTGATTTAAAGCATTAAGTAACGTTTAAAAATATTTTTAAATAGAAATATGATTTACACTGTGTCTTAATGTGGAGGTGCAACACTGGCAGCAGTGCAGGGATATTCCTTTCTACGGGTTTTTGAGCAAGGCTCCTTTTTGTAAGCAATCAGAGAAAAAGAAACCCTGTGGCACAGCATCAGCATTTGATGCTTTGAGTGGTTTACTCTTTCACACATGAACTCCAGTGTCCAGAGTTGTGTTTTACACACAGAGAGATAGTCTAAGTCAGAAGTGTCTCATAAAACTTAATTTTAGTGAGAGGCCAGAATGTACAGGAGGCAAAACATGATAGAAAAATTAGGCTGCCGGAAACAGTGTTTTGTTTGTTTACAGCACATCTGAACCTGAACGAAAACTGGCAGAAACATTGTCACAAACATCCTGCCCACAATTCCATACCGAGCAGTACGCTGCATGCATGACTCACTTACATAGTAAGGACTTTGTATTAAGGGGCTTGCAGGACACAGCCTGCCATATGTTAAAGAGGCTACATTGTAGCTTTAAGATTCACTTAAACACATAAGTTTAAGGTTTTTTTTTTTTTTTTTTTCTAGATTTATCATTTGGTTTAACAGATTTTACACATTCTGTTTTACACCTCTAGATAGGTGCCCTTTACTAGTGAATCACCTCTGGGTCTAAATTTAATGTGACTTTACTGGTTCTTCAGAAACTTCTGTTTAACCAGGATGTGTTTATTTTTTCTTTTCTCTATTCATCATGTGTAGGGTGACTTGGACCCACTGGCCTCAGTGAAGACATTGACTCTTCTTAGGTATGAATCATCAATACTCAGATAACTTGGATATTAAACCGTCTTGTGTGCCACTAAATTATGATTTTATATGTAACAATCACTGAATTTCCAGCTTGTTAAGGAATCCAGTGACAAACAAGAAGCATTACAGACTCTATGTCATCAACAAAATTCCACAGATCCGGGTGCTTGACTTCCAGAAGGTAAAACTCAAGGTATGTTCCAAGCAGGTAGTGTAAATTCTATGTGTTAACATGGGACATGTGACTATTGACCAGTTTTGAGTTACTCTGTACGGTAATTTACAGTTTAACTTTTGGGCAATGTGGTGGGTATTAAGTGTCCTACAGGGTCTTAGGCTTTTCTATCCTTGAGTTGAATGTCCATAGAAGTTGTGGTGTATTATGCTTTTTCCTTCCTGGCCTTGTCCACCCTTGGATAAAAGTTCAGTCTGTAATTTAACAGTGTGATATTATCATCTTAGGAGCGCCAGGAGGCAGAGAAAATGTTCAAGGGCAAGCGAGGTGCTCAACTTGCAAAGGATATTGCCAAGAGAACAAAGACGTAAGATAAAATGTCCATGTCCAGCAGCAGGTCCTCAGAATCACTAGATCTGGGCCGATGCCAAAAATTAAGTGTCAGGTCCCACAATATACATTGTATTTGTGTACATCAGGAAAGAATTTAAACCCTGCACAGACAAGGAATTCATTAGCAAAAATATCTGGGCTGTAATCCAAAAGATTATCACTCAATTCTTGTAAAAGCAAATTATGTTATTGTAATGTGTTTTTAAAAAGACATACACTGCTACTTATTTAAAACTAGAAACATCCAGTGCAGTGTTGCTCAGGACTGCTGTCGTTGGACAATGTGTCAGTTTATTTGACTTAAGAAAAGATACTACACATGGCTCAATTTGCTCAAAGGTCAGAGAAGTTCTGTGTGTTCATGTTGTCTAAAAAAGGTGTTTCTTTCAGATTTATACCTGGAGTTCCAGCACAGCTTGAGAAGAAAAAGACAGGGCCATCTCAAGCAGAAGTTGAAGCCATTAAGGTGCTGGTTGTTTTGAGAGCTTTACTTATTTTTTTTAACTTGCTGTCATCTAAAATGTGACATGAATGGAAGAAACCCCTATAGTGATTTCTGGAAGTTTTTGGATCCCTTCACATTTTTGTACATTTTACTTTGTGACTTTGGCCCACAAAGCGGTGGCTCATTAAAACAATGTGAAACAGTGGCTGGGACTTTGTCCACAGAGCGTGTAGGTTCTATGTTTAAACCTTTTTGGAAACGAGTTTCAAACACACTAAAGGAGGACACAGAAGGGCAACACCCTAAGATGGCACAATCTTACAGTTACTGAAACAGTAAAATTGTAACCTGGCTTCTTGAATGTGTCAGTAGGGCTGTGCGATTATGACTAAATCTATGGTTTTATGATAGACATCAGTCTTGTATTCAACTTTTATTTTGTTGCAAATTACCAATTTTGGCAGATCCTTTTATCATTTCTTTGAGACAATATAACACAACTACCTATGGAAGTGAATATAAATATAAATGTGACCGAACAGGTCAATTCAGAACAGGGGAACAGTCATCTAAAAAAGCTGGCATTGTTCGTAGACAGTTTCCTTCCCATAATAGTTTGTTCAATAGGCCATTTCCTAATGCTTTAAGTCATTTAAATGTATGTCGGCAGAATTCAAGCAGACTGTGACTTCTATCTATGCACCTATCCACTCTACCATGACTGCTCTGGATCACCACTCACTAGACTTAACTCAAGAATGTAAGAAAACAGGATGCATGTGGCCACAATTTGGAATCGCATGTTTAAAGGGTGTGAATACTGGGGCAAATTTGGACAGATTTCTAAATATGCTTTGAGTTTCTGTTACTGCATAAATATTGATATAGGGAAATTAATTACAATGACCTGTGCAAAAAGTGAAGAAAGTTGAATTGTAAATATATTTTTATCATTAAAGTTTTTGGTAATAATCTTGAACACTTTTATACATCACAAGTACAGAGGTCATGAGGTTCAGTAATGTACTAAAATAACCAGATTTAAAATTCAGATTTGTGGCAGTGGACTTGCAGATTTAAAGGGAATGGGAGTAGAATCTGTTATACCACATCAACTAATGTTAACAAGATTGTATTTCCATTTCAGAATGCCATAGCTAATGCTTCATCATTGGCAGAGGTGGAGAGGCTGAAAGGCATGTTGCAGGCTGGTCAGATCCCGGGCCGAGACCTCAGACAAGGTCAGTGCTAAACAAATGCTACAACAGAATCTGACTAATAGTTTAGAACCATATTGTTTAATTTTGTCAGTTCCTCACGTGGTGTAATTCAGAATTTGTGGGAAAACTGTGACCTCAGGAAGTACTATTGCTAGTATCAATAAGGAGTTTCGACAAAAACAAAAATCAGTTCACATCACTCAGCCCAGTACATGGACAAATTCAGACTTTTTAACTGTAGACACTTGTTATACTTTGATAGATAATTTAGATGCATGAATATATTGATTTGTAACATTAGTTCCAGCTGCAATGGTGGAGGAGGAAGAAGAAGAAGAGGGTGCCACTGTACAGATGAATGCACATATGGGTGAAGATCCTGGAGAGCAGATGGATGAGGGACATCAAGAGGATGATGAAGATATGGATAAAGAATCCCATGTTAATGGCTCCTGAGTTTTGTTGTCTTTTTTTATGTTGTTAATTATTGTGTTGGACTTTCACCAGGTCTGTTATATTTTGTAAAATCATACATTAAACTGATTTTTTTTTTTTAATTGCTATGAGTGTGTTTGCTTAATTAAAGCAGCAGACATTTTCTGCTGAATGGCAACCATCTGTTTTTTCTTCATTAATATATTTCATTCATAGACCCCCAGTGACATGGTTCACAAAATACTTGGACAGTTGTTTAGCTGTTCCGCTGACATGTATATCTTATTTCCCGTCCTTTCGTACATTACATCAATTATTTGGCATCTTTTTCCTCAAACGAAGGCACTGGTAAGCTCAGGAATGACAAAAGGGTTGATAAACAAATTTTACTATGGTAACAAAACAAAACAAAACTGCTGTCAAATCAACACCTTCAGGGAGGTAGGTGTGTCTGTCAATGTCAACAATCAAGAGGTCAATTCAGAACTAATGCCTCACACTGCCTACCCTCATCACATTCTCCAGGCCTGTGTCAACTTTGAAATCTTTGCAGTCCACTACACCTGCCACAGGAGCTGCTAATCCAGTTCTACATTTATATCACGGGGTCTGTCCTGTGCTCCTACATCAGAGTGTGGTTTGGAGCAGCCACCAAACGGTACAAGAACAGACAACAATCATTGTTGCTCCCCAGGACATCGAGAGCTGGAAAGTAGGCAAAGAAACCCCCCACTGACCCCTCTCACCCTGGACACAACCTCCTCCAGTTTCTCCCCTCAGGTCATTAGTCATTAACAGCTGACCTTGTACTTACTAATACATTTGTGCTATACATGCTACTGTATACATTGGACTTGTTTTTCCCTTATGTGCTATTTCTCATTTCATATTGTCTGTATTGTTACTGAAAGGACTTGATTTTATTTTTTATTTTAATTTTGATTTGTATTTTAAAATGTGTATATTAATTCTACAAATGCTTGGTAAATGGGGGACCACACCAAGTGAACTGCCACAGGGACTAACTTGTTAGCCCTCTTGTTTTCCAGAACTGGACTAATGAGGTTACTCCTAGTTTCGACTCTTTTATTGATTTTTAGTTTTAAGTATTTTTTGTTTGTCATGTCTTAAGTTTTAGTTTAGAATATTTTGTATTTGAATTTTGTTAAGGGTTCCTAAACAAAAAGGGATATAGTATAACTAACAAAGATGTTTGATCATTTGAAAGATTTGACTGTATAAGCGGTAATTAAAATGACTAAAAGGAAATGTTAACTAAAAGAAAAAAAAGACAAAAGAGAAACAAAAAAGCTTAAAAGCTATATTGTTCATAATTTTTTTGAGTAGACCCTGCGGAAATCAATGTAGGCTGTGTGTTTACAATATTGTATTGTAATAAATTACTTTACTTTACACAATTCTTCAAAAGTTCCTCCATCTCGTAACCCAGTCACCAGAGCGTCACATCCCTGAGCTTGGTGGTGCATTCAAGTCATATTTAAAAAATGAGCTTTTGTACGTAAATAAACACTTCGTTACTGGTTGATATTTGAAACAGTTTTCGTGATGAATAGAATTATGGCTTTATTGCAGCCGTATACAACCAAATACCAAACTTATTTTATTAGTTAATATACAGTACTGTTACAAGTTTACAAACTAAAGATGTATATTTCAGAATAAATGGGTTTAGTTTTCCTTGAATGCGGCACCAATGCGAACAAATGAGCGTGGTTAACGTGCCTCATCAACTTCCGGGAAAACAACGTGAGTAAAGCACGTCCATGTGTCTTACAAATGAGCTTAATTGGACAGTAATGTTGAATTCAAATCACCAAAGCAGCGTTGTACGTAACAGTTATGTTGTTGTCAAGACTTAGAAGCGAAGCAGACTCTTGTTCTTTTTTCTGGGGCAATCTCAGATAAAGCTAGCCACGGGATTAGCATGTCACCTGTCACCATGTACACACAGATCAGTGCACCTCATCTCCAGTCTAGTTTGGTTTGTGTTATAGTTTGTAACGATAGCTAACAAGCTACCGATGTTTTTAAACCACTCAGTGTTCAGGTTGCATTGTTCGAGTGTACTGTAAATCCGACGCTAGCTAACCGTTATAGTCAGTAACTTAAAGAAAGCCTGCTAACACAACTTCATGTGCTGTACAGTATTACTATATTATCATCGTCTTAATTCACTGTACTGAATTATTGCGAGAAACCTTAGGAAATTATAACTAGGTTACGCTACTCTCCAGGTGTTGTCCTGTGTTTTAGGCTTTTCGCCATGGAACACACCAGCCTGGAAAAGATCATTGCACTGCAGAGAAACCCTGCCAACATTAGAAACCTGTGCATTCTGGCACACGTTGATCATGGTGAGTTCACATGCTCACATTCCAAGTAAAATTATCATTTTTATAATACTACATATATGTGAAAGAATTGCTTAGATTGTTATCATTTGAATTACTCACATGTGTTGTTTGTGAATTTGATTGTAAATTTACACGTATTGTAATTAGGTACTTTACACCACTGAAATGAATATTGTCATAGCATCATTGTCTCCACATATTATTCAGATGTAGGACACTTTTGTGCTAAAATAGATTTTCGATG
Source organism: Channa argus (assembly GCF_033026475.1). Classification (NCBI taxonomy): domain Eukaryota; kingdom Metazoa; phylum Chordata; class Actinopteri; order Anabantiformes; family Channidae; genus Channa; species Channa argus. Next base: position 261,222 of record NC_090198.1, read on the forward strand.
AATCTAAGTTTAAAAAAAAACTAACAAAAATAATAAACTGGTGTTACATTACTACCTCCTGGTGTGGGAGAGGATTTAGAGTCATTAGCCTCCTCTGATTGTTTTGTTGAAACTTCTCTATGTAATTATTTGCCCCATAAATATTGAAATCCAAGATGAATTATATTTTTTGTTATTTGTAATTTTGACTATTTTATATTTACTCTTATTCTAAATGCACTGGAAAGCTGTGCGCTTGTGAAACCATTCAGAATCCTCTGTGTTTGCAGGCAAAACAACTCTAGCTGACTCCTTCGTGGCAAGTAATGGTATCATATCAAGTCGGCTGGCTGGGAAGGTAAGAGACTGTATTTGCTAGGATGACTTTTTGTCAGTCCTCCTCTTTGACTTGCACATGTTGTGCAGGATTCAAGGTGTTAGTGTTGGTTTGTCAATATTTTTTATGTGTTAATCTACCAGCTGAGGTATCTGGACAGCAGGGAGGATGAACAGATCAGAGGAATCACCATGAAGTCCAGTGCCATCTCTCTACACTACAGAAATGGTAAGACCACTAACTGTAGGGCTATTTGAAGTAGAGCCCACACTTGTATGAGTATTTCTTACTGTTACATGTGAATCTGTTGTGTTCAGTATATTCCAGGGCCTGTTCTTCAAATGTTGCTGGATGTTCTTTACTGGATAATGTTCTCAGGTTACACCTGTAAAAGACTCTTTTACAGCAGATTTCCCATTATCTGCATGTTAATGACAAAAGAGGGAGAGAGAGAGAGAATGAGTGAGAGCAGATTTTGACCCCAGAAGCTGTGAAGAATTTAAAGATTTAAGATGCATCTTTTTATCATTGCATTGATTGATGTAAAATAAATACTTTCTGGTCTAACAGCTTAAATCTGATATGTTGATTGGAGTAAACCGAAGAAAATAAAATTGCTACTGAGTGGGTTTTAGATTGTAGCTACAGTATGTTGCTTAGACAACAAGGTCACTATGACTTTGGAAGAACCAACAGAATTGGGATTATGAGAAATCATTGGCAATAATATCGCCTAAGTTGCTAATTCACTTGAAGAATTAGGCTCAGGAGTCATTCTGTCATGGTTTGATATACAGTTGATCTTTAACCGCTTATCCTGTTCAGTATTGCCAGATAAAAATGCATGTTAGGTCAAAAGACTGTTTGTGCTCACCTTGTCTCCTCAGGAGATCAGGAGTACCTGCTAAATCTGATCGACTCTCCTGGTCACGTCGACTTCTCCTCTGAGGTTTCCACTGCTGTCAGGTTATGTGATGGTGCCATCGTAGTTGTCGATGCTGTAGAGGGAGTGTGTCCGCAGGTAAACTGTTAACTTACTATCTCGTTTTGTTAGCCATTGTAATTTAACAGTAAATTATTTTAAACTGCAAAGCTGCAATTTAAAAAAGTATTTATATTTTATATTATGCCATCAATTCTATCTGGAAAAAAATTGGCCTAAATGCCCACAATCTGACCTGGGCATTTACTTAAAAAAGCAGACCTAAGGCAGAAAACGTAGAGAGGCCATTGGTCCAACACTGTTTCTTTTGTTTAGTGCTCTGACCCATGAACAGGTCCCTCAGATCAAGCATGAAATTCAAAGGTTGTGGTGCAGTCAGCTTTAGACACAGCAATACTACCTGTTTTCAGCCTATATGCCAAGCTGTAGGTACACATTTAACAGACGAAGTCTGATCTGCATATTTATCAATGTCAAATTCTTCCTTTGACAAATCGTACCATCAACATTAAAGCTTTTTCATAGATTCAGAGAAACTGTTTTCATTTCATTTTCCAAATCTGAAACATTTCGAAGATAAGTTAAAATATATATTTTTAGAATTGATTACATTTTGTTATTTGTAGGAACGTTATGTTTTTCTACTTGTACTGAAAAATTTAAGTGAGCAATCTCGGTTATCGCCTATGTAGAACTTGTTTTAGTAGTTGAAATGAACATGCACTCTTGCAAAGTGCAAGAGTATACAATTGCAAATTTAAATACATAGATTTTTTTTTTTTTTTTTTTACATGTGTGTTTTGTGTGTAGACTCAGGTTGTGCTGCGCCAGGCTTGGCTGGAAAACATCAGGCCTGTTCTGGTCATTAATAAGATCGATCGCCTCATCTTGGAACTCAAGCTCAGCTCTCAGGAAGCTTACACCCATCTGCAGAAGATCTTGGAACAGGTCAGGGGCCTAACTCTCATGTGATACATCTAATGTTGTGCTGTAATGCAGACTTTAGTAAAACTAGATAATTTTTTTGCCATGTTTAATTATTGAACACCAACTACATAGCACCATTTCCAAGGAGGTTGGGACACTGTGTAAAATGTAAATAAAAGGAGAATGTAACACATTAGAAATAAATGACAAGGCAAAATATCATGGTCCACCCCAACATAAACTGCAGAATAAACAGATTCTGTAGTGGAAATAACTGCATGGGCTGAGAAAAACTTCTGACAACTACTGTCAGTTAACACAGTTTATTACTGCATTCACCCATGTAAATTAAAACTTTACTATAGAAAGAAACAACTAGATATGAACAAGACCCAGTGACACCAACAGCTTCTCTGAGTTCAAGCTCAATTAAAATGGACTGAGATGAAGTGGAAAACTGGTCTGATAAGTTAGAATTTTACATTCTTTTGAAATTTATGGGTGACTTGCATATCATTAAACACGCCATTAATGCTGAATGATATATACAGCTTTTGGAGGAACCCATACTGCCACCCAGATGTTGTCTTTTATAGGGAAGGCCTTGTTTAGTTCAGAACCACAATGCCAAACCACATTCTGCAGGTATTATAACAATATGGTTCTGTAACAAAAGAGTCCAGGTGTTAAAAAGCCCTGCCTACTGGTCAGACATGTCAGACCCGCTAAAAACCTTCGAAGCAAGCTTCGAGGCGAAATGTTTGACAAAGTAGGTCCTGAACTGTTAAGCACCTGTGATCCTATATTAAATGAAAAATATTTCTATTTCAAAACTAAAACATGCTGTAGTTTCAACATTTGAAACATTGTTTCATATGTATGTTTTTACCTCTAGGTGAATGCAGTGACAGGGGCATTGTTCACATCCAAAGTACTGGAGGAGCGAGCAGAGAAACAGAAGGAGGAGGAGAACCAGATTGAGATGTCAAGTGGAGATCAGGTTTACGACTGGAGTGCAGGGCTAGAGGAGGCTGATGACTCTAACCTCTACTTCTCCCCTGACCAAGGGAATGTGGTATTTGCCAGCGCTATAGATGGATGGGGTTTCAGGTGAGGCTGGGCTTTTCTTAAGCTGTTTTAGAGATGTCTGTGTTATGACTTACTTCTTAGATAAATTGAGGTCTTCATATAAACTGCAAAAGGCACTTTGAGTTTTTTCCCTATTGGTCCAGAGGATGTAGATATACTTAGGGCCTAATCATACAGGATATGTTTTAGCAGCCTGGGGCAGCTATTTAAATTATTTTCAATGAGATTGAGGCATTAGACACGCTGCTTTTTGCGTCGCGGTGTGCCTCACATTTCTCTGCTCTATGGGCCTCACGGTTTTTACAGTAACTGTCTGAATACATCCAGTTGAAAGAAGTTTAACTACGAGGTGAAGTGCACCTGACGTCACCAGCATTTTTTAAACCTAACTGTCCAGACTCATCCTAACTCATAATTTCAGTTTTTTATAAACATTTGTTTAAAAAGCTAAATCTATGTTGTGAAAAAACAATAGGGAAATCTTTTAGGAGGGGTGAATACTTTTATAGGCACTGTAAAAAATGCCCTTAAATAGTTTCACATAAACAAATTTAAAGAACTGCTTCAAATGTTCACTAGATGGTGCTCTTATCTTAGATTTAGAATCACTGACCATCATCATTACAGTCCTACAAGAGCCAAAAGCAGACCCCAACCCGGTTACTTCCTTATTTTGTCGAATGATGGACTTTGAAGGTAAAATACTCGTCCCTAACCTTTCATGACTTATGCCTGAAAGATAATCCAATCACTTTACAGCATGTGTTCTGAATTCAAACACTATGCTTTATTTATATTTTAGTGGATGGTCGTGAATGATAAGGATGTAAAGACTTAGTTCTGGGGGTAGCCGTGTCCTTCTCATTGTTCTGCTCTGAACCCAAGACTTGGGTTTATCATCCATAGCAAAGGAGGAGAAAGCTGAGACAACCACACAGTCATGTTTCCCCTGGTCCTGTTTTAATCTCTCAGCAGTTATCAAAGCTCCATTTACTCAAAACTGCTAAAATGTGCTGTTTTAAAAAAAGACGTACACTCTAGCTTTTCTTATAGTGGTTGACTGCGCAATGAAGAACGATGCTTTTCTGATTTCAGTTAAATAAAAATGGAAATAGAAGACTAAGAATTATTCTTTTATTGTAGCATCCAGCAGTTTGCACACATCTACAGCCAGAAAATGGGTATCAAAAAAGAGGTGCTGCTGAAAACTCTTTGGGGAGATTTCTACCTCATCGCCAAAGCAAAGAAGATAATGAAAGGAGCTCAGGTAATGTAATTATTTTGTCATTTTCATATGCAAGATTATCTTAAAAGTTAGTGATGATTTGTATTTTTTTTTTTTTAATGAATGAATAAATTATCTCCAGAGCTTCCATCAATGGGAGCACATGATTATGTGGTAATCTTTCCAAGATCCTAATGCTGTTCGTACACATTTTGGACTGAAGTAAATGGTTAAAATAAGGAATTGGTGGTTTTACCAGTTATGCATATTAATGGGCTCTGACAGTCTGAAACTAATGATTCATACATAAGTGATGTTTAGTTTTTACATCTTTATCTGTGGACAGAAGGTCTTTACATCCAGCTGGATCTAAATACATCTCTTAGCATTATGGCTGCAACGGGTTGCAGGTGGGGTCAGTCGTTCTACACCGAGAACCTTCTGGCCATTTTGAGCACAGATTCTTCTTATTATCAGATGCCAGTGCTAACCATTAAACCACTGTGCTGCCCCACACTGGCCCTTGACAACTTTTATCCTCAACAAAGCTATATCCTTTGTTAAGCTATAAAAAGTGGCAATTAGTTCATGAAATAAAGAAAACTGAACCTAATGTGTCCACAGGTGAAAACAGTTTGGGTGGTTCAGACTAGATATAGGAAGTTCAGCCAGGCTTTTGGCACCTCTTACAGCATTTTTTAAATGTACCTTGTCTACTCCCATTGACTCAAATTCTGGTTTGTTATCCCCCCTTTAGTTTGTTAATGTGACCAGGTCACACACAGCACTCAGATTTGGTCTCAGGCTGGTCCCAAATTAATTCTGCAGTTATTTGTTTGTGGTCATCACATGGCTTGACCTTGATCTGGCCTAAAAAAGAGATTTCAGCTATACAAAAAACTTCTTTGTAAAGAATCAAAGCTGTCACCTGGCTAACAGGTTTTTTGTATGTTTTTGGAAAATGAGATTCCACATTCCTAGAACAAGCTTACAAATGTGTTTCTGCCTCAAATGAAGTTTGGAGTCTAACTATCTTGGGATCTTTTCTATAAGTGATGAAAAAATTAGAGTTAGACTGACAGGTGGATTGGTGATGCATTAGCACTAATGCGGATATTGTAGTTAACTGTTGTGGGGAAGAGGGAGCTCAGTTGCAAGGCGAGGTGGTAAATTTATCAGTCTATGGTTCAACCCTGCGCTATAAACATGAGTAATGGTCGAAAGAATAAGATAACAAATAAAAGCGGCTGAAATTAGTTTCCTGTGTCAGGTGGGCAGGCTCAGAGATGGGGTATGGAGCTCAGACAATCCAGAGGTATCTTGGAGTAGAGCCTCTGCTCCTTCAGAATAAAGGTAGCCAGTTGAGGTGGTTCTGGCATCTTTTCAGAAGCCTTCTGGAAGCCTCCAATTGGAGGTCGTATAGCACACCTGAGTGGTAGGAGACCCCGGGGTAGACCTAGAACGTGCTGGAGAGATTATATCTGATCTGGCCTGGGTATGCCTCACAATTTCACCAATGGAGTTGAAGTCTGAAAAAACTTACTAAACCTGCTGAAAGATTTATATACATGTCCACAAGAATGCTTGTATATATGCAAATACCAGAATCATTTAGTTGATATGTTTAAGGTTAGGGTAGGTGTCCAGGAAATTAAGTCAATCTAATCTCCACTAAAGTTATATAAACCAGATTGTGTGTGTGTGAGAGAGAGATAGAGATTGTAGGTAGCTGTATGCCAGTATCACAAGATCTAAAAGGGCAAGAGCAAAAAATTGTACAAAACTCCTAGTTCTCAAGCAGAGACCATGCACTTCACTGTTACACTAACATCATCAGCACAAAAGTCCAAACACTTAACAAAAGAGCACAAACACTTAAAGTAACTACTGAGCTATTTTCTATCTCAGAAGGTTGAAAGTGGTGTATTTGAGTGGCATTTAATCGAAGCTCTGTAATTGAGTGGAAGTGCTCAGTTAATAGTCTTTATCTGATACATTTCTTTAAATGTGTTCTGTTTATCTCTTTCTTTGCTGCAGGCCAAAGGAAAGAAGCCACTGTTTGTGCAGTTTGTGCTAGATAACATTTGGAGTTTATATGATGCTGTTGTCATTAGGAGGTATGTGAAACATGGTCCTACATTTAACACACTTTTGCTTTTATAGTTGAATGCATTCGCCGTTTGAATGGATGTTTAAACATGGGGAACAAACTGTGGTACCTGGGGTGGGTATAACAGTCTTAATGTATCAGTGTGATGTGTACATGCTTTATTTTATAGTATGCAAAGAGGCTTAGGATTGCTGGGAATCTGTGATTGCAACTACTTTATACAATAAGTTGACTTTATACTGTAAGGTAACTAATCTGCTCTCTCTAAGAATCTATCTAGAATTACAATGTTAAGTAAACACTAGAAAATTGTTATGATGGTAGACAAAATTCAATGAGAAATGGTGTGTAGAAGATCAACGGAAGCAAGTGGGACACAGCACATTTGCTCCACAACACTGACACAAAATGAGAAGTTATAACAGAGAACAGTCACTTTTGCCTACAGATCACTGCATGCAGCTTTGTTCAGCCCTCGTGCTGTTATAACAAATTTGGTTCTTATTTGTAATTCACCCAGAGACAAGGAGAAGGTGGAGAAGGTGGTGACATCACTTGGGGTAAAAGTGATGGCCAGGGACTCTCGTCATTCTGACCCTAAAGTCCTCCTGTCTGCCATCTGCAGCCAGTGGTTACCACTGTCCCAGGCTGTCCTCTGTATCCTTTTAACTATGTCTATCTGGTATTGTCTAAAAGTGTGTGGAACACAAGCTGGATCGTTCCTTGCTTGGGTGCCTCAGTTGAGCTTTGTTTTGGGCAAGTTTGTAGTTTTCTTTGACAGACACTGTAGCCATGGTGTGTGAGAAGCTTCCTAGTCCATTAGATATTGCTGCAGAGCGGGTGGAGAAACTGATGAGTGTTGGAAGGCAACGATTTGACTCATTACCCGAACAGGCACAGGAACTGAAAAAAGGTAAATGCGCATTCATGCATACAGACACACACCGTCACTACACACTCCTGCCACTTTTTTAGGTACACCTTTACAATTCAATGCAATCTAATACAGCAGCTCTGCCATGAATTTTACTTTTACAGTGTTAGAATTGTGGAAACTGTCAGAAAGGTGAGGCTCCTTATTCTTTTTAAAGAGTTTAGCAAAAACATTTGAAACCCCTCTTCTTGTAGTACACTCCAGTATGACACCACCACCCACTATGACCTCAATAATAAACACAGTAGAATTTTCACCTTTCTGACAGTTGCAAGGTAGAAAATGAGAAATTATAACACTGTAAATGCAGAATTCATGACAGCTGCTGTATTGGATTGCATTAGATTGGACAAAAGTTAAAGTATCCACAAAATGACTGAATTTGAACAATGCACAAATTTACTGATCTTGGACTTAAATTAAGCTCTTGTCATTTGTTTTCCTCATTAGCAATGAAAATTCTGCAAGCTAGATGCTTTCTCATATTTAGCTGGCACCAACCGTCACCTTCTTTAATGACAACAAAGGCAGCTGTTCCTAATTAACTTTAATTCTGTGACTAACTTGAAGTTAGTTAAGATTCAAATTTTCTAAGAAGCTCCTGTAAAATAGATCACATTAACTTTAAAATTTGTATTATTTATCATTTCCCTGTTATTACACAGTTTTAAATACATATTTTACCAGTGCAGGCCAGTTGTTAAATTGATCTGGTCATTTTTGTTTTTCACTGCTAAGAACAGATGTGCAGTGGAAGATGGGGGAGGAAACAAAACATTTGAATTATAAACTAAAAAAGGGTTAATTGTGTTGCTAATGAAAAAACTATGAATTTATTGTGAGTGATGTTTGCATAAAGCATACTGAGTTCTGGAAACTGCGAACACTTCTGGTAAACTGTTGGTACTTGGTGTTTATCTGGCTAATTGTTGAAATATCAGATGTGTGTTTAAGTCTTGCTTCTCCTCTTGGCTTGTTTCCAGCGTTCCTGCAGTGTTCGAGTGGGGAAAATGCACCAGTCATCATCTTTGTGTCCAAAATGTTTGCTGTGGACTCCAAGGCCTTGCCTCAGAACAAACCGAGGTACTTGTGTTTGTGTGTGTCTACAGACAGTAAAGTCAGTAGATGGTGCTTCAGTCCTGTTAATTCCTCGGCCTCATGGTTGTAGATGTGCTTAATTTTCCTGCCTTGTTCAAGATCTAAATGAAGAAGAAGAGTTCACTCACAACATGCCTCAAGTTACTGAGATTATAAATGCTCATAAATTTGTACATTTAGGCGCTGCCCCCCTGTGCGATCTCTTTATGCATATGCAGTGGCATTAATATATTTTTTAATTTTGACAGTAAACATGAGAAATATTGACTCATTTAAATTGAGTTTTTTAATGATGTAGTTGTCTAGAGCTATAATGGTAATGTCAGCTTTTACCGTTTCCTTTGAGACAGCTGCATGTGTGTTGGCTTTTTGTGTGAGGCCATGCGATAGGATAGCAGGCTTTTGCAATCATTTGAGTTCATGTAGATAGAATATAATTTTATTGAAATTGCGTATCATCCAGAATAGTTTGTTTTGCACCCAACATAATTCTTCTTATTCAAGTCAGGTAAAGTTCCTTTGGTCTTATTTGTCCACAAAACATTTTTCAATTAGCCTTTGTTGTGTTGGGTTATCTTTGTTTTAAACTTTAATTAGGTTCTCTTTTAGTATCTTTTTTTAGGTTGTTTATCTTATATTTTTAGCTCATATATGCAGAAATGACATAAATTCTAAGAATATTTTCACATAATCTTTCCATACATAATGCCTTTTGTTTTGTATTTTCTTCTCCTCTCTTGAGTTGCGGTAGACCTGTTGGGGCACCAGCATTCCACATTTTGTAGACTGTCACCCAGTGGTGGATGAAGTACTCAAAAACTGTACTTAAGTAAAAGTATAAATAAAAAAGTAAAAGTAAGGGTACCTACTGAAATTTCTAATTAAGTAGAAGTAAGTACATGTTTTTTATTTTACTTAAAGTTTTAAAAGTGACTTGACTATTTTTTCCTCTGTCCTTTTCTTTGGAAAAGCGCTGCGTTATTTTTGAGGGGACATTACCTAATAAATGGTAATAGACATAAATGATAGGTTGAATCTGATTAACTGATGATTTGATGATTTTCTTAGTTTTATTTCTAAACTATTTATGTTGAGTGAAAAGAAGAGTTAGACAACCCCAAATTCAAGTTCAGCCAAAGAGTACAATTACTGCATACCAGGTCACTTTGACTACTGCTAATATGTCAAATAAGTCTTTTAAAAAGACCATGGAAGAAGCCACTAACACAATGCCTGTCTCGCTAGGGAATCGTTTTCATAACAAATGGAAAAAAGTGGTTTATTATGAAAAGTGTTTAAAATGATGTGATTAGAAATGTAGTGGAGTAATTTTGTACTTCGTTACTTTCCAGACTTTATCAACCCTGAAAATGTGATCTTGTTTTATTTCCGAAATCAACAGTAGACTGGTTTGCTCCCAAAGACAATACATTTATTATTAAACCAAGCAAACTCTGAACATCTGAATGTAGAAATTTGGACCTTGATGTAAAAACTACATTTTTACTTGTGTCCTTGTGATGAGATAAAATCCAGAAATACATAGTGATCACATAGCATATATACTCTGATCCCCATGCACTCAGTACATTTAACTCTGTTTTCAGCTTCATATCTAATGCAGAGTAGAAAGAACCTACTTTAGGCATCATCTTCACTTTCCTGCCACTCCTGTCACAGTACTGGATCCTAATTCTAGGCTGCTGATGCTGTCCTAGGAAAACAGAGCTGCAAGCCAGAGTAGAGGAGATGTAAACAGGCTGTCAGGTATGGGTTAGGTTATGGGGAAGAGGAGATACAGATTTGTGAAAGAGAAGAAAGGCATAGTTTGAGAAGGAAAGAGAGCTTATCTCAAACTGTGAGCCAGGAAAGAAAAAGCCTGTCCAAAATCTTCGCTAATGAGCCTGCAGGAGCTTCCAGTCTCCTTTGCCCACTACCTCTAGCAGGCACACTTAGACGCCACTGACTTTTCTGTGGCAGCCTAGGACTACAGTGACCTACAGAGCAGTGGTCTAATAATGTACTACCACTGCAAAAGTTTACAATTGTTAGTTTAACTGTGTGACACATTCAGCTCAAGAAATGGATCTAATAGAGAGAAAGATGGTGGAATGGTTCCAAGGTGCAAGGTTCAGGACATGGATAGGATGTTTTTAATTTATGAATCCATGAAATCATTCACAAAGACAATGTAAATGGTATTTGTTGTTAGATCCTAAGACAGTTGTTGGTTCAATCCCCGGCTCCTCCGGTCACATGTCGAAGTGTCCTTGAGCAAGACACTGAACCCCAACTTAGTTGCTCCCGGTGAGCGCAGCCAGCTGCATAGCAGCTCCCCCATCGGTGTATGAGTGTGTGTGATTGTGAGTGTGAATGGGTGAATAAGAGCTGAAAGCTCTGTAAAGCAGTGTAAAGCGCTTTGAGTGCCAATAGGTAGAAAAGTGCTATATAAGTGCAGAACATTTACCTGTTGCTAAACTGCTCACAGTGCTTGTCTCTAATTAATGCACACGTCCCACATTCTATGTAGGGCTGTAACAACAAATCACTGTAATCTATTACAGTGAGTTTTGTCTGATTGTTGGTTGTAACATTTAAGTATAAGTCCATAGAGAAACAGTAATCAGTAGGGTCATTTATTAACCCCCCAGTGGGGAAATTCAGGTGCCTCATCAGCAAAGAAATGCCATAGCAGGAAAAAAAATATTTAGATATAGTATATAGTCATATACACTGCCTGACAAAAAAAATCATCACTTGGATTTAACTAATCAAATGGATTGAAGCCTTTCATTGGGTATTTTTTTCATTGCAGTGATTATTATGCCTTAGCTGGCAACAACTTGTTTAGCCCTAACTGATGCAGTTAGTAGCTTCTCATTTGTTTATCAACCATGTCAGAAGTCACATCCTGTGTCTGGGGAAAAGATCCAACGCTGTAGGGTCAAATTATTGGCCTGCATCAAGCAAGAAAAAGAACCAAGGAGAATGCTAAAAATATGAAGTGATCTCCAATAATTCATAGCAAATACACAGTAAAACTCAGAGTTTGAGACATCTATTTCACACTTAGATTGGCCAGCTTAACCCATTTGAGATTGTTTGTGATGCAAAACTATCCTCTAAACACTGAGGGTGGAGCAGCTTCACTTACTTGTCCACCTTTGTGAGCTGAAAAGCATCTAAAGCATCAGGAAGTTAATTCCCGGCTCCTCTGGTCACAAGTCGAAGTGTCCTTGAGCAAGACACAGAACCCCAACTTAGTAGCTCCCAGTGAGGGTTAGCCCCAATTGGTGTGTGTGTGTGTGTGTGTGTGTGTGTGTGTGATTATGAGTGTTTTGAGTGCCAATAGGTAGAAAAGTGCTATATAAGTGCAGAACATTTACCATTCATTTACAACTGAATCAGGATTTAGTTAATTCACACTAGGGCTGGGCGATATCAAAAATATCTTATCGCAATAATTTTTAAAATTTCAGTCTATCAATATATATTACAATATAAATCAAATCACTTTTTGTCCAGCTTAAAGGTTACCCATTTCTCTTAACTTTTGTTTTATTATTCATTTTCTGTCATAAAATGAACATGACAAACAGACTGCAGAACATTATACATCAATTACAAATAATAAAAATAGGTATATATAATAAACTAAAATCTACAGTCTGACCATTCAGAAGGACAACACTATAAATGTGTTGGTCGCATGCTAGACTGCTTATTGTCATATTTTAAATAGCAAAAATATCTCCATGCTACCAAATTCCTCTAAACCTTCTTTTAAACCTGGGCTACGTCCGTTATGGTGTCTTCTTTGGTAATGCTGTCGCTCGAGTTCTCTTTCCTGTTGTAATTTTTCTGTTGTTATTTTCTTAATTAACTTGCTCCCACTCCTGATATTCCAGTGTTCACAGTTGCATTAGTCCAAACATTAGCATGTGTGGTCTCACCAGCTGTGACCCTACGCTCTCTGCTGTTTGCGTCAAACTAACAACTTGTGGCTGTAACTCTCATTATTATTGGCTGTTGATAATGAAATAAGTTCCATCGATATTTTATCGACCATGTCTTAAGTTTCTATGGAGGAAAGGTTATTTTGTAATAATGATAATTGTTAGTGTTTTATCGCCCAGACCTAATTCACACATCCTGAACTGGTCTTTGATGAGTAACAATGGCTCGTTGTCAGGGACCGAGCAGTTAGACACAGGACACATGAATCAAGTCTCGTAGAAAGGTGCACTTTTATTTATAGTTTAACAAAAGATAGCTAAACTCAAAATATCTAACCACGAACAAAGACAAAAACTGATCTCCCCTGAGTGACACACAAGGTGCAACATATATACTGGCTGGCCAAAGCAATAGGACACACAAGGGGTAGACAGTTTACTAATATTCTCCAGTTTTTAAATATACAAAAGCAATAACAAAAATAATATACCAAATAAAGTTTTAAATGATCTATAACGACTAAAGTAACACTTTTCCAATATTTTCCCCTCCCTGCATCCAATGCAGGGAGGGGACAGGCCCAGTAGAAAGTGTTTATAGTTCATAAGGGGGCCTCAATCCAATCTTTTGTTTGGATGTCCAACACCTCCGGACCAGCCAACTCAAGAAAAAGAAATTAAATGAATACAACTTAAATTTAACTACTCCAAAATTAATCAAATGTGCCTGCTATGTAGGCGACTGTGGCGAAGAAAGGTAGAGCCGTCATCCACCAATCTTGCAGTTGTTTCTTCGATCCCCGGCTCCTCCGGTCACATGTTGAAGTGTCCTTGAGCAAGACACTGAACTCCAACTTAGTTGCTCCCGGTGAGTGTTGGCCAGCTGCATAGCAGCTCCCCCATCTGTGTGTGTGTGTGTGTGTGTGTGTGTGTGTGTGTGTGTGTGTGAGTGAATGGGTGAATAAGAAACAGTGTAAAGTAATTTGAGTGCCAATAGGTAGAAAGGCACTATATAAGTGCAGAACATTTACCATATATGAACTAAATGTGTATGTCAAACAAACAAACCCAATACTGAAATAAAATATGCCGATTCCTTTTAATCATGAAAACGTAAACTTAATGGAAAGAAACTAAACTTAAGATAAAATTACTAGGTAAATGAAAACATAACCAAACAAATTTAGCGTGTGGCCAAGGTTGTGGCAATAACACCCCTTATTACTGGAGAGAGGTAACCCCTTCTCTTGTGTGTCCAAGACAGATGCTCATTCATTTTATCCAGGTGTTAAGTCAAGAAAAATTATGCACATTATGCTCTTGTGACATCAAATTAAGAATGTTTTCAATAAGAGCAGGCAACAGAGGTTTGTTTTATTTCCAGTTGCTTTGGAAAACTTAGACAGTGGCCACACGATATGTTGCTTGCTCGAGTAGAATCTATGGGTAAGGAGTGTAGGACAGTCTAGACATGCTAGACAAACTCTCGGAACAACTTTTGCTTTTGCTTCAGTTTTTCTGCTGCTTGTCTGCCTTTTCTGAAGACAGCTAAAATTTTGTGTTAGTTTGTGAGTGTGTGTGTTTGTTTGTTTCTATGTGTGTGAGCCAATGTGCTTCTTTATGTTAGTTTCTTTGGTGTGTTATGTCATGGCAAAAACTGTAAGGCAGGTTTAGGAGGCAAAAGGTGGCTTTTGCCTCCACAGTCTTGGTTATGGTGAGTTTAATCAGCAAGAGGGAGAAACACACACACTAAACAGAACTACACTCATGTGTGGGCCAAATCAGATTGTCAAGGTTTACAGGTTACGGGCGTCTTTTAACCACTCAGCTCAGAAGCTGAATTCACACAAGGACAATTGAATGACTCAATGCAAATCAACCTTACAGAACACATATACAGGTAAATACACAGTGGTCAGGAATCTAATTCTTCGAGACTACTCATCTTCTATTTGTTACCCGCTGAGACAGTTTCCCGATGAAGCTGTGGTCTAAAGACAGTGCAGACAGAAGGTCTGCTGAGGTGCTAAAGCAGCATTTCGTCACCATAAACAGGCATTTCGCATTTGTAGGAAAATTTCTCTCACATTACAGTAGAAATTAGGCACAGTGTGTATCATTTTTAGTTGGCAAATAGGCCCTAGAACTGTTCTTAGCTAGAGTATTCACCACAGCTCTCATGCCCTCCTCCTACGCTGCAAGGCCATTTATTGTGGACACACCCAGGAACGTATAAAGTCCTGAGTGCACATGGATATATATGTTACAGGCCCCAAACAACAGTGACCTGTACACAGGTTATATACCCTGTTTCAGACAGGAAAAAGTAGAGACGGGAGACGTTAGTTGTGTCCGTTCAATCAGGCTGTTTCTGTCTGAGAAGCAGAGGCCTGAAGGCTACGTTCAACTAGCGCTCATTTTGGTGAATACTCCACCTAGTGGCGTAACTTGACAATTACAATGAAAAGCTTGAAACTTAAAACCATGGTAAATGTTCAGAAATTTAGCCTCTCTGCACCAAAATACAAAAAAACACATAATCCTAATCAACAATTGTGACCAACCATTGGTGGGTGTCACATATAGCTACTGAGAAATAAGGGAAATTTGACAGAAAATGTACCATTGGTGTAAATGCGAGATGGATAAACATATTGGATATTGTTGTGGTGTTGCATGTTGCTCCACTGTTGAAATTCTCTGATTGGTTACAAGAGTGATACTTCCTCAAAAAGCTTTGGAAGAAAGGATCTGCCAGGTCTGTGGTCTGTTCTGGGAGAAAATGTGATCTCGCTGTGTATCCCCTGAGTCCTACACAACATCTACTGAGTATCTTAAACCTAAAGAGCAACAGGGCCAGCAAAAAGCACCTGAGAAGAATCATATGTGAAAAATAATTGGCGAAAAGTCCAATAGTCAAAATAAAAGCACCTAAGACCTAATATTGGCAAATTAAATAAATGGAAACTCAATAATGGATGTACTCAATTTTCTTTCACAAGTTGTTGTTAAATATGGACCTTTCAATGGAGTCTTACTAGTCAAACATTTCAGTTGAGTTAAGATAATTGGCTTCATATTCTTAGGCTTTGCCTAAGAACAGATTATATTGTACTGAGTTGTCATGATAATAAATAATTAACCTTCTAGTCAGTGTGACTTTGGCTGTTCTTACTTTTTAAAATTTTCCTTTATGTGGAATAATAAGGCGCTTTGAACAGCCTTTCCACACAAAGGTTAATTGGATGAAAAACTATTTTCAATATATGTGTTGGTTACTATCTTAATAGTGAACTTTGTTAAGTACGAGTAAAAACATAGAAAGGTTTGTTAACATGTGCCAACTAAAGTTCTTTCTTTGAAACTAAACCCAGACCAGTGCTTGATGGTATGCAGAGGTTGAAATTAAGTTCATCTCACATTCCAATTTTAAAATATTTTCAGTTTAAAAGCTCTCTAGAAAAAGTCTTTTTCCTCATTGCATTTGAACAACTAGCCCAGAGTTTTAGAAATTCAACCTTTGACTTACTATATTGTAATGCCATATATTCATTCAAATGTCAGAAAAATCTCAGACACTGTTCATTTACAATATTTTGCACTTGCGGCAGGATGTTTTTTTGCAAAAAGCTTTCATGTTAATATATTGTTGAGTTTTCCAGAACATTTTTCCTCCCTCTCCACAGTGCTCAAAGGTCTTTTTGTGGCTGGCACCAGCTCCAGTGTTTGGAAGGCATTACTTCATAACCAGAGTGGTTAGGCCAGAAACCAAGTTCTGGCTTTCTCATCATTACCAATGAGCGACTGATTTGACCTTTCGAGGGGGGAAAGTGGAGACTGTGGTCTGATGAGATGCATGAAGCCTGGTATGTGCCTTAATGAAGGGACAGCAGCTCAAGTCTCAAATAAATATCACATTAAATCGTTAACCTTCACTTAAAAATACGTTTACTTTTACTTTCCCTTATTTGGGTTTGGAGGAAATAATGTCAGAGAAGTGAACTGACGTGCGGTTTGAAGCTGTAAAGTTAGAAGGTGTTTGTTCTTAAGGCAGGCCATCGTCCAGTGGGGTTTGGTTTTTTGTGGATTGCTTTTGAATCCTGAATTTATCCTGTAGCCCCATTTATATCTTGCTTATGCAAAAGAGAGGTGCAATCAATCCTAGTAGGTCTGCAGGGCTGCTACTGTTGTCAGGGATAATTAGGGACTGTTTTAAGTGGTTTGTCATCATGGAGCTGAAATCTATGTTGGATGCCGTCACTCAGGCGAATTGTGAGCAGCTGTGTTGCTATAGTCACTGTGGTCTTTTTTTAAGAGGGTATGCACACGCACACATTATGACTACACATGTATACATATATACACACAGTCATATACAGTCTAAACTGATAGGGGTACAATTGTCTTCAGTTTCAGAGCTTGCCCCTAAGGAATGAGTTAGAAGTTCACCTCATCAAGAAGGTTTACTGAACAGAAATGTTTTCTGTTGTCATCCTACACGTCATGTTTTATCATTTTGTAGGTGACAACCTGCATGTCATACTGTTTCCTGGTCTAGGAACAGCTGTTATCTACAGCTCTCATCTGACTGTACTGAATGAAAACTTGAACTTACCTGCCATTGCATTTTAAGCTCAACAAGTAGAATAGTTTGAAGAAAAGGTGTAAAGAGAAAGCTGTTTAGCTTATTTTAGTTGTAAAATGTTGTTGTAGACCTAAAAATGTTTTGATATTATTTTTGGTATTTGGCAATGGATGTATTATGAGAACTGAATACAAGAATGAATGATCACAACCAATTATTCTTATGATTGTTGCTCAATAGTGCATAGTGCTGTGTTTTTGAGGCCATAAAACATGCATAGTGACACCGTCCAGTGAGCCCTTTCAGCTTATCACATGCACGATTGGAGATATAATAAAACAACGCTATGGCTTTCCTAGATAATCAGAAGAATGCGTTCAGCCTTTTCTATAACAATTGTCTATGAGAGTAATATTTTTTTGCCAATGTGTGCCACGTGGTTGCAAGTTGCAATAACACCATTGCTGGACACTATTCCAAAATTACCTCACTTACCAGTACTGATCCTGTGAGCTTAACTGTAGTAAGGTGGGTAGTAGGGCTGCTCGATTATTGCAAAAGCCATTAGCACAGTTATTTTGTTCAACATTGTTATCACAATTATTTAACCTGCTGACTCATTGATTTTACAACATCATGCATATTTTGTCCTTTAGAAGAAATATTTTTAACTGGTGGATTTCCTTGAGCCTATAATTATATTGAACAACACCTACATAAAGAGCTCCATGTGACATTCAGTTTTGAAAAGAAGCATTCCCCAATAATCAAATCATTGGCATCATATGCTGAACCGTGCCTGTGCACAGCAATCCAACTAGTCTAGTCAAACAAACCAGACTTTTGGGGTCAAACATGCTCGGGGATGGTAGGGTTTGCGTAGGACCCTTTAAGACTCTTAGTCCTACATAAACTCCAAAGTCTGAACGCAGCTTTCCACTCCTGTTCTGGTTGTTGCCTTGTGAAAGGCTTCCACATAATTAATATAATAACATGACAGGTTTTTTTTAACTGCTGTAATGTTTATACTAATGTACAGACAAGTGCAGAAACAGCAACAGTGTTTTTGCAGGAGATCAATTGTAGTCTAGTGAAAGTTTAAAAAAAAAAAAGCACTAAATTTGGCTTGAGTGAAACTAATCATTAAATGATGTAATGCAGTGTTGGACATGGAATAAAACAATTTCTTAACTGTTTAAATCTGAATGTGCTCACACCACAAACCAGGTAGTCTGTACCTTGTTGAGTTGCTAATTTAGATCTCCAGACTAGGGCTTGTGTTAATAAATGTTCTGCACTTATATAGCACTTTTCTACCTCTTGGGACTCAAAGCGCTTTACACTGCTTCTTATTCACCCACTCACAATCACTCTCACACACACACCATACACCAATGGGGGAGCTGTTACGCAGCTGGCCAACACTCACTGGGAGCAACTACGTTGGGGTTCACTGTCTTGCTCAAGGAAACTTCGACACTTGAGCAGAGTAGCTGGGGATCGAACCAACAACTTCAAGATTGGTGGACGACCACTATACCTTCCTGCGCTACAGTTGGCCCCATATAAAACATATAATACAGATGGGTCTGTTTGTTTCCTTCATTTTAGCCAAGTAGCACTCACTTGCATCCTTGATGAGTTTCTCTGTGTAAAGAATATTGTTCTTCATCTGTATACAGTCCAGTAAAGTTTTTCTTTTTTCTATCAATTTTTGTTATAAGCAGTGTCTGTTGAGGTGTTTCTCTTAAGATGTATCCTAAAATATGCCAAGACTTCTGTATCCCAACCGGATGCTCTACCTGACTGTGGCGCAGGAAGGTAGAGCGGTGAGTGTTGGCCAGCTGCATAGCAGCTCCCCCATCGTTGTGTGATTGTAAGTGTGAATGGGTAAATAAGAAGCAGTGTACAGTGCCAGTAGGTAGAAAAGCGCAATATAAATGCAGATTATTTACCTATTAAACCACCATGCTGCAGTCAACATCTGGTGTGTTGGAATAATTGCTTTGGACTGACTTGAAGTTTCTCTATGATTTATTGTTTATTCTATTGAATTACACAGTGCATGACTTTTCTTTGCATACTTGCTGTATATGTATTTGTTTGGCCTGTATACATGGACCAGCCACAAAACTAAAATCCCCTAAGGATTTAAAAAAATGCTATAAAAAAGAAAGAAGTAGAAATATTATTATTATTATTAAAAAGAAATATTATGAATTAATAATTGCTGTCCGATTGTATTGTTCTAACTTAATTTTATTAAACTACTTTTTTTAAATGGCGGTATAGAAAATATTTTGAACTGTTTTGATTGCAACCGTGTCTATGACATACATTAAATCAGCCACAACAATAATACCACCTGCTGGTTTTAATTTAAAAGAAATACTAAAACTGAACTAATAAATACTGATGTATCATTATGGTTTAACCACTTGTCAGCAAATAAAGTGGTTAAAATCAGTTCCGCCTTTACCAACAGTGACCTTTGACCCTTATATGTTTTAATTAGAGTACATTTTACCATAATTATGCTCTTTTGTTAGTCAAGTGCTTTATGTAAATTGTAAATATTTTGCTTAGTCTCTACTTTTAGTAAAGTTTTCAAGTGGCACCTGTAGTCAACATTTTTCTAGCTCAATATTTACACTTTTACTTTTAAGCTTGGGTACTTTTACCACCTCTGCACTTATGTAGTGCTTCTCTCCCTTTTGGCACTCAAAGTGCTTTATACACTGCTTCTTATTCACCGATCGCACTCACAAACACACACACTCATACACCTATGAGGGAGCTTCTATGCAGCTGGCCAATGCTCACCAGGAGCAACTATAAGTTGGGGTTCAGTGTCTTGCTCAAGGACACTTTAAGATGTGACCGGTCGAGCCAGGGATTGAACCAACAACTGCAAGATTGTTGGACAACTGCTCTTTCTTACTGCGCCGCCGTCACAATGTATCACATGTTGTTGTGTAGCCACAGACTGCTCAGAGTGGCCATGCTGACCCTGGTCCTCCATGATTTTATTAAGACCACAAGTGGTAATGTTGTGGCTGATTGTTGTATGTGTGTGTACCAGGTATTACTCACGTGTATTCTTATGTATTTGTGTTTAGACCGTTGAGCCAGGAGGAGATTGCTCAGCGCAGGGAGCTGGCTAGACAGAGACATGCTAAGAGGATAGCAGCTGATCAGGCAGTAACAGAAAGTCCCAAAGACCTCACCCACTCAGAGCGCACGCCACAGAACGATCATTTAGGGGGACTAAGTACAGGTACAGCTTTCCACCCAATTTTTTCATTACACGAATTGCCTTTTTATTTGTTTTAAATAGTACCACCATTGTTTAAGATTTTGGAGACTGTAGTAAAAGATTGGGGCAGGGCTTGAAATGTGTCTATTTTTGTCAGTGTCCTTCAACTGTCCTGAAACTTAGTATTAATTGTCCTGGACTTAACAAGCATTATCCCAAATTACAAATAGTCTGATGCCCAGTGACTAACTTATAACCAAAGTTTTGCTAATTATTCCATGTGCTTGTCTGGATAAAGAAAGTGCAGCTATATCAACATTCTTTTTACTATACCTGGCTTCCTTTAGTCATCGCTGTTTGGTTAAGAAAAATAACCCACTTCCAACAGTAAACTATTTCTCTACCTATGCTGCAGAGCGGCAATGCAAGTAAGCATAACAAATGGTTATATTAACTAAAGTAGAACCTGCTATCAGGAATAATTAATAAGGCATTGCATTGAAATTGCATGCAATATAACAATTTTTGTCCATTAATGTGTCCACCCATATAAGTGCATACCATTTACCACCCCATTTAGCATTTCAGTGAGGACTGGTAAATAAAATCTCTTGTCTGTACTACAGTTCAACAGCAGCACAACAAACAGCCTCTAAAATTGAAACACAAACTGAACTTTATCACCTCCATGAAGGAGCATTTACTGCAGGACTGCTGTCTTAGACTGACTTAGTTTGAACCTACTAAACTTACAACTTATCCATCCATTCTGCTGACAGTTTCTGCTGCTACTGGATCCTGCCTGCTTCAGCAGTGTGGGGGCTGCTGTCTCAGTAGCCACCAAAACTTGGCACATCAGGTTTAACAGTTGCATTAAGTACAGCACACACAACTTTAACACTACATTATTTACAGCTTGAGCTGTATGAATATACAGGTGTTAATAGCAATTAGCAATTAGCCAAAAGCCCTGTTGTGGTTAACACATGGTGGTGGATGGGAGACTGCAGGCAGAGCTGAAATTATCGCTTTTCTGCATTTATAAAAATTGTCCCAAATCGTTGTGTCCAAAGCGCTACTTTTATTGTACCTGGGACAATGGGGCAGTGTTAATTTTGAGCCCTGGCTTAGGGAATTCCACAGCTGGGTAAAGGTGCAGGCAACCAAAAGAAGCACTGGGGAGAGAAAAATCACATCCTAGAGCAAACTAGATGCTCTTTAAAAATGTTTGAACAGTGTTTAGAACAGGTAGGTGGATATAGTTATTAGAAAATGTTTCAGGCTTAGCTAAAAACAAAAGGCACACGGTGTGTATCTTTGTTTTCTCCGTCAGCTAAAATGGAGAGTCTGACATTGAAAGAGTCAAAGCCAGAAGATGAAGAGGAGCAGAGGGAGACCTTCATAGCTTTTGCACGGGTCTACAGCGGGGTGGTCAAGAAAGGACAGAAGGTATTTGTACTTGGACCAAAGTACAACCCTGCCCAGGGCCTAAACATGGTAAGCTCACAGTTATCCATCAGCTTTTAGTTTTTTTTCTCCACACTGAGGGTAATACAAAAGTCAGCTGTTTGCATCATTTTGCTATTGAAGTATTGAGTTATATTTTATTTACCACAATTTACTGTACAGTGTATTTTTCTTTTGAGGTCTGGCTAAGAAAACAAACAGCACTTGTCTTCTTTTAGAGAAGTTGTCAGGTTTTCTACAGACCAAGGAAAATGTTTTGTGTTGACATGTAATAAAAATAATGTGTGTAGAGTTTGGGTTTGTATGGTTATGAAAACATGAAAAAGGTGAAAAATAAGAAAATAGTTTTTCCAGACCTGGCAAACCTTTGATAAAAACAAACAAACAAACAAAAAAATAAAACAGAATTTGCCAAAAGGTTTTTTGAAATTCAAAGGAAAAATTATACATTTTTCAAATATAAAAGTTCAGTCCATCAAAGGACCCCGTGTCACAACATTTCTATATTTTCCCCAGTATCACAGTAATCCAGTGGTACTTAATTTCACAGTTAAACATAGTAACATAGTATACTTGTGATCTCCCTTGTTTCATCCCTTGCTCATTCCTTCTCTCATCTCTTCCAGTTGCCAGAGGGTTGCAGTGCTTCAGACTGTGTTCCTGAGGTGCCTTATCTGTCCTGCTGTTCAATGGAAAGCATCTACCTCTTGATGGGCAGAGAACTGGAAGAGCTGGACGAGGTGCCTGCAGGAAATGTTTTAGGTAAATGTGGCTTTCTTTTTTTCGGTTACTGCTGTGTTTTCTGTGGTAGCTGTTGATTTCTTTACTGGAAAGTGTCAGGGTCACTAACCTGGAACCTAACCAAGTTTTTATAATCACGTCAGTTGTTTAGCGAATAACTGTCGGCTGTTACACATTATGTGGTGCAGTGTTGTAAAGTACGTGGAGTGACTTTGGAATTGGTGGAATTCTGTCCAATCTGGTCAATGTTTTAAGACTGATACTGTTGTTTTGCTGCAATACATAACAGCTCTACAGTGCAGCTTTTTGATGCAGAAGAGAATAAAACTCAATTTTACTATCTGGAGATTGACCCCATGTTTAGACACTGATGTTGGTAATATTGCCAAAATGAATTTGCTGACATCAAACTCTTAACTAACGCATTTAATATATCTTTAGCAAATGAGATTGTACATTCATATTCAGCTAGCCTATTCTTAATTAGTACTGAACACAGCACTCAATGCTACTTCATCTTTTCCTTTTGGCTGTTGCCACAGCAAATCATGTGCCTCCATTTAACCCTGTCCTCTGTATCCTCTCCTCTCACAACAACTAACTTCATGTCCTCTCTCACTAGATTCATAAATCTCCTCTTTGGTCTTCCTCTAGACCTCCTGCCTGGCAGCTCCAACCTTAGCAACCTTCTAATGATATATTCACAATTTCTCCTCTGAACATGTCCAAACCACCTCAATCTGGCCTCTCTGACTTTATCTCCAAAACATCTAAAATGAGATGTCCTCTACTGCCACCTCTCCTAGACACTTCCATACCTCCACAGGTATATAACATCAGGAGGACCAACTGCCTTACACTGTTCACTGTCCTCCTCACTTCACTCTTACCAGTCTTTGCTACTTCCTGCTCCACACCAGTCACCTCTTCAACTCTTGAAAGTACTACTTCCATCTTCCCATCGCACTCATTGCACCTGTCAATACATTTCCATCCTTATCTTTAATCACTCTAACCTGCTCTGCATCCTTTCCATCTCTGTGTCTGTGTCTGGCCAACCTGTACAAATCCACCTCTCCCTCTTTAGTGTCCAACCTAACATACAAGTCATCATATGCTCTTTGTTTGGCCTTTGCCAACTCTACTTTCACTTTACACTGCATCTCCCTGTTCTCCTATCTTTCTAAAAAAAAACCTGCATTTCTGACTCTGCATTTTTCCAGACTTAGAACTTGCACAGGAAGACACTGGCTTGTGTCCCCTTGTGGGCGACTGTGGCATAGGAAGGTAGAGCAGTTGTCCACCAATCTTGCAGTTGTTGGTTCAATCCCAGGCTCCTCCAATCACATGTCAAAGTGAGCCCTTGAGCAACACACTGAACCCCAACTTAGTTGCTCCCGGTGAGCATTGGCCAGTGTTTGGTCGGTCTATGAGTCTGTGCATGGTTGTGAGTGTGAATGGGTGAATAAAAAGCAGTGTAAAGCGCTTTGAGTGCCAATAGGTAGAAAATCACTATATAATGGCCGACCATTTACCCTTGTGGTTGCTTTCCTGCACTTACTGGTTCAAATGAAAAATATGTCAGGTTACAGGTCTTTTCAGCTGTCAGTGAAGACAATTAAAATTTGATTTATTTTCTTGGGTTAAACTGCTGTTTGCATAGAGTCAAATATAGATTGTTTGTGAGATTAGACACTGCTCCATAACACTACCGAACAACCATAGAAGATGTCTTTCACTGTCTTCAGGAAATCCAGAGGAGGAGTACATCTGAACTCTCATCATATCATTTACAGAAGTCACATTGTCGCAGTTAGTTTTTCACTTATATAAAACATTTAAGCTTTGAAACATAATATTTTTAACCTGTGTTTGGATAATCCAGTTGCTGAAAAATTAGATGGTTGATTAGATGTTAGGGTTACAGCGGTTAGTTCACATGTCAGATACATAACATTTTATCGTATAATGCTATTTGATCACAATACATAAGATCAGATCAGATATTCCAGTCTGAATGTATCTGAGGCCTGTGGCTTAACAAAACACTCCCTATTGAATGAGTGCAAATGATATACTGTATGGATTTTATTCATCTTTTTTGGTTTTGATATAAAGCCAAAGGTTTCAGACATTGTATGTAATACAAGGCCAAGTTGTAGTTGTAGTTCAGGGGTTTCCCACACTTTTTTGCCTTGTGAGCTACTTATAAAATGACCAAGTCAAAATGATCTACCTACTTTAAAAAAAAACATATATTTATTCATGAATATATTGAGAATTCTTTATATGCACATTATATGTTGGTGTAGCTTGCATAACTGCATGAACCCATATTGCAGAATACAACTCTGTAATATTTGTTTTTCATTACCATACTCTGATGACTTGCACTGGATAGGATTAGCCAGGGATGCATAGTCCGGAGGCTATCTCGCTAGCTTGTTGGAGAATTGGTGCCATTGTATGCATGCGCATGGGCGGTGACCCATGTGTCAGAAAAAGTCAGTTTTAAGACTGGCTGCCCTGTACGTCAATCAAGTGACAAATTTCATAGTAAGGACGGATGATGGGCTGACGTCTACTTTGTTAAATACATGCGATCTACCCACACTACCTTTGCGATCGACCAGTAGATCGCGATCGACGTATTGGGAAACCCTGGTGTAGTTACTTGAATTTGCAACAGCTTAGTTGAGAAACAGTTTAGAAACAGCTGTTTTAAATAGTAGTTTGGTAGTAGTTTTGTGATCCCACCAGTCCAATGATGTTTCAGTCAATATGAGTGTCATTCTACTCTTAATTCATATCTGAAACTGTAACAATATATAGCAAGATGTGATACAGCCATTGGCACCATAATTTATTACTAGAATAAAACATGAGATGCTGGAAAACTGACAAGAAGAAAAGGAGATTATGACACACAGTATTAACATACGAGGGACAATTGCCGTGTTCTAACTAACTAGTTTGATTCGTGTGCGGATGTACTGGGTTATTTTATAGCACCCTGTTGTCATTTGCATTTGATTTAATGAAGGTTAACACACTAGAAGTCCAAATATGAACGGTTCAGTGCTTTAGCATGCTCATAGGCTGCTGATTTATCAACACATGCCCTGCTGTCTTCAGATGGTTGCAGACATTTAATGAAATGAACGGGGAGCTTTATATACAGTTTGAAATCGCTATAATAAACAGATACTTAGCTAATATAGCCACAGATGTATTTTAAAGGCCTAGCTCGTTGAATTCATGAAAATCAGTATAACAGATTATAATCATTTATCTCGCGTAGTCCTGACATGATATAGAAGACGATCAGACAGGTCACGGTTCACGGTTTCCTCACTGCATCCATATACACGTAGACTGGTGAAAAGAAAGTGACTTTGCAATAGCTGCGTTGCCACCACATACAATCTGTGAGGGCACCAATGCACCATGGTGGAAGAGAATAACAATTTGATTGGCTGCCACTGTACTTAATCTCCACAAATCTTATACATACAGGCGAGATTTTTAGTATTGGCATGAACGTTTCACCCTATAAATGAATTCATAGGCCTTTAACAATGTTTTCTATGGCTCTAGAAAGCTTTATCTTGCTGTATCATGAAATAATGATGATGTCACCAAGATTATCTCACCTTGGGTTTAAAACAAGTTGTGAAATTTGGGTTTAGGTGAGGCAGGTCTAATGCAAAGATGCCACTGTTACATTATAAATCCAGCAACTTTGGAGCTTGACTTATATTAGGGAGTACATTCTGGATAGGTCAGCATCTCAGTTGCTTAGATTTAGACCATGTTCTACTTTTGGTACCAGCTTTTATTTGTGTAATGAATTTCTAATATTTGGACCTACTTGTTTGATGTTTTGTGTAAGCTAAGTCCCTAACCACTGACTAATGTGAGTACAGATTTATAAGACAATTATCAAGCATGTGTTTATGTCTTCTGCATACTTCACTGTTAAAACTTCTGACCTAAATTTCGAGTTATGTTACTAAAATTCTGCATCCCTTCTTTGTGTTTTCTTGTTATGAATGACTAGTTGTTGCTGTAGATGATTATTATTTACACCCCCTGCAGGCTCCAGACTCAAAAGGATGTAAATATGTATAAATTATTTTTCTTTTATGTGTTTGTATTTGCTTTTACATTTTGTCCTTTGGCACTAACTCTTATCCATTTTTACAGTTAAAACGTGAAACCAGTGAAATGATTTGCATTCCCATACTTTGAAATGCCAAAAAGATTAAATCTCTTTTAGCAACACATGTAAATCACATTTAGCTATTACAAGTGTTCATCATCAGAAGTAACAAAGTGGTCAAAGAGTGTAGAAAACTATACTTATAGTAAAACAAAATAAATTATAGTAGTGCAAAAGTTTGCATCCCTTGTAATGAACCCCTCTAGGTATTTATTTTAAGTATGATAAATCTGGAGTGTGTTAAATGGGTTTGCATTTTCAATTTGCAATTGGGTAGATCTCCAGGGGTGGTCCCAAGCAGTTTGCTGAGGGCTACAAAAATATTGGGATCAGAAAAACAGCTTTCAGAAGATCTTAAAATAAAATCGATAAGCCTTTTATTAAACTTGTCTCCACAATATAAATATTTTTAAGCATTTACGGTCACAGTTACTTACTATGAAGACCATGTGATCAGCAGCAGCCCCCCCCCCTCCACTGCCACATCTGGATCACCCACACTGCTTCACATCTCACTGTCCCCCTCCCTGCCATCCCTCACACCTTTCACCTCTCACCCTCTAAGACATGTGAATAGACTGTTTAAAAGGGTGAACCCCTGGAAAGCCATGGGCCCGGAATCTGTCTCCCCCTCCACCCTGAAGCAATGTGCCAATCAGTTGCCTCTGGTGTTCAGATATTTTTAACACCTCACTGGAGTCCTGTCATGTGCCAGCCCGCTTCAGCAGGCCTCAGCCATCATACCAGCCCCTTAAAAGGTGAGGATCACAGGACTTAATGCCCGGACTTGTGTGGTCATGGAGTCTTTTTGAGCACCTGATCTTATCCCACCTCAAGGACATTATAGACGCTCTTCTGGATCCCGTACAGCCATAAAGATGGCCCTACACTTCATCCTCCAGCATCTGGACTCCCCAGGATCCTATGCTAGGATACTGTTTGTGGACTTCAGCTCTGCCTTCAATACAGTCGTTCCAGATCTGCACCAAGACAAGCTATTCCAGCTGAACGTGCCTGATTCTATGTGCCGGTGGACTTCCTGAATGACAGACAGCGGTTTGTGAGGGTGGGGAAGCATGTCTCTGACTCCTGGACCTTTAGCACTGGATCTCCCCAAGGCTGCATCCTTTATCCTCTGTTATTCTGACTGTATTTCAACAGCTGCACATCTGGACATCAGTCTGTCAAACTCCTGAATTTCGCAGATAACACCACCCTCATCTGCTTCATCTCTGATAGAGTCTATTAGGCCTACAGGAGTAGGATAGACCGCTGGTGTCTTGGGACAGCATGAACATTCTGGAGCATGATAGTGGATTTCCGGCTGCAGCCCCGTGCCCCCTGTCATTCTCTGCAGCACTCCGGTGACCTTTGTCAAGTCCTTTAGCTTCTTGGGCACCACCATCACCCATGAGCACAAGTGAAAGTGGAACATCAGCTCCCTCACCTAGAAGCCTCAGCAGAGACTATACTTTTTGCTGCATCTTTCACCTCCCTTCAAAGATGTTGGTGAACTTCTTTGCTGCCATCATTAAATCCATTCTCACATCCTCCATCACAATCTGCTTTGCTGCACCCATGACCATGGAAGCAAAGCTGAAGAACGTCATTTACTATCCTGAGAAGGTGATCGGCTGCAGACATGAACTATTTCAGCCCCTCCCCTCTAGCAATAGGCTCCTGTCCATCAGGACCAAGACCTCATGCCACAAGAACAGTTTTTTTCCCCACTGCAGTCAGCCTGCTGAACAGTGCTGCATATTTTATATTTTAGATTCTGTTTTTGTACTTTTTACCAAGACAAATTCTTAGTACTGTAAAGTACTAGGAATTTATTTCTGATTCTGACAATTATCCAGAAATGGAAGGAATCTGGGCACACTAAGCATCTTCCAACAAGTGAAAGACCAAGAAAAATAAGGGGAAAACAGTGCTTGGGAACTAAGTAAGAATCCAAATCAAACAGCAGTGGATCTGACAAGGTCCTTTGAGACAGCTGGAATAAAAGCCCACATCTCCACGGTCTAGCATAATTTGCTGGAAGTCTGTATTTTTTGGGATAAAAGCACACAGAAATTCATTGCTTCCTTCTAGACATAAGGCAGCATGCTTGGAGTATGTTAAGGAGCATGTGAACAAACCAAATGAGGTTTTGGAACAAGTTTATGTGGTATGATGAGAGACCAAAGTGGATTAATTCGGTCATAATTTGCACAGGTATACATGGCTAGAAAAAACTCTGCTTATGAGGAGAGCAACATTATTCCCACAGTCAAATACGGTGGAAGCTCACTGATGTTTTGGAGGTGTGTGTCTGCATGAAGCAATCTACCTCTGCATAAAGTGGAATAAAAAATGAATTAGCCAAATGTAAGATTTTAAAGCATCGATCAGAAAGCTAAAACTGAAGTGTTATTGGAAGTTGTAACAAGACCACTAGGCAAAGGAAAGCTTAAAAAAATAAAGTAAATGTTTAGTCTGGAGTAATATTTAGTCTGTAATGATATTTGTCTGAAATGAAACATTGAAAACCGTTGGACAGACAACCAAGTTATCTGGTACACTTGGAACAATTAGGAAGTATTAGAGAACATTTCATAAAGGTGATGCAAACCTTTGATATCATTATCTACTATAATAATATAGTTATTTTATTATAATGGTCTTTTTATACACTGACAGTTTTCATAACCTCTGATGATGAAGGAACACTTGTACTAGCTGACTTGTACTGCACAAAATATTTTGTAGATGGACAAAGTAAGCTGAAGAAAAGAACCCTGGGGGACCGTAGCGCAGACGCAATGATGGAGACATTGAAGCTGTGTAGTATGCTACCTTAACACCTTCCAGTTTGCCCAGACCGTTATTACTGAGCCAGCTGAGAAATGTACCTCAGGGGCCAAGGTCAGAACACGCAGACACGTCAAGCAGGATTAAATTGGAGCAGTAGGCCACAGCTGTTGCAGTCAGGCAATCTATGATCGTAAGGAGAGCTATTTCAGTAGAATGTCACTCCTAAAGCCATTTGGTGGTAAAGAAGTTGTTAGAAGATAGAATATCTGAGATTTGGTTAAAAACACATTCAAGAGTTTTGTCCAGAAATCGAGGGAGAAGGACTGGTCTGTGATTCTCCTCAAGTGATGGGTTGAGTGTTAGCTCTTTAAAGCAGTGGCTGACTCAGGGCAACTTAAATGTGGTGGGGAAAGTGCCTGTTGTAAGCATTTTCTTTGAGCTACGTTTGGACCATTTGACTCAGGCACTGTTAATATGGTTACTGGCACCTACTTTATGGTTCAGTAATAATACTTTTTTGGTTGCCCTTAATTTGATGGCTGACAACAATCATTACTGTGTCATGACAAATGACTGGATGAAAGGATCCCCATGAATGTTGTCATTGTTCGTGCAATTTGTCTAATTATCGATTGTGAGTGTTTATGTATATTATGGTTAATATGACACCCAGTGTCTACCGTCATTGTGACACGGCACAATTCCTATCTAAGTACCCTGACCTTACCCATCACAACTAAATGCCTGCCCTAACCCTGATTTGAACTTAAGTCTAACCTAAACCTAAAATTGAGTGTTAATTCTTATGAAGATTTTTTTATGTTGTAAGAACTGTAAAAATAGTATTGAAATACAATTTGTAATAAAGTTTTTTACACGTGCACAATAAGCAAACACACACACACACAAATATCAAACAGATTTTTTTGTAATAACTTTAGTGATCTCTCTCTCTGTGGCAGGTGATAGTTGTGTGGAGTATTAATGTGGGCTCACACTCATGTTTCTGGGCACTTTGAGCATAGTGCTTCAAATGCAGCTTATCAATAAGCTGATCCACCGTTGAGCGTGCATTACAGATCACACTGTTCATTATTTAGTTTGAACTATCAGTTCACAGATGGGCTCTAAATGGAATTGGGAGTGACCTGCACAATACAGATGATTCATTCTTCTGTACATCTTTACAGAAGCATCAGCATTTATCTCTTGAGCATTTAAGCTGCCAACATGTATAAAATATTATCCCCACCCACCGTTAGTAATATGTTCTGTGGCTTAGAAATACCAGAAAATTTAAAAATGAATGTATTTAATTGTAACAGTAGAACAGTGGAACTGTGCCTGTCACCTCACAGCAACATAGGCACGTTGTGCGTTCGAACCCAATGGCCGGGTGCCTGTGTGCATTGGCAGCAGAAGAGACTTTCAGTGGGAACTGTCTGGGAACTGCATGCTGGCCAAAGTACTTTAAGTGTGCTAGTGTTGTAATGTTAACCACTCCAACTTCCCAGACATGTTGTATATACAAGAGCATAAGTAACACATTTTGACCAATATTTAAATGAATTTGCATAATTTTTTTTCATACAGATGATCTCCAGAGGATGTATGTGTGATTGAAGACCTTCCTTCAAGGTTTTCTACCATTTGTTTCAGCAATCTTAGTTTTCCGGTGTACCCTCAAACACATCCTGTCAACTTGCCAAACAGGTTGCAGATTGTGAGCATGATTATACCGGCTAAACATCAGCATGTTGACACTGTCACAATAGGACTCATTCTCACTGTGCACACACAGATCTGTACTTAAACGATGTAATTATTGGTTCACAAACAGATTAAAAAATTAATAATAGTGTTTTTGTACTTGCGTTTACTGTCTTAGAAAATGTAAGTGCACACATTTGAACTAAATGTGTAGCATATTAAAACTTTAATTAAGAAAGGCTTTAATAGACAACATTTAAATCTGTGAATTTACTAATGCATTGGACAAACAGAATAAATAGAAATTCTAAATAAAATATTCAGTGGAGAATATGAGATGTACAAATGGAAAAGTTATGGTTTCATTTTTTATTAAGTTATTAATAACTTGGCCAATACACAAATGTACTTGCAAACATCATCTTACAGTTTTGGAATAACAAATGAATCTACATGTCAGAGATTTAAACTTGTTTAAGATGTAAAAGTAATAGAGCTGTAGAGAAAGATGTAATAGACAAAAATTAGCAGCTTTCATATATCTAGTGTGACTTTAAGTCTTTTCCCAAGTGGCTTCTTTGTAATTTAAAGACTCTAGTTTCATTGTCTGTCCCCATATATACACTGTAATTCTTAGTGAAAAGTGAGGGCCGAGGAGGGTTTAATGCAGATTGAAACCGTATAAAAATTAGTGATAACAGTGAGGGGTTTGTTTATTTTGTGTTGTACTGCAATAGTTAGTAGAACACAATTGGGTTGGTTCCCCAGGGATCTCAGTGCATGCTACAAAGAAGCTTGATTACAAAGCAGAAAGCTGAACTGGTGGCAGGGACTGTGGAAACTATTTCTGCCCAAGCAGATCTACAAAATCACACTCCGTCTCTCTCTAAGTGTCTAGGCCATATGGGAGCCATTATTCTTGTCCTGTTAGTGGACTGCGGGCAGGGAGGAAGTTGCCAGCGGAGCACCAATGGGTAAACCCCACCAGGCTTGGCCTTGATCAGACCCTCATTATTATCTGACGGCCGGATCAAGTAACTGGAGAAAAAATTGGGCAAAGAAGTATACACACACACACACACACACACACACACTTTATCTCATAATTTTACACACAAAGCAGCATTTGATGTGGTGAAACCTCATTTTCTAGTTGGCCAAATGACGGCACACTGCACTGACTGCATGACAAAGTGCTGTATTTGTGCGTGTGTCTGCAAGTTGGTGTGCCCACCCCCCACCCCCACAATGGCAGTTTCTAATGAATAACAGAAAGCATGAAGACAGACAAAGGAAAGGCAGCTGCTGTACTGTAAAACCTTCCCCTCCTCTGCT
The DNA here is from genome assembly GCF_033026475.1 of Channa argus. NCBI lineage: Eukaryota > Metazoa > Chordata > Actinopteri > Anabantiformes > Channidae > Channa > Channa argus. Next base: position 293,932 of record NC_090198.1, read on the forward strand.
TCCTGCCAGATGTTGGTTTGGATGAACTGTAATAAGATTTTCATTGGTTGTTGAATCCAGCAGGGAATTTTTTTGAGCTTAATACATATTTGTGTATAAAATGTTTTATAGGAGAAAAAACTGAAATATATGTTCCAGCCTCACAAAGAATCCACGTCATGGGATCATCACATGGGATCTCAGCCACAATGTACCTTGATATTACCAGCAGATGGCACCAAAGTCAAATGCACAATGGATTTTAAACCACATATTTTTTTTATGGCTCACTGGGTGAAAGGATTTTACATAATTTTGGCCTATAAAGAGAGAGAATTATGATCCAATATTGCAGTTCTCCTCGGTTCTTTAGCCACTTTTAGATCACTTTTTTGTTTTTCATCCTCCCGCAGTTGTTGGTTTCATGCCGTGTCAAAGTGTCCTTGAGCAAGTCACTGAAACCCAACTTTGTTGCTGCCGGTGAGTGTTGGCCAGTTTCATAGTAGCTCCCCCATCAGAGTGTGTGTGTGAGTGTGTGAGATTGTGAGTGCGAATGGGAGAATAAGTAGAAGTGTAAAGCGCTTTGAGTGCCAAAAGGTAGAAAAGCGCTAAAGAAGTGCAGACCATTTACCATTTAGCTGTTTATACTAAATACATTGATCAACCATATTGTATACTAACTGCCCAGCATCAAACAATTGACTAGCTCGTGCACGTAGTATACTATGGGTGGAAACCAAAGACTCTAAATTAGTCAAAATGTTCTGATGCGTCATAGACCTTGTTTATTTTGTTCATAAAAACACATCATTTAGAAAAACCTGTCTACTAGGTGCCATATCTTAAATTTACCTTGGGGAAATAAAGTATCTATCTAGTATATTTCTTCATTCAAAAATATGTAGTTGACATATCATTAAGAGTTTAAGATCAAGTGTATTGGAATGGCAAAATATGTAATCCATTACTCTGTAAGTGAGTTTGAGTGGTTTTTGGAAAACAACATGGGTCTATAGCAAAGATAAAGAAAGATAATACAGGTGACTGGTGGTCAACTAACCAAATGTGAGTATAGAATTTTCCATGTTGGTTTTAGCGTCTGATGATTGTGGACCATACAATTAATTTAGAATATAAGTTAAATTATTAAGTCAAGTTAATATAACGTTCTGCATGCCTGATGAAGAAATGAAAGCTAAAACCTTTGGTGAGGGAAGTATGGCCCACTTAAGAAGAGTTGTGAGTTTTAATATTGACAGATTTGCTTTGAGACCCACGCTGGACTGCACCTTACTGTGCCTGTGTTTTTTTCAAACAGGAAATTTATTGTGTCTCTGCTGTTAAAATTTTTTTTGATTTTTGAAACATTTGATGTTTGTATATTTCCCCTGGAAAAACTGAATTTATTGGAGCTAACAAAGTCTAAACTACCTTAACAAAAGGCCTCTGTTAATTTCTCTTCAGTGTTTTCAATTAGTACCATACACCCAGCTACTATTGGGATTTATCAGTGATTGCAGTACACAGCCACCTTGATGGATAATGGTCTGCATTTACACTTTACACTTTACATTGCTTCTTATCCACCCATTCGCACCTACAATCTCACACACACACACATACAGGGTTGTTCAAAATAATAGCAGTACAATATGACTAACCAGAAAAATCAAGGTTTTTTATATATTTTTTATTGCTACAATGTGGCAAACAAGTTACCAGTAGGTGCGGTAGATTCTCAGAAATCTAAAAAGACCCAGCATTCATGATATACACACTCCTAAGGCTGTGCAATTGGGCAATTAGATGAAAGGGTTGTGTTCAAAAAAATAGCAGTGTGGCATTCAATCACTGAGGTCATCAATTTTGTGAAAAAACAGGTGTGAACCAGGTGGTTTGATTAAAAAGTTGATTGGAGTGGGGAAAACCTATAAAGAGGTGCAAAAAATTATAGGCTGTTCCGATAAAATGGAGAGATAAACCAGAGAGACATGGAAGAAAACGGAAGACAGCCATCAAAATGGATTGAAGAATAACCAGATTGGCAAAGGCTCAGCCAATGATCAGCTACAGGATGATCAAAGACAGTCTGGCGTTACCTGTAAGTACTGTGACAGTTAGAAGACGTCTGTGTGAAGTTAATCTATTTTCAAGAATCTCTCGTAAAGTCCCTCTGTTAAAAATGTGCAGAAGAGGTTAGAATTTGCCAAGGAACACATCAACTGGCCTAAAGAGAAATGGAGGAACATTTTGTGGACTGATGAGAGTAAAATTGTTCTTTTTGGGTCCAAGGGCCACAAACAGTTTGTGAGACGACCCCCAAACTCTGAATTCAAGCCACAGTACACAGTGAAGACAGTGAAGCCTGGTGGTGAAAGCATCATGATATGGGCATGTTTCTCCTACTATGCTGTTGGGCCTATTTATCGCATACCAGGGATCATGGATCAGTTTGCATATGATGTATATAATTTATAATACTGGAAGAAGTCATGTTGCCTTATGCTGAAGAGGACATACCCTTGAAATGGTTGTTTCAACAAGACAATGACCACAAACACACTAGTAAACGAACAAAGTCTTGGTTCCAAACCAACAAAATTAATGTTATGGAGTCGCGTTTTCTGAGAATCTACTGCACCTACTTGTAACTTGTTTGCCACGTAGCAATAAAAAATAGATCCTAAAAACCTGGATTATTCTGGTTAGTCACACTGTACTGCTATTATTTTGAACAACCGTGTACACACACACCGCTGGTGGATCAACTAAGTTGGGGTTCAGTGTCTTGCTCAAGGACACTTCAACATGTGACCGGAGGACCCGGGGATCAAACCAACAACTGCGAGATTGGTTGACGTCTGCTCTAGGACCACTCTACCTTCCTGCGCCACAGTCGCTCCACAACTGATGGTGTTTGATGGTGAACTTACCAAGGCCAACAGATTATCACAGAAGTTAATATGTGGTGCTGTCTGAAGAGATGCAACCACAACCCAAGTCATCCAAGAAAAAAATTACTGAGAAAAGTGAAACGAATGATGCTGATTCAACACTGGGCGACTTTATGAAAACATTTGCTTTTCATTAGGCTCCTATCAGCATGCCAGCAGTTGCTTATGACCCAGATCTTTAGAACTCACCAAATGAACACTTTTACTGATGTCAACCTCACCAGGGTAATGGCAGAGGCCAGCTGAGTTCAAATTGCAGCGCACAGAGAATGTCTCTGTAAAACACCCCGTACATCACTGCCAAAGTATGTTTTGACTTCTATTTTGGAATTGTGTTGTTTCAAAATCAATTTGTCTCTATTTTTTTCTGCTTAAAAAAAGAACATAGCTTTTTGAAGTTGTTCCTCCTTCTGATTTATGGTCAGTAGCTTGATCTACATATTTGTTTAATTGAAACAAGCCATGCGTGGAAACTCAGTGTGGCAGAGCAGGGAGAAGGAGTGCAGATTCATTAAGAACATTTGGTTATTGCCTTGAATTTGAGTTTCAGGTTACCAAAGGCAGGTGACCTTCCTTCCTTTCTATTTTTTGTTGAGTATAGTGCGACTGTTGTCATGTATTGACCTATCTTAGTTGAGTACAATGCTGCTGTTAATGAAGATATTTGTCAAATGTTAGTAATTATGTGAATAGAAATTTGTGTGTCTGTGCGTATGTGAGGAAGAAAAGGATGATTCACGAGCATCAGAAAGCTTCAGTTGTCCTTGACACAGTTTCCAGTCCCAGTTGAACCCAGCTGGAATCCCACAGCCATTAAGCATTCTCCACCGCATCAGTCCTCTGCTCTCCCCTCAGAAATGTATTGACCACCCTCCTCCCTTGCTTTTTCCATTACTCTCTCTCTCTGTTTAGGTGTGCCAGCTACTGCCTCTCATTCTGGCTTATATAGACTTTTCTTTTGCGCCTTTTCTCCTAAATTGTTGTCTTGGGTCTTTAAAGAAAATGTGTGGCTGGAAGAGCGAGGTAGCAAGAATAGGAAGAGGGATTTCCCTTTTAAGGCCTTTACAGTTACTGGGTGCCACTTTATTTACATGCAGACCTCCAAACCTTACACAATGAGCAAGAGGTTAGCTTCTCCAGTGTGCTGCATACAGTTAGATCATTGTCTTGCTGCATGACAAAGCTCCTCCCAATTCAATTTGATGCATTTCTCAGTAAATTTGCAGACAATATGTTTCTGTCTACCTCTGAATTTATTCTGCTGCTACCATTCATCAGTTTAAGTTAAATCATCAATAAAGAATTATAAACAGATTCTATTAACAGGCAGTAATCATTCTCACAGGGCAGGCGAAAGTCTCGTGTTCCTCTACTTTGTCACTTAAAATTTCACTGATCTGATGTAACAGATTCCATCTTCTCTGTCGCCATTACAGTAATTTTTGAGCAGCTATACCAACTTATTACAAAGAAATAAATTGTAAGTTCTTTACCAAAATGATTTGAAAACACCAGTTTGGTTGCACATTGTTTTCAGCTGCAAACAGCATTTTTTAGATTTAGCTAGATACTTTCAGACAGTGAGCTGTTCCCCCTGCATCTCCCTCCCGATGATGTCAGTGTTCTGTAATTTGAGTGGGCAGCAGCAAGTCAAAATCCAGCTACTAACAGCCACGTCTGATCTAATAACATGTACTTTAGGTTACAGGCTGCTGCTGTTCTCCTTCTTTAATCTTATCATGTAGTCAGCAGAGCTGTTTTGTAAAGCCTATGCGATGACTTGCAGAGGAAGTTTGGCGAGCAGATGTCAAAAACATAAACAGGACAGATAATCAAAGCTGATATTTTTGTGTATGTATGTGTTAAGTCATTGCTGGTTATGTGAAGTACTATCCAACAAATTCAAATACCAGTAACATTTTCCTCTGGTTTCTGTGGTTACCATGGCTACACAACAACTTACAGGGAAAATGAAAAAACTCTCCTATTGGCAGTCCCACTGAAAATGGTGATGATGGTGGCAGCAACAACCTTTCAGTGTCGAAACATAACTTTAACATAACTGGCTACACATTGTAGTAAATGCATGCAGTAAACACATGTACAACAAAATCCATCTAGTGAGAGAGTGTAGTTGTATAGCATACACAATTGTGAACAAAACTTTACACATCACGCATGTAATGGCAATATTAGCCTTTAAATGGTTTCTTTGAACAGTTTTTTTTCTTTTTTTTTTTTTTTTTCTTTCAAAATTATTTTGGTGCACATGGTTTATTTCATCTGGGGTTTTCTCACGTCACTACAGGGTTAAAATTATTTATACAGGGCCAAGACTACAAAGCCCACCTTGGTTAAATTTGGTTACATGTTCCTTATGAAGTTTTACCTTTAGCAGGTGATTTTGGTAGCCATCAACAAGCATAACCCCAATTCTGGTTGGATAGTTTCCACTCTTTTTGGCAGAATTGTTGAAGTTCCATTAAATGTTATGATTTTTGTGCCACCAATCTTTGGAAATACCATTTCAGGGGTCCACCCTGGAAAGGTCTTCTGTCTATCAGGATCAACACAGAGAGAGAGACACACAGACGGACAACCATTCACACTAACATTCACACTTTCACGCCAGTAGGCTGGAGGTATTGTAGACATGGATGAGGGTGTTAAGGTAGGACAAAGCTGTTGAGTTGACCACTCTGTAGGCGAGAGTCATAGCTGTGAACCAGCTGCTAGAAGCCAGTACAGAGATCTAGGAGTAGTGTAACATGTCTAATTTTTGGCTGATCAAAAATTTACATTTACATTTAGTACACTTATCCAAAGCAACTTACAAGTGAGGTATAAGGCAAGCAAAATTCTAAGTCAAGGAGAAAACATCAAAGCAAAGTCCTATCAGAAAAGTGTTCACAATTAATGAGATGCAAGTGCGAGAAAGAGCAAAAAGGAAGTTTTTTTTTGTTTTGTTTTTAATAGATTTAAGTGCATAGGAAGATGCGGAAGAGTTCTGTTTTCAGCAGTTTTTTGAATATTGGTCTGCTGAGCGTTTGGTAGCTCGTTCCACCATTATGGGATCACTGCGCTAAAAAGTTTTGCTTGGTGTCTTCTGTGCGGTGCTGGAACCACCAGATGTCGTTCGTTGGCAGATCGCAGCGGGTGGGAAGGATTGTAGACTTGAATGAGTGAGTTGAGGTAAGCAGGAGCTGTTGAGTTAACCACCCTGTGAGCAAGAGACAGAGCTTTGAACCTGATGCGAGCAGCTACAGGAAGCCAGTGTAGAGATCTAAAAAGTGGTGTGACATGGGTCTTTTTTTGGCTGATTAAAAATGAGGTGAGCTGCTGCATTTTGGATCATCTGCAAGCGACAAACTGAAAGCCATTTTTGGGGGTTGTAGGGGCAAGGCATCTCTCGTAATCCTGATCTTCAATCCAGAGATGTGATTCCAATATATTAATTTAAGAAAGATTGTCTACATTTAGTGGGACATAAACCTGAGTACCATCAGCTTAACAGTGAATTGTAAGTCCATAATTACAAATTATGTTGCATGTATTTTGTTATTATGTTGTATGTAGGGGAAATCCATTCTTGTCCCTTTTTAGGTTATCTGTTCATGGCAGTTGTGAAGAAAGAAAACCCTTTTATTGAACCTTCTTGTAGATCTTGTGACCCCAGGTTCCACTATCTTCTACATTCCTTTCGGCCTTACAACAACAAAGTGCCTATGGCCATCTTAAGCAGTCTTCTAAACATGACGCACCCTGTGACTTCTTGTCCCCTCTGTGACCTCTTCAATTAACCACTTTGTTTGCCTGTTTGCTAATTCTAACCATATGACTAAATTTACTCTATTCCCCCAAATTGTCACAGGTATTGAAAAGGCCTAAATATGTTATTATTGGACAAGTGTAATGACAGTTGAATTGAGACAATTTTCTCTAATATCTTTGAGGGGAATGGTAGATTGGAAGCAGGTTAATGATTATCTAAATTAGCAGGATCAAGGCAAGGTTTCTTAAAGCTTAACAACAGCAAATAGTGCAGATTTTAATTTATGCCATTTGGGCTTCTGACTCTTTAGATTCTTTGAGAATGTTTATACAATGCATATATCATCTTTAAAGCAAGGCATGGCTTCTCATGATTTTCTGGTTTTAGTGGTGCAATGTGGTCAAGATTAGCAAAATATCTAAATCCATTGTAATCTTCTACCTGAATCGGTTGCAGTAATAAAAGATAGAAGGGTTATAACAAGTTGTTTACTAAGATGATTATTGTTAAACTACTTAATGATACAGTGGTGATGTGGTGATGGGGTTAGAAATAGAGCTATTGTTAGAAGACACTGTGGCAATAAAAGTAAAAAGTCAATGACCAGATAAAATTTATGAGTTTTAAGAGACAGTAACCTCAGAGCTTGCAATAGCATAAGATAAATCAAATCAAGAGCATTTCCATAATAGGTTGGTTTATGTACCAGCTGGGTAAAACCAGCTGAGGGTCAGTGAGGGTTTGAAAGCTATACTGGGGAGTTAGGATGAAAATTAACCCATTATGATAATAATGTCACCAGACATGAAGTTTCCAAATTCATGTAGAGATAATAAATAAAGCCCAAGCGATCTGCAGTGTAAAGCACCAAAATAGAATGTTAAAAACTAAAGCCTTGGATGAAGGACTTTGCTGCCTGGGGAAATGATCTTAAGACTAGAGCTTCAAATGATTTGAAATGAACATTAGTAAAACAAGTCAATAACTTCTCTCTTCCTCTAGTTGTAAGCACAGTTCTACAGATCACCAGTGTTAGACAAACTACAAAAATGCTGCGGTGAAAATTCAGCGCACTGTAACAGATTGTATTTGAATATTCTTAAATGTTATGTGAATTACTGAGATTAGTTTTTATTCATCACAGGCTGCGGTCATGTGTTACTGTGCTGTTTTGGTTTTGGTGTCAGATCAGCTGGAGCAGCTCCTCTTTTCTCATCTCGGCATCGACTGTAGTGTCTTTTCCACAAATGATTTCTAAAAATATATATTTTTGCAGTTATTTTCCTTATAGTAGTATATTAGAATTCACTTAAAAGGGTCTTTCTCTTCTCCTGAAGTGATCACAGTTTACATGGCAGCCTCTAAGATGACAGGACTTAGCTGAACATGGACTAAGTTTGAGTAAATCATTTTATCAGTCTAAACTCAGTCTATAAATTTGCCCCTGAGATCCGAGCTTGGAAGATAAAGGGTGGTGTCACCTGTTGGCTAAACTACAGCAACCGCCTCACACTGCTGTTAATAAGCTCTTCTTTATCAGACTATTTAGTTTTTATGTACATTGTATATGCTGATTGGTTGTATCCTGGTGTCTAGGTTTGTTAGATCACCTGTTACGAAATCAATTGGCATTTTGTAAAAGCAGAAAGGCAGAAAAAAAACTTAATCACCATGGAATCCAACCATATTTGAATACAACTATCACAAAGTGGCCTGTAGAGTCTAAGTTTTAAAAATACACAAGAACAGTTATTTTAAACTAATCTAATCTTGAAAACTAATCTGAAGCTTTTTTGTACAGAATGATCTCTGGTTAATAAACTACCAGCGCAATCTGCTGCTTGTTTTAATGATCATGTATTGGTAACTAACCAGACACGGGAGAGGTGGGGGACCCTTTTCCAATTGAGATGGACATGAACACAGATTTAAAGGCTTTAAAAATACTGTCCGGTCTCAGTTTAGGACATATTTAATAATAATTTTAATTAATGAATTAATTAATTAAATAATAATAATAATAATAATCAGTTAATGAAGTTCCCGCTGTTCTGTGTGGATCAGTGTTTCAAATTTATTTAATGGCAAATTCCCTTAAACAAACTGGGCAGGGGGAGGGTAACCATGGAAATGGTCAACCGGCCTGGTTCTACTATTGTTTAGAGACCGATGAAATCCACTGCACTGCTCTGTTGTTGTGTCAGAAATAATAAAAAAAAGTAGAAAACTATTTAAATTTGGACAAGAAGCAGATTTACTAAAACCAGAGTTTCTGCTTGCAAGAGACAATAAGCATAGTTTTAACTGGAATCAGCTAAACCTCCCCCACCTTACATGTGTTTGTTACAGCAGCTCCTGTTCACGGCTGAGGAGACGATCACTGTGTTTTCCTGTATGTACACAGGAAAATCACCAAGGTTAAATTAACATTTCAGAATTGTAAATGTAACGCTAGTGTTTTTGCTGTGTACCTGTATACTTGGTTTGATGAGTCAAAGACTAACTGCTGTTTTTCAGGGAAACTAATCTCACGTGATCAGGCTGAATGTGCGCTGTCATTAGGATCTATAAGAGACTATTTCAACTGGTCATAGTGAGTGTCTGAAAACAGACACAGGCAGCAGCTGTTAAACCTCCTCTGTTCTTTAAGTTGGAGGAAAAACACAAACACAAATACGGAAACTGTACTACTGTAACACTGAATACACCCAATCTCCTTAAATCTATCTTCGTGAACAGATTCCATTTATTCTCTCTCCTCCTGTTTCTGTAAGCACACATATTAATGCATATATAACCACACCATGTCATATTATTCATCTGTTATACCAGTAAACTATTTAAGTTGCGGTTTATCTTCTATTTTCTAATCACATTTTTCTTGTTTAATGTGAATATAATGAGAGTAAAACAATTCACATTATCAAATAAATTTCCCCTTTGTCCTTCATGGTTTTTTCCATGGGTGGAAAATATTTCTTGACTCCACCCAGTCTCATTCAGCTGAATATTTAGTGCATTATCAAAATAACTTCAGCCTGATGAAGATTAAAAAACACCAACAGGCTGCAGTAATTCCCAGGTAAAACCAGTTTTTACTTTTTCATGTCGTTTTTTTCAACTCTAATGGATAAGGCATTAGAGATGATCTACAGAAGCCAAGACAGTCGCTTGGATTTTGCTAAATTGTCTCGTTATCACAAGAAAACCAACTTTGTTTTACCTAAGAAATTATCTTGTTATCATGAGATACTATTCTTGGCTTTCGTATTTGACCATGTGTTGTCGTCAGAAAATCCCTCCTGATCTTCCAGCCTTCTTGCAGTGGGTCTGCTCAGTTTTTATGTACCATAAGGCAATTTTTGGTACAGTTCATGTGCGTTTTACTGTCAGTTAAAGTGGTTGACATAATCTTGTTAAAGTGTTGTCTTGTATGTAACCTTTCTGATCATCATCAGAGCAGAGGTGCTAAGGTCCCACTATGTTCCCAGTTTTTAGCTATTTCGAATAGTGTTATTAGAACCAAAAAAGGCCAGAATTGTAAGACAATATTTTAATTCACAAGGTTTAATAGACCAGTATTATTCTACTACAAAAAATTATTTTTATTAGTTGTACACCACATGATAATCCTGTGATTATATAATGCCAATGTGTTGTTTTTGATGTGATTAATATTGTTGTTAGGGCCACTTAGTGCACATATGGTGTGTTTACAAACTTGGAAAATCAGGTGTTTGTGTTGTTATACAGGGTTTCACACACGTCCTGAAACAACTCTGATAGTATTAGTGGGAGTATGTGTATTATTGGTAGTGCTGGTGAGTGATTGCCCTGGAGTCTTCTGTCACAACATGTTCCTTCTGTATGTAAAGCTTTTGCTAATCAGTAGGAGAAAACTCCAAATGCAGGCTTTAGGTGGGTCACCTCTGAGCAGTGTAAAGTTAGAAAGTCACTGGCCTATATAGACATCTAGCTGTGTGTGTGTGTGTGAGTGTGTAAAAGGGCAGGAGGGAGGGTACCTACATTCCCTGCTAACCTATATTGTTTTGCATTTGTACAGCTGTGATCTAGTCTCAGGCACTGATCTAGGTCCCTCCTGACCTTGTCCCACAGAATCACAGACATTCCAGTGTGATGAGCCAAAATAAGCATGTTCATGGCAAGCTCCCACTCTGTCTTCTCCACGGTTCAGTATGAGCACTGCTGGCTGGCTGCCCTTATTCTTCCATACGTTCCGGGCATGCTGGCAGCAGTATAACACAGCCAATAGATGGTGTGAGCGAGCAGCATTAGTGAACTGGATATAACACTTCAGAGAAGAGCAGAGAACAAAGGCTGAGTCTGGCATCTAACACAGATAAAGACACTGAGGGAGCAGTGTTTACTGATGTGATCTAAACACAGATCTGTACCAGTGATGTCATGTCACATTCAACAATTACAGTAGATAGATAGATAGTGGTTTCACTGAACCGCGTTGTCAGTAAATGTAATAAATTATTGCTATAAAACTATGGCTATAGACATTAAAGAATGGCTTTTTTAATTGTAAAAGCAAATTTGACCTTGACATTGAACAATATTATATGTAGCTACGCTATCTAGAGTCACGGGTAGAAAGTAACTGTTTTTATATTTCAATTCTGCTACGGTTAAGAGGGTTATGTTGTAATCTACTACACTACTTTGATAATGTTTATACAGTGCATCCACGTTTCTTTGTGTGTTTCTGTTTGGATTTGTTTTTGTTACATAAACAGTGTCATGGTGAAAAGTTATGTTGTTGTTCATCTGAGATTGTATTTGCATAACACTAAGACTAAAGACTCTACAATCAGATAATTTTTATTGTTTTTATACAATAATACACGTGATTAAACGAGGGGGCACTAACGTTTGCACATGAATGTATATGCAGACGATTCAACAACCACTTCAGTGAAAAAGGATCCACTGTTTTGAACTGTAAAAGTAATGCACTTGCTTTGTTTTTTGTGATTCAGACTGTTGTTAGATCAATCATCAGATAAACTTGGGAATACATTTTTGCATAGAACCTTTTTGTTCTCACTCATGTACATTGTGTAGGGACCAGCATGAACAAGAGCAGTGATTAGAAGAGGGCATCACTTGTTCTGTTCACTTGGGAACTGTTGTTTTAAGCCAGACTTGACAAATATAAACCTCTCATTTTCTGTAAATGGGCTCAGTAGCTGTTTGTCAGACAGCTGACAGCTCACCACATATCATTAGCAGAATGAAAATTCCATTGCATGATTTCTTGAAAATTACCATCAGTATTATGTTGTTGCTACATTTCTACAGCTTATATTAATATTGATTTTTTTTTTTGTATGAGAAACCCAGTTTTGCAATACAATTTGGGATTAGAAGCAGGGTTAATTCTGGATACACTGCCTGATCATATACTGCTCATTTTGGAGCAATGTTCCCCTGTTGTACAAAAGCATAAATATATATTGCTCAGGTTGCACTGGAATTTACAAAAAAGTGAGATGTGAGAGTATGTGAGTAGCACAAGCTAACAGGAAATAATGGAAAAACGTACAGCAGGACATTTCATTGGTGGATATAACGCTGTACTAAACTCTCCATAGGAAAACAAACAGGATTTAGGACTAAGGACAGGTGGTTGTAGAGCTGCAAAGTTGGTTTGGTTCTTGCATGCTGTTTTTTTTTAATCAACAGGGTGTCAACGGAAATGAAGCTGTTGCATAACAGCTTACTGCAGAAGGTCAGTGTCGACATGACCCTGCTGTGCAGTCAGAGTAGTTTTAGTACTAGTTACTGTTTAGTACACTATTACTGTTAATCATTGTGGCATTTCAAGACATTGTAAATGCCACATTAATGTGAAAGGGGATGCAGTGGTGTAAAACAACCACAGTTTTATAATGATAGCATGTAAACAAAACCCATTGGCACTGCACTTTCATAGGCTGCCCCTGCCTTTACGACACACCAAAACACAGTGGACTACCTATTATCGCACTAACATCTGGGTGTTGATTGCAGCTTGCCACCCTGTGACCTGACCCTCAACAGAGTTAATGTCTCCATAGTCTGCGTATTGGCTATGTAAACTACTCCAAGCTGGGGATTAGGATATGAAATATGTTTTTATAGCCAGTGTTACAACTAAGACTATTAACCATTTACATTCATGTGTAGGCCCATGATCAAATAGCATTAAATATGAAAACAGTGAATTTCTGATGACTTGTAAGTAGAACAGATGGGATGAGAAAGGTAAATGTTCTGATTTTTTTTTTTCAGGCTAAATGTATGAAAGTATACGTTTCATATAAGACTACGGCTAAAAATCTCCAATCACCAATATCAAGTTATGGACAAATTATTAGAGGCAATGTTTCTGTATCTCTATGTACATTGAACATTAGCAGTATGTTAACTGTTACATCTCTCAAGTCCTGATAGCCCTGTACAAATTAGAAATCCACCACTGTGGCCTAGGAAAGTACAACAGTAATCAACCAATCCGGCAGTTGTTAGTTCGATCCCTGGCTCCTCCAGTCACATGTCAAAGTGTCCTTGAGCAAAACACTGAACCCCAACTTAGTTGCTCCCCATAGCAGCTCCCCCATAGGTGTGTGTGTCTGTGTGATTGTGAGTGTGAATGGGTGGATGAGAAGCAGTGTAAAGCGCTTTGAGTGTCAATAACTAGAGAAGCACTATATAAGTGCAGAACATTTACATTTACACGCAACACAGGCAGATTGGCAAAAAAGAGTAGAGAAACACAGCTCATACACACCATACATGGTGCTGTTTTCTTTCTGTAAGTTGAAATGCATTTAGCTCTCTGGCCCATCACACAACTGTTTCCACATCATTGTGGCAACTGCTCACCTCTGATAACAGTGCTACATAATACCTGGGTAAAACCACACCTTTGCACATACTTGTGGTCCTGACAGCACTGTTCACTAGTCCTACCTATACCCACCTTTAAAAGTTGTTATAATTAGGGTATAATTTCTGTCTTCCATTATGACCCAAAGTGAACCACAGCGTCTCCAGCTGAGGCCCAGACTTTTGCTGCATGTCTTTTCCCAAAAAACAAAAACAACACTTCAGTGCGCAACAATAAAATCAGTCTCAGCTACAGCAAGTTTACAGGTTACTCCTTAGTCAGAGTGCAGATTACAAAGCATGCATCTCAGTAATTAGAGCTATTTGGAGGCTGAAATGTTGGTGATTGGGGAAAACTATATTCATCAGACCCCAGCTTTTGAAAGCAAAGGTGACTGATGTGAGTTTATGGGCTGCTTTGTATGTTGCCTGAACATGCATCAGATTCTGTTTGACATATGTTACTTTTGCAGCCACTTTAACATCTAAGTTTCTCTCTTTTTTTCCTCGTCACACATAGACAAACATACACTGGTTCATATTTCTATCCTTGTTATAACTTTCATTGAAATAATGTTAATTCATCCCAAAATGCTTGGTTAAATGCATGTGAGAAACGGCCTTCCTTTGGTAACACACTGGAAGTCTAACACTCATCTTGAGAGGTAGAAACTAAAAGAAGACACTGATATGTTTGAATTGAGTGTTGGCCAGTTTGGACTGGATTGAAACCACAGAGAAACTCTTGTAATAATTACATTAAACCACCTCCCTAGCTAGATTAATACTATATCTTAACAGAGCTTTGTTGTTTCCCATAACCCAGCAATTATTCAGTGGCTGCCACTGTGTGCCAGTACAAATATAAATCTTTCCATTATATGGGTTTCTAAGGACCTAATTTATGCATCCCTGTGCATGGCTCTTACTTTGGTCCTCACTCGTCTTTTATTTCCTCCTGATTATACATTGTTTATGTACATTATGGTTAGAATATGAAGAAGATTTTGAAAACACACAATATGCATTGATGTGAGGTCCTAAGTGCCTTTATTTTATCCCCACATGTTTTGTGTACATCTGTTGAAGTATTAATGTTTTATGAAGTGACAACCTGATGAAGGCCTTTAACCTAAATGTGTTAGTATTGGTCATGTAATATTTTATATAACCCATTTTTCCCAAAAATGCCTTTTTGGTGGATGTCATCTTGACCATGAATTCCAAAGAACATGTGTTTCTGCTAACTTTGCTAGTCTTTTCATTTATTTGACTCTTGTGAAATGCAATGTTCTGGACTTTTCCAGGACACATAAATATATTATGATGCAGATTCTTTTTTATTAGAGAAGGTGAAGGGAAAGCACATGGCATACGATAAATACAGGAGTCACACAAAGTGACATGATGTATTGAAATTTCTTGTGATATTGTTTTCACCCATATTTCCAAGCAGTAGTAATACAGTAATCCATGATCACCAGCCCTGCCACTGTATTCACAGTATCCTCACATCAAGGCTACATGTACATGTGCTCACACAAACACACTCAGGCTCTGTGAAGCTTAAGTGGGACTTTCCAGAGCAAAGGAAATTCCATAGGATGTTAAAAGAGAGCAGATTTCCGAGACTCTGGCCTTGTACTTAATAAAACATGATCCACACAGGACATTTAACAATTGCCAGCCCCACATTGAATTTATTGCTTTTCAGTCTGCTGCTTTTCCACCACTGCAGTGCTTCCTAAAACGGTCTTTTTTCCATAAGGTAACAAAAAGTAGAGCCTAATGTTCCCCATACTTGTCTCTCTCGTGTCTCTGTGATGCATTGCATTTACATTTCCTCTTGAACATTTATGTGTGAATCCCACTCCCATAACTGTTCCAGTTGTAGCCCTAATGGAAAAAAAAAAAAACATTCAGTACAAACACCTATTCAGTCTCTTCAGTCGGAACAATACTCCTGTTCGTATGTTGAGCTCTGCTGTGCTCTTGTGTAAGCTTTACAAATACACTCCACATTGTTTTATTACATTAATTAATCTGAGCTAGTATAACTGAATGTCATACTCCCTCACACTCATTACTAGATATTAATTCATACTAGATCAAACTTGGGTTTAGTGGTGGTCTCATTTACTTACTTTGCTTTTGTACTCATGTTCTGATACAAAAATATTAAATCAAAAAAGCACATTTGTTATATAATAATTAATCTAAATACATTTAATCTATATATTTTATTGAAGTGATAATTTAAGAATAAATACATTTATAGACAAAAAAGAGAGACCAAAGTGATCAATCTAAAGATAATAAATGATTATCAGAATATTGGCAGATACATCTCATATTTTAAACAACAATAATTTCAGCTGGATAATTTTCTTTAACTTTTAAATGATTCACTGATATTTCATAAACGCTGTAAACTATCAATACAATTGCTGTAATATCTATCTCTATATTTATCAACATTTATCTCGGTGACAAAGTTCCCTCAGCTCTGTAGCTCAGTGTTTGTACTCGTTTGTCAGTATGAGTGAACAAGTCTTCAAGGGCTGTACAGAGCTACTTAAACAGTTGAACAACAATAAATCAGGTAGACCCAGCCCAAGACTGGATAACCACCCCAGATACTCTACCTCCACTCGCATAACCAGATCTTATCAGTTATATTGTTTTAGGACTGAGTGCATACAGTCAGTCCAAAACCAAGTTAGTCCTACAAAAAAATCTAAAAATATCTAAAGAAAATTAAAAAATAAATGATTGAAGGTCACCAACAGTTTAGTAGTGGCTAAATGGAAGAGCTCCAAATTTGGAAGCAGACAAAGGTGCCAAGGTTCACATTTATTTTTGTTTATTCACTGTACCTGGATAGGAGTCTAATGCCATAAGCCATTTTAAGATTATAGTATCACAGCAAAATCAGTTCAGTAATAATAATATGCATGCATACACAGCAAAATGTGAATTTAGACCTTTTTCTTGGCTTCCTATGTCATTTTCTGTTAACTGTGTAGACTTGTTTGAACCCTACATGCTCAGTCTCGACGAGAACAACCCACACTTCTTTTATGTGAGCAGCCAGTCACAGGTATTGTATGAATATAAAAGACACAGGAATATCACAATGTGGCACATTTAGACAGACAAAATTAAGACAATCATTACTAAGAATTTAACACAGCATGATGTCAACTTTACTTTCTCTAAACACACTTTTTACTTGGTTACCTGCTTAAGACCTCACTGAAAGACAATAGCATTAACCCAGTTAAGTAGTAACTGTGGTGGAAAACTCCAAAAGGCTGTGCACCCATCTATGCAAATAATCTCTCACATATTAAATAAACAATGTAACTATGAGAAAGGAACACTGTGATTTGACAAATTTAAAACCTGGTCACATTCTTCTGCAGATCAAAGGCCCCGTGATATGTTTGTCTTGTAATATTCCTCACAGAGACTCTACTGGCTCTGCTGTAATGCTATGGTAGTTATTGTTTGTTATACTTGAGGAAAGGTGGTGATTTGTGTTCAAATAACTCTGTATAGAGTAAAGAATAAATAAAGAATGGTAGAATGGCAGGGATTTTCCTGTGTTATACAGTGTTATACACATGCACACAATGATTTGAAAATGGATTGAGGGGGTGTGCCTCAGTCCTTAAGTTTCATAAACAGTGTACAAGAAAGCAGAGTTCACCACTGTGCAATATCACGACAATGACATTTAACATTAAACCCTCCTATAATAACAGTTTTTTTGTTTGTTTGTAATTTTCTAGTTTCTACCTGTAATTATGGAAACAGATAAAGAGAACTATTTCAACTCGAATGACCATCACATCCCACAGAGCTCTGATCCTGGCCCTTCTATGCTTCAAGGTCCCAGCATGGGCCCTTTATAGATTTTCGTGGTGAAGAGTTTGAGGTTCAGCTTTTGATCTGAAAACTTTCACAAACAGGATGGGAAAAATCCTCTTTATATAACCAGAGTCACAGCCAACTGTACTGGTGGTTGGAGGAAATGTCTTTAGACTTGAGTCATCCTGAGCTCTGCAGTCAGACATAACCAGGCTTGGTCCCCTGGGTGTGTGTGTGGATTCAATTGAATTCAATTCAACTTTTCTTATATAGTGCCAATTCACAAGAAAGTCTGTGCTGCCACACATAAGAAGGGAATGGGTTGTCATTTTTGTCTTATCTGACTTACTGTTTGCTTTGTAAACGAACGTTCTAGCGAATAGTTCAGCAGTCGGGAGACAATTTTTCTTTCTAACTTTTCCATCAGTCCCTAAAGAAAATATGTCTGTAAGTAGGAAGTCTGTTAGATTTAACACTCATATTATTTGCTCGTCTTAAGATGGTTTAGTTTGGGGTTTTTGTAATGACTATATAACTTTTATGATGCTAATGGCAGTAGCATATCTATGGGATTTTCAGTGTATGTTAGCATCAGGCTAATTTCGAGTTGACTTTGAAGACTTTGAGGACGTGCATTGTCAAAGCATGAAAAAGGATGATGCTTGGCACGCAACCACAGGCTCAATGTCTGACCTTCACCAAGATACTGAGTTAGCACATCCCATAGTATACCCTGCTAACCAGGTTCGGATGGACAGTGGTGAAAGCACAATGCATGACATGAGGAAAGATGACACACAGTCAAAGGAAGAATACGACTCCGGCGAGTTGCCAGTTTGCATGCATCAAAGCACAATGATCCTATCACAAGCAAAAAGTTTATCCAGGACCACCCACCTTCGATAAAAGCATGAAAATCACCAAAGTCCATGTACTTGTGAGTACAAAGCACTACCATATAACACAGACTTTCACCCCAAACACCCCAATGAGACCAGTTCATTTGCTACAACCGACTTAGCTATTTAATATGTTGAGAGTTGGTAAGCTCTGGACTATTAAAGTTTGATGATAAGCCAGAGAATTACTGGATATAAGATATATTTTCTCAGTCTTTTTTTTTTTTTTTTGTCCTTTCGGCTTATCCCGTGAGTTCAGGGTCGCCACAGCGGATCATTGTCCGCATGTTCATTCGGCACAGTTGCTTGCGGAAGTGTAAATGGTTTAAAATCCTGTGCCATGATCTGTTTGGTCAAAATGTATCCATCTGGGCAGAAAGAAAAGGCTGTCAGAACCTATGTGGTTTTTGATGATCAGAGTAATAAGTCCCTGGCAAAGACTGAATTCTTTGACTTTGCTTTTCGGCATCAAGACAGATGCAGCTATATAATACGCTGAAAACCTGTTCAGGAGTTGTGAAGACCGCAGGAAGGCGAGCTAACTATTTTATTGTGGATTCGTTAGATGTCAGTATTCCCCTTCCCACATTGATTGAGTGCGATATGCTACCAGATGACAGGTCGGAACTCCCAACACCTGAAGTTGCTAGACACTACACTCACCTATAAAAGGTAGCAGACAACATACCAACTCTTTATACGAATGCAGCTATCCTTATCCTCCTTGGCCGAGAAATATTAAGAGTCCACAAATTCAGAACACTGTAACAGGCTGCACAACGCCCCTTATGTCCAGCGCCTCGATCTTGGCTGGGTGATAATAGGGGAAGTCTGTCTAGGAGGAGCTCACTTGCCAGCCAACATCAACAGGTACAAGACCTGTGTGTTGAGCAATGGTCAAACATATCTCTTTGATCCCTGTAACAACGGTCTCCACATTAAGGAGAAGGTAAATACACCAGCCTCTTACACTCGTTCGCCAACATTACAGTCTAACATTACCAACATTATTGAGTCAGACCAAACTGATAGTCATTGCAGAGTATTGTTCAGAAGAACAGCCCATGAGGATATACCTACCATCTGAGGGACCAATTACCATCTCTGGAAATTCTGGACAAGGAGATGTTTTTGGATGAGTCAAACAGCTGGACAGCACCGACTCCCCAACAATCAAGACCAGGCAGTCAAGCGTTTCACAACACTGTGCCATATGCTCAAAAGAGTAGAAATTAACAACCATTTCTACACCTTCATGAAGAAGATCTTCTATTTAAGGCATGCAGAACCAGATCCACACTCAAAAAAGAACAATAGTGTTGGTATTTACCAATCTTTGGTGTTTATCATTTTCGCAAACCAGGTCAGATACATTTAGTATTTGACTCAAGTGCCACTCATAAGGGCACCTCCCTGAACAGTGTTCCGCTATGTGGCCCAGATTTGAACAACACACTTCTTGGGGTCCTTCTTCGATTCTGCAAGGAACAAGTCACTGTAACAGCAGACATAGCTGGTTCAGTTCTATTCAATTCAATTCAACTTTATTTATATAGCGCCAATTCACAACAAAGGCATCTCAAGGCACTTTACAGAATAAAGTCAAGACTATAAAGATGTATAGAGAGAACTCAACAATTCCCCCTTAAGCAAGCCCTAGCCAACAG
Source organism: Channa argus (assembly GCF_033026475.1). Taxonomy (NCBI): domain Eukaryota; kingdom Metazoa; phylum Chordata; class Actinopteri; order Anabantiformes; family Channidae; genus Channa; species Channa argus. Next base: position 313,973 of record NC_090198.1, read on the forward strand.
TGGAAAGGAAAAACTCCCTTTAACGGAAGAAACCTCCATCAGAACCAGGCTCAGGGTGCACAGCTATCTGCCTTGACCATTTGGGGTGAGTGGAAAGTGAAGAGAGAAAAGAAAAAGGGCAACAAAAGCAACAACAATACATTGGGCAGGTTGGTAGGATGGGTAGCTGCACACTGGAAAACACACAGCTCCAAAGCCCAGGGACACATGCAGAGAGGGACAGAGAGAGGGAGACAGAGAGAGGGAGACAGAGAAGGACGAAGACAACTACGGGAGAAAACACACAGAGTTAATGTCATACAATAGTGACAATTGTGGAGTGAGAGGAGAGGAGAGACTGAATGAGGGGGTCTCACAGCAGTCTAAGCCTATAGCAGCATAACTATAATAAGTATAAGCTTTATCAAAGAGGAAGGTTTTGAGCCGAGACTTAAAAGTAGACTGGGTGTCTGCTTCCCGAATCTGAACTGGGAGCTGGTTCCGCTGGAGAGGAGCTTAATAGCTAAAGGCTCTACCTCCCATTCTACCTTTGGAAATTCTGGGAAACACAAGTTCGCCTGCATTGTGAGATCGAAGTGGTCTACTGTGATTATATGGTGCTATGAGGTCTTCTATATATGATGGAGCCTGACCGTTTATATGTAAGGATCAGGGTTTTAAATTCTATTATAAATTTAATGGGTAGCCAATGGAGGGAAGCTAGTGAAGGTGAAATATGATCACTTTGAGACAGGATGCTTGTAATTTTGGCAATGTTCTGTAGGTTGAAGAAGGCTGTTCTAGAGATTTGTTTTATATGTGAGTTAAAGGACAAATCCTGGTCAAAAATAACTCCAAGGTACTTGCAGTAGTACTGGAGGCCAGACTTATGTTATCTAGAGTAACGATATTGGTGGACATCATATTTCTGAGATTTTTGGGGCCAAATACTATGACTTCAGTTTTGTCTGAGTTTTGAAGTAAGAAATTATGGGACATCCAGGCCTTTATGTCTTGTAGGCTTGAAGCTGGATTAACTGATTTTTTTCATCTGGTTCCATAGATAGATATAGCTGGGTATCATCAGCATAGCAATGGAAAGTGTTTAATAATTCATCATTAAGATTCATCATTAACTTGAACAAATTGAAATATATCAGATAGCTAAAATTTAAATTTAAAATTTGCAGTTCCTTTAATCCCAATTTCATGTTCCAGTTTCTGTAATAAAATGTTATGATCAATGGTATCGAATGCAGCACTAAGATCTTTGAAGTTAGCTCAGCAAGATCTATGGGTAAAAAGCAGTCTAAGAGGCATTTGTGCCTTATTGACGATTCTAGCATTGTTGTACATGAGGATCTATCTGTAATATTTGGGAGGAGGATCTGCTTAATTCTTTCTCTAATAGCTACAATTTTATTCATAAAGAAAGTCATGAAGTCATTGCTGCTCAGAGTTAAGGGAAAACTAGGCTCAACAGAACAATGGCTCTTAGTCAGCCTGTCTGAGGCAACTGTGGCGCAGGAAGGTAGAGCGGTTGTCCATCAATCTTAGTTGTTGGTTCAATCTCCTCCGGTCACATGTCAAAGAGTTGTTGAGCAAGACACTGAACCCCAACTTAGTTTCTCTTGGTGAGTGTTGGCCAGCTGCATAGCAGCTCCCCCATCGGTGTATGAGTGTGTGTGTGATTGTGAGTGTGAATGGGTGAATAAGAAGCAGTGTAAAGTCCTTTGAGTAGCAATAGGTAGAAAAGCACTATATAAGTGCAGAACATTTACAGTGCTGAACAGAAACTGGGGGTTGTTCTTGTTTCCTTCTAATAATGATGATTAATATATTGTTTTGGCATCACAGAGAGCTTTTTTGTAAATTTTTAAACAGTTTTTCCAGGCTAAATGAGATTCGTCTAAATTTCTGAAACTTCCTTTCTAACTTTCGTGTTGCCTGTTTTAAGTTGCGTGTATGCGAACTATACCATGGAGATCACCTCTTCTGGTTTACTGCCTTCTTTTACTGCCTTTTTTTTTTTCAATTAGTCAAACTTGAAGTATGCCTAAAAAACATAAAGGCCTGGATGTCCTACAATTTCCTACTTCTAAATTCAGACAAAACTGAAATTATTTTGTTTGGGCCTAAAAAGATGAGAAAAATGCTGTCTTAACATTATAGTTACTTTAGATGACACAACTTTGGCCTCCAGTGCTGCGGTGAGGAACCTTAGAGTTATTTTTGACCAGGATTTGGTTTACATCACATATAAGACAAATCTCTAGAACAGCCTTCTTCCACCTATGGAACATTGCTAAATTATAAGCATCCTTTCTCAAAGTGCCTGCTTGTGGTTCCCAGAGTTTGCAAAAGTAGAAGGGGAGGCAGAGCCTTTAGCTATCAAGCCCCTCTTCTTTGGAACCAGCTTCCAATGCAAATTTGGGGGGCAGACACCCTCTCTACTTTAAAGACTAGGCTTAAAACCTTCCTTTTTGATAAAGCTTATAGTTAAAACTGCTCAGTCAACCTGAACTAGCTCCTACTTAAGATGCTATAGGTTTAGAGTGTTGGGAGACTCCCGCATGTGCAATGAGCTCCCCTCTTTTTCTCTATACATTTTTTTTGTCACCACTGTATGCTATTAATTTTGTGTCCTACCAACCTACATTATGTTTTGTTGTTGCTTTTTGTTGCTCTTTTCTTTTCTCCCTTCACTTTCCACTTACCCCAGCCGGTCAAGGCAGATGGCTGCCCACCCTGAGCCTGGTTCTGCTCTTGCTGAGTATCAGGATCTGCTTGGACCTTTTTCTCACAGTGTCACCAGGGCAAAGATCGAATACTACCAGGATAAGCTCAGCAACACCTTGGACACCAGAAAGCTGTTCCACTTTCAAATCACTCTACCCACCTTCACCTCTGCCATCTACCTCTCTCAATGCGACTGACGACTTTGCTGACTTCTTTACCAACACGGTGGCAGCCATCAGCTCACAGTTCTCTCCTCCAGATGATGACATCCGTCTAACTTCTTCCAACACTGCATTGCTCTCATCATTTGCAATACTGACTGACGATGACTTATCCACCCTCCTCCTCTAACCATCCGACCACCTGCTCTCTGGATCCAATCCCTTCAACTCTTCTTCAAGCAGTTGCACCTGCTCTAATGTCAGCTATTACACAAGTCATCAACACATCTCTCAGAACAGGGACTTTTCCAACTTCTTTCAAGCAGGGCATGATTACCCCACTGCTCAAGAAGCCTTCTCTTGATCCCTCTGTAGTGGAGAACTACCGACCTGTCTCCCTCCTTCCTTCTCTGGGCAAGACAATGGAACGAGCAGTCTTCAATCAACTCTCAGACTTTTTTTCCAAGAATAACTTCCTCGATGTCCACCAGTCTGGCTTCAAGAGGGGTCACTCCACAGAAATGGCACTCCTGACTGTTGTGGAATATCTTCGAGCTGCAAAAGCCACAGGTCAGTCTTCTGTCTTAACTCTACTTGATCTATGGTCAGCCTTTGACACTGTGTACCATCAGATCCTGTTGTCCACACTCTCTGACTTAGGCATCTCTGGAGCAGCTCTGGACTGGCTTTGTTCTTACCTATCGGGACGAACCTTCAAGTTATCCTGGCAGGGGCATCTTTCTCACTCTCATAGCCTCTCTACAGGTGTGCCGCAGGGCTCAGTTCTTGGTCCTCTTCTTTTTTCTATCTATACTTCATCCCTAGGTGCCATCATTCACTCACATGGTCTTTACTATCACTGCTACGCTTATCACATGCAGCTCTTCCTGTCCTTTCCACCGGACGACTCCACTGTCTCGTCACCCATTTTTGCCTGTCTCTCAGACATCTCAGCCTGGATGAGTGAGAGACATCTTCAACTCAACCTCTCCAAGACCGAAGTCCTTGTCTTCCCAGCCAGACCTTCGACACAACAAAACATCAGCATCAACATTCAATCTACAGTGATTGTCCCCACTAAATCGGCCAAAAATCTGGGGGTCATCATCAATGATCAACTGAGCTTTAAGGACCACATCTCCTCAGTCTCTAGGGCATGGAGATTTGCCCTCTACAACATCAGGAAGATCAGACCCTACCTCACAGAATATACAATCCAACTCATTGTACAGGCATTGGTCATATCTCGTCTCGATTACTGCAACGCTTTGTTGATGGAGTTACCGATATCCACAATCAAACCCTTGCAGATAATCCAAAATGCAGCAGCTTGCCTTATTTTTAATCAGCCAAAAAAGACCCATGTCACACCACTCTTTAGATCTCTACACTGGCTTCCTGTAGCTGCTCGCATCAGGTTCAAAGCTCTGTCTCTTGCTTACAGGGTGGTTAACTCAACAGCTCCTGCTTACCTCAACTCACTCATTCAAGTCTACAATCCTTCCCACCCGCTGCGATCTGCCAACGAACGACATCTGGTGGTTCCAGCACCGCACAGAAGACACCAAGCAAAACTTTTTAGCGCAGTGATCCCATAATGGTGGAACGAGCTACCAAACGCTCAGCAGACCAATATTCCAAAAACTGCTGAAAACAGAACTCTTCCGCATCTTCCTATGCACTTAAAAAAAAAAAAAAAAAAAAAACCCTATCTGCTCTTTCTTGCTATATAAATAAAGATGAATTGAATTGAATTTTTCAGAGGGGCAACATTATCGACTATTGAACGTAGTGAGGCTGCAGAATTGTCAACAAGATAATCAACTTGTGCAGGAGTAACATTAAGGTGGCTACTTTCCATTGTATTAACATATGGTGAAGCAAATTATGAAAGAATAATTTATTTAAATTTGTTTACAGCTTTTTCACTTAAGCATCTGATACAGTGGAATTTTTCTGTAACTGCTGTATAGTCCATTATTGTAAATTCAAATGTTATTAGAAAATGGTCAGACAGAAGATAGTTATGAGGAAGTATTGTTAAATTATCCGTTTCAATGCCATCTGTATGGAAAAAGTCTAAGGTGTGACTAAAAAAGTGAGTGGGTTTATTTACATTTTGGGAAAAAACAATAAAATTTAATAATGAATTAAATGAAGTGAAGTCACCTACTATAATGACTTTATCTGTACTAAGAACTAAATCAGATATAAAATCAGAAAATTCAATTAAAAATTCTGAATAAGGGACTGGAGGACAGTACACAAAAACAAATAATAGGGATTTTTGGGTTTTACAGTTTGGGTGTGGATGCAGTGTGTGTGTGTCTGTGTGTGCATGGTTGTGTGAATTCAAGCAGTTCAGACTTGCCTTAAATTTGGTCAGTAAGGATTAGTTTCTAATCAGGCTTTACTCTTAGAAATTACATATTGTATGTAAGTCAGGTTCTTTTAAGCCTAATAAAATTTTTAATATGAATTACTTTAATATGAAACTTGAAAATGTTCTTGCACTCAATTCAATTCAATTCAATTTTATGTATATAGCGCCAATTCACAACAAAGTCACCTCAAGGCACTTTACAGAATAAAGTCAAGACTATAAAGATGTATAGAGAATTTGCATTTAGAGGACTTTGTGGTTTTTCCACAGAGAGACAGATTTCTTTGTTCACTCCAGAACAAGCCCAATAGTGTAAGCATCACTTTGCTACGAGCATTTGTCTGAGCTTGCTTATTATGGTTCTACTTTCAGTAGGTGTTTTCAGTTGAAAAAGGGTTTAGTTTGTACATTTGGTTTCTTTATCCTTTTGTATTTTCTTAAATGTAAATTCCTGTGAGATTTGTTTTTCCAAAGCTACTGAAATCATTTACATCTTGACTTTCTATAGATGAACCAGAATTGCTGCTACAAGCTTTTTAAGCACTACTCAGTGTCAAAAAGCCAGTCTTATGAAACTGTCTACATCCCAGCTTGTTAGGGTTCAGTCGGATTTTCATCTCTAGCCAAAGTAAGTGATAAAGTCTTACTTATATTGTTTCATATCAAGTGTTCTATGAGCTACACACTGCTGCAACAGCACAGAGGCATGTGATAGTACTATAAATACCAGTACACAAAACATTAACAGGACCACTAAGCTAATAATGTAAATAATATAGCAGGGATTGGCTAAAGGCATAGTGACTATCAAAAAGTATTGTTTTTATTAATAATTGGTTATACTAACACACATTCTGCCACAAATGGTTGTATCTGATTCTCTTATTGAAACAAGAAAAAACAGATTCACCAAGATATTAAGTTGTATTAAGACTCATAAATACGTCTATGGTTAATTAGATATGGAGATTGTTTTTTCTTATTCAGTTTTACAGAACATATTCAAAAGAAAAGGTGCCAAAAGATGTAAATTAAGTCCATATATGGGGTAGATGTGTTTTTTATCTGCTCGTTTAGCCTTTGTCACAGTCCCATTTATAAATTAAGTGTTTAAATAAATATCAGCTGTCGGACTTGGAAGTAGAAATGAGCTCCAGAGACAATGTGAGCCAGTTTTTAACAGGGTCATCACATATATATAGAGAGAGACTGTGTGATTAGTGGAGACCGAGTGTCTGAGAGATGACAGGGACAAAAGGCTTTTCCATGTTTGTATTACAAACTGTGGACTTTTTGAAAGATTCTTTAATCCTTTTCTACTAAGAGACTTTAGATTCTGAGTAGTTGTTTCTCATAAATTAAATGAATTAAACAAACCTTTGCTGGAGCTGGCCCAATGCCTAGAGCAGAAACACCAAGGGAAACCCCAAAACTGCTGACTCGCACCACATGCACAGCAGCATGGAGACTAAACCCAGGTTTAGGCCAGACTCCAGATGTCCAGCTGCTAGAGACCAGTCACAGTGAATGACTGGTATGGAAAGCAAGATTAGAACCTCGCTCATCTAGTCTGACATTCTGCCTTGTGATTTTAGTCCTGGAGTTAAGAAAATGTATAGCATTACATGTCACATCACGTGTGACTGTGAGACCTTTAAATAAGCAATGTCCATGCTGATGTTTATGCACTTAAGATGATCCCTAAAAATCTGTTTCCTTTCCATCTTCTTCTTTTCTATTCAGCTGTTCCCTTTCAGGGGTCGCCACAGCGAATCATGTGCCTCCATCTAACTCTGTCCTCTGCATCCTCTTCTCTCACACCAACTAACTTCATGTCCTCCCTCACTACATCCATAAATCTCCTCTTTGGTCTTCTTCTAGACCTCCTGCCTGGCAGCTCCAACCTCAGCATCCTTCTTCCGATATATTCACAATGTCTTATCTGAACATGTCCAAACCACCTCAATCTGTCCTCTCTGACTTTATCTCCAAAACATCGAACATGAGCTGTCCCTCTGATGTCCTTATTGCTGATCCTGTCCATCCTCGTCACTCCCAAAGAGAACCTCAACATCTTAAGCTCTGCTACCTCCAGCTCTGCCTCCTGTCTTTTCTTCAGTGCCACTGTCTCTAAGCCAAACAACATCTCTGGTCTCACCACCGTCTTGAACACCTTTCCTTTCATTACACAAGAAACTTTTCTCCACCTGTTCCAACCTGCCTGCACTCGCCTCTTCACCTCTTTTCCACACTCACCGTTGCTCTGAACCGTTGACCCTAAGTACTTAAAGTCCTGCACCTTCTTCACCTCTGCTCCCTGTAACCTCACTGTTCCACCTGGGTCCCTCTCATTGACACACATGTATTCTATCTTGCTGCGGCTAAGCTTCATTCCTCTGTTTTCCAGAGCAGACCTCCACCTCTCTAGATTTTCCTCCACCTGCTCTCTGCTCTCACTACAAATCACAATGTCATTTGCAAACATCATAGTCCATGGAGATTCTTGTCTAACCTCATCTGTCAGTCTGTCCATCACCAGACCAAACAAGAAGGGGCTCAGAGCCGATCCTTGATGCAGACCCACCTCCACCTTGAACTCCTCTGTCACACCTACAGCACCTCACCACTGTCTTACAGCTCTCATACATGTCCTGCACCACTCTAAAATACTTCTCTGCCACTCCAGACGTCCTCATACAATACCACAGCTCCTCTCTCGGCACCCTGTCATACGCTTTCTCTAAATCTACGAAGACACAATGCAACTCCCTATGACCCTCTCTGTACTTTTCCATCAGCATCCTCAAAGCAAATACTGCATCTGTTGTTCTCTTTCTAGGCATGAAACCATATTGCTGCTCACAAATGTTCACCTCTGCCCTGAGCCGAGCTTCCACTACTCTTTCCCACAACTTCATTGTTTGGCTCATCAGCTTTATTCCTCTGTAGTTGCCACAGCTCTGCACATCTCCCTTGTTCTTAAAAATTGGTACTAGTACACTTCTCCTCCAGTCCTCAGCATCCTCTCATTCTCCAAGATCTTGTTAAACAAACTAGTCAGAAACTCTACTGCCACCTCTCCTAGACACTTCCATACCTCCACAGGTTTGTCATCAGGACCAACTGCCTTTCCACTCTTCCTCCTCTTCAACGCCCTCCTCACTTCACTCTTACTGATCTTTGCTACTTCCTGCTCAACACCAGTCACCTCTTCTACTCTTCGTTCCCTTTCATTTTCCTCGTTCATCAACTCTTCAAAGTACTTCTTCCATCTTCCCATCACACTCCTGGCACCTGTCAATACATTTCCATCCTTATCTTTAATCACACTAACCTGCTGCACATCCTTCCCATCTCTATCTCCTTGTCTGGCCAACCTGTACAAATCCACCTCTCCCTCATTAGTGTCCAACCTAACATACAAGTCCTCATATGCTCTTTGTTTGGCCTTTGCCACCTCTACCTTCACCTTACGCTGTATCTCCCTGTACTCTTGTCTACTCTCTTCAGTCCTCTCAGTGTCCCACTTCTTCTTAGCTAACCTCTTTCTCTGTATACACTCCTGAACTTCATTTTTCCACCACCAAGTCTCCTTGTCCACTTTCCTCTTTCCAGATGACACACCAAGTACCCTCCTATCTGTCTCCCTGATCAAATTAGCTGTAGTAGTCCAGTCATCTGGAAGCACCTCCAAACCACCCAGATTCTGTCAGAGCTCCTCCCTGAAAACTACACAACATTCTTCCTTTTTCAAATTCCACCACTTCGTCCTCTGCTCTGCCTTAGTCCTCTTCATCTTCCTCACCACCAGCATCCTTTTACACACCACCATCCTGTGTTGTCTGGCTACACTCTCCCCTACCAATGCTTTACAGTCACTGATCTCTTTCAGATTACAGCGTCTACTCAAGATGTAGTCTACCTGAGTGCTTCTACCTCCGCTCTTGTACGTCACCCTATGTTCCTGCCTCTTCTGAAAGAAAGTGTTTACTACAGCCATTTCCATCCTCTTTGCAAAGTCAGCCACCATCTGACCTTCTGCATTCCTGTCCTGAACACCAAACCTGCCCATAACAGTCTCATCACCTCTGTTCACCTACATGCCCATTGACACACCTTGCTCCTCTTCTTCTTCGTCTTCGACCAACAGTAGTCCAATTTCCACCGGTACCCTGTAAGTCAACAGCACCAGTGGCATTCGTTGTTAACCAGGGCCCCGACCGATCCGGTATGGAAGTCGTTGTCACGATTCGCATGTTTGATTTGGCATGTGTTTTACATTGGATGCCCTTCCTGCCACAACCCTCTGCATTTATCCAGACTTGGGACTGGCACAAGAAGACACTGACTTGTGCCCCATTGCGGTTGCATTTTCCTTTCCATCTTCTAATTGATTGAAATATTTCTTTAGTGCTGGTGGTTTTATTTTTTCCAGGTCAGCCAGATTAAAGTGTGGTGGGTGTGTGCTTGTTTTCAAATGAAACACATTTAAAAGATGCTTTGTTGAAAATGGTAGAAACTGGAGTCTTTCTGCTTTGTGTTTCCTTTCAAGTCAAGTTGTGTGTCTGTGTGCAGTTGTTGTGAACTGACCTGGGTCCTCTGAGTTAATTTTTTTCCGTCCTTCAATTTTATTGTTCTTTGTTGGATCTGAAGGCCTCTAGGGATCAAGTCACCTTAGAGTAATCACAGTGTCAAGTTTCACAGGAGGCAGCCAACAACATCCTGCATCTGCTGTAGCAGTCAGCCAGCTCAAACCAAGCCTTGTGTGTCAGCGTGTACATGTTCTCCACACACAGACACACATTTTTGTAAAATAATGTGAGCCTTTGTAAATGCGTGAGACAATGTGTGATAAAGTGGGTCTAATATCTGTGAAACAAAGATGAAAAAAGCTTCTTCGTCTTTGGCCTGAGAATTGGGGAACTCTTTAAGGATATCAGGCAGTAGATTTGAAGACTGAGTGATTAATAACGATCAGCACGTCAGCCCCTTGTGTATTGATTTACTTGATTTTATTATTATCACATCAGAAAGAATTAAGCTTAGAACTCCGATTAGAGGAAAGAAAGGTCAGTTAAAACCAAGGGGAGAGACATATGGTGTAAAGAGGTGAGGAGTTGTGCAAATTAAAGTTTTAAGTTACACTTTTCTTCTATTTGGCATGTGTTAAATTAATATTTGGGCTTTTGTGAGTATCTGGTTACAGACCAAGATGGCAGACTACCAATCTGGGCAGTAAGTAGTAGATATCAGCCAGGAGTTGTTAATGTTGGCAGAAGATGGACTTTATGATGGAAATCATTAGAAAAAAGCAGTAAGGTTGAGTGGTTACGATTAGGGGAAGCCATTGGTCAAGGCGATAAGCCCAAAGAAGATTCCAAAAAAGACTAGCTACTGGAAAAAGACATTTATCTTCCCCTGAAAGTTCAGCCATTTTTGTTCTCCTACTTTTTGAAACTTTATCTTATAATATTAAAAAACATGTAATAATATATGAAGGTAATTTCTAGCTGATACCGTTGACACAAATCCCACAACATTTGTCTTCAGTGCTCTTGGTTTGCTGCTATTATTAGAAAATGCCAACATGTTGAGTCAATTCTGAATCCCTCACACTGCGCAAATCTGGTATGTACACAAAAACCCAAATCTAACTTTTAAGTCAAAACCAGTGTGTTTATGCTGTTGTTGAAGAGCAAATCTAGCACAGCAAGTGTTTGTTGGTGCAACAGGTTAGAGGATGATTTGAGCAGCTGCCATTAAAAATCTGTGTCTGTGGTTTGGCACTAAATTGATCAGGTTTTCATTGTGTGGCAGGAAATGCTCACGCCTGAAGGTGGCAATTCTAAAATGTGTCTGCACTGAAGTATGCTTCGAGCCTTAATCAAGAATCAGTGGTACAAACAGATATATTTTAGGTCTGTGACTTCACCAAGCAGATGGTCAGGCCGTCAGTGAATATTCTTTAGCCTAGTTATTGTAGTGTTTCCTGCACCATCAGCACTAGTTGGACCCTAGTTCTTTGACATTCGCTGTTAAGGTCCTTAGCTGCTCACATTTACACTCACAAACTCCATCTTACCTTTATCTTCTTATCTTATCTTCTGTTAGGTACAGATGAATTTAACAGGTGGTCAAGACCTGTTTTACGGGTTTAATCAAAGACAAATCCACTTATTAAATCACTTAAACTTTACAGTGCCTTCTTCTGAATTGATTGCTGTCACCTTCACCTACTCACATATTAATCATGCAGCACTGCTTTACAAAGATGCACTGTAGGGTCCAACATCATGCAGTCTGAAACAGTCCCTCTTTATTTCTGTCACTACAGCTGCTCTACTTTAGATCTATTCATCCATCCATTATTTAAACCCCATAGACACCATATGTTTAAGACAGACACTGACTGAGTGGTGAAATGACAATGTCATTACTCTAGATTGTGTCATAAGGAGCCAAACCAGCTTGTTGGTGCTTGTATATGTTTAGACATGCAGCATTTTTCCCTAGGTGAGCTCCACTAGTCATTAGTGAGTCCAGTTACTCAGCCCAGTCAAATCTCAAAAGAGTCTAGGCCTAAGTCAGGTTTCCAGTTACCATTTTTCCTAATTAATGTAGGTCTGACTTGAGTTGAAATCTCACTTCTTAACTGAACAGCTCTAGTTCAGACTAGCAGTCACTAAACTAATTTTTATTAACGTCCTATGGTAAATCCAGGACTGATGAATACTTTGCATTGATTTATGTACAGGATTGTGTGAAGAACAGCTGAAATGCACTGAGATCTGCAACTGAGCTACTAGTAGTACTCTGCCTGCAGCACAGCATTCAGTTTTGAAATGAGTCATGAGAGGAGCTCGTCTGCACCAGTGTGGACCAAGGTGTTGTTAAAGGTTGGAGAAGAATCGATGAACACAAACGTCGGTCCTCTTGTTGATTCCTCTTATCCCTTTCCACATAAATCTCAGGATGTTCTAGCAAGTTCTGTCTGTATCTTGCTGTTATATTTTAGATTTTGCTTCTTTCTTTATTTTTTTGTTTTTTGTTTTTTGAGTGTCAAACCTTACCCACATAACACCCACGGCAAGTTGGCTCCTGCAAATCGGCCTAGTTAACAGCTTAGTTACCAGGGTCTTTGTATACTGTTCTTATGCACAATTTTCTTTATGAACTATGCATATTCTTATTTGTTTGTGCAGAAACTGAAAATTGCACTGTGTAATTTTTGGAGTAACCTAGTTATTAGTGTTTGATCCAGTTTTAAATTAGCTGATTTATTTTAATGCAGTTGCCAATCTTATGTATTTGTAGTACTGTGCCCTTAGAAAAAATAACCTGAGCAGTATCTCTGTTCTGTCTCCTTGTCCCTTCAGTCACTCTGAAATATAAAGTACGCCTTTTAAAAATCGGACAGTAGTAATATTACTCAAATGTGCACAGGGTTAATTTCAGTATATGTTAAGTTATTGTGGTATAGAAAGAGGTTCAGAACTGGAGAGTGGAAATTTAAAACAACCTTAGAGTCAATTAAGGTCTCAAAAGTACTTTCAGATAATTCATTTATCTGTTTACTATTTTTGATTCAGTTCTCATTTTCATCCAGTAAACTCTCATTCTGTTCTCCATGACAGCGGTTCCTGCAGTGTAAACTGCTACCTTCATCCTTAAAGGTACATTTGTTGAAAGTCTTACATAGCACAAGTGGGTGGTGAATTGATGCTCAGTGTTACCAGGATCAATGTTCTGAGAAGGGAATGTAATTTTACAAAAACGAGTGCTCATAGAATGTTCAGAGGAGATGCAGAGCGGTAGCAGCTTTAGTGCACTAATGCTTTTTCAGAGATTGAGAGTTTAAAGGGTGACACAGTGCAGAGAAAGTCTAAATTGCTGTGGTTACACAACTATATGAACTTTAAGCAATGGGGCTTGTCCCTTTGGCAGCAGCGGTAAACAGCATTTTACTACATATAATATACTGCGGAATATATACTGAAATACTGCTTAGATTTGTGAACATTTACTGTGTCCTGTTGTTGGACACGTAGATTAATTTTATATTTGAAATTTTAAAGATTTTAGTAATTTGTTTTTGTGAATTGTTTCATATGTATTTATTCTTTGTGCATATTATATTGGCTCTTGATTGATCTGATTAATGTGAGTTGAGTAGAATATTGGTTTATTACAAAGCTACACCTATAGTACTGTATATAGAAACTTACAGTACATCTGTTTGCCTCCAGAACAGCGTGGTTTTACTTGGGCTTTTGATTAGAGGCTGTGTTGTTGGTTACTGCACAGTTCATGGCTGCAAACACCCTTGTCCACATAATCCACAGATGCTTGATAGAGCTGAGGTGTAGTGACTGCACAGGCCACTGAACAGTGAAAGCTCACAATAATGTTTTTTGAACAAATCAGTCACTCTATGGTTTTGGCACCAAAACAAAAATTTACTTTTTGCTCTTCATTTTACAACACTGGACATCCACTAACTGCACTGTAATGTTTGTCCTTTGCGCTTTTAGGAGTCGGAGGTCTGGAGGATTACATCTTAAAGTCAGCCACTCTGTCAACCTCCCCCGCCTGTCCGCCCTTCACCCCACTCAACTTTGAGGCTACGCCTATTGTACGGGTTGCCATAGAACCCAAACACCCAAGTAGGTCTCATTTTTCACATCTATACAGTAATTTGTTGTTCAGTCAAGAACATTTCTATACCATGTAGAGATCACTAACGGGGATAAAAACTTCTCACAGCGTGTTCATATATTACTGCTCCAGTACTATTCCACCATGCATGTATTTTCTTTTACTTCACCAAATATACAATTACAATCTATTGTCACACTTCGACACATGTTCACACAGCTGTCAGAAAGACAATCTTGAGGACACTCTCACAGTAGCCATGACTCCCATATTCCCACTTTGTGATTACTGTTACTTAATAATAATAACAGTTTATGAACTCATTGGTACATGAACCAAACTAGCAGGTGGAAACACTCACACACTGTGCCAGTCTGGTCACTGTGCTTCGAGTATTAAAATAGAACCCTTACTCTTATTTCTTTTAATTTGCTGTCACAAAGTTATAAAAATATATTCATGGCCACTTGGATGATTAGGTTCAGTCAGGTTTAATAGATTTACACAGACAAACTTCATTCAAAGTACTGCAGCAGTTTTTTCTCCACAGTAGATGCTATGGCCAGTAAACCACTACTTTAAACAAATCAGTTTTGGTCTCCACCGTGTTTGTTTGTATGTTAGGTGAGATGCCAAAGCTGGTGCGTGGGATGCGTTTGCTGAACCAAGCGGATCCCTGTGCTGAAGTCCTGATCCAAGAAACGGGAGAGCATGTTCTGGTCACTGCTGGTGAGGTTCATCTTCAGCGCTGTCTGGACGACCTCCGAGACCGGTCAGTCTGTGTGGAAAATCTCAAAACATGTCGCTGTGTCTCTGCTTATCTCTTTATACTATTTCCAACCACAAGGAAAATCCCACATAGTGCATCTGTATTACTAACTATGCTCCTTATATGATATCTGCATTTTTGTATTAGAATTTCATTCTTTTTTATATCTGGCGTTTTCTTTCTTTGCCAGATGATTAGCTCAGGGTCTTTTCAGGGCTCCAGTGTAGTGACTTTGTCTATGTATATGAGTGATATGTAGTGCAGGATGAATGCAGTTTGTGTTCATTCAGCTCTGAAAAAAACAGAGAGCACATCCATTTCCAATCTTAGGACCATTGCTATCTGGCTACGTTACATATTGACTGCTGCCTCTCTCTGTCTAGCCTGTGCTGCTGCATTATCATATTACTTTTCAAATTCAACTAAAACTGCATTTGGAGCCGTTTCCAGAACAAATCTGGACTTTTTGTAAAAACACCAGTTCATCTTGTAACCTGCATTTTGAATTGAAGTGACATTTTCAGTTATTCGGCAGATGCTTTTATCAAAAGGGACTTACAAGTGAAGGTAAGAAAGGTAATTCCTTTTCAGCAGCAAATTTTTTGGCCCACTTCAGTAGTGAGGTGGACAACTGCAAAGGCTCTTAGGGACTTTAAATGTTCCAACAACCCACGATATGATTTTGCCACAATACAATATTTTATGATAGCAATCAAAAGTAATAAGACTGAAATGTGTTTCCTCAGTTGATATGAGCTTCAGCCTGTTTATTTAAACTTATTTCCTGTGTCATTTAGTTGGGGGAAGCTCTAGAACTGTGGCTCCCACACAGTGATTTCTTGCTATAACTTGTTTTGCTTTCTTTGGTATCAGTCTGTCAAGTCCCTCAGTAGTTTTTGCATTTGAGCAATGGTGGTGGCATCCTTGTCGCACTGTACTGTCTTATCCCACATTGTCCTCTGTGCCTGCGATTCAGGCTGAATTCGAGTGTCTGTGTCATGCAGCACTGCAGCATTGTTTATCCAGGTATGTTGAGCAAGCTGCTCCACTGTCTTTTCATGTACTGCAAATCACAAATCATCTTCCTTTTTTGTGTTACAAATTGAATCAGAAATGTAATACCAACAATCAATAGTACAAACTAAGTTAGGTCAGACTTTAGGGCTGCACGGTATTGGCGAAAACTGAAATGGCAATATTTTTTCCCCATGTTGGGATATGAAAAATACAAAAAACTTTAAAAGATAGGTTAAATAGCTCTAATTCACTTCATGTTTCTCTTACAATCTGTCTTTCTCCTTCTCCCGTTTGCCCCTATAACATAGATGGCGTGGCAATTTAATAGTTGCTCTGTGTTAAACAGGATGTGGTGGTCCTGAAGTCCCACATGCACAAAACTAAGCCAAATGAAGAGTAATTTTTGTGTCTCATACCACAAGATGTAAAAATAGTCCAGTTATTGAATCTGTATAAAGAGAAAAGTATAAATTGGATGTCTGGGTGAGGGGACCTTTTTTTTGGCTCTCCACTGGTTGCCTAGCAACTTCTGTGCGATCTCAAAACTACTGGATGTGTCTTAAACTGGCCAAGACGCCTGTCCCACATGTCTACCAAAAATCACAATATACCATCGCTTTGGTTTTGTATGAATTGAAGTTATTTTAGTAAACAATACATACTGTTTCAGTTTAGTGAGCTTTGGTAGGGAGATTGTTGCAGATTTAGACAGAACCAGGTGCTGGTAGAACTGTTCACAAAATTTACGGTTTGAGTCATTGTACTGTACTGGCAAGAGTTGAACCTTTGTTATATGCTAGACAGTTAGCTAAAATGTAAAGGTAAAGTCCTCCAATAAGCGCAAGCCGTAACTTTTCTTGGATGTTTAGTGGCTTACTTTCCTTTTCTCTCACTGTAAAACTGAAAACAAATAATGATGCAAATCAAAATAAAATAACATACATCTTACAGGTAAAATTCAAAGTTTCAAATATTGAAATAGAAATATGCTGAGTACAGCAATGCTCGCCACAATTTTCCATAGCTCTGAATTAACGATTTTCTATCTCTATTGAAGCAAAATAATAATGCTTAATAAATAATGTCCAAGGCAACAAAAAAGAAAATTAACAGCAGGCGATCAGTCACGCTCTGTCTTCTACCATGCTTTAGTAACTCTCGGGATTTCCAAGCTCTAAACCTACTCCTGCTAGCTGACGAGAAGGGGACACTGCAGTACACAAACCTCTATCCATAAAGCTATTTGAAGTTTTTTTTTTTAGCAGTTGTAAATGTACTCAAACAGAGGACAAAACAGTCATGTTTCTCTGATGTCACTTTATCCTGAAAGTAATGTCTTAGTGCTGTGTTCTAGGTTGAATGTAACAAAATGTTATCATTTTACCACTTTCCAAAAGATCACCAAGTATGAAAACAGCGAATAGTGAAAATCGACACCTGAGCCATGTTTTAATGTAAAAAAAACAACACATTTGTTAGGTTAATGTTTCCTGTTTCATCATGTGTTTGATTTATTGGCAAGTAGTTACCAACAGTTTTCCTTTAAATTTAGGATTAGAATATAAAGTTACACAATAATTATGTTGTCTTATCTAAATGTGAATAGGAGTTGTGGAAGCATACCCTGACACAAAGTCAATGAACAGCACTGGCAAAGTTGCATATTTACTTCTGAAAACTTTGTGAGCAGGTATCCTAAGTTTATTAGCATTCTTATTTATTGTGGTTTGTACAGCCCTTCAAGTAAGTATAGAACCCCAATTCCCAAAAAGTTGGGAAGATGTGAAAAATTTTATAAAAACTAAATGCAAGGATTTGCAAATCTCATCAACCCATATTGTATTCACAATATGACATAAACAACATATCAGATGTTGAAAAAGATATTTTACCATTTCATGGAAAATATTATTTCATTTTCAGAAAAGTGTTCCTTAACATGAAATTGCGAAGACTTTGAAGATCTCTCCATCTATAATATATAATATCATCAAAAAAATTCAGAGAATCAGGAGGAATCTCTGTGTGTAAGGGAGAAGGCAGAACTGTATGCACATGATCTTGGGGCCCTCAGGTGGCACTGCATTAAAACAGGCATTTTTTACTGGACATCACTGCATGGGCTTAGGAACACTTTCAGAAATCACTGTCTGTTAACACAATTTGCCTTGAAATCCACAAATGTAAGTTAAAGCTGTATCATGCATAGAAGAAGCCGTATGTGAACACGATCCAGAAATGCCATGTTCTCTGGGCCAAAGCTCCTTTAAAATGGTCTGAGGCACAATGGAAAACTGTTCTGTGGTCAGATTAATCAAAATTTGAAATTCTTTTTGAAAACCATGGTTGCCGTGTCCTGTAGACTAAAGAGGAGTGGGACCATCCAGCTTGCTTTCAGCGGACAGTTGTTAAAAGAAGAGGGGATGCTACACAATGGTAAACATCGCCCTCTCCCAACTTTTTTGAGATGTGTTGCTGCCATCAAATTCAAAATTAGCTCTTGTGTGTGTCTCATGTTAAAATTTCTCAGTTTCAACGTCTGATGTTTTGTTTATATTCTATTGTGAATAAAATATGGGTTGATGAGATTCTCAAATCATTGGTTTCTGTTTTTATTTAGGTTTTACACATCTTCCCAACTTTTTTGGAATTGGGGTTGTATTATCAGACTGTGGTGGAGTGCAAAGAGCTCAGCACAGCTGTTTCAGACGTGGGAGAAAGAGCAGACAGGACTGATTCTGGGTCCCACACAAGCACTGGACTAAGTTAACCACTGTAGCATTAATAAAACGTTTTTAAAAAAGCTACAGAGGCCAATTTTTATATTAAAATGGGCACAATAGGGATTAAACTCTAATGTGGTGTAGCATTAGTTAAACACACAATGCACACTCTGCAGTTCATTCTGTTTTTATTACGGTGTTGCTGATGTGTTGGCAAGATAAAATATTATAATTCAGTCCTATGTTAAAATCCTGCATCTTCTACAAGAGCAGATGGTTGATTATATCGAAAGTATTGCTATTAGCATTTAACCACAAGTGTTGCACATACTGTGACACAAAGTCGCTGTTTCATCCAGCACTTTTTTTCTATTATTAACATAGGTTTTATTAAATTTATAATGGTCCTATACTGCAGACTGAAATGATGTTGGCAGATCTTCTAAGTTTACTTTCTTTAAAGATTTTTTACTTAAACTATTTGACCTCTAGAGCTGTGCTGGCTGCTTCTCCCTTTCTGTTCTCAATTGGTACCTGTTCCTTTTCCTCATTGAGCTTCAGAAGATAGTGGACACCTGATTCTGGTGATCAACTCTTAGCAAGAACATAAATACTTTTTATACTTTTATACTAATGAATCAAATTATTTTATTCGCAGTGTTTTAATCCTTTCTGCACGAGTACATAGAAAATTATTACTGTAGATAGAGATGCAATTAGAGGATGCATATATTTGCATTTTTCTGTTACTGAAAAATGTTGTACTTGAAAAAAATGTGTTTAAAAGAATTAAATCCTTATCTCTTAAAGCAAGATTTAGCTCTCCAGACAGGTGTGTAGAATGTAAAGCTCATCAGTTAGCAGCCAAACAGAAACATGTAGACTAATAAATCCTTAACGTGCAGCTGCCTGGATAGAACATCCATCTAGTCAACAGCCAACTCTAAACACAAAATTCTGAGGATACCGCATCTCTCATAGCGTCAATATACAAATAAAACCTGCTGCTATATCATACAGGGGAAAAGATTACAGCCAAACTAACCTCTTCTTTCATAGCTTAGTTCCAAGTTAATATTATCAACGGTTGCATGTATCATAAGCTTTTGTACATTGTGCACAGTTGCTTCCCTTGGGTGGGACTAGAAATCAATCACTTCACACAAGAGTTAGAAGAGCCACTCTGCAGGTACTGCTTCTAAAATAATACAAAGCCTTCTACTATAATGTGTATTTTTGCAGGAATCGAGTGGTGTGTGTGTGTGTGTGTATGAGTATTCCAGTTGTGAGTTGCGTAAGTGACTTAATGCTGTTGCATGAGTGCTAACATGACACATGGAATAGTCTGCACAGGTTAAGTCAAATGCTGCTTATGAAAATAACTGCTGGCCCTGATTGTACATATTTTTTTTGATGCCGATGAATGTTAATGAAAAGGTGCCGCCCACAGGTAACTCAGTGCTGCAGTGGCAACATTATACTTACTGTACCATAATCTAAAGCATGCTGAGGGCACTTACACTGATTACACTTTCAGTCAGGAAAACTGACCAGAAAAGCTGTAGAGATCTAATACTAGCAATATACAGTAATGTACCAATATTAGGTGTCATTTGAACAAATATTCCACTTGTAAACACAGTGAAGAGGCAGTAGAAATTGATTTAAGCTAAACATTTTTGAAAGTGAGCAGAGGCACAGAAGGACACATTGAAAGCAAATGATTTGATGTAGCAGGATTTTCCTCGAGGAACTCTTTCTTAGTACTTGAGAGGCACCAAGCTCCTGTGGCAATTTTACTAAATCAGATATGGTTGGTGGCCTAAAATCTAAGAACATGGTGGCTACTTTTGCTCAGGATCTGGTGAAAAGGGTTCTTTAAAATGACCCACTTGGGTCAAAACGCATTCACGTGTGCTATGCCCTGCTCCAAGTGCATGCTGGCATACTTTTGGTATTTTGTGCACTAGGATACATATATTAGACAACATCACCAAAGATTGTAAGAGAAGTTTGCAGCTGGTGACAAATGTAATCAAAGACATTTCTGCCTTTGGTAGCTTAGTCAGTACCAAGATTCTCAAGCTAAATGTGCAAAGTTGCAGCTGTGGCAATCCAGATATTGAACTAAAGCTGAATCTTACAGGGTCTAGTTAACCCAGGTTTTGTCACATACAAAGAAAGTGAAAGCAGAAAACAGCTAATCTAAACTCTGTAGACCTCCATAACATTATTGTGGCAACAGTTCATTGTAAAGTACAGTAAGTATAAAAGTATTTCCAGCTTTGAATGTTCGTAGGAGCACAGTGGCCTAATTGTAAATTGAAAGACAGCCAAGATGACAGAGCTTTAGAGCTCCTGTGTGGAGATGAGAGTAGCTGCTGACACAATATCCACTTCAGCAGCTCTCTGTCAGTCAGGCCTTTATGGTAGAGGGGATGGGTAGAAGCCACAGACCATGTACAGTTTACCAAACAGCATTTAGCCTGAGAGCATGAAGAGAAAGATCCTCTGTTCTGATGTCCAAAAAACGGAACTTCAGGCACTGCTCCTCACCTGGCTAACACCAACTAATACAGGGAATCGTGGTAGAGCTGTAACATACAGCTTCTAATAATATCTTTTTCATTTTCTGGCACTGGTTTACCTTAGTGTATATTTGAATAAACCACATGAGCCACAAAATACGAATATTATTTCTTAATAACCTGACATCATAAAGTAAGAAAAACATGAACAAAGGTTATATTGGGGAATTAATGACATAACGAGATTACTCGATACATACTGCATTTTGTTATATCTTGTTTTGCAAAAAGTGACAATGTGATTTATTTTCCTGTTCCTAATTGTAGTGAACAATAGGTTGCTTACATTATTTGCAAGTACAGTTAACTCGTTCCTACAGAAAGCCCATCACTGTCTACAGTTTTTATAGGCCTTTTTTTTCAGTTCTGTGACAAAGAAGGGGCAGAAGATAACATACTGTAAATATAAATAATTGATAGTTTGGAGGACTAGTTGCGGTCTGAGGCATTATTTGAGAGAAAAGTTTGTCCCTGTCATGTCAGTGTTAGTGAACTGGATGGGGAGTACATTCTTCTGCCTGTTGCAGTGTATTTGTCGCATTCCAGCTGAAGAAAAAAGGTCCACGTGTTATGCCACAGCTATGTTTAGAGCCAGGCCGGACAGCTTAGGACAGAGACAACAAAGGAGCACAGGGGCTGGCCAGGCTGCCTGGCTACTTAGCTCCCAGGGTGGCTGGCTTGATGTCTGGGCAGATCACTTGATCACTGGCTTGTTGTTTAGTGTGCTGGGTTGTACAGGTAATTTGACTTGATGGCCCCTTCTAGGGTTTCTTAGCTAGTTGACTGGCCCATAATCAAGTGGATTGGCCGCTTGATGACAAGCTTGGTTGGGTGGCTCATTGATTGGCCAGATGATAGTCTAAGCTCTTTGTGACATTGCTGGCAGGTAGCCTGGCCTGCAGCATGTCATGCTCAGAATGAGGTCAGAGCTTTTTTGACATTCAGGCGAGCATGAGTTACTGACACCACAGCTCCAGTGGTCTGAAGGAGTCCTCTCTGTCTGTCTCTCTCTCTCTCTCTCTTATCACATCTTTGTGTTTTGTATTAATTAGATTTTGGAACACTGTCTATTGAATATTCTCTTTAAATAATGTCAAAAAGATTTCCAAATTTTTACTTGTGGCTTGTATTTCTATACATGCCGGTATCTTTATTTACTCAGAAAGATTAACTAGCTACAGCTACAGAACATGCAGCTTGATAGTCATCATTGTCTAAATGGCAGTGGAAGAAAATTTTCCGTGACAAAGACGGTGTGCAACTTGGATTGTCCAATTGCTACATCCAGCTGGATTAGACGATCGTGTATCTGTCTGTGTTTGTGTCAGTCTTTGGAATGATCCAGTCACCCCTGCTTGTGCCAATAAGCATGTGTGTTGTTGAGTAAAGCCTGTACTACAGACAGAGTTGCAGGTAGACAGGCAGCCTGATCAGTGTGGATTTTTCACCTCATGCAGAAAGCCGACATGGTGTTTGTGTACTGGCACTGCCGACTAAGTCACACTGCCTGCAAACAGTTTGCCTTTTTAGGGCAAGATTTAAAATTTTGTTGCTGTGGGATTAAATTGTTTGATGATTTAGTCATCATTCTATAAAAATGGATACTGAAGTATATTATTTCATACTTGTTTTTTAAAAATGTAAATTATTTCATACTTAATTACTCTCTACAATTTATGTCCCCATGAACTGCATATGCAAAATGGAACATTTAATATTAATAAATAGTAAGAGTACAACTAAATACATTTTTGGAATCTTTACAGGAAATTATCTGGAAAACACATAACATGTAAAACAAAAAAGCCATCTTTTTGTCAGTTACCTTTTTGTTTTTCTTTTCTTTTTGCCTCTGCTATGTCTGTGGTTCTTTGCCCAAGCCTTTTTAAAGCGGCCCACAGTGGATTTTAGCAAACATTACTCAAACATGTGAAAACTAATTCTCATTAGGTGCTCAGGTCACTGTTAATGGGGTAGCTTTAAAGAGGTCATCTTATGGATAATTTCATGTTTAGATTTTTATTCCAATGCTCTATTGAAATTGCTCTGGATAATTTACAATTCCATAAACAGCTTTTTCTTATAATGGGCCCATATCCAGTATTTCTTTTTACATCTCTGTGTGAAAAGGTTTGTTTTATCCTTTCTCTCTAAGGCCTCCTTCACCCCAAGTCAACTCTGCTTTGATTAGCCAGTTGGGCTGCTGTTGGGCGGAGCAGAGCGGTGAACCACGGGTGTAATTTAAGAGCAGGTGTGTACGACCCAATATGGAGGTACCTTTATGGAAAGATGATGTTCACATGAAGGCTTGTCGGAAAATTGTGTAAATTCTCTGTGTTTACATGCGTTTAGCATTATGTTTTGGAACTTTGCTGTTCTCTATATAGACAAAAAAATAATAATATGGCCTTTTTACTAAACAGTGTGCTCTTGGTAATGAGGAAAGGTGTCACTCAGTGCAACAGCATGGCTGACTGTGTTCACCTATGTGGCATAAAGGAGTAAGTAACAGTTATGCTTTTCATCTATAAAACAAGGAGCACAAGATTCTGCCACCAACCCAGATATATACTAATGGTCCTATTCTCATATTTGATAACCTTTAGTTAAACTAATGTATAATTTTCTTTGAAAAATTACTTAATTACTAAATTATTAACTCATATAAATCTAATTTGATTTTACTTAATCAGACAGTCATTTTAGTTCCGCATTTATCCATATTTAGAGACACTCAAGCTAGATAGCCACTGTTCAATTTCCCTAATTTGAGCCCTGATTTGGTTGTTCCCAAATGATTTTAGAAATGGCCAAAATGTAATTATAACCTTTTGTTATTGTTGATTAAATGTTATTGAAATTGTCAATGCCTAAACCTGGTCCACATTGTTGATAATTGGCTTACTCATCCATTGTGAGCAGAGACACCAGAGAGGACACACTGCATATTACAACACGCAGTGTGCAATAACACATCATACAAGATTAATAAATTCACACCATCTGCCCAGTTTCATCTAGCTGATTTAATGATGTAGGCACTTAAACCTGTATGTACTGTGTTTGTGGATGACTTGCAGTGCTAGGGAATTAGGGACAAAGGGTTGAAGAATGTTTTACAATGTGTTATTGTTCATATTAATGTTTAGAGCATCTGAAATGGATGACATCCAACCCTGTTCTGTGTGGTTTATAAGCCATGACTCCTTCATGGTAGATTTAAAGAAGAGATACAGCAAGGACATTTGCTGTTACTCTTCATGTCAGCAGGATATCTCCTACACATCAGACACAAGTTTGAAGGGATTCAGTGCGCAGAAACACACCTTTTTGATTCAATTTTTCTGTAAATTTGGACAATTATGTTTTCTTAGTTTACTCAACTATAACAGTAATTTAGATTTAAACTTGACCCTTAATTTTCATACTGTACCTTGGCATTATCTTCTTGTGCAGCCCTGGTTTGGTTTTGTTATCAAAGCCTACAATAGCTGTTTTGAAAAGAAAATAGGAGCATTTTCTTATTGGTTATAGATGTCTGTTTTCCCGCTGACTTCTTCTCTTGTTTTAAGGCTTTGCATAGTTGCTTTAATGGCCATACCCTCAGTACAGCTTGGTTTAAATGTCTGCTTTTGTGGAAATACTATCTAAGCTTGCCACAACTACCCTCCTTTACAGTTGGCTGCACAAGTTTTATTTCCCTTACTTTGAAAGGCCAAAAAGAATAAAACAATGTTTTTTTTCATTAACATCATAATTAATGCACATCATCTTCCTGTACAAATAGTAATTACCGAAATAAGGAATTTAAAGAAAGAAAGTAAATTTGTGATTAATTTAAAGTGGCACTTTGGTGGCAAAGCGGTTAGCACACTTGCTTCACAGCAACAAGGTCCCGGGTTCAGAAGGTTTCCTTCGGGTGCTAATGTTTCCCCTACCACTAAAAACATGGTTGTTATGGACCAGGTCAGGTTGGTTCTCATTCACCGTGGTCCAGGTCTGATCACCTGACCCAATTTCATAGTATAGTATGTATGCATAGTGACAAAATAAAGCACTTTACTGACTTTATTAAGGTGGGTGCCAACTTTTGCACCAATGTAATTTTCATTTTTTTAATATAAACAGTCTTGATCAGGAGCCTCAAACTCCCGGCCCAGGGGTCAATTGCGGCCTGTGAGAAGATATTTTGTGGCCTGCATGACGATATGAAAGTTTCATAACTGTTTACATGGACATAACTGTTTACATTGATTTACATTTTGCTTTTGCACATTCATTATTTCAAACTGCACTACCACACTTTTTATAACCTTTATTCAGAACTGCACTACCTCAACTTTATTGCCCTTATTTTTTTTCTTTTTTTTTTTTCTATTTTTATTTACTTTACTGTATGACATTTGTTGTGAGTGTCATTTGCAAAGTAAGAATTTCATTGTGCAGGGAAACATGCTTTTTGTCTGTGCATATGACAATAAACACTTTTAATCTTTAAATCTTGAATCTAATGTTAGAGGGGCCCGCGAGTTTTTATATGAATGGAACTTTATCACATTGTGTGTGGGAGGTTCCTTTTTTGTGCAAGCTGGAGCTGAGCGAACCTACCAATCACAGTGGAAGTATATGGCTCCCGACATGATCCCTTCTTCTTTAATGTGCAAGATGCCCCTCCTGTGCTTCAAATGGAGCTCATTGACCTGCAGTGCAACTCTGACCTTAAAGCCAAGTTCAGGGAGATGAGTGGAAGAGCAGACAAGCAATTTTTGAAAGAATTGACCCCTGGCTCCCCTGAGGCTGTGCCTTTTTGGGAGCACATATTTGTGCAAAACGTTCTCTAACTTGAACTTTAATAAGTCCAAGTACAGGTCCAGACTTACTGAAAATCATCTTCAAGCCATACAAAGGGTCTCAACTGATTCCTTCCTCAAGCCAAATGCGGCTCAACTATGTGAGAGGAAGCACTGCCAGGTCTCTGGCAGCAAGAAGTATGTAAGAGAAGCCATGTTCAGAAGAACACACTGAACTGATAGTAGTGATGTTTGAGAAGATTAGATTTTTTTAACAAAGCTTTTTTGGTGCAATACCTGATGAGGCCCAGCCTCACCCAGAATCTGCCCCAGGTAATTTGAGTTTGAGACCCCTGGTCTTGATGATGATATATTTGTACTAGTTGAATGTCATGTTATGGTTGGAGTTACTTACATGCCATTTTAAAGTAAAGGATGCTTTTGTACCTAGCTGTACATACTGGTCATATATGTTGTCATTGCTGTTTTCTCTGCCATGATCATGAGTTTTGCCATGGATTCTCTGCATGGCATAAGTTCAAGAGGTAGAACAACTGTTGACTTTATTCTGTAAAGTGTCCTGAGATGACTTTGTTGTGAATTGGCGCTATATAAATAAAGATGAATTGAAATGAATTGAAAAAATTGTCTGTTAGGAATGATAAGGTCCGAATCTATCCCCTCGAGGCCAACCTTTGAAATCATCCAGGTTGTGTAAGAAAAAACACACGCTGCTGTTACCCATTGGTAAACAGTAAGTTTGCCTGGGCCTTTACTAAACTTTTCAGGCCAAGTATCACAATATACCAAATCAATTTTAACAAGTACTTTCTTCATCGGTCCTTATTATAAGGAAAGCCAAATTTAATAATTTAATATCATAGCTTGTGTCCAAAACCCTGGTGAGCAGTCAGTTGAGATTTCTGACACTTACTAACTGCTGTCATTAAGCTACAGCTGCTTGTGGTGTGCAGTTATAATTTTTTCACCTTTAAATCATGGAGCATTATTAACATAAACTAGTGTACTTTTCTGTCTATCGGCAACAGGTTTTTTTATTTGTCTCTTCATAGGTTTGCTAAAATTGAGATCAGTGTGTCCGAGCCCATCATTCCATTCAGAGAAACAGTGGTGCGTCCTCCAAAAGTGGATATGGTGAATGAAGATCTGGGCAAGCAGCAGAAAGTAGCAATCATTCACCAGGTAAGCCAACTGCCTTGTCACTGAACTGTGTCCATCAGCTTGTAACCACTTCAGAGTTTCCTGTTTTGTTTTGGATTTTATATCTGCCAGTTCCTTACTAACCTAGCAGATGGCACATAGGAGATGTTGGTGTGTTGAAGCGACATGTTTTTATTACTACTGAGGAGGAATGTAGACAGTTGAACATTTGAGAGAATCAATGGCGCAAGGAACAGATTTATCCATTTATGAAATCACTGCTGAAATCTTTTAATTTACACTAACTAATCACTTCTCAATACTGCTTTTTGTTATGCTGTGTTACTGTGTTGCTAGGTTAAAGAAGATACTTCTCAGGGTCATTCATCTGAAACCCTATATGTGGACCCCAGTGGTCTGGTCACCCTCACCTCTCCTAACAGACTGACCACTGTCAGCGTCCGGGCGATCCCCCTGCCACAGGGTAGGACATGGACACATTAAATTAGTTTAAAGGCCAATCTAGGTATATATCTATATATTTAGGTCTAAATCTATATCTGTATATTTTTACAATATGACACAATTTTCTGAATATTGGCTCTGTATGCACTACAATTAAGACTTAAATGTGCTTAAAATTTAGACTGACAGAAGTGTTTGGTTTAAAAATTTTGCAAGAACTTATAAGCAATAAAGCCATTTGTGGTGCTTCAAAAATATTTGGACGACCTAACATAATCATCCATTTAATTCTCAGTGTTTTAGTGTTTTGTTGTAAATTAAATTTGTAAATTTCTTCCTCAGTGATGTTCTGCCAGACATTTACTGCAGCTCTCTTATACTTCTGCTTGTTTTTTTGGGTGTGCTGAAAGCCTCTATTTAAAACTTCTATTTATTTTGCTTAAGTGTTGTGTTGATCATTGACACTGACACAGACTCACAAGCCTCCTGGAGGTTTTTCTTGATCTGGCCACTGCGGTTTTTCTCTGCAAGCGAAAGAATTCTTGTGTCATCCACTGCAGTTGTTTACTATGCTTTTCCACCCTTTTGCTGTTTGATGAACTCTCCAGTACCAGTTCTTTCTTTTTAAGAATTTACAAAGTAGTTGATTTAGCCACAATGAATATTTTAATTATCTCTCAAATGAATTTGTTTTTATAGCCTAATGATGATGTGTTCACTGGCAGTAATTGGCAGAGTTTTTATTGGCAAGTAACAACAGCAGTTTCTAATCCTGATTTTATTCAAACAAATCATAAAGTGGACTCGGTTAAAATGTGCTATATTTTCCTTTTGCATGCGCATGAATCTACCCTGTTTTATTCTAGTAAGTCAAGGTGTTTGTAAACCCTGGAAGCCCAGTGAACACAGTTAGCACAGTTCACTGTTAGATCATGGAGAACAGGTTAAGGCCCTCTGATATTTTTTAAATTATGGAAAGTTTAATGAAGAGAGGCTATTAAGGCCTGAATAGCCTCATACAGTATGTTAATGTGACTGTTCTATGAAGCCATGTAAAATAATGTCAATTTTCCTGACAGAGGTGACTCGTCTGTTGGAGAGTAGCTCAGACCTGATTCGGACTTTGGAGCAGGTGAACTTGTCCCTAAGGGAGGGGAAGAGTCCAGACGTTAGTAACGGGACCCTGGAGGCCATTGCAGGATTAAAAGCCCAGTTGGAGTGTCTGCTGCAGGGGAGAAAATGGAGGAATGCAGTGGAGCGTATCTGGGCCTTTGGTCCTCGCAGGTCTAATATTCACATCATTGACATGGGTCACATGGAGCATGAAGTTACACTCTACTCACAACAACAAGAATAACTGAAAACAGAGTAGACTGAGCTTTATCTAATGTCCTCCTGTTTGATCTGCTTCTTTAATTTGCAATTGAGTCATTAACACAAACAAAACACTTCTTACTTTTTTGCCTGTTCAGATTAGCGTCAATTAATATTTTTTCATTATGAATTTCTATATATACTCTATGTAATTTGAAGTAGTTGCAACTATCTTCCAGATTTTCTCTTTGAATTAATATACCTCTTTTGTAATATCCCTCTGAAAGAGGGATTTTCTAAAAGGAAATTTAGAAAAATGCATGCAAAGAATGAAATTGTGAATGTTCGCTTGTGCTCTTCAGTACATACGTGAATATCAGCTAAATGCTACTATAATGTTAATTACATACAAATCAATAAGCCCATAGAAAAGTCCAGCAACTGTTTACCTCTCTAGAATAGGCACCAAACAACAGACAAAGAAAGTAACTGACTGATGAGCACAGTAGTTTGTTTTTATTTATATTTTTTACAAATATTTTTGTTTGCTACTGCAATTTATTTTCTCTAGTTAGGGTCCGTTTTCTTCCTTTTCATCTCTTCTTATCTCTTTAACTTTTGAATGATTTTATACAACGTTTTAGCCAAACAAAATATCTGCAGGTCAACCAATCTAAACACTGTAGCAGTCAGAGTAAACAGACCAAATGGGTCACAAGATGGCACAGCCATCCCACAATACTTGACCTGCCGTGATGTAACTTTACATTCTTCATACGATCCTTCAGACTGATGTTGCACTGCCTTCCCAATGTTTGTATGAATATGAATGATGTGTAGTACCTGGTAAAGTGTTGTTGACCATGTTGCTGTTGCTGTTTTTAGATATGGTCCTAATATTCTGCTGAACAGTGTGGAAGGCTACCAGCGGCCTTCTGTGTGGCAATGTCTGGCCAGAGGAGATCACCCCGCTGTTTTAAGAGATTTTGACAACAGCATTGTCAGTGGCTTCCAGCTTGCAACTCTGGCAGGGCCCATGTGTGAGGAACCCCTATTGGGGGTGTGCTTCTCCGTGGAAAGGTGGGACATCCATTTGTCAGGCCCGCCACAGAATCAGCACTCCATGGAGCAGCACTCTATATCCCATGAGGCTTTAGCAAAGAGCAGAGTGGAAGGAAGCAGTGAGATGCTTGTGGAGGTGAATGGTGCAACTGCAGGGCATAGCCAGGCCAGATGCAGTACAGAGTCTTCCTCCGCAGACTGTTACGGGCCAGTATCCGGTCAACTGATTGCTGCCATGAAGGAGGCCTGCCGTCAGGCCTTCCAGGCTCAGCCCCAGAGACTCGTCGCTGCTATGTATATCTGCGAGGTCATGGCCACTGCTGAGGTGTTAGGTAAGAAGTTATTACCGTCAAACATAATATATATGATGGAAGAAAATTAGCATGTTCAGTCATGACACAGCTAGGCCCCCATCCCTACCACACCATGCTTTCTCTTTGGAGAAACATGTCTTGAAACTGTTCCAGAATGAGAAATTCCAGTATGAGATAAACAGGTGATCTCTACTTTACAATACTAATAAACTGTTGTCCTCTCAAAGTTATTTAGATAAGTATGGAGCTTGAAATGCTGTATCCTATGATAGTAAACAGTATCTCCAGGCTTATTAGAACCCACAGCTGCTAGTTGTACAAAGAACCACTTTGTCAGCTGAATCAGAGCAACCCAATAAAATCAATTGGTAATGATATCCAAACATTATTGTAAATGGTCTGCACTTTTCTACCTATAGGCACTCAAAGCACTTTACACTGCTTCTTATTCACATATTCACTCTCACAATCACACTCACTCACTCACCGATGGGGGAGCTGCTATGCAGCTGGCCAACACTCACCGGGATAAACTAAGTTGGGGTTCAGTGTCTTGCTCAAGGACACATGTGCCCAGAGGAGCTGGAGATTGCACCAACAACTGCAGGATTAGTGGACGACCGCTCTACCTTCCTGCACCACAGTCGCCCAAAATTATCTGTCTGACTCTGTTTTAGAAGCGTCAGTACCTTTGCTGATGCTGAATCTAACCTGTATCCAGTTACAGTAAATTATCTACTTTTATAAGCTGCATAGATTTGAGTCCTTAGTTTGAAAATGCTATATTGAAATTTTACATGTTGGTGTAAATGACTAAAAAGCTCCTGTGGCCAATTTTAGCTTGCAGGTAATATTAATGTATAGTTACATACACCAGAGACTGCTGAGTGTATCGATTTACCTTACTTGATACTGAATGTAACTATTGTTACATGATTGCAGACAGTCAGTATTCAGCTTAAAAGAATTGATTAGTCCTTTAGAACATAACTGAATAATTTTATTAATAAAACAGTTTGATAGAGTAACCAGTAGTCAGATACTACCAAAATCTTATTCATTGCACAAATAAATCATTCAGATCATCATCATCATAGTTCTGAATCAAGACTTTCAGCATTTTAAGCAAGTAGCCACAGGAAAAAAGGATTGACACAGTCAGAGAGATCCTGTAAACAAAGAATAAATAATACTTGATGCCCTGGGCTTCTGTGTATGCAGTAACCATAATTGAATAACAGTAATATTATCAGGTTTGAATATAAACATTTTTCATAAGTTTAATAATGTCACAATCTCAGTGAGGGGAGTGAAAGGACTTAAAAAGCAGTCAGCACCAGATTCTGGATTACATGTTCTTCCTAGGGTTGGCTGTGGTGCAGGAGGCAAATCGGTCATTTATCTTTACCGATCACTGAACCCTAAGTTGTCCCAGCACTTGTAAAGACGGAGAGCTATGAAAAATCATTACAACGTCACTCGTGTGTTATGAATTCTTCACTGTGATCAATAAAGTACAGTAGCTTTAAAATAAAAAGGTCACAATGAATCTGCAGACTCCCGTAGTTGTCTTTCTCCTTCTCTGTCTCCCTCTCTCTGTCCCTTTCTCCAGGTGTCCCCGGCTTTGGAGCTGTGTGTTTTCCAGTGTGCAGCTACTGGTCCTATCAACCTGTTTTGTTGTTGCTTTATTTTTTTTCTCTCTCCACTTTCCACTCATCCTTAGCAGTCAAGGTAGATGGCCGCCAACCTTGAACCTGGTTCTTCTCTACTGTTGCCTAGGGCTTGCCCTTGGGGGGATTTGTTGGGGTTTCTCTATACGTCTTTATAGTCTTGACTTTATTCTGTAAAGTGCCTTAAGATGACTTTGTTGTGAATTGGCGCAATATGAATAAAGTTGAATTTAATTTAATTTAATTGACTATGCAGACCCTATGCTGTTAGAGAAGGACAGCATTCATTGAGGACAATCACCACTTTCGTTTATTAGGGTTTCAAATTCTTCAGTAATGCTCTAGTTACATTCCAGTGTTACACATACTGTTCAACTTTATTATTCAACTGGAAAACACGCAGCTCCAAAGCCAGGGACAGAAAGAGAACAAAAAGACAACAACGGGAGTAAGAACACACAAAGTTAATGTCATACAATGGTGACAAATAAAGTGGGGTGGGAGGAGAGGAGAGAGGGAAGAGAGGAGGAAAGGAGCTCATTGCATTAGGGGGTGGTCCCCCAGCAGTCTAAGCCTATAGCAGCATGACAATAACTTACTATAAGCTTTATCAAATAGGAAGGTTTCAACCCTAGACTTAAAAGTAGAGAGGGTGTCTGCTTCCTGAATCTGAACTGGGAGCTGGTTCCACAGGAGAGGAGCTTGATAGCTAAAGGCTCTGCCTCCCATTCTACCTTTAGAAATTCTGGGAACCACAAGTAGGCCTGCATTCTGAGAGCGAAGTGGTCTACTGGGATGATATGGAACTATGAGGTCTTCTATATATGATGGACTCTGACCATTCAGACCTTTATATGTAAGAAGCAGGGTTTTAAATTCTATTCTAGATTTTATGTGAAGCAAATGGAGAGAAGCTAGTGAAGGTGAAATATAATCTCTCTTGCTAATTCCAGTCAGCACTCTTGCTGCAGCATTTTGGATTAATTGCAGGCTCTTTAGAGAGTTACTGGGGCATCCTGAAAGTAAGGAATCACAGTAATCCAACCTAGAAGTAAAAAATGCCTGAACTAGTTTTTCTGCATCACTTTGAGACAGGATGCTCCTAATTTTGGCAATGTTCGATAGGTGGAGAAGGCTAGAGATTCTAGAGATTTATGTTGTGTGTTTATATTTTATATGTGAGGTAAAGGACAAATCTTGGTCAGAAATAACTCAAAGGTTCCTTGCAGTAATACTGGAGGCCAGACTTATGCCATCTAGAGTAACAATATGGTTGGACAGCATATTCCCAAATACTATTCTATTAAATTTAATTCAATTCAGCTTTATTTATATAGCGCCAATTTACAACAAAGTCATCTCAAGGCACTTTACATAATAAAGTCCAGACTACACAAGAATTTAGAGGCAACCCAACAAATCCCCCTTGAGCAAGCCGTAAGCAACAGTGGAGAGGAAAAACTCCCTTAACGGAAGAAACCTCCAACAGAACCAGGCTCAGGGTGGGCAGCCATCTGCCTCGACCGGTTGGGGTGAGTGGAAAGTGAAGGAGAAAAGAAAAGAGCAACAAAAAGCAACAACAAAACATTTTACAGGTTGGTAGGACACAAAATTAATAGCATACAGTGGTGACAAATAAATGTATAGGGAAAAAGAGGAGGGGAGCTCATTGCACTTGCGGGAGTCCCCCAACACTCTAAACCTATAGCATCTTAAGCAGGAGTTAGTTTAGGTTGACTGAGCAGTTTTAACTATAAGCTTTATCAAAGAGGAAGGTTTTAAGCCTAGTCTTAAAAGTAGAGAGGGTGTCTGCCCTCTGAATCTGGATTGAAGCGGGTGCCAAAGAAGAGGGGCTTGATAGCTAAAGGCTCTGCCTCTCATTCTACTTTTGGAAACTTTGGGAACCACAAGTAGGCCTGTATTCTGGGATCAAAGGGGTCTAATCGGGTTATACGGAACTATGAGATCTTTTAAATATGATGGAGCTTGACAATTAAGAGCTTTGTATGTATGCAACTGTGGCACAGTAAGGTAGAGCGGTTCTCCCCCAATCCTGCAGTTGTTGGAAATTAATGTTAACAATGTGGTGGGGTTTGAATGCTCTCTGAAATTGGCATGGCACCACTGTGTGTAAAACAAAGAGACCTTTATGAGATGAGATACATCACTGAACATTAAGGGTGGACTACTATGTCGTTTTATAACAAACTGTCTGTTCTCACATCAGCTGCCAATTAAATGTTACCATTTATGAGCATCGAGGGTTGAAGGTCCATTCTCTAAGGTCTCTCATATTCTTTGAAAAACACTGTTTGGCAAATAGCTGTATGATGCCAGATATTAGATATGAAGTCAGAAACAGTGTCACATTACAAATTTAATTAACAGATCATAGTTGATACACTATACAATATTTGATTTATATTTTAATATTTATTGAAAACCTTCGGTAACTTAAATGTGGTATTCAGATAAATGCATGAGCATCATCAGAAGAATTTTCCATTCCGTGACCCACAAACTGTGATGCAATGTAATCTGTGATTTTTCTTATCCGTTGCACCCCTGTAGTGAGTAAAGAACCCTGAAAATAGACTATATCATAACCAGGATTTCAAATGGAGAATGATTTCTTAAAAAAAAAAAAAAAAAAACAGTCTTTCAGGGAATGTGATTTGTGTTGTGTACATGTGTGACCTCACCCTGCGTCTCTTCTTGTATCAGGCCGAGTTTATGGTGTTCTGGGGAAGCGAGAGGGCCGCGTCCTCCATGAAGAGATGAAGGAAGGGACAGACATGTTCATCATCAAGGCCGTTCTGCCTGTGGCTGAGAGCTTTGGATTTGCTGATGAGATCCGTAAGAGGACCAGTGGATTAGCCAGTCCACAGCTGGTCTTCAGCCACTGGGAGGTGATTATAATTCAGTAACAAAAAACAATGTGTGAGTGTAGCAGATTCTGTGTCCCATCTGCCTTAATATAAAAAAAATTATTTACATAGATATCTGCACGATGTATCTTGAATAGTGTCAATAATCAGAGCTCACAAGCCTTTAAAACTAAAACTGCTGTATCTGCCAGGAACCAGATCCAGACGATTTTCAGATTGTTTTATTTTAATTAATTGCACAGACCCTAATAAGATACCCAGATGCAAATAGAATATTACCAGATGGAAGTCGGGTTCATGTCTCATAACTATCAATTTCCTGGGGAAACTTTTTAGAGCAAGTCCAAAAGGTGTGTTGCTGCATCAGCATTTTCCTTCTTTAGAGCTTTAAACTGTCACTCTACAGTTTGTGGTCTGTAGTCATCCTCTTCCATATATTTGGCCAATTTCTTGCTAGAAAACTGAAACTGTATTCTGCAAGTATAAAATAGGGACCTTATTTAGTAACTGTTGTGAAGACTGACACAAATACATCAGGAGAGGTAGAAGAGGTCATCAAATGTGCTCTCCAATTTTCTCTTTTGAACCAAATTTTTAGACGGTAATTGTTTATATTTTAGCAAGTTAGTGATATTAAAAGTAAACCAAGTTTGGTATTAGCAGTTCCTGTTTGCTGACTATCTGTTGATTGACATCTATCACTGCATTTATTCAATTCAGTTCAATTCAATTTTATTTAAATAGCGCCATTTCACAAAAAAAATCATCTCGAAGCACTTTACAGAATAAAATCAAGAAGGAAGGGAAAGAAAAAGAGCAACAAAAGCAACAACAAATCATCGGGCAGGATGATGGTACCAGTAGCTGCACACTGAATAACACACAGCTCCACAGAAAGGGACAGAGAGAGGGAGACAGAGAAGGAGAAAGACAACTATTGGAGAAAACACACAGAGTTAATGTCATACAGTGGTGACAATTGTGGGGTGAGAGGAGAGGAGAGAGGGAAGAGAGGAGGAAAGGAGCTCAGTGCATTGGGGGGTGGGTCCCCCAGCAGTCTAAGCCTATAGCAGCATGACTAACTAACTATAAGCTTTAGTGAAGAGGTAGGTTTTAATTCTAGACCTAAAAGTAGAGAGGGTGTCTACTTCTCGAATCTAAACTGGGAGCTGGTTCCACAGGAGAGGAGCTTGATAGCTAAAGGCTCTACCTCCCATTCTACTTTTGGAAATTCTGGGAACCACAAATAGGCCTGCATTCTGAGATTGAAATGGTCTACTGGGATGATATGGTGCTATGAGGTCTTCTATATATGATGGACTCTGACCATTCAGAGCTTTATATGTAAGAAGCAGGGTTTTAAATTCTATTCTAAATTTAATGGTAAGCCAATAGAGAGAAGCTAGTGAAGATGAAATATAATCTCACTTGCTAATTCCTTGCAGTAGTACTAGTGGCCAGACTTATGCCATCTAGGGTAACAATATGGTTGGACATCATATCTCTGAGAATTTTGGGCCCAAATACTATGACTTCAGTTTTGTCTGAGTTTAGAAGTAAAAAATCATGGGACATCCAGGCCTTTATGTCTTGTAGGCTTGAAGCTGGATTACCTGATTATTTTCATCTGGTTCGATAGGTAGTAAATGACTTGATAAATGATCATCAAATTGATTTATTTTGTCTCACTGAAACGTGGTTGCAGCAGGAAGAATATGTCAGTTTAAATGAGTCAACCCCCCCAAGTCATATTAATTATCATGTTCCTAGATGCACAGGCCGAGGTGGAGGAGTAGCAGCAATATTTCACTCTAGCTTATCAATAATTCCTAGACCTAAACATAGTTATAACTCATTTGAGAGCCTTACTCTTAGCCTTTCACACCCAAACTGGAAAACTCAGAAACCACTATTATTTGTTATCGTGTACCGTCCTCCAGTCCCTTATTCAGAGTTTTTGATAGAATTTTCTGATTTTCTATCTGATTTAGTGCTTAGTACAGATAAAGTCATTATAGTGGGTGACTTTAACATTCATGTAAATGCTGACAGTAACTGCCTGAGCACTGCGTTTAATTCATTATTAGATTCAATTGGTTTTTCCCAAAATGTAAATAAACCCACTCATTGTTTTAGTCACACCTTGGACCTTGTACTTACATATGGCATTGAAACTGATAATTTAATAGTATTTCCTCATAATTCTCTTCTGTCTGACCATTTTCTAATAACATTTGAATTTACAATAACGGACTATACAGCAGTTAGGAAAAAATTCCACTACAGCAGATGTTTATCTGAAAATGCTGTGAATACATTTAAAGAAATTATTTCTTCATCTTTTTCACCACCATGTGTCAATACTATGGTGAGTAGCCATCTTACTCCTGTGCAAATTGATTATTTAGTTGACGATTCTGCCGCCTCACTGCGTAGGATACTAGATACAGTTGCCCCTCTGAAAAAGAAGGCAGTAAATCAGAGGAGTCGACCTCCATGGTACAATTCACAAATGCACAGCTTAAAACAGGCAACACGAAAGTTAGAGAGGAAGTGGCGTTCCACTAATTTAGAAGAATCCCGGTTAGCCTGGAAAAACAGTTTAAAACATACAAAAAAGCTCTCCGTGATGCCAGAACAGCATATTATTCCGCATTAATAGAGGAAAACAGGAACAACCCCCGGTTTCTGTTCAGCACTGTAGCCAGGCTGACTAAGAGCCATAGTTCTGTTGAGCCTAGTTTTCCCTTAACTTTGAGCAGCAATGACTTTATGACTTTCTTTACTAGTAAAATTGTAGCCATTAGGGAAAAGATTCACCAGATCCTCCCTACAAATATTACGGCTAGATCTTCATGTACAACAGCTATAGAATCCTCAATAAGGCCCCAATCCATCTTAGACTGCTTTTCACCCATAGATCTCATTGAGCTAAGTTCAACTATCGCCTCCTCAAAACTAACAACATGTCTTTTAGACCCTGTTCCAACCAAATTGCTTAAAGATGTTCTACCTTTAATAGACACTTTCATATTAGATTTGATTAACCTATCTTTAGAAACTGGCTATGTACCAAAGGCCTATAAAGTTGCTGTAATCAAACCATTACTTAAAAAACCTTGTCTTGATCCAGGTGATTTAGCCAACTATAGACCAATATCAAATCTCCCGTTTATTTCTAAAATCCTTGAAAAAGTAGTTGCAAAACAATTATGTGATCTCCTTTACAGGAATAATTTGTATGAAGACTTTCAGTCAGGATTTAGAGCTCATCACAGTACAGAAACAGCACTGGTAAAAGTCTCCAATGATCTTCTCCTGGCTTCAGATAATGGACTTGTGTCTGTACTCGTCTTACTAAACCTTAGTGCCGCATTTGACACCATTGACCACAACATTTTATTACAGAGACTAGAACATGGATTTGGGATTAAGGGAACCACATTACATTGGTTTAAATCTTATCTGTCAGACAGATTCCAACTTGTTCATGTTAATGATGACTCCTCTTTATGCACCAAAGTTAGCTATGGAGTTCCACAGGGCTCTGTGTTAGGACCAATACTTTTTAATCTGTACATGTCACCTTTAGGCAAAATCATTAGGAAACATTCCATAAACTTCCACTGCTATGCAGATGATACCCAGCTCTATTTATCTGTGAAACCAGAAGATACTAACCAATTAGTCAAACTTGAAGCATGTCTAAAAGACCTGGATGTCCTACAATTTCCTACTTCTAAATTCAGACAAAACTGAAATCATCCTCTTTGGGCCTAAAAACATGAGAAATATGCTGTCTAACAATATAGTTACTTTAGATGACATAACTTTGGCCTCTAGTACTACGGTGAGGAACCTTGGAGTTATCTTTGACCAAGATTTGGCGTTTACGTCACATATAAGACAAATCTCTAGAACAGCCTTCTTCCACCTACGGAACATTGCTAAAATTAGAAGCATCCTGTCTCAAAGTGATGCCGAAAAACTGGTCCATGCATTTGTTACTTCTAGGTTGGACTACTAAGTCTACTAAGTAATTCCCTACTTCTGGGGTGTCCTAATAACTCTCTAAAAAGCCTTCAATTAATCCAAAATGCTGCAGCAAGAGTGCTAACTGGTTTAGGAAAGAGAGATCATATTTCACCTTCACTAGCCTCTCTTCATTGGCTTCCAATTAAATGTAGAATAGAATTTAAAACCCTACTTCTTACATATAAAGCTCTGAATGGTCAAGCTCCATCATATTTAAAAGATCTCATAGTCCTGTATCGCCCGATTAGACCACTTCGATCCCAAAATACTGGCCTACTTGTGGTTCCCAGAGTTTGCAAAAGTAGAATGGGAGGCAGAGCCTTTAGCTATCAAGCTCCTCTCCTGTGGAACCAGCTTCCAATCCAAATTCGGGAAGCAGACACCCTCTCTACTTTTAAGACTAGGCTTAAAACTTTCCTTTTTGATAAAGCTTATAGTTAAAAATCCTCACTCAACCCTAACTAGCTTTTCTCTATACATTTATTTGTCACCACTGTATGCCATTAATTCTGTGTCCTACAACCTGTACAATG
This sequence comes from Channa argus, assembly GCF_033026475.1. NCBI lineage: Eukaryota > Metazoa > Chordata > Actinopteri > Anabantiformes > Channidae > Channa > Channa argus. Next base: position 353,219 of record NC_090198.1, read on the forward strand.
CTTTGTTGTTGCTTTTTTTTGTTGTTGTTGCTTTTTGTTGTTGTTTTGTTGTTGCTTTTCGTTGCTCTTTTCTTTTCTTTCTCCACTTTCCACTCACCCCAACCGGTCAAGGCAGATGGCCGCCCACCCTGAGCCTGGTTCTGCTGGAGGTTTCTCCCATTAAAGGGAGTTTTTCCTCTCCACTGTTGCCTACGGCTTGCTCAAGGGGGATTTGTTAGGTTACTTCTACATGTAGTCTGGACTTTATTCTGTAAAGTGCCTTGAGATGACTTTGTTGTAAATTGGCGCTATATAAATAAAGTTGAATTGAATTGAATTGAATTAAATATAGCTGGGTATCATCAGCATAGCAATGGAAATTTATGGAGTGTTTTCTAATAATGTTGCCTAAAGGAGACATATATAAAGTAAAAAGTATTGGTCCTAACACAGAGCCTTGTGGAACTCCATAGCTAACCTTTGTGTGCATGGAGGATTCATCATTAACATGAATAAAACTGAAATCTATCAGATAGATAAGATTTAAACCAAACTAGTGCAGTTCCTTTAATCCCAATTTCATGTTCCAGTTTCTGTAATAAAATGTTGTGATCAATGGTATCAAATGCAGCACTAAGATCTAACAGAACAAGTATAGAGACGAGTCCATTATCTGAAGCCAAGAGAAGATCGTTGTTGACTTTTACCAGTGCTGTTTCTTTACTATGATAAACTCTACATCCTGACTGAAAGTCAGGACTGAAAGGTGATCACATAATTGTTTTGTAACTACTTTTTCAATCATTTTAGAAATAAAGGGGAGATTAGATATTGATCTGTAATTGGCTAAAATACCTGAGTCAAGACATGTTTTTTTTAAGTAGTGGTTTAAGTACAGCTACCTTATAGGCCTGTGGTACATAGCCTGTTTCTAAAGATAGATTGATGATATCTAATATGAATGTATCTATTAAGGGTAAAGCTTCCTTGAGCAGCTTAGTTGGAATAGGGTCTAGCAGACAGGTTGTTGGTTTAGATGAGGTAATAATTGAAGTTAGCTCAGAGAGATCTATGGGTAAAAAGCGGTCTAAGAGGGTTTGGGGCCTTATCGATGACTCTAGCACTGCTGTACATGAAGCTCTATCTGTAATTTTTGGGGGGAGGATCTGGTGAATTATTTCTCTAATAGCTATAATTTGATTCATAAAGAAAGTCATGAAGTCATTGCTGCTCAGAGTTAAGGGAAAACTAGGCTCAACAGAACTATGGCTCTTAGTCAGCCTGGCTACAGTGCTGAACACAAACCGGCAGTGTTTCTTGTTTTTCCTCTATTAATTAATTAATTAATTCTTCTTCTTCTTCTTCTTCTTCTTTTTCTTTCGGCTGTTCCCTTTCAGGGGTCGGCACAGCAAATCATGTGCCTCCATCTAACTTTGTCCTCTGCATCCTCTTCACTCACACCAACTAACTTCATGTTCTCCCTCAATACATCCAGAAATGTCCTCTTTGGTCTTCCTCTAGACCTCCTGCCTTGCAGCTCCAACCTCAGCATCCTTCTACCGATATATTCACAGTTTCTCCTCTGAACATGTCCAAACCACCTCAATCTGGCCTCTCTGACTTTATCTCCAACACATCTAACATGAGCTGTCCCTCTGATGTCCTCATTCCTGATCCTGTCCATCCTCGTCACTCTCAAAGAGAACCTCAACATCTTAAGCTCTGCTACCTCCAGCTCTGCCTCCTGTCTTTTCTTTAGTGCCACTGTCTCTAAGCCGAACAACATCGCTGGTCTCACCACCGTCTTGAAAACCTTTCCTTTCATTCTCGCTGATACTCTTTTATCACACAACACACCTGACACTTTTCTCCACCCGTTCCAACCTGCTTGCACTCGCCTCTTCACCTCTTTTCCACACTCTCCGTTGCTCTGAACCGTTGACCTTAAGTACTTAAAGTCCTGCACCTTCTTCACCTCTGCTCCCTGTAACCTCACCGTTCCACCAGGGTCCCTCTCATTGACACACATGTATTCTGTCTTGCTGCGGCTAAGCTTCATTCCTCTGTTTTCTAGAGCAAACCTCCACCTCTCTAGATTTTCCTCCACCTGCTCCCTACTTTCACTACAAATCACTATGTCATCTGCAAACATCATGGTCCACGGAGATTCCTGTCTAACCTCATCTGTCAGTCTGTCCATCACCAGGGCAAACAAGAAGGGGCTCAGAGCTGATCCTTGATGCATGAAACTTTTCTCCACCCGTTCCAACCCGCCTGCACTTGCATCTTCACAGACCCGCCTCCACCTGTCACACCTACAGCTCACCTCACCACGGTCTTACAGCTCTTATACATGTCCTGCACCACTCTAACATAATTCTCTGCCGCTCCAGACGTCCTCATACAATACCACAGCTCCTCTCTGGGCACCCTGTCCTACGCTTTCTCTAAATCTACGAAGACACAATGCTCCCTATGACCCTTCTCCATCAGCATCCTCAAAGCAAATACTGCATCTGTTGTACTCTTTCTAGGCATTAAACCATATTGCTGCTCACATATGTTCACCTCTGCCCTTAGCCGAGCTTCCACTACTCTTTCCCATAACTTCATTGTTTGGCTCATCAGCTTTATTTCTCTGTAGTTGCCACAGATCTGCACATCTCCCCCTGTTCGTAAAAAACTTCCTGCTCCACACCAGTCAACGCTTCTACTCTTTGTTCCCTTTCATTTTCCTCATTCATCAACTCTTTAAAGTTCTCCTTCCATCTTCCCATCACACTCTTGGCACCTGTCAATACATTTCCATCCTTATCTTTAATCACACTAATCTGCTGCACATCCTTCCCATCTCTATCTCTTTGACTGTTGTATTGGTCCAGGTATCTGGAAGCACCTCCTGACCACCCAGAGTCTCTCAGCTCCTCCCTGAAAACTACTCGACATTCTTCCTTTTTCAACTTCCACCACTTCGTCCTCTGCTCTGCCTTAGTCCTCTTCATCTTCCTCATTCATTTTACACATCACCATCCTGTGTTGTCTGGCTACACTCTCCCCTACCAAAACTTTACAGTCACTGATCTCTTTCAGATTACAACGTCTACACAAGATGTAGTCTACCTGAGTGCTTCTACCTTCGCTCTTGTACGTCACCCTATGTTCCTGCCTCTTCTGGAAGAAAGTGTTCACTACAGCCATTTCCATCCTCTTTGCAAAGTCTACCACCATCTGTCCTTCTGTGTTCCTGTCCTGAAGACCAAACCTGCCCATAACAGTCTCATCACCTCTGTTCCATTCACCTACATGCCCATTGAAATCTGCACCAATGACAACTCTCTCACCTCTGGGGATGCTCTGCATCACTTCATCTAACTCACTCCAGAATTTCTCTTCTCTTCTAACTCACATCCTACCTGTGGGGCATAACCACTAACAACATTAAACATCACCCATTCAATTTCCAGCTTCAGACTCGTCAACCTGTCTGATACTCTTTTCACCTCTAGAACATTCCTTACAAACTCCTCTTTCAGTATAACTCCTACTCCATTTTTCTTCCTATCTGACCCATGGTAAAACAACTTGAACCCTGCTCCTAATCTTCTAGCCTTGCTACCTTTCCACCTGGTCTCCTGGACACACAGTATGTCCACCTTCCTTCTCTGCATCATGTTAATCAACTCTCTAGCCTTCCCCGTCATAGTCCCAACATTCAAAGTCCTTAATGTCAGTCCTACATTCTTAGCTTTCCTCTTCTGTCTCTGCCTACGAACACACCTTCCTCCTCTCCTTCTTCGTCTTCAACCAACAGTAGCTCAATTTCCACTGTAGGTCAACAGCAACGGTGGAGGTCGTTGTTAACCCGGGCCCCGACCGATCGGGTATGGAAGTCATTGTCACGATTCGCATGTTTAATTTAGCATGTGTTTCACGTCGGTTGCCCTTCCTGCCACAACCCTCTGCATTTATCCAGACTTGGGACTGGCACAAGAAGACACTGGCTAAATGCCCCCTTGCTGTTGCATTTATGACATCACTATGTGTTTCATGTTTTATTCGAAAGGGTTATGACTGTTCAACTCCGACTCACATCACTCCCCTTTATACTACCTGCAAATCTCTCTTGGGGACTATATCCTACTGCTTTGGCTTTGTTCAACTGAATGTCCATTTTATTGCAGACCAAGTCCTAAATTTTCAATGATTAAAATCGTGTCTGGGCCTATGAGTTGCATCACAAAGGAGCGCAGTAAAAAATTCACCCACTTCTCCCTATGTTATTGCTCCAGTTCGAATGGGCCATAATCTAACAGTCTGCATTTTTTCATTTGTTAATTTTAAATTTGGTCTGTAAGACAACAAATTATGTTAAAGCCAATATTTTCTAAAGTAATTGTACACATGTACACACATGCACAGACACACACACAGCTGGAGTGCGACTGAGCTCGTTTTGTGTGGCTGTAGGTTATCAAAGCCGTATGGTTAATGAGACGCTTCCCTCAAGGGAGTTGGGAGATAAAGCTGTGATAGACAACATGCGCAATAGGCCGTTATATCTCCCGCTTGACTGACTCACACACATGAACCTTGGAGGCCATATGGGCATTGTCAGATGGGGTAAAGGGGAAGGTTGTCTGTTAGGAGGGAGACATGATTTCTACACTGTCGTCATACAGTGATTTGAATGACTGAAAAGTTTCACAGTGTATATTTTAAAGCCTGGATGTGCTGATTTTATTCATTAATATTAATAATTTATTAACTGTAGCTGATAAAAAATAGATGATGGTGGTGAAGCCACGATGGCACATGACACTTGTTTTATGACTTCTGGACAAAATGCAGGTTTGACTTGTGGTTAATTTATGGAAGAATTTTAGAGTGTAGAGTAAGTGGAGCTGCTGAGGAATATGTTTTCTCTCACTCTTTGCGTCCAAGCTGTGACAGAGGGCTGACATTAATTCTGCTCACCTGACATCCTCTGGAGCAAACCCTTAAAAGGGAAAAGCTTTAAATACATATCTATCAATTCTCACTATCATTGAATTATCAATAGAAGCGAAATGAGTGAACTAACTCAGCTGTTCATTTCTGGATGATCTGATTAAACAAAATAATCAGTGATCAACATTATAAATATATACCGTTTAGTGAACATGTATCCTAAACCTATAACTGATGTTATTTGTCAGTAGTATTCTAGGCAGTAGCCAGTCATATTCTCTATCTCACTTGAAAGTTGTATTTAATTGGCACCTTCTCAAGTGGGATTTTTCTTACTTCCGTATCTCAGGAAATGGATTTAACTGTGCTCCTCTAGAAAATTATCAGTTGAAATGTAGTGACTGACAGAGTTGACTAGAGTGTTGTTTTGTCTACATGGTGTAGTTTTTGGACAGGATACTAATTCACCAGTAACTGGACCTTCCAGATACAGGTTAATTTATACTACCATCACCATTTATTTAACTGTGTAAAACAAGTTGGCTGCACTAGTGATGATTCACTTGAGTCAAAGAGTCTGTGTTTATTTCAGAATACCCCAATTTAAACCCCGTGCACCAAATTCTTTTTTTTCATAGAGACGTGTGTTTTACAATCACTTTACAACTTACTCTAAATATTTTAAAGCTCAATATTGCCATGACAGTCATGTGCATTATGAGTGTAGGTAAACTGACAAAATGCACTGGGGATTTGTTAATGGATGTGTAGTCTAGACAGTAAAGTATTTTTTCAACTACTAACACTGCAGTTGTAGACCCTTAATGCAGTTTTTTGTGTATGTAAGAAAGAGGGCATGTTGGACATCCCCATTTCTATCTGTGTGTGTGTGTGTGTGTGTGTGTGTGTGTGTGTGTGTGTGTGTGTGTGTGTGTGTGACAAATTATGTGACCTAATTGGAATAATTACCTAAGTGGTCACCAGTGAATGTGTGCTCCATCTGAATCTTAGCTGTCATGACCCATCATCATTTTCAGTGCCTCAAATCATCCTCATCCATCATCCTCTGTCTGTCACACCTTTATAAACGTTCGTCTTCTGTTGTTTTTCATCATTTGGACACCACATAAATCCCACTATTACCACAACTAACACCACCACATCCCCTCACTAAAATCAAAGTACACAAGATGTTCCAAAGGATCACAGTTGATCTGGACTGGAACAGAGGGAAGCTGGCTTCTTATTTCGAAATTTAGAGTTTGTATTTTGGAATAAGAATGTAATTTCATACATATTCAGTTTATGTTTTTGTCTGGAAGCAGCATCTAGAAATGATTGAGAGTTAGGGAAAGGGCAATTCACAGTACTGCTTTCATCAGGTTTAGACTTTGCTTTATAAACCTATTTTCAGTTTTAGCAACGGCTGTGTCCCAAATGTTTAGAAGGCTGAAAATAAGAAACTATAAACTTGAATGTACAGGACATCTAGACTGACTTAATGTACACTTCTTAGCTGTCCAGCCTGCTTCTAAGGACTCAGGTTTACTTTCAGATTTTCAGCCCCCAAACATGAGAAAAAAACTGCAGGAAAGTTGTTCATAAAGCTTTATTATTTTTAGTATATTTATCACTAATAAATCCTTTAGTCCTTCAGTTTACAGAACAAAATTCTTTTTCAAGTTTAATTTTCACTCATTCAAACACAGAGGCTGCATAAAGATCATCTGCATCATTATTTTGCATTAAGCCATAACTCTCGACACTATTTTAGCACAAATGATGATGCTACAAATCATACATATCCAAAGCACACACTCACTAAAATTGCTGGCTATCTAAACACAATAAAGCATCCTGTAGCATCCCTGTGATAGATAGATAGATAGATAGAAGCCACAAAGGGAAATTATTGCATTAGAGCAGTCATTACATTTAAGAAAAAATGTAAAAAGAACTTCTCCGCTGTTTGACCAGCAGCTTGTGAAGAAGATTTGAGCTGTTCTCCATGAACAGTTTGTGCAGCATCGTTCTCTTCACTACCAACTCCAGAGTTCCCATGGAGGTTCCAGTACAGAGCCAGGATTCCAGTTTATTCAGCTTATTAGTGTCACTAGCTCTGATGTTGCTGCCCCAGGGGATAGCAGCAAAAAAGTTTGCACTGGCCACAACTGACTGGTAAAACATCTGCAACATCTGGCATCACACATTAAAGGGAGTAGAAGTAGAGCCTGCTCTGAGCCTTTCTGTAGACACCTGCTGTGTTGCATGTCCAGTCCAGTCTCTTGTTGAGGTGAACTCCAAGATATTTGTATCTCTCCACCACCTCCACATCCTCACCCAGAATGGAGATGCTGTTGACTCTGCTCCTAGTCAACCCAAAGTCAATGACCATCTCTTTGGTCTTTGCCACATTCAAGATAAGGTGATTGTTTCTAAACCAGTCCACAAAAATGACCACTAAACGTCTGTTCCTCCTCACCACCACTGATACATCCCACCAGGTGCAAGGTGACAGGAGTTCACGTTTTGCTTGAAATCAGAGGGTAATCGGACAGACCCCTGAGGTGCTCCTACGTTACTAACCACCCACTCTGACACACATCCCTGCAGCTGCACAAATTTTGGTCTGTCGGTCAAGTATTCAGCAACTAATGAGGTGATGGAGCGGTAGATCTGCATCTTAGCAGCTTCTCTCTCAGCAGGACAGGCTGGATTATATTAAAGGCACAGGAGAAATCAAAGAACACGATCCTCACACTGCTGCCTACTTTGTCCAGCTGAGAGAGAGCCCCCTGTAGTAGGTAGATGATGGCAGCTGATAAGCAAACTACAGTGGGTCCAAAGAGTTTCTCACATGGGGCCTCACAAGTGGCAGTACCAGAACTAAGTTGAGGTTCGGTATCATGCTCAAGGACACTTGAGGGATCCAACAAGCAACTGTGGGATCGGTAGATGATCACTTTATCTCCTGCACCACAGTCACATTGACCTTCTGAGTCTTCCCATGCTCTCCTTCCATGTCCCTGGAATTAAACAACGGCTTTTAAAATTTGTATTATGTTCTGCACCAGCTGGACAACGGAGTCTAGACAGACAAGGACTAGCTACCAACTGGTTACAAAAACTTTTCTGACTTCTTCTTGAACAACTTCCTGTCACTGTTACGCAGTCTCCCCAGATATTTATTTTCTTTATTCCTCATTATTTCTTCCAATTACCATGTTTCTTTTGATGATCAATGACTTTCGGCTTGATTTTGATTTGGCTTAATTTGGTTTACTGACATTTACTGACAACATTTTCAGTCAGAGGGACAGCTGCAAACATTTATTTAGGAAATAAGAGCATCTGGTACCATTTAGTTTGCGTGGGCACTGAGATGGCTACAGATTTTCCAACTGAACACACAAGGTCATTTCTTAAGCTGTTTTCAGACCTGCACTGCTACCATGAACTTGCCTAGATATTGCTGTGAGAGGCTTTTTGTGAAAACAAGATTTACTTTAGCATATGAACAAAGAAATTAACTGGAGTTCTACCTATTAACTCCCGAATATAAAGTCTGTGCAATGTCTAATTAAGCCCACATGTGAACAAAGGTGGTCATTGTCTAAATTCAGACATTCAACTGGCCCTGCTTAGATTTGTTTTAAACAAAGCACTGTGAATATAGTTTTTGAGTTTGGGAGTGCTGCCCACTCCACTTTTCACCTAAACCAAAAAGGGTATTTCAAGAGGGTGAAAACATGCCTAACACTGATATGTCACATGGCAACTCTAAGCAAGTGCATTTATGTGCACGTAAGTAACCAGGTTACAGGCCGCTTTCTTAAGAACGATGATTTCCTAATTGTTATGTAATGTATAAACAAGTCACACTCCACCAGGAAGCAGTGTATTTCCAATACCTGTAGCTTAAAGCTGGAACTGGTAGAGATGGAGTCCTAAGACTGAAGAACAGGATCTTTCGTTGTCACGACTAAATCACATTCATAATATCTCTACAGTTGCTGTATGGTTGCCCACCTTTGGCAGATGAAGCTGAGCTACAGCAGCAAGAGCCAAATTTGTAAAAGGTTTTACAACACACTGTGAAGATGTTTGCCAAAAAAGCATCAGATTCATAAAAATCACATTCCCTTTATAAACCATAATTAACATTAGAATGTGCTCACTCAAAACATTCCCACAGTGAACCAAATATGAACCGTGTAACATGTTTTCTGTATAGTGTTGTGTGCATTAATGTGCTACAAGAATCCTATACAGTAGAGGGTAGGTCAGTTGTGTTTTGGAAGTACTAAGAGCCCAGTGGTCTCTTATCAATTACACAGGTCTTTAATACGTCACCCTTCCATGCCAACAAACAAATATCTGATAGAAATAAAGTTTTCGCGTGTAAACTAAATTGAAGATTTAACTAGTTTTTGTGAAGTGTGAACTTGCAGACATAAAAAGTAATTTAGCCGTAAATTGTGAGGACAATCTGCCAGTGAGCCTGAGTCCTTCCTCTTCCTCATGCTGTATTATACTGAGTTTAATAAAAGAACAATTAAACTACATGTAGAGCCTTTGTGTAGACCTTCTGTAGAGCAAAACCAGGTCATTATTTGTGTGCCTCTTCGCATGCATCTCTCAACACCCCAAACCCCTACCCCTCTTCATCTTTCAGCCATTGTCTTTGTCTCATTAAAAGTTGTCAAATTTCATTTATGTGCAGATGCTTCTTCACAAAGACTTCATCTTTGCCCCACCACCACCCCACCTGGCCCTCATGCCTACTTAGTTTTAGGACTCATTTGGTCCTTAGTGCTGATGTCAGCATCCCTCCTGACAGCGATATGATGTGGCCAGGATATTGAATTACCATATGAATGATGGAAGAGGCACAGAGAGCAGAAAGCCTGCGTTGTATTGTTGTGTAACTGCTGGGTTAGTTGCTCCTGTGGGGACGTTTACATCAGATTTCCATCAGAATGGAGCTTTTGTTCAACTGCAGACTGCAGAACTGTGTGAATAAGTCTTGTATTGATCAGCCAAAGCATCTGTCTGACACTACAACTGTTCACTCTGCACATAAGTAACAAAGCCATGGAGTTTAAAAATATTGGCCAGTGTATTAAATTTTTTAACTTCAAAAATAAATAAAATGTTTCAAACTCCCCTAAGAAACAGATTTTATTTAAAAAATATATTTGCTGTAATCACCATTTTATACAATAATCAATATAACATTTGATAATTTCAATTCAATTCAATTCGACTTTATTTATATAGCGCCAATACACAACAAAGTCATCTCAACACACTTTACAGAATAAAGTCAAGACTATAAAGATGTATAGAGAGAGCCCAACAATTCCCCCTAGAGCAGGGGCAGGGGCAGGTTGGAAGGACCAGTAGCTGCACACTGAAAAACACACAGCTTCAAAGCCGGGGACACCTGTAGAAAGGAACAGAGAGAGGGAGACAGAGAAGGAGAAAGACATCTACAGGAGAAAACACACAGAGTTAAGGTCATACAGTAGTGACAATTGTGGGGTGGGAGGAGAGCGGGACAAGAGGAGGAGGATCCCCCAGCAGTCTAAGCCTATAGCAGCATAACTATAACTAAGTATAAGCTTTATCAACAAGGAAGGTTTTGAGTCTAGACTTAAAAGTAGACAGTGTCTGAATCTGAACTGGGAGCTGGTTCCACAGGAGAGAAGCTTGATAGCTAAAGGCTCTGCCTCCCATTCTACCTTTAGAAATTCTGGGAACCACAAGTAGGCCTGCATTCTGAGCTTTATATGTAAGAAGCAGGGTTTTAAATTCTATTCTACATTTAATGGGAAGCCAATGGATAGAAGCTAGTAAATTTGAAATATGATCTCTCTTTCTAATTCCAGTCAGCACTCTTGCTGCAGCATTTTAGATTTATTGCAGGCTCTTTAGGTACTGGGGCATCCTGAAAGTAGGGAATTACAGTAGTCCAACCTAGAGGTAACAAATGCATGGACTAGTTTTTCGGCATCACTATGAGACAGGATGCTCCTAATTTTGGCAATGTTCCGTAGGTGGAAGAAGGCTGTTCTAGAGATTTGTTTTATATGTGAGGTAAAACACAAATCCTGGTCAAAAATAACTCCAAGGTTCCTTGCAGTAGTACTGGAGGCCAGACTTACGCCATCTAGTGTAACAATATGGTTGGACATCATATCTCTGAGATTGTTGGGCCCAAATACTATGACTTCCGTTTTGTCTGAGTTTAGAAGTAAAACATTGTGGGACATCCAGGCCTTTATGTCTTGTAGGCTTGAAGCTTTATTAACGGATTTTTTTTTCATGTGGTTACATAGATAGATATAGCTGGGTATCATCAGCATAGCAATGGACATTTATGGTGTGTTTTCTAATAATGTTGCCTAAAGGACACATATCAATTAAAAAGTATTGGTCCTAATACAGAGCCTTGTGGAACTCCATAGCTAACCTTTGTGCTAAAATGCACATTGATATAGTTCCCTCATATCCATGCGTAAAAAATATATATTATCCTTAAACCTAAAAATGTGTGTTCTGAGATAACAAATGAAAACAACAGCAACCCTTTTTATAGGAAATCACTGACTGGATTATGCTCTAATGGAGATCTAATGTTTTTTGAAGGAATAAAACCTTACATTTATTATTGCAAACCTTAATAATGATGATGGGCATATTCACTTCTAAAAACATTTGAGGGAGGCTCACTCCACTGTCCTATGAAAAAAGAGCCGCAATTTATGCTTTATTAGTAAGTTTATTGTCATTGGACAACTACGGTTACCTGAAGGGCTCTGCAGAGTGTAAAAAGCAAAGCAAAACTGTTTCAGAGCAGGGAGAGGGAGGACTGGGCAGCGCAGAGAGGACTGAACTCCCACATTAGCACTAGCTGACGTTACACATTATAACTTTAGTCGGAAAAACTGGATGTTGTTTTGGAAGATCAGATACTATAGCAGAAAATAAATACATTGTCCGGAATGTTTTGTTTATATGTTCAGCATCAACATATTCGTAACTTCACATAAATTAACAGCATATCCATCTTACGTTAATAGGAAACAAATACACACAATCCTCTTCTCAAACTGTCCTACCAACCGTTCTTTAGATCCTATTCCTTACACTCTCCTTCAAGCAACTGCCACTGCACAAATACATCCCTTACAACAGAAACCTTCTCTATCACATGAAAACAGGTCCAAATTACCCCACTGCTGAGGAAGCCTACTTTCAACCCCTTTGTTGTGGAAAATTACAGACCTATCTCTCTTATTGCATTTTTGGCCAAGACCATATAACCAGCAGTCTTTAATAAAGTCTCAGAATTTATTTTTCTATACAAACTCCTTTTCGTCAACCAGTTTGGATTCAGAAGTGGTCATTCTACAGAAACACCTCTATTAATGGTGACACTATAAACCACCAGATCCTCCTGTCCACACTCTTACTTTGACATGTCTGGTACAGCTCTGCACTGGCTCAGGTCTTATGTATCTGGACAAAACTTCCTGGCAGGGGCATTTCTAACCCTTAAGGCCCTTCCACCGGTGTGGGGCGTAGTTCTTGACCATCTTCTTTTTTCCACCTATACTACATCACTGGGTTCTGTAATTCACTGACACTCTGCTTTTTCTATCGTTGATATGCTGATGACACAAAGCTCTTTGTCCTTTCTACCAGATGATCCACTGTCTCATTTTACAGTACTGTCTCTTTGACATGTCTGCTTGGATGAGAGAGGAACATTGTAACCTCAACCTCTCCAAGACAAAGTGCTAGTCTTCCCAGCCAGACCTTCATGGTAAATGGTCTACACTTATATAGTGCTTTTTTACCTATTGACACTCAAAGCACTTTACACTGCTTCTTATTCACCCATTCACACACACACTCACACATCGATGGGTGTTTCTATGCAGCTGGCCAACACTCACCAGGAGCAACTAAGTCAGTGTCTTGCTCAAGGACACTTTGACATGTGACCGGAGGAGCCGGGGATTGAACCAAACTCTGTATGCTCAGAAGCCTCACTATCAATATTAAGAAAGTTGTTCCATGACTTCCTATGCACAAAACTGTCTAGTTACAAAATTTACTTTACCTTTTTGTCCTTTATTTCACTTGTGTCTCATGAAATTTTAAATTTTTTTAATAAAATGTTTCAATTCAACTTTATTTATATAGCACCAATCCACAACAAAGTAATCTCAAAGCACTTTACAGAATAAAGTCAAGACTATAAAGAACCTACACTGCCTTTTTTCACACTTTATGTTTGTTGCAGATCTTCAGATGGTTCATGCACCAACATGAATTCAATCAGCTGCTCAGTGAAGTAATTGACTGTTGCTGGATGCCCCCTCCCTTCTTACCATCCACTAGATCCCATTGTTCTCCAGCATATGCTGCTCACGTGCAATGTGTGTTGTCTCCTTTAGTCCACCCATTGTCGTTGCTTACTCTCTACCATCTGTTCTCATGTAACCAAAGCCAGGTGCAGGACTCTACCGTCGTGCTATCACTGTAATTGTTTACAATGTGTGTATGTGTGTGCATGTGTAACGAATCAGCTCTTTGTCTCGATTTGACTCATGCAAACAGTGAATGGCACAGATAAACTGTGTGTGTTTGTCCGTCCATCCATATGGCCATTTCTACAGTTGATCTATACTCAGTACCCGATAGTGACAAAGTAAAAATTACATATTAGAAATGTCTGAAAATTTAGAAAGGGGGTAAACTGAAATATGATGTGTACTTTGGACCCATTACTCAATACCTTGTTGAGGCAACTTTGGCAGCAATTACAGCCTCAAGCATTTTTGTGTATCACACAACAAGCTTTGCAGACCTACACTGGAGTATTTTCTGCCATCTTTCGTTCCAGTCCTTCAGGTGCGTTTTTGCAAACTCCAAGTGGCTTTCATGGGTTGAAAACAGAGGGAGCAGCATCTTCCGTCTAGCCACTCTGCCATATAGCCCAGATCAGTGAAGCGCTGCACTAAAGGTTGTCTCCCACATTTACACAGGACCTCTGAAGCTCAGTCAGAGTGGCCATTGCTTTCTTGGTCACATCTCTTACAAAGGCTCTTCTCCCCCCATGGCTCAGTTTGGGCGACCAGCATTCAGTAGCATCCTGGCTATGCCAAAATTCTTCCATATGTGCTTTCAAATAATCCTGTCTCTGTAAAAAGTTCATGCTACAGTGATGTTATATCATGAAAGTAGGGCATTTAAGTAGAAGCATGCAGTGGTAATTTTCTTCATCTTGAACTATGTATTGAAACAAGCGCTAACAACAGCGGTGGGTATACCACAACAAAGAAATGTCAATGTCTCAATAACTTGTCATATGTTAGGTGTTACTTTGGTCTCATTATGTCAAAATGTGAACAGCCTGATGAAGAGGACTGTTTAAATACAAATTGTCAATGAAACAGAACATTTAGTGCTCGATTCACATTGTGATTTTTGTGGTTAATCATCTTGTAAGAGTACAGCATGTTATGCAATAAGTAGTGAAACGTTATACAGTTGGACATGTGCATTCAAAAGGTTAGAGACGGTCAAACTATGTTCACCTGTAAAGGTTATAGTGCACTTTAGGTGCATTCTGAAATTTCACTCGAAAGTAAAATATCCCTAACTTTTGTGAGTAGTGTAATTATAATACAAATATTTTTGACAAAGTGTAAACAGTTAAAGATAGTAGGTCTGCACTTCCCGTCTAGCAAATATCAAAATATATCACTAAAAAGGAATTGTCTTGTACTAATACTCACCATCACATTTCCATCCCTCTGCTCCTCTCCGTGTCCCAGGTGATTAATAGTGATCCATACTGGGTTCCTACTACAGAGGAAGAATATCTGCATTTCGGTGAGAAAGCCGACTCCGCCAACCAGGCTCTTAAATACATGAACGCCGTTCGCTGCCGCAAAGGTCTCTATGTGGAGGAGAAGATAGTAGAGCATGCAGAGAAGCAGAGAACACTCAGCAAGAACAAATAGACAAGAGACCACACAGATCCAGAACAGAACGGAAAAGATGCCTCCAGCAGTGCTTCTCCTGTCAGGCTGAGACACAGCTGACGTCCATCCAGGACTGCAGACAAACACTGTGTGTGTGTGTGTGTGTGTATATATATGTATATATATGTATATATATATGCACTGGGCTCTTCCATAACAGACATTATTAATAATTGGCAGAGGGACAGATGTCATGTCCAAAAGCAGAGTCACGGGGTTTTCAAAGATCTTTCTTTCCCTGCACCATTGGTACTGTAGTTACAAACACCCAACTGCAAATCCACAATGCAGATTTTAGGGATTGTTGATTAATTAGTGGTCCGGTATATATATCAGATAGACTGAGAAAAAAATATGTGCAGCTTATCATTAATGTATCACAAATTTTTTATGAGATTTTTTCTTTTAGTTTTTAAAATTAATTATATGTTTGATGCATAAATATGGTAAGTGCTATTTAATACTGACCAATAAAAAACCCTATTTGATGTTACGTGATAAAGAAAATACATAGAGATGTTGCAGTTTAGATATGGGCATTATTCTTTATTCTTCATTACTTTACAGATTATTATTGTATGACTTGGCATTAAGCATTATCAAATTGAAGGTTTATATTTCCAATTCTTGTAGTGATAGAAACATCCCATGCCCACATACAGAATTCTCTTTCCTACTTACATATGTTAGGGGCCATGTAGGGGAGACAAAATCTGACATTTTGAAAGTAGATGTGTAACTTGGAGAAGGAATTGTGGTGTTTAAGGAATAAAGTATTTTTGGAATACAATATTTTGCGATGAAGACTTGCATTTTGACTGCCATGTTACACTCATTTGGTCATTATACAGGTCTATGTCTTTCTGTGGCCCTGGCTGCACTAACCAAAATACCTGCAGAATGTTTCATATTCACACAGTGTATTACTATAATAGTTGACTCCATTTCATTTCATGCACTGTGCATCATCAAGCACAGTGACTTCAAGTCTTTTCTGACATTTTGAACTTGTAGAACTTTGTTCCAGGAAAATAATTTGCTACAATTTAAACAAAAGTGACAATAACATTTGATTATTTATAATAAAATGCATTACTGCACTCAATTTAAACCAGAAAGTAAAAAAGGTCAGATCAGAAATTTTTACTAGAACCCCTAAATAAAGTCGGATTTCTGTCGCAGGAAGTTGGAATAATGGTGCATTACATTTACCTCAGGAGTTGGAAGTCAGAGCTGGGATTTTATGTTGAGGTAAACATCATATCTAATGATAGATTTCTATATTGCTTATCAGAGTGGTGTCTTTCACTGACCAGCCTGATGATGTCAAAGAATTAGCACAGATAAAGACCAACTGCTGCATCAGGTCAGCTTCATCTGTATTATAAATCTATATTGCAATATTACTAAAAAATGATACACACCTTTCTCAGAAGGAAAACAAACCTCCATGACGTTTTAAAAATACAATACAGTCTGAGACGTGTAACTCTCTGAGACGAAGTCTCAGACTGCTCTAAACTGCATTTTTCAAACTCACTGCTCATACCAAAAGTATCTGGTTGCAGACAAAGCTGGAGGACTACCAGCCTTGACAGAAACCACTCAATATTAGCTGAAAGTTGTTAGTTCTGGTAGAAAACGGATGTTTTGACAAAAATGTTTAGGGTTAGAGTATTTTCAAACTTGCCGTCAAACAATCCTCAATTTCAGATTTTCAATGTAAGAGTTGAGACAGACCGAAGCCGATGATCAGCCCAGTCTTTGTGCACTATGTCCTGCACCATCACTGTCAGTCAGACCACCTGCAGCTTTTTGTCCGATTTGACATGGTAATTTGTTATCAGTCAGCACCGGGTTGCCAGTAAAAGAGACTGTGGACTGCTAAATGCTCAGCTCTTTTCTTTGCTTTCATAGCACCACTTGTTGGTGAAGCTGACCTGGCTGTTCATGATCAAATCAACAAAAATGATGAGAATAGAAAATGAGAATATCATGTATATTTTAACCCCTCTAAATAATGTATTTCAGAGTGATACTGTAGCAACAGAATGTGTGCTGACATGGTAAGTGATTTTCATGGCGACTGATGCTTCTTCCCTCCTCCATTTGTGCAATAATGCAATCACATACCACATCACTGTGCAATGTGTTCATGTGTCACACTTTCACAAAGTCTTATCCGGTTGAGAGGCCAGTGCTGCCAGTTGATAATTCGGCCCCTATTTTCCACTGGCTGCTAATGGCGGGCGAGTTCCTCCTGTGAGACCCTGGCTAATGCAACATATGGGATGGGCTAGTCTTGCATCACAGAATCAGTTACAGTCATGCATAATTGAAGGCCACTTTTTTTTTCTCCAGCAATATCAGCAGTTTGTCTTTAGTCAAGTGTCTCACATGAAATTCAGAGCAGAGAGAGTGGAGGGCACAGTGAACTGTCTGCTAGCAGCCAGGACGGCTTACATGTTACAACCCTAAACTAAAGTTAAATTATGTGTGTTGTGGTGCTTTGCACATTCCAACAGAATTAATGACTAATGGTTCTCTTACTTTAGAACAGCGTAATGAGGAATCTGTTGCACTTCCTCCTCTTAGCTATCATCAACTCTTCCCCCCTTTTCCATGGATCTATTTTTTCTTTCACAGCTCATTCTCATCCACCCACAATCATCTTTATTTCTCTCTTTCCCTCCTCATGTACATACTGCTTAGTGTTAGATTGATGTATCGTCAGTATAAACTTGTTATGCAGCAACCAGTCACTGTGATTCACTGCTAACACGGTGGAGTTGACTTCATTCTGCTTACACACCTTCAGGTGGGATAAAAGAGGTGACTTTAGCCCTATTGCAACAGATTTAATAGATTTATAATATATACTGACACTTCGGTCTGTGAAAGCACCATAATGTAATATTAATGAAGCTGATTGAGGTCACCTCCCTTCTGTATCTGTCTCTGGACGTATAGCGAGCAAGGTGCCTGCAGCAGGACTAAACACAGCAGCTCACAGCAGGTTGGCTCTGTGAGCAAGGTCTTCATGAATCAGACATGAGACAGACATGAGCTGTGCCTGTTTACTTGTGGTTACATACATTGCACATGATCAGAAAATGGGTCCCTGGGCACCGACAGTCAAACGACACCCTACCCTTTCTGCATAGGTCTCTGTCTTTTCTGTCTATTTTTGTCCACATCAAGGGTATTATAGTTAACTAAAACTGAATGGAAATTCAATACAAAAAGTATTTATTTAAATTACATTTAAAACAAAATTCTCTATAAAGAAGGGAATTTGCCTTTTTTTTGTTCAATTCAATTTAACTTTATTTATATAGCACCAATTCACAACAAAGCCATCACAAGGCACTTTAGATAATAAAGTCAAGACTATAAAGATGTATAAAGAGAACCCAACAATTCCCCCTTGAACAAGACCTAGGCAACAGTGGAAATGAAAAACTCCCTTAAACAGAAGAAACCTCCATCAGAACCAGGCTCAGGGTGGGCAGCCATCTGCCTTGACCAGTTGGGGTGAGTGGAAAGTGGAGAGAGAAAAGAAAAGAGCAACAAAGGCAACAAATAAACATCAGGCAGGTTGGTAGGACCAGTAGCTGCACACTGGAAAACACAGTTCCAAAGCCGGGGACACCTGCAGAAAGGGACAGAGAGAATGAGAAAGAGAAGGACAAAGACAACTACAGGAGAAAACACAGTTAATTTCATACAGTGGTGACAATTATTGGGTGAGAGGAGAGGAGAGAGGAACAAGAGGAGGGAAGGAGCTCAGTGCATTGGTCCCCCAGCAGTCTGAGCCTGTAGCAGCATGACTATAACTAACTTAAGCTTTATCATGCTATTGTTTACTAAACTAACTAAAACTAAAAAGAAATGAAAAAGTTTTTAAAATAAAAATGCCTGTCAGAGGCCAATTTGGGACATGAATTTGGGAAGATTCATCAGTCCTGGAAAACAATGGAGGCTGCTTTATGTCAAGTTAGTCCCTATTAAACTTCTCTTGATGAGGTGCCATACAAACCAATCAACTGTAAAAAAAAAATGTATTAGTCTATAAAAGTATTTTAGTTTTATTTTAATTTTGATTTCCACTTTTAAATGTATATTAATTATACTTATTAATTATAAAATATCTAATAAAAATCAAAACTAGATTTCATTGAAAAACAAAATTTTAACTAATGCTAAAAAACTAATTCTCCAACAAAATACAATCTAAATAAAAATAACCCTGCTGACCTTTTTTGTTAATTAGTGGTAAATATTTGTTTGTTTTTATCAGAATGTGTTATTTCTTCTTCTTTTTATTGTTATTATGATTTTTTTTTACATAGTTTATGAAGTGTAAAAATAAATTTGAAAAGTTTTTGTTCCCTCAGTAGGATTTCTCAAGTTTGCTACTGATTAGCATAAACAAACTTTTCTCATTTCCTTTGATTCCTGTTGTCTGCTTCTTTCCTCCTTTGCACTTCTGCCCCCCCAACACTCCCACCCCCATTACCACTCAGAGTAAAGAAAGCAAAGGCCGAGATCAGTATCAGTGTGTGTATGAATATGTGCACAGGTAACATAAGAGCACCAACACATGCACATACACAGAGTTGTGTTGCTGATTGATGAAGGCCGTGTGTGTCCCACTTACATCCGGGTGTCTTTGTGTAAGTGTTCCACTAAAGGGTGAAGCTCAAGGGCCACTCAGGGGTCAAACAGAGAAAGATGTCCATGAGTATAACTGTGTGCTAGTGTGTCTGTGTTTGTAAGAGACAAACAGGAAGGGGTTATGTTTGCCGGTGATCTGTGTAATGTGACTGAGTGGTTCCTAATGGGGCTCTCACAAAACAGTGTTTTTTTTTCTTTTTCTATCCTTTTTTAGAACCTTTAACCAGGTAAAGGTCAGGATCTTCTATTTTAAGAGTGACCTGGTAAAGTAACCAGTGGTCTGTTGTCCTATTCATTCAAGATTCATTGTTGACCAAAATGATCACGCACACATAACAACAACCCCAAACCAACACTTTCTGACCAAAAAGAGACAAAACAAATGCAAATTCAAGACAAAGAAGCAAAAATAACCACATAACAGTACAAGATAATCACAAAGATACAACAAAAACAAAAAACTTTGGCCTTTTGTAGTTGTTCTATGTGTCTTTTAGTCCGAGGTTCCTATATGGGAAGGGCATGGGTCATTCTGCCTGGTTGTGCTCAGGGGCCAATTTTTCATAACCTGTCTATGGTTGGGATAACCACGTCTTGACCAGCTCTTCCATCTCAAACTTGTCTCCTAAAAATTACATACAACTAAACAACACAATTATGTTCTCCTGGGAATGTAATTTCAATCATTTTATATTTCCTGAGACTATGTAAACATGTAACATAAATCCCGAGTTGTAAATACCTTGATACTTAACATATTATTGAAATGGAGTTACCAAAAAACACACAGGATTTTGGTCTGTCAAAAAATATAATTTGCAGTAAATTTTTGGTTTCATTTTCTGCCCTAATATTCAAACCTGCAGTACAACCTCCAGTTTGTGTGACCAAAGTGTTATTAAAGCATTTTATGGTTGTGATTAGGGCGATACAGCAGCTGGTTAGAGTCAGAGGAAGATTATGGGCTGTTGTAAAACAGGAAAATCTAACAATGTTTTAAACAAAATGTGTTTTATTGCTTTTAAACATATCCACAAGCTTTATCTAACCATAACCTCAGTGGATTTCTTGTCTGAACTGAACCAGACACAGGACTCAGAAACTGAACTTGCATCCTTGACTTGACACTCCTCCAGGCAGTTCCCAGACAGTTTAATTAAAAAAATAACTCCAGTGGAACATAATGAATAAATCCTTACATTTGCTAAGGAAAAGTAAGGCGTAACGTAATGCATTTGCAGTTTAGTTGTGTAGGAACATATTTTTAGGGAGACAAGGTTGTCGAGCTCTGTGTGTGTATCATCACACTCTTTCAGATAAAGATGTTCCAAAATAGTAAAAACTGTTTTTATGCTTTAATAATAATTAGAACCCGTATCCACTGCAATTAAATAGGGAAAACTGTAAAGACACATATATAAAGAATAAAAGATGGTTACGTTTTACTGCTTTTGGTTGCTCCAGTTTCAGCGCTCATGCATCCCACTGTCAAGACTTACTAAGAACCTTATAGAGAACAAAACAATAAATTTTAATGGCAATATATCACCAGCCCAAATGTCTGCAGTGGTAAAAAGCTTTAGTTTATCATGATAGAAATTCTAGATGATGTTGTCCAGCCTTAATGTGTACTTGGCTCTTTGACAGCATCTTCTAATCTACTGTCAGGACCACAGCAACACTCAGCCAGATATACAGCACATACTTTGAATTTTTCCTGAAAGTCTGACAACCTGCTAGATGTTCCCTCTTCAGCAGTGGAGTGTCAGCAAAAGCATTAAAATGTCTCGGGAAAACGTGAGACTAGACAAATACACTGTAGAAGAATCCTTTGTAAAACACAGTGCAGTAACTATCTATTTATCAATTATCTTCACCACTTAGGCTGTTAAGGGTTGCAGGGGGACTGGAGCTGATCCCAGCTGTCATTGGGTAAGAGGCGACAACAAATACTCTTCATTGCCAAATTTCCCCATAATAAATAGGAAATAGGGCAAGTAAGAAAGTAGAAATGACACTTTCTATGAATCCAGCCAACATTCCAATGGCCACAGCCTACATGTTTGTTGGGAAGCTGCTTTAACGTTTCTATTAAAGGCAAAAGCCAGGTGCTCATCTGAAAACTAAGAGAAAATTTTGATGGGCAGTCTTGCTGTTCATACTAGCAATGAAGAGGTCGCCTCCTAAAGCTGTTACAATGCAAGAAATGGGTTCCAACATGTACAGTCCTTGTTGATGTTTGTTGTTGTTTTGGAACAATTATTTAAAGCTAATCTGATGCTTCAACAAGTGGAAATGTGACTAATTTAAGAGTTTAAAGCCTGTGGAAGATTAATGTTTGCCTCACATTTGCACATTTCTTTGCTGTAACATGGAAATTCCACACTGTGGAATGAACAAAGATTTATCTTACCTTAGATTCAATACATTTTAACATATTTATGTACAGATGGAGGACTGTGGATATTGGCCCCCATTCCTTACATAAGAGCCATTTTGTGGATGAATCTATTAACATCCTGTATGAACAGGACGAATGACAACAAGTGGTGAAACAGCTTTTACTGTTCCTGTGGATGCCTGACAGTTGTTTGATAGGACAATTGAAAAATTGTTTTGGGTTTTGAAATGTCAGTTTTCATGTGCACCGGACTTCTCCTTCAGTTTAATTTAGAAGCTCGGCTGTCTTACTGCACAGGAAACTAATTTCATAAGCAAAACATGTGCTTTGTTTTTGGTCTTCCTGAAGGTCCTGTCTGGTTGCTGCACCACCTGTTCAGGATATTTCCCCACATCGAACTCTGCTCTGAAACTAAAAACTGCCATAAACAGAGGAAAAACACTTTTTCCACTCCCCAGTAGAAGACAAAAGGGTTTTTGGGTTTTTTTTTTGCAGAATCAGCGCGGACAGTAAAAAAAAAAAAAATACTCCTCTTCCTGTCTTTACAAGCTGCCAGGGTATATACAGGAATAGGTATTTTTTCTACTGTATAGCAATGCATTGAAAACATATTGAAGCAGGTTATTGTGTTGAGAGTGCAGCAGACTGCTCTCATGTGTTCAGAGAGGGTGAGGTAGGGGGAGGTAAAGCCAGACCCGATTGGAGGTTGCCACTTTTAAATGAATTGCTTTTAAGTCCTTTGAGCTGAGCTGAGCTGAGCTACAGTACCTGTGCCACTACCTCATTCATCAACCCCTGTCCTTTTTTTTTTCCTAGCACAAACCACTCTGGCTGTTACTGAGTTGGGCATGGTAGGGTGAGTATCTGTGAATACTGGATATTGGAAGCTTAAAGATACGTTAAGGGTCAGATGAACAGAACAACAAAAAGCATACATTTCATGTTTCACATGATATAAAGTAGCAGGACTGAGATCCAGCCTATAGTTACATAAGAGCGATTGTTCCTGCACTTTGAACCGAGTAGAGGTAGTTTTTCGCACAAGAAAAATCTGTTGTGTTGCGTAGTTTTTCATCTGTTAACTATAGAACTTTATCAGCAGGTGCCATCTCTTTGTTCCAAGGGGCTTTTTTGTGATCTGATTATAGTGGCAGTGTCTCCCCATCTTGCCCTTTCTTTCTCGCTCTCTCTTCTTTGATAAATTCAGTTTTTCAGTGTTTACAAACTATGAATTTAATGTAAGAGAATGTGTTTATGCTGCTGTGTAAAAGAAAAATGTTAGCAAAATCGGTTTGGATGTTAAGGTTCACATCATTCGCAATCCCCCTGGACTGCTGGTTTTCTAACTCAGGGTCTCTCAAACCTGGTACTCAAGTACCACTGCTGGTTACCTGCATCAGGTGTGCTCAGTCAGTCAGAAGCTGGAATATACCAATTCACTTAATGCCACTTTGTCCAGTCCCTTCTGTGTTACATGCTGACATGCTTAAGGTGCCCATCTGTGTTGGTTGCTGACTCTAGGACCTTTCAATGTAGTTAAATAGAAACCCTGGCACTTCAATATTTGATGCCTAAATAAATGATATAAAATATGAAGAGAAAAGGTCTCATCAAGAGGTAGACGGGGTGGTGGATAGTCCAACAACACAGAGGACCTTTCCACAGGAGACCACTAATTCAAGATGTTCTGCACTTTAATCATGGTTGTTTCACAACATGCAGCACATGGTTACTATACTGAGAAAGGTGGTGTGTGCCGTTGTCACTGTTTGTAGCATTTTGTTTTAATGTACTTTTTCTTACATTTACATTTAGTCATTTAGCAGATGCTTTTATCTAAAGCAACTTACACTACAAGGTACAAGGCAAGCAAACATCCAAGTCAAGGAGAAAACATCAAAGCAAAGTCCTATCAGAAAAGTTTTTACATTTCACGAGATGCAAGTGCGAGAAAGAGCAGAAAGGAAGTGTTTTTTAAATATAAATAGATTTAAGTGCATAGGAAGATGCGGAAGGAACGTGCAGTGTTTGGTAGCTCTTTCCACAATCATTATCATTGCGCTGAAGTTTTGCTTGGTGTCTTCTTCACGGTGCTGGGACCCACCAGACGTCACTTGTTGGCAGACTGCAGAGACACAATTTTACACCTTAGGAAGAATCAATATCTGACGCCATGATATGAGGTACCTGTCAGATCCACCCTGGACAGGGGTCACATTCACCTGTTAACCTAACATCCATGTCTTTGTAGTGTGGGAGGAAATCAATGTTTCCACAAGAAAAACATGCTAATTCCATGAGAAGCCAGGATTTACAGGCGGGACGTTTTAGCTGTGAGGTGGCAGTGCCCAATTGTGTCTTAATAATTAGTGGGAGAGCTGTAAGCACAGCTCTCATTAGTGGGAGAGCTGTAAGCACAGCTCTCATTAGTGGGAGAGCTGTAAGCACAGCTCTCACACTTATGAGATCCTTTTCTTTATTATTATTATTATTTCGCCGTTTTTCGGTCACTATCTCCTCCTAGACGGTTTGTCGTAGAAACTTCGTTCCACTTCCTAAACGTAGGTCTCTTTTAGGAGATCTATGCTATTACTTTTCTTATTAATAACTTTTATACTTTTTATTATATTTCACTTTTTATCAACTTTTTTTCCCATTGAAAATGAATGGAAGCCACTTAAAACTTCCCTTCAACTTGCCACTTTTCATCTGCCTCTTGTGTCATCATACTTTGGAGTAGAAACTTCATTTAAACTTTATACGGGTCTAGATCCTTTCAACTTTTTCTGGGTGGATCAGCTTCTTTGTATCTTTTATACTTTTTGAATAATCGCAGTTTTAGTTTTAGGCAACTTTTGGAGCTTCTTCAACTTTTCCATTAGTGTGTATTGCGGAATGTTGGAGCAGCTAGAGTGGGTGACATCACACGCACTCTAACTTTTCAGCTTCCACTTTTAGCAACTTTTTTCCTTCTTTTCCTTCTTTCCTTCAATCAACTTTAATCTTACATAAACAAACTATACATCAGAATGTAGGTATTTTTGTCTTCTTTCAGTAAATATAACTCTCATAGTGACAGGACTGACGGTTCTTTCTCCAAGAGTCCAGAAGCGGAGAGAGTGCCGTCTGAAACTCCCATTGGAGCCCATTATAACAGAGGTTCTTAAATTCTCCTCAAATCACAAACGGGGGGCTGTTTTCAAATTGCCACCACGCCTTCATTTTATGGAGTATATTCAAATAAAGTACATCAGTGTGTTCATTGAAGCCTTTTGTCACTCACAGTTTTTGAATTGTTTCGATAGGACTAATACTTTTTCATATTTTGAGCATTTTGCGAGGCATAGTCTCAGTACTTTTCCAGCCTGCCTTTGCATTTGGCTCACATGACTCAGCAGGCAGGCAGCAGTCATTGTCATGGTAACGGACACAGCTGCATGACGTCATGTAATCAGCCTCAGAGCTGTGTCCACACACTTTACCTGAGTTTTTCTCCCTCAACATACACAGTGGAGACACACACAGACACACACCCTCACAGACAGGAAATACCCTTTCAAAATAAAAGCCTTTCATAATATTTTATCCACTTTTTAGCATTTAAATGCTAAAATGACTTTGTGGTGAAGTTTCCCTACACACACACCCTCACAGATAGGAAACACACTTTCAAAATAAAAGCCTTTCATAATATTTTATCCACTTTTTAGCATTTAAATGCTAAAATGACTTTGTGGTGAAGTTTCCCTACACACACACACCCTCACAGACAGGAAACACACTTTCAAAATAAAAGCCTTTTATCATTCTTATTTTAATTATTTAGCATTTAAATGCTAAAATGAGTTTGTTTTGAAGTCTCCCTACAGTGGACACACAAACTACCACACAGACACAGACAGGAAACACACTTTCAAATTAAAAGCTCTTTTCAACTTTTTTTTCTCAACAGTTTTTCAGCATTACAATGGTTCCTTCATTTCTAAGTAGTTACTTCTAGCTTTTTTCTTTACACTTTAATAGCAACTTTTTTACTTTGCTTCTTTTTTTGTTTCTTTTAACTTTGGGAATATTTACCTTTTCCTTTGTTTCTTACTACTTCTTTCCACTTTTGTTAATCAAGTTGTTGCTTTTTCACTTCTTCCTTTACACTTTTAATAGCAACTTTTTTACTTTGCTTCTTTCTTTGTTTCTTTTAACTTTGGGAATATTTACCTTTTCCTTTGTTTCTTACTACTTCTTTCAACTTTTGTTAATCAAGTTGTTGCTTTTTCACTTCTTACTTTTTTCTTTACACTTTCAATAGCAACTTTTTACTTTGCTTCTTTTTCTGTTTCGTTACACTTTAAATATCAACTTTTTACTTATTTACTTCCTCCATTGTTACTTTCTACTTTTTTTTTCTTTTCTGAATTCAACTTTTCTTGGGATTTTGGATTTTTTCCTTTTATTGTCATCTTCTTTCTTTCTCTTTTTGTTCGTATTTATCTCTCTTCAGCGTTTGCGGCTTTGAACGTGCAAACGCCTCTGCTCTCAGCAGCTTCTGAGCGGTCGGCCTCTACCGGGCGACTTAACAGCTCTCCCACGTAATTTCCTTGGAAATTGCCTTTTCTAGTTATTGGTATTC
Organism: Channa argus; assembly: GCF_033026475.1. Classification (NCBI taxonomy): domain Eukaryota; kingdom Metazoa; phylum Chordata; class Actinopteri; order Anabantiformes; family Channidae; genus Channa; species Channa argus. The sequence continues at coordinate 379,911 of NC_090198.1, forward strand.
ACTGCTCTCAAACATCATACTGTAACTTATCAATACCCACTCTGTGGCAGCTTATTGGTAACCACATTCCCACAGTTAGTTTGTATAGTTACAGAACTTGGTTCCCGAGATAGGATGGTTCTTCGCTCATTCCAGCAGTTTGAGTGTAAATGGCTGCTTCAGCAGCTCTCACACTGTATATGATAAAAATACAGACAAATCCATATATGGGTCTATAAACAAATGTGTACAGGCTTGAAAGGAATTACAGATGCTGGTTATATCTATATAAAAGACTTGTTTTGTCTGCTGCCACAGCGGAAAGACCTTTCTGTCTATATTACTACTTATTCACCTCAGAGTCAGAGGTTTCCATTCATCTCTCTCTATCTCTTTGTCAACTGAGACAATAATTTTCTAATGGGTTCTGTAGAGCTGTGTTGATTTTCTCATCTAAAAAAAAAAGAAATAGAAATATCCTTGAAAGTGCTCTGACAAGTCCTTCCAGTCAATACATATAAGATCCATTACACTCTGTTGCCCTTCTGCCAAGACAACACGTGCTGGGTGCTGCATTGTTTGCTGGGCAAATCTTTGGCTCGTTCCGTTTACATGTGCCAGCTGACTCTGCCTTAATTCACTCTCTGTCCATTTGTTCAGGCTGTATGGAAGTGGAGTGAGTCAAGAGGCCAATTACCAACCTGGTGTGCCAGCTTGTGCCTGGTCAGAAGGCCAGTGTTAGCAGTGCATATGTGATTTCTCCATAGCAGCCTCCTGTGTGCTGCTGTACAACTGCTCCACTGCACACACTAAAGTTTCAAAGAGTAACAGCCAAGAGTCCACATTAACTATTAAAGACAGTGCATGCACATCTGCAGGGGAGCTTGTGAACATTCTACTACAGCAAGATGCAGGTTTGAGGCTTAAGAGATAAGTTTTAGAATAGCAGTTCTGACAGTCTACTGGCATTTGTGGCTATTAAAAACAATTTTTCAAAAGGATACACTTTGACTTTATTTGAAAGAAGCAGTTGATTAAATCAGTGTTAAGCCACTTTCAGACCCGCACTTAATACATAGATGTTTTATTTCATTCACCCTTGACGCAGGCCACTTTTCCACATTTAGTCCAAATAAATGACACAATTTGTTCTTTGTAGCCACTCTGTGAAAACTCTTAAAATGATGTCCCTGTACAACTAAACTGAAAACCGCAAAAACAGTTTAGTGGGACACATAAACTTGAGCTAGATTATATTCTAATTCAGCCTGTAGTTTTAAATTAATGAAGCACTGCTTTTATTAACAAAGACAGTGTCACAAGGAGGGTGACTGAACAAATGAATTTTATGAATGAAATTTAATTTTATAATGCAATTTAAGGAGAACTATGGAAATCGTGACGACATTTGAATGGTTAAGACCTCGACATAAACGACAATATAAGTAGTTTGTCCCTACTCTGTCAGACAACCTGGGAAACATTTGATTTAAAAAAAATGACTCTAAACCTGCAGGCATCTATTAAAATTACATCACTTTCGTCATTTCTTAAAATGACATTAAAATGGTGGCAAGTGTAACACTAAATACTTGAAAATGGATTACAACTGTGCAAACATTGCAGTTTGGTTGTTTTTAAACGCGATTATTACTTTTGTCTAGTCTACATAGAGACTATACAACTGTGGCTGTGTCGCGCTGCAGTGACACCACCAAATGGTTAATTGGTTATGGAGATTCTGTGCCACCACGTTAAGTTCCTTCGCTTCTGAGGTTATTTTGCATTTTTAGTTTCTACAAACAATAGTGACTGCACCTGAGTGTATAATGTTGAGTTGGAGCTAACAGATCTTAAAGAGCAGTTACTTTTACTGTAATTCCTGCAAAGGAAGAAAGAGACCAGCATGGAAGAGAGATGTTCCATATGACCACTGAACATATTGAGGTAGAAGGACTAAGTGGACCAGTCATAGTTGTTGAAGTTTATATTGCTACTACGCATAGTAAGATTTCTATGGATGTGCAACTATGCAAATTATTACATGTACATGCTTTGTTGTCACAAAGCAACAGAAGGTTGTCTTACACTGGACCTGATGTACAGTCTCCGGTGGGACAGTCCTCTGTTTTGTATACGAGTCTGTGAGTGTAAAAACAATATGACCACTGTACAGTTACCCAAAAGTAAGTACAATACATGGTAAATGTTCTGCACTTATATAGCGCTTTTTTAGTGATTGGAACTCAAAGTGCTTTACACCACTGCTTCTTATTCACCCATTTGCACTCACAATCACACACCGATGGGGAAGCTGCTATGCAGCTGGCCAACACTCACTGGGAGCAACTAAGTTGGGGTTCAGTGTCTTGCTCAAGGACACTTCCACATGTGACTGGAGGAGCCGGGAATTGAACCAACAACTTTGAGATTGGTGGAAAAGTGCTCTACCTTCCTGCACCACAGTCGCCCCTGTATGAACATCCTTGTTTGGTTTTTTTTTTGTTTTTGTTTTTTTTGTCCTTTCGGCTTATCCCGTGATTTCAGGGTCGCCGTGGTCCGTGGACGACTGCCTTTACCAACTGAGCTACAGCCGCCCCACCCTTGTTAAATAAATGAAATAACATAATTAAAAAGTAGACCAATGTTTGAAAAAACAGACCTTTCTGCAAACCAGTAAATTTCACATGCTGACATTTGCTTGCGTTAAATCTATTTACCCTGCTGGTAATTGGAGTACTTCATCAATTTGAAATTGACAGAAGAAAAGTGCCTCATATTTCCTCTGTTAATGTGATTGCTGATGGGTCTGTGTAGATAGTGATGGTGTTGGTTGGCATGTAGTCTGCACTGCAAACACTGACCCTGAGGTCTTTTTTCTGTGGACAATAATGTGTTAATTATCTGATGGTTCAATAATGTAGATGTGAGTTCCATCAGTTACACCGACAGCAATGGGGAATCGATCTGTTTCACAATATAAGAATGAGAAAGACCTGTAAGAGTTTGTGTCATCACTGTTGATTGAAGTCATCAGTGAGTCTGTGTCCTGTAATCTGCACTATCATTCAGCATTGGGAGGGTATATATTCCTTCTCTATTTCTGCCATTTTTTAACACTCCAGTCTCTCAAAAGTCCCCCCTATTTACTTTAAAATGTAGGGATTCCACAATAGGTTAATTGTTTGACACGTGAGATATGCTATGACCAACCGATCACTTATTGATTCCTGTTGTGGTTACTGACCCTCATTTATAACTGTTGCACACACGCAAAACAGGGCCTGAAAGAGAAAGGGAGAAATGGATTCCGCTAAATAGCAGAAAATCCTATATAGATAATTCTTGTACTACATTAAGAAGGTGAATAAGAGAAGCTTCATTACAGGACAGAGATTCAAGGCACACATCTACCAAACTCCACTATGAGCTACTGGAATGGCCCCTCATCAGAACCTTATTAAAACCCTTAAGCATGCTGCATGAGCAGAGCACAACTGGAATATATCTCACTTGAATTGATTTGCAGGACGTGAGTGAAAATAGCTATATCAAGGCTTTTTAGTGAGCTAACACCACAATAGTGATTGCTCAAGGGGGAATTGTTGGGTTCTCTCTATACATCTTTATAGTCTTGACTTTATTCTTTATTCTGAGATGACTTTGTTGTGAATTGGCGCTATATAAATAAAGTTAAATTGAATTGAATTCCTTTTGAATTCCTTTTCCTTTTGATTAGTTAGTTAATGTAATAAACAGTAACAAACCATTAACTATTTAATTTTTAATGGTTGTTTGTTGCAGAGATACATCTTTGAAATCTTGAAATATCTGTTTATTTTGAAAACAGGGCCACTAATGGTGTTTATGGTATTTAGGGATATTGTGTAATAGTGATGTCACAAAATCATGTTACATATTCATGTTTAACTGAAGTTAAACAGAGGTTTAAGGTCAGCACTGAGGAACTGGAGCAAAGTAACATGAAGTCTTACATATTTTTGATAGACATGATCTTTATTGTTATAGTTTCTCTAATAACTACAAATGTATAGCAAATAATTACATAAGATATTTTTTTCTTTTTAAGTGGAAAAAACAAAATGCAGATTTACACACATGTAAATGTGTGTAAATGTGGAAGCAGCCACAGTGTGTGCTGTTACTCTGCTCCTCCATACACAGTGTTTTAATGGATTCAGTTTGAGGATGGTTGCCTTAATCTGGATCCATTAGAACAATCCCTTTAGTAAAGTAACTTATCAGAATTAAAATCCCTAGTAAACCACATCAGAATATAATTGTATACCCCTATAAATACCTGAAAAAAACAAGTTAGGTATCTGCAGGAAATATAAGTGTGCATTTCATTTCAAATATCCTAGAGTTTAAACTTGGCTGTGGAAGCTGCACACTTGTAAAATCTGACTATCTGATGTAGCTCATTTGTACCACAGGAGGTAGAGCAGTCGTCCACCAATCCCAGGGTTCGATCCCCTGCTCCTTTGGTCACATGTTGGCGCAAGACACTGACCCCCAACTTAGTTTCTCCCAGTGAGCGTTGGCCAGCTGCATAGCAGCTCCTCCATTGTGTTATTGTGAGTGCAAATGCGTAAATAAGAAGCAGTGTAAAGGGTTTTGAGTGATAATAGGTAGAAAAGCGCTATATAAGTGCAGACGATTTGCCTTGTATTTATCTTTTTATTGGCTAGAATCTAGAAATACAATAAATCATTTTGATTCAGATATTGTTATAATGTAGGTTATGTATTGCAATTTATTTTCAGTAAAATTAATGAAAAATTAATGAAAAACACACCACCATATGAATAAAATCTTTACAAATCTTTACATTTTGTGCAATAAGAACGGCAGAAACACTAGTCTACTTTGAAAACAACATTTTGCAATCTGCCACAATTTAGCATGTAATCTATTAATTAAAAAAACAATAGTGTTTTTGAGAATCAATACACTATCAAAAGAAAAAATATTGTTGATACTCGAGGTATATGGAATTTTTTTCCCACATGTCTATTTGCCACAGGACACTGGAGCCGATGTGAAAAATACTGCTATAGCTATTAATATAACCGATCATGTGACATTATAGAAGCAGTGATTTTTGTAGTATCTTTTACTAACCCTCACCATCCTTATTTAATACCTAAACATAAGCCTCATGTCTCTTTGACCTGACCATTAACAAAAAGCTCTGTTTGCACAGTTGTAATCCAGACTTTTTGACTGTTTAGGGAAAAAAACAATGTTACACCAGGCGCCATTTTGGTGCCATGGTAAGAATCTGTACTCAGATGTGCACTGAGCTGCTTGGACTTTTCCACTTTATTGTGTGGTTGGACCTGTCAAACAAACCCTTTTCATGTTGGCACAGAGAAGCCACTAGCTGTAGTCAATCATCATCACTAAGTTAATGAGCTTAGCTAATTAAGACATTTCAGAGCTTTCAGCACTGTTGAATAATAATCTAGTAGTTGTATGAGTAGGTTTGATCCTGTTGTATAAGTTTAACTTTTGAACCCGGTGGTTTCTTTTATAAATATGTATGTTGTACAATTATTAATGCAACCACAAGGGGACACAAGCCAGTGTCTTCTTGTACCAGTGCCAAGTCTGGATAAATGCAGAGGCTTGTGTCAGGAAGGGCATCTGGTGTAAAACACATGCTAAATTTAACATGTGAATCATGACTTCCAAACTGTATCAGCCTGGGTTAACAAAGACCTCCATCGGTGCTGTTGATCTACAGGGTGGTGGTGGAAATTAAGCTACTGTTGGTCGAAGAAGGAGAGGAGGAAGGCGTGTTCGTAGAAGAGAAGACGAAAAGCCAAGAGCTAGGACAGACAATAGGGACCGGGTGAAAGGAGAGGTGCTGTGGTATTATATGAGGACGTCTGGAGCGGCAGAGAAGTATGTTAGAGTGGTGCAGGTCATGTACGAATCTGTAAGACCGTGGTGAGTTGTGCTGTAGGTGTGACAGAGGAGTTCAAGGTGGAGGTGGGTCTGCATCAAGGATCAGCTATGAGCCCCTTCTTGTTTGCTCCGGTCATGGACAGGCTGACAGGTGAGGTTAGACAGGAATCTCCATGGAGTATGATGTTTGCAGATGACATTGTGATCGGTAGCGAGAGGGAGAAAGGTGTTCAAGATGGTGGTGAGACTAGCGATATTGTTCGGCTTGGACAGTGGCACTGAAGAAAAGACAGGAAGCAGAGCTGGAGGTATCAGAGCTTAAGATGTTGAGGTTCTCTTTGGGAGTGACAAGGATGGACAGGATCAGGAATGAGGACATCAGAGGGACAGCTCATGTTAGATGTGTTGGAGATAAAGTCAGAGAGGCCAGATTGAGGTGGTTTGGACATGTTCAGAGGAGAAACTGTGAATATATGGGTAGAAGGATGCTGAGGTTAGATTTATGGATGTAGTGAGAGAGGACCTGAAGTTAGTTGGCTTAAGAGAAGAGAATGCAGAGAATGCAGAGGAGTTAGCACATGATTTGCTGTTTGCTGTTCGGCTGTTCCCTTTCCGGAAAGGGAATAACAAGAATTGAAGAAAAGAAGAATAAGAAGTTGTACAATCATTGTGACTCAGGATAAAATAATAATATTTTTTTCAAGAACTAATTTAAAGCTCAATATTGCCACGATAATGTTCACGATGCGTGTATGTAAACTTCCCATCAACATGTGTGAGTATTGCACAGGCATATATTTGTAAAACTGCATATTCCTGTCTTATAGGCTATCTCATATTTAACTCCTAATAAATTCAAGTTTTCATTTGTATCATGCCTGCTTTTAACTGTACATTTCCGTAGTAAAGCCCTTGAAAAGATGCTAGCAATGTTTAAAAGCTGCAGAAACCCTTACTACGACTAGGTTCAAAAGGTAAAATTATGTGTAGGTGCGCGTGAGACGCTTTCTGTGTTCTGCACAACAGTCTCAGAGGAGCAAGAGCACACACACACACACATGAACACACAAAACACTCTGGCACAACTAAACCCATGCTCACTGTGCCAAACTCTGCTAGGCCAGCTCTCCCACACTCTCTGAAGACCCCACCTGCTGGCAGATTGCTGTCTTTCCAAATAGCCTAAACTCAACATGGATCTGCTTTGCCTAAAACAGAACCCCTGACACTGGTTTTCTGCACCATTAAACACTGTGCTGTTCATGTTTCACATTGCTTCTATTCACACAAAAAAATGGAATGGAAAGAAACTAAAACTGAAAAAACGCATCCTACAGTATGTATTGGGTTACAGTGGCTATTGTGTGGCTGCAAACATGATGAGTGGTTGTGATGGAACCAGATGAGCTGCAGCGCAACGTCAGGGTAATGGACTGTAAAGTAAGTTGTCCGTAGAGTAAAGACTGCAGAGAATAGAGCTGTGACCTCTGCTGAGAGATACACAAATACACTGTGTCCATGCAGGCAGTTGTGTGAGTGCATATCATGTATGTGAACTGTAAACAAGCTGCTGAAAGACCTATGAAGGCCAAGTGATGGTTTCTGCTTGACCTCATTTTAAAAACAAGTTTTATACAGTACACAGACATTCTACACATGCACACTAAAAACATGATGGTGACCTCCCGGTAGTGAGAAATAGCCTTAACAGCATGATAAAAAATGAGCAAGAGAAGGATCGAGGAGAGGAAATTAACAGTATATACAAATGGACTGTTTAGTTTAGATGTCAGACATGAATCCACACACAGACACAGAAAAATATACCTTCTCCAGGTCAACATAAAAAGAAGTAAATTACCTTGACACAGTAGTATTGTTCTACTGAGCCAAGTGTAGTTTGTCTGTTTTTGTGTGTGTGTGTGTGTTTGTGTGTATGTGCATGCACGCTTGTGTGTGTGTGTAGTTGTGTGGATAACCTCTGCAGGCAGACTGTGTGAAGGGTTTGCACTGAGCTCCTGTCCTCTGCAAACCCTGATGCTCTGCTGGTTAAGGCATATAATTAGCAACAGCATACAGAGACAGAGAGGAGTTTCTGGTGTTGGTGAACGCTGGGCCAATGTGACCAACTGTACAATTCTAGTAAATTTAGTGAAATTCCAGTCTTAAAATCTGTGATCAGGATTGTAGTAATATTTGATACAGATGATGCTGCTGTTGCCTGTGAGTACACATTGGTAAACAGCAAGTATACGTAAAGGCCAATACCTAGAAAGCATTTAAACACAGTTTTCACATCTGTGACTTGCATGTCTCATTGAGTAGATAGAATTCCATCTCATCAAATGTATTAATCCACATTGTCAACGGGTTACATGCATAAGAAGCGCTTCACCTTTGGAACCCGAGTGTAATCTCCACAGACATCTGATTGACAGACGGACAGATGCTGTTCTGAAGACAGAGATGCTGCACACAGGTGGAAGTCAGTGTGAACTGAGTATAACATAAGTTGTGTAACACTTATGCATTGCTTACATTTCACTTACAGTGTGAACTCCCAGTAAGGCCTTGTAAAACAGCACCTGAAGTTAATTCATAGCTAAAGTCAGTTTCTAGACTACAGACTCAAGACTATAAAGATGTACAGTATTGTTCAAAATAATAGCAGTACAATGTGACTAACCAGAATAATCCAGGTTTTTAGTATATTTTTTCATAGTTTGGGGGTCGTCTCACAAACTGTCTGTGGCCCTTGGACCCAAAAGGAACAATTTTACTCTCATCAGTCCACCAAATGTTCCTCCATTTCTATTTACGCCAGTTCCTTGGCAAATTGTAACCTCTTCTGCACATGGCTTTTTTTTAACAGACTCTGAATTCAAGCCACAGTACACAGTGAAGACAGTGAAGCATGGTGGTGCAAGCATCATGATATTGGCATGTTTCTCCTACTATGGTGTTGAACATATTTATCGCATACCAGGGATCATGGATCAGTTTGCATATGTCAAAATACTTAGAGGTCATGTTGCCTTATGCTGAAGAGGACATACCCTTGAAATGGTTGTTTCAACAAGACAATGACCCCAAACACACTAGTAAACGAACAAAGTCTTGGTTCCAAACCAACAAAATTAATGTTATGGAGTCGCCAGCCCAATTCCCGGACCTTAATCCAATCGAGAACTTGTGGGGTGATATCAAAAATGCTGTTTCTGAAGCAAAACCAAGAAATGTAAATTAATTGTGGAGTGTTGTTAAATCAAGAATCATCCAGTGGAATAACAGCTGAGAGGTGCCACAAGTTTGTTGACTCCATGCCACACAGATGTGAAGCAGTTTTAAAAAAGTGTGGTCATTCAACTAAATATTAGTTTAGTGATTCACAGGATGCTAAATCCTAGAAACAAAAACCTTTGTACAAAATAGTTTTGAGTTTGTACAGTCAACAGGAGACACTGCTATTTTTTTTGAACACACCCCTTTCAACTAATTACCCAATTGCACAGCTTTAAGATCATGCATATCATGAATGCTGGGACCTGTTTGTTTTCTGAGAATCTACTGCACCTGCTGGTAAATTGTTTGCCACATAGCAATAAAAAATATACTAAAAACCTGGATTATTCTGGTTAGTCACATTGTACTGCTATTATTTTGAACAATACTGTATATCATGGAGATCGCCTCTTCTGGTTTACTGCCTTCTTTTTCAGAGGGGCAACACTAGTATTGAGTATTGTACGTAGTGATGCTGCAGAATTGTCAACAAGATAATCTAGTTGTGCAGGAGTAACATTAAGGTGGCTACTTTCCATTGTATTGACATATGGTGAAACAAATTATGAAAGAAATGTTTCTTAAAATTTTTTTACAGCTTTTTCACTTAAGCACCTGCTATGGTGGAATTTTTTTTAATCTAATAATGAATTAAACGCAGTGTTGAGGCAGTTACTGTCAGCATCTATGTGAATGTTAAAGTCACCCACTATAATGACTTCGTCTGTACTAAGCACTAAATCAGATAGAAAATCTGAAAATTCAATCAAAAACTCAAAGGATGTTTTGAAATTAATCTGTTGATGCTGAACTGATCAACAGCCTACTCCCAGACGTGTTTTTCTCTGCTTGACTATCTGAACTTGCAGCCTTGCACTTGAACCCTGAAGGTGTGGCTTAATACATTTTACCTTGGTCGGACCTGGATGATCAGGACCGAGTCTGTCACCTTGGGGCTGAACTTCTTAAATCTTCTAAACAAGTAAAAATGTTGCAATGAAACACATGATGCTGCCATTGTCTTTGTGTACACTTGGTTAAACAGTAAGTACATCTCAACCCTAGAGATGTACTTGCTAGAGCATAGCAGATCCTTAGAAATTAGAAATTTTATCCTTAGATATTTGATAACATTTAAACAAAATATTTACAAAGCATAGTTATGAGTGTGTTAAAAATTTAAGCTGTTACACTGTATGTAACATTTTTAAGGGCCACTGGCAATGTAGTGCATGTTGCACACTTTAAAACACCTCCAATCTCGTCCAGTCAAGTTGTCTGGCCTACACTAAACTCAGGTATGAGTATGTGTATGAAGCTGCCTGCGAGTCAACACAAATGCCCTGTAGAACCAAATAAATGAGCTCAGCTGTTTAACTACTTGATTTGGAAAAAAAATCTGAAGCATTTTCCCATTTTCCGGGTTCTCTGTTCTTCTCTTTCTGTACAGATCCTGTCCCCTTACTTTCTGGGATTCTTGCACTCTTAATATTTATCCCCACAAATGGCCGGATCTCTCCACATGCTCTCTGTCCACCCACATGGATGCATTTATGCGAGGGCTAGCCTTCTTTGTAGAGTGAAAAGAATGTGTTACTGAAGTGACCATTGCATGAAAATTATCTTTTATACCATGCAAAGTGGAAGCTGTATTTGCATTTTAAAGAGCTACAAATTATCCAGAGTACCCTCGAGTACCCCTCCTTCAGATTAATTTGTTCTGAAACCGAATTGCCGTCATTTCAACAATAGCATTTGATACCTTAGAACATTTTACATATGCTCAGTGTATGGTAATATAAAATCAACTCATTGTGTACACTGAATGGAAGGAATTCTTCAGTGAAGTTACAATAACTGCCAATTAGGAAATCATCTGTGGATACTTGGATTCATGATGTGGGTTCAAACCATGTTAGAAAATGTGCCCCTGCTTTTCATTTTAAGATTTTTTCCTTATTTGTTTCAGGTTTGTCTATTCTTCAATTTATGAATATTTATTTTTATTTTTATTTTTCACACAAACACACACACACAGAGAGCCAGATTTGTATTTATGTGTGTGTGTATTGTGATTATTAGTTTGTCATTTATGACTCAACTAGCGCTGACCCATAAATTGTGTTTTCATCATCATTGAGATATGAAAATGTGCATTAAACATATTTAAAAGAAAGCCTCAATCAACAATCAACAATCATTTTATTTACATGCACCGTGCACTAACACTCCTTATGCAAACATTCGATCAGTCAGATTTTGTTACATATGCAGCTGAAAATGAAAGAGGTAAATGTAAAAACGTAGCTTTAATTAAACCACTACTTAAAAAACCCTGTCTTGACTCAGGTGTTTTAGCCAATTACAGACCAATATCTAATCTCCCCATTATTTCTAAAATAATTGAAAAAGTAGTTGCAAAATTATGTGACCACCTTTATAGGAATAATTTGTATGAAGACTTTCAGTCAGGATTTAGAGTTCATCATAGTACAGAAACAGCACTGGTAAAAGTCACCAACGTTCTTCTCATGGCCTCAGATAATGGACTTGTCTCTATACTTGTTCTGTTAGATTTTAGTGCTACATTTGATACCATTGATCACAACATTTTATTACTGAGACTGGAACATGTAATTGGAATTACAGGAACTGCACTAGGTTGGTTTAAATCTTATCTATCTGATAGATTTCAATTTGTTCATGTTAATGATGAATCCTCCATGCACACAAAGGTTAGCTATGGAGTTCCACAAGGCTCTGTGTTAGGATCAATACTTTTTAATTCATATATGTCTCCTTTAGGCAACGTTATTAGAAAACACTCCATAAATTTCCACTGCTATGCTGATGATACCCAGCTATATTTATCTATGGAACCAGATGAAAATAATCAGTTAATAAAGCTTCAAGCCTACAAAACATAAAGGCCTGGATGTCCCACAATTCTTTACTTCTAAACTCAGACAAAACTGAAGTTTTCGGCCCAAAAATCTCAGAAATATAATGTCCAACCATATTGTTACTCTAGATGGCATAAGTCTGGCCTCCAGTACTACTGCAAGGAACCTTTTAGTTATTTTTGACCAGGATTTGTCCTTTACCTCAAATATAAAACAAATATCTAGAACAGCCTTCTTCCACCTATGGAACATTGCCAAAATTAGGAGCATCCTGTCCCAAGGTGATGCTGAAAAACTATTCCATGCATTTGTTACCTCTAAGTTAGACTATGCCCCAGTAACTCCCTAAAGAGCCTGCAATTAATCCAAAATGCTGCAGCAAAAGTGTTCATTGTAACTAGCAAGATAGATCATATTTCACCTTCACTAGCTTCTCTCCATTGGCTTCCCATTAAATGTAGAATAGAATTTAAAACCCTGCTTCTTACTTATAAAGCTCTGAATGGTCAGGCTCATATATAGAAGACCTCATAGCACCATACCATCCCAGAAGACTACTTCGCTCTCAGAATGCAGGCCTACTTGTGGTTCCTAGAATTTCCAAAGGTAGAATGGGAGGCAAAGCCTTTAGCTATCAAGCTCCTCTCCTTTGGAACCATCTCCCAGTTAAGATTTGGGAAGCAGACACCCTCTCTACTTTTAAGTCTAGGCTTAAAACCTTCCTCTTTAATAAAGCATATAGTTAGTTATAGTCATGCTGCTATAGGCTTAGACTGCTGGAAGACCCACCCCCCAATGCACTGAGCTACTTTTCTTGGAGCTGGCTTGCTCCAGCAGGAATTGTTGGGTTCTCTCTATACATGTTTATAATCTTGACTTTATTCTGTAAAGTGCCCTGAGATGAGTTTGTTGTGAATTGGAGCTATATAAATAAAGTTGAATTGAATTGAATTATTTTGGGCATACCAGTGTGAGTTCTGGTGAGTAAGATTAGCAGAGCTAAAATTGTAGTTTGGCCTCTCTCTGTCTTTCTCTCCTTTGTGTCGTTGGACAGCAGACTGAGAGGCAGGCTGGTGGAGTTAAAAACATCTACACCCGATTATAAATGAAAATCTGGAAAATAAAACAACAACACAATTAAAAAAAGACATCATAGCTACTGTTTGGCATTGCTACTAGACGCTCCAGGTGCGCCACTATTTGATGCCCTAAGAACAAAAACTTCTGGTATTAATGCTGCAGGTGCCGGAATTGAACACTCCAGGAGCATCACCTTTTGACATATATACAAATTGCTTTAGGTTTAGGGAAAACAACGTAATGGTAATGATACCTTAAGAAACAACAATGGTTAGGTTTAAGCACAAAATCTCCAGGGTACGTTTAAGTTAGAAGACAAATTACATAAAAACAAAACACAGTGACAATAGCACACACGTGCTTCCATTTGTGGCATGTTGTGTAATGATCATAGTTAAAGTGAACATCTCATACTAGAGGTAAACCCTGGTCTCCTGTGGAAAAGTTCTAGTCTTGTACCATCCACCACCCCGTCCACCTCACTATGAGAACATCATATTCTATGTCATTGGTTTAAGCATCACATATTGTCTGGTTTAAGTGTCCGGGTTTTTATTGAACTACATTGAAACCTGTGTGTCAGTGTTGCCAGATATATGATAATTATTATAGTTATACAACTCTTATAGGGCCTATTTGATATTTGATAAATACTTTTGAAAAAGGGCAAATATACGATCGTTTTGGTGTTTCTGTTTGTGTGGATGCATGGCAACAAACATACAAATAAGTGAACATGACTTTGGACTAAAAGAAATGAGTCTGGCAGCACGGACATGGACACCGGAAAGAAAAAAAAGCAACCCTGCCGGGCACAGCCACTTTATTACCCTGTCTGGGAGTTAGACCGTACGTTTAAGCGATGACTTCAACCTTTTGCCGTTGCTGTGGCATTCAAGCAGTTTTGGACATTACAGTTTAATTCAAATAGCCGAGCCTCCGTGTTGTTTAAGTTATTGCAGTTTCATGCATATAAAATAGCATTGTTTTTAAATGCAGTGTCCTAGCATGTTGTCTTTCAAGTTGTTTTAGTACATACAATCGTTTGGGTCAAAATATGATAATTTTAAAGCAACAGTAATATATTTCTTAATATCTCATCTGGCAACACTGCAGAGCATTGATCACTGACACAAACGTGTACCCTGAGTGCCAGCATGTAATGCAGAAGCAACTGGACATGAAATGCTTTTTGCTTCAGGAATGAGAATGGTCTGTCGTGCTCTCATGGAAAGCTTTGCTGTCTTCATCTTAGAGGATGCAACTACAATGGAGAGCGTGGTAAAAAAAAAACTGTTAAAAGTAAGTGTTTTACAATGACATTATTAAACATCATTCTAAAGGTTCCTAAAGTTTCTTACTGGATTCCCAAAATACAGTTGTATTCCTACTAAATTCCCACACATGAACAGCATAAAAATTATTTACTGGTATCACTGTTGGTGATTATTGTTTAGGTATGTACACTGCAAGCATTTTTTTGGCCAGTATGTGCCCCATGACCTGCCATTCCAACAGTGGCTAAAATCTCCTCATAGAGAGTGCTTTTATTAATGGACGAGGTTGCTAACAATTATGTTAGCTCTGTTCCCCTTTCAGCCATGTGGACTTGCATTTTATAGCAGTCTTTCATATAGGGATGTCCCAATCAAGTTTTTCGGCCATTATCTTCAATAAATATATTTAAGATGCTTAATATCTGTTAGGCATCTTACAACAACATACATCTTTGTTTTACTTAATTTGATTTTTTTTTAAAAAAAAGAGCTTATTGGTCCAAAGTTTCTGGTTCGAAAATGTTTATTCTATAAGTTTAAACCAATGTTGTTGGAAAGGACATGGCATGTGTTCCTCTGTGGAGCAATACAAATATTTTTGAGCAAGAAAAAGTTACTGACTGGTCCCTAAAAGTACGATATCCTAATGATTTATTTATTTATTTATTTCAATTTGATAGAACACTCTGTTTAATACCACGGGAGAAAAACTGACACAAAACTTTGCAAAATTAATCAATTTTCACATAAAACTAAGGGTTTAAAATGTGAATTTTCTATGAAAAAATGAATACGTGTCCGCTCCTGCAGCCCTGCTCAGTTTCTTAGCATCATACTTTCTTTGTTATTCAACGCCACAGTACAGCTTGTAGGGTAGATAGACTGTGTACAGCTCAAGGTTTTCTTTGGTCTTATACTTTTACTGAAACGGATTTTTCTCTTCAAATCAAATAAAAGTATTTACTGAACTGCTGAAAACTGCTGAGAGTTAATTATATTGCTAAATATGTTTAAAAAGTAGCCAAAGGCTTTTATACTTCAATAAATATTGATCTTTTTGATAACACTGGTGACAAGAAGACAAACAAGTGTGTGTAGGCATGTGTGTGTTTGTGTATACGTGTGTGTATCCATAGTGCAGAAAATAAGTACTGTAAATCTTTAGAATATTCTGTATGGACATGCAATGAAAAATGTATATTGTTGATAATACTGGGAGCAACTAAGTTGAAGTGTCTTGCTCAAGAACATTTGACATGTGACCAGAGGACCCGGGGATCAAACCAACAACTGCGGGATTAGCGGACGATCGCTCTGACTTCCTGTACCACAGTCGCCCAAAGTGATGCAGAAAAACTAGTCCATGCATTTGTTACTTCTAGGTTGGGCTACTGCAATTCCCTACATTTGGGATTCCCCAGTAACTTTTTTAGGGACCACGAGCAGATTTTGACCTGATGACTTCAGTGCTCTAAAGGAGCAATAAGGGGTCAACAGGTCAGAAATGTACTGACCTGTTGCAGCTGCATAGCAACTTCCCCATCGGTGTGTGATTGTGAGTGCGAATGGGCGAATAAGAATCAGTGTAAAGCGCTTTGAGTGCCAGTAGGTAGAAAGAGTTATATAAGTACAGACAGTTTACCATGCATTGTATGTTACTTTTGGGTAATGAGATGATAGTGCACAGTGGTCATATTGTTTTTACACTCAAAGACTCTTATGCAAAGCAGAGGACTGTCCCAAAGGAGACTGTACATCAGGTCCAGAGTAAGACAACCTTCTGTTGCTTTGTGACAACAAGGATTTTGTACATGAAATAAGTTGCATAGTTGCACATCCATAGAAATGTTACTATGCATAGTAGCAATATAGACTTCAACAACTATGATTGGTCCACTTAGTCCTTCTACCTCAATAAGTTCAGTGGTCATATGGACCATCCCTCTCCCATGCTGCTCTCTTTGTGTTGGCCAGCTACATAGCAGCTCCCCCATCAGTGTATGAGTGTGTGTGTTTGATTGTGAGTGTGAATGTGTGAATAAGGAGCAATTTAAAACGCTTTCAGTGCCAATAGGTAGAAAAGCATTATATAAGTGCAGACCATTTACCAATTGATCACAAACACCAATATGTCCAGTTAATAAACACTGTTTAAGAACTGTTTAGGATGAATTGTGGAGTTCAGATAAGATCACTCTAAGGATTAAAGTTACAGTTTAATCTGTATGTATATGATCTTGGTACAATGTAAATTTTTTAGAGACATTTGAATAGTGGCTGAAAGAGATGGAGACACAAACAGTAAAAAAGTGCTTTGATATCAATAAAATATAATTGAATCTTGCTAAAACAAAAATTTAAACTAAATAAATCGATGGTGTTGACATTGAAAGAGTAAATATAATAACGTTTTTTGGAGTCATTAATGAGAATAAGCTGTGTTGGAAACCACACATATAAGTAGCGAAATCAGAGTTATTAAAATCAAATGCACTTTTATTCTACGTAAAAGATCTTCTCCATGAGAGATCTACTGTATTGGTCTTTTATTGTTCCATACATCATCTACTGTTTACATGTTTGGGGAAATGCCTGTAAAACTCACACTATTCAAATTTGTATTTTACAGAAAAAGCTGTAAGAATTATTAATTCATGTTCTTATTCTAAACAACTTCAAATTATGGATAATGAAATGTAATGATATAGTAGACTTTTAAAATGCTTAGATATTCTATAAAGCAAGAAGAAAGTTACTAACAAAAATTATACAAAAGAGATTTAGAGAGAGTGAGTTTTAAAATAAAAAGACAATAATGTGTAATGTTGAATATTATATTGACAATAATTATTAGTGAATAAGGTAAACTTTTTCCTTGTCTTTGAAGAGGGACAGAAAGTGGAGTGGGTCCATGCATAACAGAAGGTATCAGATGTGAATGATGTCGGAGGCCACTGTAAAGCGTGAGGAGACATGGGAGTATGAGGAAACAATAGCTGTCACACTTACCAAAAAGAAGGAGATGAAAATGATGTTGTAGGTCATTTCACATTCACACTAACATGTCTTTTGAGATGCCTCCAGTTCAAAGAGTCCTATCCACCGAGCCCACAAATACCACACCTGCATGTGGTCAACAATTTTTAGGGACCAAAAGACAGTTCTTTAAAACTGTCTGTTTTGTGATGCAATATGCAGAAGTGGAAAGTATTTCTAGTGAGGAGAAAAATGGGTCATTTTCTGGCACTTTGACAAGCAGTAAAGTAAAAGCAAACCACTGGGAATAAAAAATATTTCCTTTGTGTTTCGCTGCCTCAGGAGTTACAATTGAGCTGTCAGAACTGGAGCTGTCTGGAACTAGGAGTTTGCCATTTCAGTCAACTAATCACTAACATATTCAATTATATTTTAAATTTGATGAACAAGAGTCACAGGGTCATTTACACTGATTGAATAATCCAACAACAACTGACTCAAACAACAACTTACTCAAGAAAACTGATTTACAATCCAGGCATTCTGAATGCCTCATTTGGCAATTTTCTGGATTTTGTTTAAATGGAAAACTGTGGAACTTCAAGGTCCATGCATAATCTGACGGAGAACAAGGGTCAGCACGTCCACTCTGATCTACACAGCATGTATGAACACAGCAGCATGTGATACATTGTGTACAGAGGGGATACAACTACACAAACTCAGTACTCAAGTAAAAGTCCAAGTATTGGACTAAATAAATTCTCCACTACAAGTACCACTCCACTCAAGTAAAAGTAAAGATTATGTCCATTTCACCTACATTACTAAAGTATAAGTACTCCAATAAGAAAACAAAATATTTTAAGCAATAGTGATTATGGTTATTATCGTAAAACATGTAGAGCATTTGATAAAAAAATAAGTCAAAGGTCACTATTGTTAAAAGTGTAGATGATTTTAACCACTGTCTGTGCTTACAGGTAGTTAACCAGAAATGATACATTAACATTTATTAGTTAATCATATTTCTATATTAAAAACCACCAAGTGGTTTTAAAGTTGTGCATGATAGCTGTAAAGTTGTATAAAATCTGTGTAAGATACAGTTGCAATCTTTAAGATCTAACGTGTATTACAGTTTGATTATTATTTCATGTTTTATGTACAGTAAAAACTAATTCTTGTTACACATTTATGACAGTACAGCCCCATAATATCTATTATATAGTTAATGCTGAATTTATTTTTGGTAGGCCGAATTTTTTAAAAGACAAGTATATGTTAAAGCAAATATACAAATATTTATGTGTCTTGTATGGGTTTTCTCTCTGAAAGACATAACACACAAAGTGGATATTCAAATAGTTTACACTTGTAATTAAATGTCATTTTTGCATTTACTTGCAGTTAAGTGTATTTTACCATTGGTGGTCAAATGGATCAACATTTTCTCATTTCAGTTCCTTTTGCTTTGCCCACCTCTCCTTCTGTCTGTACCAATAAGTGGTGTAATTAAATGATCCCACTGACCAGTTTGAATCATTTCCCTTATTCTGCCTTTTTCATCCGTGTTTTCCGTTTCATACATTCTCCTAACATTTCCCCAAAACTCTCCGACAACTATTAGTTTGTACCGTGTTTCTGATTCACTCCACAAGTAAAAAGTTGCTAGATCACACATCTCTCTGCACAGTTCAGGGAGACAGAAAATAAAAACACTGTTATTATGTTAGATTCAGAATAGATATGTAGCCCAATGTGACAGCTGAGATTTCATGACTCCCAGGTGAACTTTGAAGTGCAACTTCTCCATTGAACAAGGGCTGTAAATGTGTGGCCCTTCTTCCTTATATTGTAGTCACGTTCCTAGGGGAACAACATCTAGAATTTTTAAAATGCTTGCACTAAAATACTTGTACATTACATCCAAAATGCATCAGTCTCTGTTTTGGTCTCTGAACCTTGGTAGAAAGGTAGGATGAGGAGAGCTGGTGGCTCAGAATGTAGGGAACAATAGCTGCTCACAATCATCCTGCATGTGCACTTACCACACTTACCTTGACATTATTTGGTTGCAAATGCATATGCAACTTCACAAATTTTCAACTTGCTTTCTATGCTTTTAGTTTAGGGTGCAAATGTACATTAATGCTTAAAATTCCCTCTGACTTTTCTTCTTCTTCTTTTCCTTTCGGCTGTTCCCTTTCAGGGGTCGCCACGGTGAATCATGTGCCTCCATCTAACCCTGTCCTCTGCATCCTCTGACTTTTCTGTATTAAACTATTTCTCAGCTTCCAGCTGAAAAACTACTTTAGATAACATCATTTGGATGAGGTTTCATCATTAGGAGTTAAGATGATGTCGTCTGGAGGCGCTTTGGAAAAGCAGGTTCACCATGAATACAAACTTTATAGTACAAGCAACAAAATGGCATAATCTGAACTGAAGGTTCTTCCAAGTGATGTCACCTAGAGGCGTTGTTCAGCTAAAAGATATTTTTAATAAAGGGAAATCAGAGAGAAGTTTAGTGGCGTTCAATTAGTCAAACTAAAAGCAAAAGAAGCAAATTCGGCATCGGTGATGACGTCCTTTAAGCTAAACAGCCATTGTGTCAGTTTAGGTTTCAGCAAAGAAAGGATTAGATTTTGATCTCTAATGTCAATGATGGGCATATTGCAATTTACCCTTCCTGTGTTTCTGTTTTTGTTTGGAAAAAAAGACAATCAGAGTAAATCATGCCATTAATCATATCCACAGCCCTCCATCTATGTTCCACACTTCCCAGTCCTTTTGCATGCCTGAACAAAACACAGTCCTTGCTGTGTTAATGCCAGCTTATTTATAGTTTTCACAAGCATGACGTCCTGGCTCTGGCTGTGCAGTGCAGAAAATATTAAAACAAAAAGCAAATGGCATATTTATTATTGTTCACTGCTGCCATGAGAAATATTTCACATATAAATAAAAATATCAGTCATGGCCACCCTGTCCATGACTGGGCCCTTTGTGGTCTCCTATATTGCCTTATGGATGGACATGATCTCATCACACTCCCTCATACTATCAACTTATGC
Source organism: Channa argus (assembly GCF_033026475.1). Taxonomy (NCBI): domain Eukaryota; kingdom Metazoa; phylum Chordata; class Actinopteri; order Anabantiformes; family Channidae; genus Channa; species Channa argus. The sequence goes on from NC_090198.1 coordinate 400,419, forward strand.
AACATTGTGTGGTGAAAACTCTCCCAAACCTATATCTTAATCCTGCTTTTGAAGTTTTCATATTTACTTGTGTCCGAAAAAAATTATTAATAGGCTGGTATTTAAACTAAAATATGCTATATACCAAGATTATTTGGAGAATTCTATGTAAAATCATAAGTTTCACACTTGCATATAGCTGAAATGGAATAAACCTTGTTACGTAACCACATTTTGCAAGTACTTGACTGAGATTGGGAGTTGAATGCTGATCGAGTGAGTGCTGATCCTTCCCTTCCTTTTGTTGCTATTTATAACCGTTACAAATTGTTGTCATTTTTTCCTTTGTAAAAAATGATTGATGCTGCTGTTATTGTTTTTATATAATCTACGATTAAAATTTCGGGGGCTGGTGAGAAGCTATGGAGCTTCAACTCCAACTAAGAGAAGCTGCAATAGGGCTGGACACTCTTAGTGGGAGTGTGTGTGGGTGGATGAGTAGGTGGTAAGTGAATAGACAGAGTAAGCAGGAGATTGGGGTAGCAGTGCTTTTGAGCATTGCTCATGTGTTAAAAAAAAAAAATGGCTCACAGTTATGCGTGCCATGTGAATGGGAATACTGTTCATAATCTGTCAGAGAATAACAGAAAGATGCAAAGCAAGATAAATGAAAAAATAAAAGAACAACTTTATATCAATTTTTGCATCCAGGCACCAAAATGCTAGCTCTCTTATAATGACCACTGGTGTAACACTATTTTTGCCCAAAACAGTCAAAAATAAAGAAGCATAACAGTGCAAACAGGGGTTTGTTTAGTTTATAGGGATGGTGTATGGATTCTTTGGCATTGATACTTAGATACCAGCCGGATGATATTTTGTGTCAGCTGTGATTATGCCTGTACTGATGATGTCATTAATGATATCATATAACTGCCTAGAAGTTTGTTTAACTAGTTGTTGTAAAAACTGTGTATACAGACAGTTTGTGACAAGAGATTTAGTTCAACTCCGCCTTTGGAAAGAACAGACACAGGAGCTACAAGTTACAGGTATTAGAGATTTAAGTACAGAAAGAACAGACTACAAGGTATTGGGGACCGTAACATGATAGAAGTGAAAGGTTGTGTGGAGCTTTGGAGGATTTAGGAATCACTTTGAGAAACTTGTTTGATGGAATTGATTTGTGAACGTGTGTGTGAAATTCCTATTTGTAAATGTGTATTATGACTATTATTATTATTGTATAAGTCCATTATCAGCTAAGTTAGGAATTTGGAATACAATGTATGTACCCGTTTCACATACTAGCAGACACAATAGGTTATTATCATGTGATATTATGCAGCACAGTCTTGAATCAGAAACATAGTGCATGCTAATATTTGTGTAGGACAACAGAGACCATTTATTTCTCTCCACTTGCCCCTCATCAGCTGTTAGTTGATATTACAGTCTCACGCATTGTGAGAAATAGTCACGATCCAGAATCTGTGGAACACTTTCATCCATTGTTTCTTTCTTTCAAAACAACAGATAAAAACCAAACATAATCCTTGTTGGAAATTAACAAGTCCATGTTGTCTGGATGACAATTGAAGAAACACTGGAGAGAGAGCTGGAGAGTGTCCCAGCTGTGTAATTTAGTTGTTGAATCTCCAGCCTACAAATACGCCACAATGTTTGTACCATAGCAGCAAAGGAACTACTAGGGAGGAAGAAAAAGTCACATTTTGACTACCTACAGAACCCTTGATTAACTGTTGATGTGGTTGTTACTCGGCTACATTCGCAGTTAAATATATAGATACAGCTGTGGCAGCTGATTACTCTTTGTTGCCTCACACACAGTAGTTAGTTTTGCATTCATCACTAACAAATGTGTAATAGCCATCATCATAGCAACCGTTGCACAGCCAGCCATAATCACATCTTCAGTCTGTCTCAATCAGCCCTGCCAGCAGCTTGCTCCAACCTAATAAAAGTGCGGAGAGCTGGGTTAACTACAGGTGCATTTCCACTGAAAAGTTCATGTTACTTTTCTTTCCCTGGTACTAAACTCTGGAAACCTTCTCTGGGGTTAAAGTCCGTTTGAATTATAATTTACATTTCTACAGCTGAGCCAAAGCCTGGGAAGATTAAGTTGCTTGGCTATTTTTTCTATTCCTCCAGGGCTCTTTTTATAAGATAACTTGACTTGTATCTTAAGTCATAGTATTTGGGCCTACAAATCTCAGAAATATGATGTCCAACCATATTGTTACTCTAGAGAGCATAAGTCTGGCCTCCAGTACTACTGAGTTATTTTTGTCCAGGATTTGTCCTTTACCTCACATATGAAACAAATCTCTAGAACAGCCTTCTTCCACCTACGGAACATTGCCAAAATTAGGAGCATCCTGTGTCAATGTGATGCCGAAAAACTGGTCCATGCATTTGTTACTTCTAGGTTAGACTACTGTAATTCCCTACTTTCAGGATGCCCCAGTAACTCCCTAAAGAGGCTGCAATGAATCCAAAATGCTGCAGCAAGAGTGCTGACTGGAACTAGCAAGAGAGATCATATTTCACCTTCACTAGCTTCTCTCCAATGGCTTCCCATTAAATGTAGAGTAGAATTTAAAACCCTGCTTCTTACATATAAAGCTCTGAATGTTCAGGCTCCATCATAACTTAAAGACCTCATAGTACCATATCATCCCAGTAGACCAATTTGATCTCAGAATGCAGGCCCAGAATAGTTCCCAGAATTTTAAAATGTAGAATGGGAGACAGAGCCTTTAGCTATCAAGCTCCTCTCCCAGTTCAGATTCTGGAAGCAGACACCCTCTCTACTTTTAAGTCTAATCTTAAAACCTTTCTCTCTAATAAAGGCTATAGTTAGTTATAGTTATGCTGCTATAGACTTAGACTGCTGGTGGACCCACCCCCCAATGCACTGAGCTTTTATCCTCTTGTCCCTCTCTCCTCTCCTCTCACCCCACAATTGTCACTACTGTATGACATTAACTCTGTGTGTTTTCTCCCGTAGTTGTCTTTGTCCTTCTCTGTCTCCCTCTCTCTGTCCCTTTTTGTCACTGTCACTGTCTTTTCCAGTGTGCAGCTACTGGTCCTACCAACCTGCCCGATCTTTGTTGTTGCTTGTGTAGCTCTTTTCTTTTCTCTCTCCCCTTTCCACTCACCCCAACCGGTCAAAGCAGATGGTCGTCCACCCTGAGCCTGGTTCTGCTGGAGGTTTCTTCTGTTAAAGGGAGTTTTTCCTCTCCACTGTTGCCCAGGGCTTGCTCAAGTGGATTTTTTGGGTTCTCTCAATACATATTTATAGTCTTGACTTTATTCTGTAAAGTGCCTTGAGATGACTTTGTTGTGAATTGGCGCTATATAAATAAAGTTGAATACCACATTGTCCAACAGATGATCCATGTGTCTATGTGTCAGCAGGTGCTTTTACATTAATATTCCTTTTCGTTTTATTCAGAAAATTCTTCACTTTCATGGAAAGAGTCATGTGCTTGCAGAGTATTTGGCAGCTGGTGGTGGGGGAGAGAAACAATAACAAAGTGCTTTTTTTGTGTGTGAGTGTGTGTGTGTTTCCCGAGCTGCATTGTTAATAGATTTTAAAATGTGTTTTGCTGTTGAACCCCTGATTAATGACCTCTGTAAGCAATTAGAAAGATGACTGCCCCTCCCACGGCAAATTAACTGAATTATTCTCAAAATTTATTATCAATTCCAACATTTAATGATATTAGAGATCACACCTAAACCCAGATGCTTGTTTTACAGGATGGTAAATTGAAAGCTTTATTGGTAATTATTGAGTATATATACATTTACACATAGATGTTACAATAAAATTTGATCTCTGCATATAACCCATCCTTCCCAGTAGAAGCATTCCTCTCTCAAACCCAACAAGCCCCAGAAAGGTTGATACAACTGCAGGATTAGTGGACAACTGCACCAGTATGTCCCCTGAGTGTTTTTAATAATGATGTGTACAGTTTTAAATGAGAAGAGCTCATGTTGACACAATGTCCTCACAATGTTAATTTGTATTAACATCTTTCTCTAACCTCTACTTTCTTCAAATACACACTGTCTCACAATATCTCTTTTGGATATTCAATTAAGCAATTGAAAACGTTTTATGGCATGTCTCTTTTTGGCTTTTCCTAATCCTACCAATAAAGCTACTTCTTCACATAAAAACAACCAAGCAAAAGAGCTACTTGGTAAATTGATATGATAGATATAGATATAGATAAGAGATGTAGTTTCGAGGATACTCACTGAGTGGAAGGACACTACTTCATGTTCTCCTTGTGTTGGATTGCACAATTACAGGGGAACCCCACTCATTTAGTAAGATGCACCCATAAAGTTGGCAGTTCACAAGTGAATGAATTTGTTAATATGAATAGGCATAATAGGAGCAACAGGTGCTGCACCATAATGTTTCTTGAGGATTAAACTAAAGTACACTGAATCCTACAATTCCTAGAATTCCACCAATAGCATTTTTTGTTAGAACCTTTGTTCTAATACAAATGTTTGTTTATTTGATAAATGTTGTTCCAACTCCAGAGTTAATGGTAATGACTCCACCACCCTACAGTCATCTTTTACAACTGTCACAATTTTAGCAGTACTAATCATGATGAGAAAACTGGCTGTTATGTGTGAATGCTGACTGTTTTTGCCAAATGAAGCAGCAACTTTATGTTTAGAAACATTGTGCTTTTCGCCACATAAAAAGTCATAACTACCTGATGACAGACTAGGGAAACCTAAAAAAAAAGGCTGATTACTCTAAAACATGTCTTTTCTGCTACTTATACAACTACTGCAACTACAGTAATAAAATTATAAATTCTTTAAAGAACTAATTCAAAACAAACCAAAACTCCAGTGCATTTCTTATGTTATGGCTACCTACCAAGAAAGGGTTTCCGCTACTTTAAATGGTGGGAAGCTTTGAAGGACCTCTTTTCAACCATGTACCCAATAATTAATTACCAACTAAAGGTCTTGTTTATGTTGCCTACACAATTTTCAGTTGAAACAGAAGGGAAGTCTATAGGCCCCATAAATTGTTCCTTGGACTTGTAAAAAAGTTCATGTGATGAAAGTGCAAGGTAAATGGGACGACTGTGGCGCAAGAAGGTAGAGCAGTTGACCACCAATCTCACAGTTGTTGTCACCATTTAAATGGTCTTTTTCTAGCCATTGGTACTCAAAGCACTTTACATTGCTTCTCATTGACCTATTCCGACACAAAAAGAGGGGCTGCTATGCAGCTTGCTTACACTCAGTAATTAAGTTGGGGTTCAGTGTCTTCCTCAGCGACACATTGCCATGTGACCAGAAGAGGCGGGAATTGAACCAACAACCTTGGGTGTGGTGGATGACAGCTCTGCCTACTGCACCACAGTCACCCCAGGTCAGGGTAACAGCCAGCAAAGGTTTGGAAGTTTGGGAAGGTATGATATAAATTTGTTTTATAAATAATATAAATTTTGAATCTTGTGGAAATTATTGGGTAACAGCTCAGAAGTCAATTGCCGGTAATAAATCAGTGCTAGTTCATGCCCAGGGGACATGGATGGGATGGGGGTTGTGGGAGAGGTAAGGTATCTAAGAGTATAGTCAATAGTAGGGGCCTAAAAGGAAAAATTATGACGTCCCACTTAAACTAACAAAACACTTCAAAAGGAGATGAGTGACGTTATTCATGCCACCAACTGATAACAAAAATAAAATTCTGCACTCACAATTAAACTTTGGTAGGTAAAGGAGTTGAAATAACCAAACAATAACATTAAAGGGGCTATTTAAAATATCTAACTGGATATATCTGAACAAAAACTACCTAAGAGCTGAAATTGTTGGCTTGACTTTTGTAATAACCCAAGACCTGGAATTCCTTTTAAAAGTATGTGGAATTTGGTTCATAAAATATGTTATAAGTAGCAAGTAACGCTGGCAACGAAATTTCAGAATATCTATAGTTCAAATAATGTAGGAGAAGAAAGCAGTAAAGGGAAGAATGTTTTAGTTTTAGATAAACAGCAGAATAGATTACAAACCAAAGCACTAATGCAATCAGTGCTTTCTTTACTCTAGAGGAGTTGAAAAGAGCTATAAATAAGGGCATAGACTCCACTCCAGGAAGAGATGGATTAGTATATCAAATATTTAGATATATTGAGAGATGGTACAAGAGGAAACATTAGACCTAATGTGAGGAAAAATTGATGTCTTTCAATAGAGTGGAGACATGCAGTAATAGTCCTTAAAACCTGGGAAGGCACCTAATAATCCAAGTTCCTATAAACCAACAACTGTAAATGGTAAATGTTCTGCACTTATATAGTGCTTTTCTACCTATTGGCACTCAAAGCACTTTATACTGCTTCTTATTCAACCATTCAGACTCACAATCTCACACACACACTCATACATCGATGGGGAAACCAACACTCATGGGGAGCAGCTAAGTTGGGGTTCAGTGTCTTGCTCAAGGACACTTTTACATGTGACCAGAGGAGCCAGGGATTGAACCAAAAACTGCAGGATTGGTTGACCTACCTTCCTGCGCCACAGTCGTGCCAAGGTAACTCTGCATCCTAAGTCTATCGACTCCTTATTAAGGTTGAATTTTTGTATTTCTAGATTCTAGCCAATACAAAGATAAATACTGGGCAAATGTTCTGCACTTATATTGTGCTTTTCTATCTATTGGCACTCAAAGTGCTTTACACTGCTTCTCATTCATCCATTCGCTCTAACAATCACACAAACACTCAAACAACTATGGGGGAGTTGTTATGCAGCTGGCCAACACTTACCAGGATGACCGCTCTACCTTACTGCGCCACAGTCGCATAAAAACGTCACCTCTGTTTTAATGAAAAAGATGATAGCTGGCAGGTAAGTTCAAATGCTGGAAAAGAGTTATTAGAATGGATGTAATCAGTTTAAACAGACATTATGTAACTCAGGAAATAAAGATACATTTTTTCTGTTGAGTTTGAAAAAAGCATATGATATACTATGGGTGGAAGGTTATTCATAGTTTTATATGATGCTGTAATTAAAGAAGCGTGTTTAAATGATATTACTATATACAGGTGAAAGTCAGAGCCTAGTTGTCAAAGGAATTTGAAGGAGAATGATACACCCAGAGTGTTATGATCCCTGTCCACTTTAACAACTTAAATAATGGAATTTTTATAATATGTGAGTTTATTATTTATGTTAGTAAATGTTAAACAACCAATACTGTACAGGTAGTCCAGCAGTTCCTCTGTTACCTTTAGCTGTCCAAATTAAGTAATGTAGACCAAAAACTCTTTCTCCAAGCTCTTCCAGGTCTCTGTATAGCTCCATCCTCAGTTCTTTGTGTCTCACTGTTTACAATCCAGGTGCTTTCCAGTCAGAGCCAGTCCACCTCTGGGCCCTTAGTGCCCCAGCCCTATCCTTGTAAAAATTATTCTCTCTTAGTCTTTTCTTTTTCAGAAAAGAATATTTTTTGGGGCAAATTTACAGTATAATTGTGAAAAATTATCTCCCTTCACCACATGTCGTATGATTATAGGATTTTATTGTTCTCTGTAAATATGTGTCAATTACCTGTTTTCTGTCAGTCCCTTTCTGCAGGTGTCTACAGCTTTGAAGCTATGTCTTTTCCATTGTGAAGCTACTGGTCCTACCAATCTACCCTATGTTTTGCTGTTGTTCTTTTCTTTTCTCTCTCCACTTTCCACTAATCCCAGTCGAGGCAGATGGCCGTCCACCCTGAGCCTGGTTATGCTGGAGGTTTCTTCCGTTAAAGGGAGTTTTTCCTCTCCACTGTTGTCTAGGGCTTGTTCAAGGGGCAATTGTGGGGTTATCTCTATTCATCTTCATAGTCTTAACATTATCCTGTGCCATAAGATGACTTTGTTGTGAATTGGCGCTATATAAATAAAGTTGAATTGAGTTGAATATTGTTGGTACCTATAAGAAGATGATTCCTCTAATTGTACAGAGCACATGGAGTTCAGCTGTGTGTACATGGTTAATTTGGGGTTTGTTTAGTTTTCTCTTACTTATTTTGGTGCATGATGATCATGGTGAAACAGCTATGAATATAATCACCCTATTGTTTTTTTACCTGTGAAGACTTTTCTGCACAGGAAGGAAGAGAAGTTGTCCACCAATCCCCCAGTTTTTGGTTCAATCTCTGGCTCCTCCGGACACGAAGTGTCCTTGAGCAAGACCCTGAACCCCAAATTGGTGAGTGATGGCCAATTGGTGTGTGTGTGATTGTGAGTGCAAATGGGTGAATAAGAAGCAGTGTAAACCGCTTTGAGTGCCAATAGGTAGAAAAGTGCTATATAAGTACAGACTTTACCGTTTCATAAGCTTCCTCAGGCTGCACACCAAACAGTTATTCTCAGACTAATTGAATGGTCTTCACATATGTAGCACTTTTCTACCATGTCAGTTTCCAAAGAACTTTATACTGCTGATTCATGGCACAACTGTCGTGCAGCTCACCTGATCCAACAGAACTTCTCTACTTATTGAGCCAAAGTCGCACCTGTTCAAACCAAAAAAGATGTGGCCTGCTAGCAGTTATCTGTAGCCACCTCCTGTAAAAAATCAGATTGACTGTCCCTGACATTTGATTGTCAAAGCCAAATGCTTGTTTTGGGTGTAAATATTGAGATTATGTAGCATTTTATTTACTTTGTGTAACTTGTCAACTTTATCGGGGCAACTGTGGCGCAGAAAGGTAGAGTGGTCGCCCACCAATCCCACAGATGTTAGTTCAATCCCTGGCTGCTCCACTCACATGTCAAAATGTCCTTCAGCAAGACACTGAGCTCCAACTTAGTTGCTCCCAGTGAGTGTTGGGATGCCATCGGTGTATGAGTGTGTGATTGTGAGTGCGAAGTGGTGAATAAGAAGAAGTGCTTTGAGTGTGTATATGTAGAAAAGCATTATATAGGTGCAGGTCATTCAGGTCTGGACTATGACTGGGCAATTGTAACACATGAATATGCTTTGATCTAAACTATTCCATTGCAGCTCTGGCTGACTTTCTGAATGCACAAACAATAGTTGTCCTGTGGACAGATTCTCCCACCTGAGCTGTGGATCTCTGCAGCTCCACCAGTTTCACCAGGGGCCTCATGGCTTCTTTGATTAATGCTCTCCTTGCCCGGCCTGTCAGTTTAGGAGGACGGCCATATCTACCATGTCATGGTAGGTTTGCAGTTGTGCCACACTCTTTTCATTTTCAGATGATAGATTGTACAGTGCTCCGTGAGATGTTCAAAGCTTGGGATATTGTTTCATAACGTAACCCTGTTTTAAACTTCCCTACAACCTGACCCGTCTGATGTGTTCCTTGGACTTCATGATGCTGTTTGCTCACTAATGTTCTCTAACAAACCTCTGAGGGCTTCACAGAACAGCTGTATTTATACTGAGATTAAATTACACTTCGGTGGACTCTATTTACTAATTGGGTGACTTCTGAAGGCAATTGGTTCCTTTGGATTTTAGCTAGTGGTATCTCTTCAGATATTTATTTTTAAAACATTTTGAAAACCGTTTATCATTTTCCCTACACTTTACAATTATGTAGCACTTTGTGTTGGTCTAGGACATAAAATCACAATTTGTGGTTGTAAGGTGTGGAAAATTTCATTGACTATTAATACCATATATATTTTTATCCATCCATTATTTCACACTTGTCCTGTTGAGTTGTCCTATCACAGCTGTCATAGGGCGAGAGTTGGGGTCCACCCTGGAAAGTCTCCAGTCTATGTCAAGGCAAACACTGATAGACATACACAGACAGACAACCATTTACACTCAGATTCACACCTATGGGCAATTTAGAGTCACCAATTAAATATAACATGTATGTCTTTGGTGTTATGGCCCTGGACCAATCAGCTTCCTGGCATTTTTATTTATTTTTTTGTCCTTTTGACTTATCCCTTGAGTTCAGGGTCACCACAGTGGATCATTGTTCGCATGTTGATTTGGCCCAGTTTTTACACCAGATGCCCTTCCTGACACAACCCTCCCCTATTTCTACCGGGATTGGACCAGCACTGCACAGCTGGGGAGGGGAATGGGCTGTTAGGGGTTCAGTGTCTTGCCCAGAAGGCAGAGACACTTTGACATATAGCCAGGGCCGGGGATCGAACCACTGAATCCGTGGACGTCTGCCTTTACCAACTGAGCTACAGCCACCCCCAAGGTGCTTCACTTAATAACAAAAGAGGTTAATGTTAGAAAATGAAGTCAAATTACTTGATATAAAAGGTGACTGCCTGGGCTTTAGAATCTGCCCCACAACAAAACCCCATACCTCAAAGGGGTTTTGGGACTTTTTTGTTTATTTAATTTAACAGGGGAAAACCATGGGAGGAACTGTGTGGAGGCATGTTGTTTTATTTTCTCAATGTGACAATAAAATCTGACCCAGAAAGTCCAACTGGAAGAACAGAATAAGCAATAGTTTGGAGTATGTCAAAAGAATTCCAAGGTAAACAGAAAAAGAGCATTCATGTTTAAAAAGTAATCTAAAAGGAACTTGCATGGATTCAACTGGACTGTGTCAACAGTTGACCCAGGTTTTTTTTTCCTGGAATACCCTTGGTCTTTGTGGCCAAAGCTTCTTGCATTAGCACGCCTGCTTCATCTTTAAACTGACTCTATTCAAATGAATGGATGTTTAGTTTAATTTACACAGAGTGCAATGTAAAAATGGAAAAAAATATTTGTGACGGATGTTTTATATGCAACAATAACCTAATATATTTTAAATAATTATGGTCAAATACAATATATAAACACAGTATATAAACAACAATTATTAAAGTACATTTAACCCCAAAGGACCTTTAACTGTCATCTAAGCACAATCTGTAAAGCGACCACAACCACACAATACAAAGTAATTCACCTGTGCAGTATAAGTAAGGGAAGTGGTCTATTAATATGTGAACCCATTGAGCCAAGCAGCAATTGACCCCTGGCAGAGGTGGCTGAATATTTGTTTAAAAAAATGTTAACTCCTGACTTGCACATTTAGAAGTGTTTGACACAATGATACACATCAAAAACTACAAAATCTGTCTAATCACATTTCAGTCCAATCCAATGGGTCATCTATCCCTAATTGTGCAGGTTTTTCCACAAATCTCTTCCTGTTTTCACCATCCAGATGAGCGGCCTCAGTATACAGGGTAGGAGTCCAGCCATAATAAACTTTCCACAAAATCCTCACCACCTAATAAGCCCTGTTTGTCAGAAAAGCACCCATGACAAGTCCACTCAACAGTCTACTAAATGACAATTCCCACCCTACAGTTGAAAACCTGAACCACAGGCCAAATCACTCAGCAGACAGTATCACATGTGCATTACAGTCCAGTCACATCCAAATTGGTTACCAAAACAAAGTATCACATGACTTGGTGATGTGGGTGAAATAAACCCTTTATTGGTCTTTAAGGTGAACCTAATTTTTGAGACTGGGGTATTGGAATAATATTAACCAGATATATTTTGTTAGAATAATAATTACCACCTGCCATCATTCATTATTATTTCTCTGCATTTATTCATGGAAGTAAATACTCCACAGATTATTTCAGCTCACTGCCATTCCACTTTCCATGACTTGATCAGATGTAGTGTATTTCCTGTTTGAAGGGCTTGTGTGGGCTAGTACTGTGTGGGTTTGACTTAACTTCACGTCAATTTATGTGCGGCTGTTCAGGCCTTTTTCTGCCAAAGCGCTGAAACAAGAGAAGAAATTGATGCCTTCAACTAAACTGACATCCTCTGCTGACTTCCGTTGCTTTGTACTGTATATCCCCTTAGGAAAGGAGACAGAGTTTACTGGCCATCCACCGAGTGGTGAGGCCCGCAAGGTTATCAGATGATGGTCTGACCCACATGTAGAGAACAAGCCCAGCACTGAACTGCTGCTATACCTTTCTGGGAGAGACAAGAGGCCAGGAGACTCACCTCATCATGGATTTCTGCCAAGCAGCCAATCAATGCAGCCTGGAGTCAATACAAAAAAGATTCACAGCTCTGTGTTTCTGTCCACCCATCTCTTTACGCAGTAGGGATATGTAACACTCTTGTTGGAGGAGCTTCACTATTTTTCACTTATATTTCTCTTTTTTTTTTCAGAACTACCCTGTTTTTATTCCTAATCTCCACTGGACAAACACGGAGTCTTGGTTTTCTCCTTTTATTGTATGATGACTAGCTAGTGTCATCAGCACAGGGAGAGACCTCCATTATTTTAGTCATTGACCTAATTCCACTTTGAATGGAAAAAAAATTGTAATCTGACAATTTTCATGGCTCACTCTTGAGGGCCTGAAGCCAGAGTAGAAGTCAAAGCAATAAGCTATTCTAGGTTCATGCTGTAATCTACAACCCAGAGAAACGTGTGCATTTTCAATTGAGGCCTGTTTGACCAATGTGAGGTAGTAGTCTGGCTCTAGTTGGGTGAATGAATCTCCAGTTAAAAACCATCGATTAGACTACAATAGTACCGAGAGACCATGGCACTGCAACTTGAGAAATATGCAAATGCAACATTAAAAAACAGGCTGCACCCACAACATAGCAAATGCGTTGCAAGTAGCAGAAATGACAACGAAGCCACCAAAAAGACCGGTCAACTATTGTGTTAACTATGTGCATATCCATTTCGTTAGATTAACTTTGTTAGCAAAAAGCTAAAACTAGGTTTACAGGAGTCATCAGAAATATATAGTAAAAAAAATCAATGTCATGTCTCTAGGGGCCACTAAAAATGGACTGATACTTAGATTTGTAGATGTATATTTGGTAATATTTAATAGACTTAGTGTTGACCTTTATGCAATTTCATGTTTTCCAACAGAAAACATCAAACAACAGAACCAAATGAATCCACAAATGGAAACCAGTGCACAGAATTCGGGTCATTGGATACGACAAAGCAACCACTGGGATCCGAACATGTGTGTGGCAAGAAATCGCTTTTTCTATTATTTTAAAGTGCATTTGTTCCTAAAGATGGTGCCTGTGATTTTATCTTCTTCAAGGTCTTTCGAACACTCCAGAACAGTTCAAAGCTGTGAGCAGAGCCACTCAATGGAACAAAGACTGGATTCATGCCGCCCAACCTGCTGCAGTCAGGTTCCCATTAAAAAAACAGTTTTAGTAACAGCAAAATGTGGGAATAAATTGGGTGCTTGTTTAAGTGCAGGCCTGGCTGCTGCTGAGTTAAGGGTGGGGACCTTTTCATGCTCTGCACCTAAGGGTACCCACAATAGGTGCAAGTAATTAGAGCAGGGCCAGACGATGCTTCCAGTCAGAATGCTGCCCCGCGACTGTGGCGCAGGAAGGTAGAGCGGTTGTCCACCAATCTCACAGTTGTTGGTTCAATCCCCGGGTCCTCCGGTCACATGTCGAAGTGTCCTTAAGCAAGACACTAAACCCCAACTTAGTTGCTCCCGGTGAGTGTTGGCCAGCTGCATAGCAGCTCCCCCATCGGTGTATGAATGTGTGTGTGATTGTGAGTGTGAATGGGTGAATAAGAAGCAGTGTAAAGCGCTTTGAGTGCCAATAGGTAGATTGGTACATTTACCATTTACCCTGAGCAGGAGCTACTTAGAGCTCAAACAATGAAACTACACTGCTGCACTGTTTCTCATAAAGGATCACTGTTAGAGACAGACTTGGACCCCAAATATGTGTCTTTAAATTGAATTAAAATGTAATTCTTTTAATTCAATTCAACTTTATTTATATAGCGCCAATTCACAACAAAGTCATCTCAGGGCACTTTACAGAATAAAGACTATAAAGATGTATAGAGAGAACCCAACAATTCCCCCTTGAGCAAGCTTAGGCAACAATGGAGAGGAAAAACTCCCTTTAACAGAAGAAACCTCTAGCAGAACCAGGCTCAGGGTGGGCAGCCATCTGCCTTGACCGGTTGAGGTGAATGGGAAGTGAAGAGAGAAAAGAAAAAGAGCAATAAAAGCAACAACAAAACATCGGGCATGTTGGTAGGACCAGTAGCTGCACACTGGAAAACTCACAGCTTCAAAGCCCAGGGACACCTGCAAAGAGGGACAGCAAGAGGGAGACAGATAAGGAGAAAGACAACTAGAAAACACACAGAGTTAATGTCATACAGTGGTGACAATTGCGGGGTGAGAGGAGAGGAGAGAGGGACAAGAGGAGGAAAGGACCTCAGTGCATTGTGGGGTGGGTCCCCTAGCAGTCTAAGCCTATAGCAGTATAACTAGAACTAAGTATAAGCTTTATCAAAGAGGAAGGTTTGAGCCTAGACTTAGAGTAGAGAGGGTGTCTGCTTCCTGAATCTGAACTGGGAGCTGGTTCCACAAGAGAGGAGCTTGATAGCTAAAGGCTCTGCCTCCCATTCTACCTTTGGAAATTCTGGGAACCACAAGTAGGCCTGCATTCTCAGATCAAAGTGGTTTACTGGGATGATATGGTGCTATGAGGTCTTCTATATATGATGGAGCCTGACCATTCAGAGCTTTATATGTAAGAAGTAGGGTTTTAAATTCTATTCTACATTTAATTGGAAGCCAATGGAGAGAAGCTAGTGAAGGTGAAATATGAACTCTCTTGCTAGTTCCAGTCAGCACTCTTGCTGCAGCATTTTGGATTAATTGCAGCACTTTAGGGAGTTACTGGGGCATCCTGAAAGTAGGGAATTACAGTAGTCCAACCTAGAAGTAACAAATGCATGGACTAGTTTTTCGGTATCACTTTTAGACAGGATGCTCCTAATTTTGGCAATGTTCCGTAGATGGAAGAAGGCTGTTCTAGAGATTTGTTTTATATGTGAGGTAAAGGACAGATCCTGAAATTCAAAAATAACTCCAAGTAGTACTAAAGGCCATCTAGAGTAACAATATGGTTGGATATCGTATTTCTTAGATTTTTGGGCCCAACTACTATGAGTTTAGTTTTGTCTGAGTTTAGAAGTAAAACATTGTGGGACATCCAGGCCTTTATGTCTTTTAGGCATGATTTTTTCCCTCTGGTTCCATAGATAGATATAGCTGGGTATCATCAGCATAGCAGTGGAAATTTATAGAGTGTTTTCTAATAATGTTGCCTAAAGGAGACATATATAAAGTAAAGTATTGGTCCTAACACAGAGCCTTGTGGAACTCCATAGCTAACCTTTGTGTGCATGGAGGATTCATCATTTACATGAACAAATAAAGTCTATCAGATAAATAAGATTTAAACCAACCTAGTGCAGTTCCTGTAATCCCAATTTCATGTTCCAGTCTCTGTAATAAAATGTTGCGATAAATGGTATCGAATGCAGCACTAAGATCTAACAGAACAAGTATAGAGATGAGTCCATTATCTGAGGCCATGAGAAGATCGTTGGTGACTTTTACCAGTGCTGTTTCTGTACTATGATGAACTCTAAATCCTGACTGAAAGTCTTTATACAAATTATTCCTATGAAGGTGATCACATAATTGTTTTGCAACTACTTTTTCAATTATTTTAGAAGTAAAGGGGAGATTAGATATTGGTCTGTAATTGGCTAAAAGACTTGGGTCAAGACAGGGTTTTTTAAGTAATGGTTTAATTACAGCTACCTTATAGGCCTGTGGTACATAGCCTGTTTATAAAAATTAAAACAAGAACAACCCCCGGTTTCTGTTCAGCACTGTAGACAGGCTGACTAAGAGCCATAGTTCTCTTGAGCCTAGTTTTCCCTTAACTCTGAGCAGCAATGACTTCATGACTTTCTTTATGAATAAAATTGTAGCTATTAGAGAAAGAATTCACCAGATCCTCCCCCAAATATTACAGATAGATATTCACGTACATCAGTGCTACAATCATCGATAAGGCCCCAATCCCTCTTAGACTTTACCCATAGATCTCACTGAGCTAACTTCAATTATTACCTAATTTAATCCAACAACTTGTCTGCTAGACCTTATTCCAACTAGACTGCTCAAGGAAGTTTTACCCTTAATAGATACGTTCGTATTAGATATCATCAATCTATCTTTAGAAATAGGCTATATACCACAGGCCTAACTAAGGTAGCTGTAATTAAACCACTACTTAAAAAACCCTGTCTTGACCCAGGTGTTTTAGCCAATTACAGACCAATATCTAATCTCCCCTTTATTTATAAAATCTTTGAAAACGTAGTTGCAAAACAAATATGTACAGAAATAATTTGTATGAAGACTTTTAGTCAGGATTTAGAGTTCATCATAGTACAGAAACAGCACTGGTGAAGGTCATTAACGAGCTTCTCATGGCCTCAGATAATGGACTCATCTCTATCCTTGTTCTGTTAGATCTTAGTGCTGCATTAGATACAATTGATCACAACATTTTATTACAGAGACTGGAACATGAAATTGGGATTAAAGGAACTGCACTAGGTTGGTTTAAATCTTATCTATCTGATAGATTTCAATTTGTTCATGTTAATGATGAATCCTTCATGCACACATGTTAGTACCAATGCTTTTTACTTTATATATGTCTCCTTTGGGTAACATTATTGGAAAACACAAATTTCCATTGCTATGCTGATGATACGCAGCTATATCTATCTATGGAACCTGGTGAAAAAAATCAATATCATTAATCCCAGTAGACCATTTTGATCTCAGAAGGCCTACTTGTGTTTCCCAGAATTTCCAAAGGTACAATGGGAGGCAGAGCCTTTAGCTATCAAGCTCCTCTCCTGTGAAACCAGCTCCCAGTTCAGATTCAGGAAGCAGACAACCTCTCTACTTTTAAGTCTAGGCTTAAAACCTTCCTCTTTGATAAAGCCTATAGGTATACATTTTTTATAGTCTTGACTTTATTCTGTAAAGTGCCTTGAGATTACTTTGTTGTGAATTGGCCCTATCTATATTAAGTTAAATTGACTTGATTGTCTTAACAATTATTAGCTTGATACTTATGTAGAGACATTTATAGACCTCAGAGTTAACTGATGATCTTCTTACATCTTCTTCTATTAGCAAATAGTGCCACAGCCTTTTTATTTTAAAGAATGGACTCCGTTGTTGTTATTCCCATAATTATTCATCAGAGGGGTGCAAACTGCACTTACTAGTGGGCCAGAAGGTGCATATCATCAATAATGCTTCTGTCCATCGAGGAAAAATGTGTGATCTCTAGCATCCATAGTAATTATGACAGGATCATATATCAGATGGTGTGGATGGTCTTGTATAAAGAGCAACAAAACCATCAGGGTAAATTAATTTAATGAAAAAACACATCATATTTCTTGTTTCTTGGATCAAACAGACTATGAGTGCAATTACTTGTTCTTGTTTTTGTGCCTTTGTTAGTGAAACTGTGATGATAAAGTCTAGTAAGAGATGCCAGAATTATACAAATTTAAAACTTACATAAAAGTACAAGATTGCCTAAAATTTACTTCACTTCAAATTCCTAACTCAAGTTGAAATACTAAGTACTTTGTTAACTTGTGACGTTGTGTAGATTAAAACAGCAGCAGGTAAAGCTGGTAAATTTTAATGGACTGGCTAGTGATTATATTTTATGTTCTTACATAAATTGTAAAGGAGGTACAATATTTTCCTCTGAATAATGGTGGATTACCAGTCAAATTAACATTAAGTAGATATACCTTTCTAAAGTACAAAACCCCATGAAAAGAAAAAGAGAAAACAAGCAGTACTGTGTGTTTTACAGCCAAGCTCTGTTGCTTGAAGACTATACATAGAGTAAGTGTACATGTTCAGAAAAGTAGTATTAGCCAAATAGTAGTATTTCTTAGCTATTTTTAAAAACCCCTAAGTGATTTCATGTTTATTTCTTTGCCTTATGATTACTGTACTGTAATTTACTGCACATGTGTGCTACCTGACTTATAATAGCACCATGCAGTGCAGACCTAGAGTAAACAATCTTTCCCCTGTGATGTAAGGTGTCGCCAAATAGGCATTAAAGATGACTATATGTTATCTCTATTACACACTAATGGAGGCAGCCTCTCTCCTCACTGTGTTACAGAAGCCTCTGAGCTCTACTGGAACTTGCCCACTGGTGCCATTCTCCAGTCCATTAGGATCTCATTTCCACCATGGAAATATCACTAAGAGCCCATTCTCTGTTTCCACGCCTGCAATGTACCGTCACTGCTAGCTTGCCCGGAGCGATCATCCATCCTTTCATGCGTCCACCCCACCATCCCTTCATCTCCGTGTGCAGCTGGGCAGACAGCCCCACCCAGAGTGAGCCAGAAACCATGATCTAATGTTTATATAAGAATGCCTGCAGCTCCAGCTGAGGAAGGGGAATTTAGTATTAGGTCCATTGCAGACTTTTTAAGGCCAGGACCAATATATACAGTTCTAATTTAATTGGTGCATAATGTACAGTAGCACTGAAAGTTTCAGCCGCAGCAGTTTTTTTCTGAATAATACTTTATTGTACTAAAGTTACCAGAGTTTATGCGTTGATAGTATCTTTAAAGCTACAATCAGTGAAATGTAAAACTCCTCTTACAAAAATTACATCAGTGTGATTTTTTATTTTATCACAGCTTTTACAATGCTTTTCTGTCATCAGCTGTTGTTGGTTTTCTTTTGTTAACCAGTGCCCTGCTCTTGGTATGTGGATTAACAGGTTAGCTGCATAACTTTGTTGACGATATGACATGATTATGGTTTTGTTGGGTCTTCCAACATCATGTTGAGCAACGGGTTCAGGTTTTTTTCTCAGGTTTAGTCTAAACAACATAACCTAATAGATTTGAATGGTAATGATGCAGCTTTCTAACGTGAGCAAACTTTTGCAATGATAGTAAGAGATGTGTATGCAACAGTATGTTGGTCTAAATAGATTAATAACCATAACAATGAGGTGAAGCTAATAAGATAACATATTTGTGTCAGCAGGTTATTACATCCACAACATGCTATAGTATAGTTAGACAACTTCCAACTGATGTTGGATATACTGTGTATTTTTCCCTATAGTATTTATTACTCAAATAAATAGATGAAGGTACACAAAGTCCACTATACTGTAGTTAATAAGGTATGATTCACACAGCTATTGCCACAGCCAACATACATATTGGAAACATGTTAAGGAAAATCCTGAATAAATGATTGGCGTTAGTAATGCAGATGCTTCAACACTGTTAGAATGCATGGTACACAGTTGACATCCAAACATGGTCTGTGGCAAGTATAAAGATACTGCTGCTTACCTTTAATGTGCTATTCCTCTGTGGATTTGAAAATGATGTAATGCAGTCTGTATTACTCTGTTACATGCTACCGATTTTATAAGTAGCATGTGATGTCATCGATGACGCAATCAAAACTTAAACTTAAACACAGTGTGACTACAGGGAAAACAAAAGCAGAACAAACACAGAGAAAATCCTGCTGGCTCAAACAAGTATCATAGTTATATATCCCCCCACAGTAAAGAGCTAAACATTTTGAGACAGTCTCCAGTGGAAATCTAGATAAGTATAATATGAGCAGTCTGAACAAGAGGTTTGAATAGAATCAGTTAATCAGCAAATGCAAATGAAACACTGACAATTATATAAAGAAAACACATCTGGACTCTGGTTGCAGAGCAAAACCTCTGTTTGAAGCCTGGCTGCCTTTTTAAAACATGTATTTTGCTTTTACCCTCTAGCCCTGCTCCATTCATGAGTGCTGGCCACTGGTCTCTGCTGAGTCAGGAGACATGATGGAGTGTTGTATTTTCTCCTCCCTAAGCTGTCACTGTTTATACACTGGCCTTGTATATTCATTTGGCAGAGGAATTGGAGACGAAGAGAAAAGGGGTTTCCCCCTGGGCTGCCTGGTGACCAGCAAGCAATCAGGGTGGGGGGACTGACTAGGCTGTGCAGAAGTTGAAATGTGTGCTTCTATCTGGGTGAAAACCTCACATCTACATCTGTTTGGAGTTTCCAGGATAAGGAGGTTTGTTGTAGATCCTCATACTTACAATATGTTTATGAACATCAACATCTCGTATATTGTGTACATAGGCTACACTGGTACTATACCTGTCTTCACATCTCTAGAATGATCCACATGACTTGTCTATAATTTTGGTAGGTTTAGACTAGAAAACACATGTTTAAATACCGTGATCTAATAAAAAAAAGAATAGCTGCAACAATACTTGATCACACTAAAATAAGATTGTGACAGGAAACAATCACAATCCTGATTACTGAAAAATTACTTGGTTAGAAAATGATTGCAATAATAGGTAAAATTTTATAGAAGGACTGCATCATAATGTAGCAAAATGGAGAAAGATCACAGTTTGGGTTATAAAAAACACAAGGACCAGGAATAAAGATACCAGTAATATTAAAAAAGAAATTGCATTGATTATAAATGTAATATTTGTGGTCACATAGCTGAAAGAGGAATGATTGTAATGGTGGTAAATGACCCAAGGTTAAGAAAAAATTGCTGTCATTGTAGAAAAACTACTCTTGTTAGAGTTAATAAACCTCTGATTATGTCTAAAAAAGGGGAAAGGTCCTGAAAATAATTTTTTAAATGGAACGACAAAAATGTGTTTAAACAGTTGTTTAAACTGTTGTTTTAAACTTAAGAAAGAAAAATCTCAGCTCTGCTTAAAAACTTGATAATGATCTCAGATTTCTAATACTGCATTTTCCTCAGTTTAGATTGAGACTTCATGTGTGTCCAGAAAAAAATTAATCTACTGGACAAATCTGAAATGTAGAGGTAATGTTTCAGTAAGGTTCTATGGGGAAAATACAAACAAAGAGGACACATGTCTGCAGTGAAATCCTTTGTCACTTCTGTTCATGATGTAGCGACACTCTGTTAAGTGCAAATATTATGACAAATTGGGAAGCGTTGGTGGGTGGGGGTGGGAAGGTTCGGATGATGTAATCTGCAACTGCAACACTTACCACACTCTACCTATAAGTGTCAAACAAATCATGATAGGAAGTCTACTATTACACTAGTTTAGTTTCTGTAAAAATTAAAGGAAACCTTACTTATTTTCAACTTAGTTCTTTAGATTCACTTTGGGTAGTACATGTACATAAATGCCATTAAACTTCCCTCTAAGTTCCCTATCTTAAAATATCTCTATATATCTACCTGAAAATGCCTCCATATGACACCACTTGGAGGAACCTTTACTTAAGATTAATTTCATCTTGTGCTCACACTGTGGAGTTTGCAATCAGGGTCAAGCTGCTTTTCCAGAGGTTCTTCGGATGACATCATCTCAACTCCTACTGTAGCTACTCAGCTGTTATCTGCCAGAAACAAAGAAATATTTTATTATATGGAATTCAGAGGGAGGATTAAAAGCATTCATGTACATTTATATCCTAAACTAAAGCCATGGAAAGCTATGTGAAAATTGGTGAAGTTGCCCTTTAATATAAATAATATAATACCTTTATTCAATTAATTTCAAGTTAAAGATTTCAAGCCAGAACAATGCATGTTAATAAGCTCAGACAGTAAAAACTAGAAATCTTACCTTAAAAATATAAAACTGTTAATAAAAGAAAAATGTAGTTCGCAGCTCAAAATTTATGTATTGAGAGTTTGGGGTGTAGGAACATAATTTTTTGGAGACAGGGTTGTACTTTTTTAAGATCAGGGTTAAGAAAAAGAAATTTGTATGGAAAGGTCATGGTTAACAATGCAATCACAATTACAAATAAACATGTAGTTAAGGTTTGAAAAGATTGTGTTTAAAGAAACCAGAATAGACTGTTGAGCTCTCCCATGATGCACCACTGCTCCCTCAGAAATTTTACACTGTGTGTTAACATCATTCTCATACTCATCAAACTCAAATCTCAGAGATGGTTCTTTAGGGTTATTATGAGTATAAAAAAAATCTGATCTTTGGATTTTGAAAAGTTGCATGAATATAAATATATAAAACACCTTGGAATGGCATTTTGTGTGGTGACTTGACATTTGGCTAAAATCTACCAGAATTTAGAATTGTGGGTTGTCACATGATACCATGCGCTCTCATATTCAGCTATTAACTCAAGGGGAGGGTGGGTAGCAAAGACAAAGAGCTGGGTTGCGGCTGGTTGTCGAGTGGAAGCAGGAGGAGGAGGAGGAGGAGATGGTGCGATGAAGGAGGCGGGGGAGGAGGGTGAACTGTGCGTTGTGGTGCATTGTAGGTCGCTGGCTCCAGCTGCCCTGCCGCTGTGCTGCTTGGCTTACCCAGCGTCTGGCAGGCAGCCAATCACAGCGCAGGGAAGCAGTGCCACTTCAGTTCAGTGTGTCAGAGCAAACAGGGAGGGGAAGAGAGGAGGGAGGGATCAGATAGAGAGATGTAAGAAAGACGAGAGGAGGGAGTGAGGAAGGAGGGAAGGGGTCATGGAAGAAGCAGACAGGGAGAGATAGATGACAGGAGAAGATGGAAAAGGGAGGAGACAGAGGGAGAAATGGGGGGAGGCAGACAGTGCTGTATTAATACCTGCAGATCCCAGCACATAGCCTGCACCATTTGTATTGCTTTTAACACCTAAAAGCAGCCTGCTCATGTGCATGTACTGCATGTGGAATAAAAACTGTATCATTTCTCCAGCACTAACTTCCACAATAACAAGATGATATATGCATACTGATGAACTCCTGTCCAGCTTCATTTAGCTTTCCTACTGCAAATGTCCACAACAAGAAGAAAAAACAATCCTGCATTTACTGCTTTCCCCACTGTCGTCATTTGCTATCTCCCACCAATTATGTTCTTTGATTAAACAGCATTTCCTCCAGTGTCACTGATATCAACAGTGACACCGCTCGTCTTTCAAGTTTCAGCTCTTTCAAGGAGTTTTGTTTGTATTGCAGTATGGGGATTAATGCCATTTACACACCGAGGGTTTCCCCCGAGAACAAAGAGACTCAAGTCATGTGTAAAATGCTCTAGAGTCAAAGTGTCCCATTTTCCTTTGTCTAAACATGAGTCTGGGTCAGTTTACAGTTTGTGGTCACACACAAACACACACATAAACACTTCCAGGGGTTAGTTTTTTCTCTCTACCACAAACCATTGCTCATCTTTTGCTGCACCACAAAAATACCTGCAATGCCAAACAAACTATATCTGTGTGTATGCTACATGTCATCCCTGAGCCACACTGCATCTTTCCCTCTCCACCTGGGTCTGCTCTCCTGCTCTTCCTCCTCTCCTCTCCTCTGTCACAGCATGCTGTGAGTCACACGCCTCTGATTTAAAGGAAGCTTCTGTACTTTTTCTACTCCGTAGCATCAGGAGATGTGTGTAACACACTGAAACCTTCCTCAGCTGGGTTTCATCTTCAGGCTGTGGTGTGATAGCATTGGGTTTAAGGTTTTTCTACTCTTACTTTTTTATTAATTGTTTCATATTGATGCTCAAAACTGCAACAATCAGTGTGTTTGCATGCACTGAAGTAACCAGGTTATAGTCATTTTCTTGACTAATCTAATTTCTTAACTGTCATGTAAATAAGAAAGCTGGTTACCATAATCAGGGTACGGGATTAGGGAAGCCTGATTTCTCTTTTGCCAACAATTGTTATTGCATATGCATGAACTGTTTGTTTTTACAAGAGCACATGTGCATGAAAAAAGGTTGCAGACAGTAGTGGAGCGGAGGTGCTGGATGAAGTTCACAACACAGAGCGTGGCCTCCCCAGTGTGTCCAAAGTGTCCTGTCTAGTTTGCTCTTTTAGAAAATTCCATCCACATGTAAGCTGGCTTTCAGGGTGAAGATATTTAGAAACTAATTTTTTGTGTTGATTTCCAGACGGGAAAAATAAAAGTTTTGACTCATAACAGTAGAGTGTGCAATTCTATGACCTTTTGTTAATGAGGAGATCTTTGTGCAATACTGGATGTAGCCAAACTAGTCCAGATATGCACATACATACACATATAGGAAAAGAATGCCTAGATATTTTCTGTTGCTGTCTGTTAACAGCCTTAACAAACAAGACTAAGAGAGAGAAGCAATGGGGGAGTGAGGTAGAAAATAAATGCAGATATATTACTTCCTGACTGTTTCACAGGAAGCAAACAAACTACAACAGTAGCATTTATCTGGATAGATGAACTCACATTTTTACTTTTTTTTCATTGCCACCAGCCCCAGAGAAAAATATCTAGCTCTTTACATCTTAAATGCCACCCTGAATAGCTTTAAACAGTTTATTGCAGTGAGAATCTCTTGAGGGGGTTCATTTACAGTGCTGTCGAGTATCTGTTGTTTAAATACCCTACATCTACCAGTCGTACATGGTCTGTTGCCAACATGCAGCAGAAAGCCTATTGTGTATGCATCTGTGTATATGAGGTCAGAGTGTTGGAGTGATGGAGCAGTGTACAGACAGGCTGCTCTGTATCCTGTGACCTGCTGTTTACTGTGACCTAGTGTCTGTGTCTGCAGACCTGCAGCTACAGTGCAGAGACTGGCAGAGCAGTTACTAAGCCCTGTCTGTCTCTGTTGCTCTGTGGGTTAGAGCAGGCTAAGCTCGTCTTCCTCTCATTATAAGGTATACGGGTAATCGCCTCTAAGCAGCTGGCTAACGCCTAATACTAAACAACCAGTCTCAGTGATAATGCTGCAATCAGCTTCCATCTTAGCTTAAAAGAGTGCACTGAGACATACATTGTGGGCCAAGACAAGACATTAGGCTATTAGTAGCACTTTATTTCATTGGGCCTTTAAAGCTTAGAGCAGAACTGTGCACCATGTCAAAGGGTAGTGTTGATAAAGGAGATAAACATGGCATTTTGCTTTTGGTTTATATGGGCCAGAGTAACCTGTGATAGACTGGCAACCTGTCACGGGTATTACCTGCTTCTTACCTAGTGACAGCTATGATCATCTGCAGCACCAACAGTAGATTGGGGCTTAGATATTTCAGAAATCAAATTGATTTGAAACTGGTGACAATATGTTTTGTCAGTTCATAAACAGTGGAGTATTTGTAAGAAGCATATATGTTCATTGTTAAATAGTCACTTTTGTAGCAGTGGCTGCAATGCAAGGTGCTTACCTGACCCACTGGGAGCAACTTGAGATTCAGTGTCTTGCACAAGGACACTTTAACTTGTAGCTGGGAGCTGGGATTGAACCACTGACCCTGTGGTCCATGGTCAACTGCCTTACCAACTGAGCTACAGCCACGCCATAATTGTTTGATGTGAATTGATCATTAGGTGATTTCCTGTTATCGTGGATTAGTGTCTGTACTTTTTGCATGTTTGAGCATATTTTTCCAACTCGTATGTATACATGTATGTATAAACTCACTAAACTCGAACTGGAGCACTTGCAGAACAATGGAAAGTAAATAAAAGTTCAACATCACTGCTTATACAAATTTGACCTTTTAATTCTCTTAAAACTGCAGCAAGCGTCTAAATGCATTTGTGTTAATTCATACTTATTTAATAAAAAGTACAGTCTTCGATTTTAAACCAAAATTATCTACATGGTATGATTTCTATATATAAAAGTGTTTCTCAAATAGGCTTAAAACAGGAAACCAGGAAATAAAATTTAGATGAGACAAATACAATTTTTCTAGGCCATTTTTTTTCCAAATAGATGGTCATAGTCAAATTGTTTTTCACCAAAACATTTCTGATAACACTTTTTTTATGACTTTAGATTTAATCCAATATGTTTGTCTATTTGTTGAGTTAAGAATGTATGGGAAATGCCTTGCTTGTATAGAACTGAATAGATTCAAGATTGCTGAATGGGGAGGAGGTGTAAGGGGGGAGCTGAGGTGTCAAATATTAACAAGAGGGTCCCATCCCATCACCTCCTCCCGTTCCTGAGCGGTTCCTCATTAGCATTAGTATTGTGCTCCAGGAACGAGGTGACAAAGCAAAGTGCTTCTGGTCTCAACGGTTTTGAATTGGCTTGAAATCTCCTTTGTGTTGCACCAACACCCTAGCCCCCCCCCCCAACCACCACCCTAGCCCCCCCCAACCACCACCCTAGCCCCCCCCCCAGCCCCCCCCCCTCCACAATACTAATCTAAAGCATTTTTGCTGTTTTGTGATCTTTGCAACACCAGAAGGAAGTCATGCATCATTTTCTGGAGTGGACTGAAACATAGCATCAACTTTAGATCATGTCTAGGAGCAATTCTCAAATAAGGAGAGAAAGTCATTAAGCTGATAAGACAAAGACAAAATGTTTTTGATCTGTTACAGATGGGCTCTCAAGAAACACTTAAGGTCTTAAGGTTAATGAGATATTTTTAAATCCTTTATTCAAAGCTGCAGCATGGACCATTTTTAAATATCTATTTACTAGAGAAATGCTCCATAACTTATTAGTGTGGAGTGGCGTGGAGAAAGCTTTCTGTGATAAGACTCATTGAACAGCACTGCAGAGATATTTGCTTCTAGAAGTTTTTGCCTAAAAGTTTTTTTCACCCCTCAGAGAATACTAAGCCCAGTGATGACATACAGTGCTCACATACTGAAAGGAAAGGGTACCTTGCCCAGATGCCATGAACTGCCTCAGTGTTAGTTTTTTAGCATCCTGGGTGGACTGACTTTGAGTCTGATCCTCTAGCCAGCTGGAATTCTAAATGTTGCATATTTCAGCTTTAATGTTGATGATATAGCTTCTGGTACTGAATCTAGTTTGCCAGTAGTAATAATAGGTGCACATTCTCAATACTCAAGTAAAATTGCAAGTAATTGCCTAAAAACTTACCAACTACAATTATAAGCACCACCTAAAATAAGTTACTTAAGTTGAAGTACTAAGTACATGCTTTAAATTTGACAACAGTACTTTACTGCATTAAGAAAACAATGTATTTTACATAATTCTGAATTTGATGCCATTGATAATATAAACAACAAATATCTGTAAATTTATTTTTGGAGTCAATATTAAAAAACAGTGTTGTGCCTTGTTAATACAGTATAGGACCTGCTGGAGGACAAACGGGGTGAGGACAAAGACAAGAGAACAAAGAAGTGGGGCGCGGCTTCAGACCCAAGCTCGCCCACCAATCGCCCCTCCAGCCAATCAGCTCTCCCATATGCTAATGAGCTCGCAGCACCGCAAAGTCCCTGCCCAGGCGCTGACGTCATCCGCACATCTCTCTGTCTGGCCCTGCAAAGACTGAGACAGAAGCAACAGAAGAGCGGAGGGAAGTCAGCAGGGGAGGGCCCCTTTGTCAGGAAGGAATATTCTTCCCATCTCCACCGCCGGCTCTGGACTAAACACGTTGTTCTTCCCCGTGTTTCCTAGCAGCAGCACAGCCCGGCTCGGCTCGGACTGGGACGTCCAGCTTCTAGGAGGTGGATGCTTTTGTACAGCTCCTTCCACTGTTTTGCTTCTCCCCCTCTCAGCCGCACTGACATAATTGCACTGATCAGTTATTTCAGAACACCGGTTCCCCTCCTCCTTCCTTTTCCTTCTTTATTCCCCCTGATCACTCCTTCTTTTTTACCCTCCTTTCTTTTGCCTTGGATCCGATTCCGAAACCCTGCAAAGTCGCGAAGATGCCCAGCTCTCTGTTCGCCGAAAACAGTGTCCAAGGAGATGCACTGGACGACCAGAGAGCCCTGCAGATCGCCCTGGATCAACTCTCCCTTCTTGGTTTGGACAACGACGAAAACTCCCTCTACGACAACCAGGAGCCCCGGAAAAAGAGCGTCAACATGACCGAGTGCGTCCCGGTTCCCAGCTCCGAGCATGTTGCTGAGATTGTGGGCAGACAAGGTGTGTGCGTGTGTTCCAGTGTTTCTAGTTTAGCTCGTTTTTTGTCATGTTATGAAATCGGGCAGTGCAGAGGTGGCCATGCACCCAAACACTCGAGGTATAAGCATGTCCCAAGCTATAATTGTGTGCAAGGAAGCGAGCGCCGAACCACCCTCCAAAAAGCAAGTAATACTGTAACCCAGTCTGGCGCGTCTGCACAAGCACTTAAACTGCTTTGTGACACCATGACCCAATGTGTAGACAGCACTGGTGGATTCGGCATGTGTTTAGTCCAGCAGTCTGCGAACATTTCAATTAAACATGAAACTTTTGTTGTGTCTCGCCGGTTTTCACACCGTGTTTATCCTCTATACTATATGGGAGGCAGCCAGTTCTAGAAGTTAACATTTAATAGAGATAAGTGTCTGATACGGTTATTGTGTCTGTGCCGAATTGATGAGATTACCAAAGCCATTTAGCTTAGATTTAAAGTCAAATTTTTGCCGTGTATTCTTTAAAAGACAAGTTTAAGAGCATTTAATCGTTAAAAAATGCAATGAGCTTAGTGCTGAAAAAACAGATCGACTCTTGATGGAAAAAAGCGAACAAATCAAATGAAAACACGAACAAGGATCCGTTGCAAATAACTATTATTAAAGTGTGACATGTCTCCTACTGCTGTGTCCTCTCTCAATAAATATACAAGTATATCTGTCTTTATTAATGGGAGGAAGAAGCAGATTAATTTTATGGTGTGTGTGATGATGAGCAGCGTAGGATCAAATTAGGACAGCGGTCACGATCTTACCTTGCCACAGGCAGCAGACGCCCATAGCTGCGAAGACCTAACGTTAGCTAACACACAGTCCTTCAGCTGGAGGGCTGCAGGGCGGTACTGGTTCTTGGTTACATATGCGGAATCTTTTCCCCTCCCTGCAACACCACTGCTGCTGGTGCTGCTGCTGCTCCCACAAAAAAAAACAAAAAGAAAGGAATTGGAAAGAACCAATAACTCTCACCCTCAATATTGACGATATGAACTACATCTATTTATATCTACTTATACGCTTCCCTTTTGTTAGTTTCTATTAGGTTATAAGTAGTGACCTCGGTGAGGCAGCCTCATAAAAGAGACTTCGTCCTCATTTAACCCACATCAGGTTGACTCTCATTATGGATGTATGTCAAGGATTTGACTCGTGGTGTAGGCTGCATTAAGGTGCCTTCACTGTCCTCTCCATCCCTTGTTACATTACCCTATCACACTTAGCTGATCTTTTTTTAAGCCAGTCCCATTTTTCTCATATTGCAGGGTGTTAAATTGTAACTTTATACACGAACATGTCTCTGGCACCCAGTGTCAGGCTTACTTTACATTATTAGTTTAAAATTGAGAGTAGCTCACCTACACTGGTAAATGTAGTAAATGGTAAAAGGACTCATCATGGATCCAGAAGGGAATGTTTATCCTGCTGTTGGTGCAGCATAGTTTAAATTGCTCTGTTCTGAGACAATAATAAAAACCCAGCAGCTGTTTTGCATATTCTATGACATGGTTCAAATCGTTGTTATTGTGGAACAGGCCCTCACTTCTACTGTTTTGCTTCCAGGTTGCAAGATCAAAGCACTGCGAGCGAAGACCAACACCTACATTAAGACCCCAGTTAGAGGCGAGGAGCCCGTGTTTGTGGTGACGGGCAGGAGGGAGGACGTGGCCATGGCGAGGAGGGAGATCATCTCTGCTGCCGAGCACTTCTCCATGATCCGGGCTTCCCGAAACAAAAACACCAGCTTGAATGGGAGCGGCACCCCAGTCCCTGGACCACCTAATCTCCCTGGACAAACCACCATCCAGGTGCGGGTGCCTTACCGTGTTGTGGGCCTGGTTGTAGGCCCCAAGGGTGCCACCATCAAGCGCATCCAGCAGCAGACTCACACCTACATTGTGACACCCAGCCGAGACAAGGAGCCAGTGTTCGAGGTGACGGGGATGCCGGAAAATGTGGACAGAGCACGCGAAGAGATCGAGGCTCACATTGCCATGAGGACAGGAGGCATAATTGAGCTCCAGGATGAAAATGATTTCCACGCCAACGGAACTGATGTGGGTTTTGATATGCACGGACACGCTACCCTGTGGTCCAAGCCCAGCACTGGGATGACCCCCGCCTCGGTGCGCAAACCCTTTTCCAATTACAGAAACGATTCATCCTCCTCCCTGGGCAGCGCCTCCACAGACTCCTACTTTGGTAACAACGGATCACGCATGGCCGACTACAGCCCCCCAAGCCCTGCACTCAGCTACACCACCACCACCAACAACGGCAACAACAATAACAACAACATCAATGTCAACAGTTTTGTTTATGGGAGTGAGGCAATCTCACCGGACTGCACTGACCTGACTTTTGATTCCTCACCTGGGATTGACCCTACACAAGCCCCGCCAGGCCTCCTGTGGTCCCAGTATGATAGTTGCATGACCCCCTCCTCCACCAGAGGCAGCCCCCCCACCTCCACTTCAGCCATATTCCCCACCAAAACCTCCACCAATGCCAATGTGATGGTGGTAAGCCAGAGGAGGGTCAACGGTTGTAATCTGCAGCCCCGGCTGTCACCTCCCCTTCACTGTCACACTGGTGGACCCGCTGAGCACCCATCAGCCCGGAGGGTGCGAAGCGATCCAGGCGGAGGCCCTCTCAGTTTCCCTGGTTACTCCAGCACTATGAGCTCCCTGCCAGGTCCCCACCTCCCCGGGGTCCCGTGCGACTCCTCTGCTTCTTCTTCATCCTCCTCCTCCTCCTCCTCCTCCACCTCATCTGGCACCAGCCGAAAGGGCAGCCGCGATTGCTCGGTGTGCTTTGAGAGTGAGGTCATCGCAGCTTTGGTCCCCTGTGGGCACAACCTCTTCTGTATGGAATGTGCCAATCGCATCTGTGAGAGGAGCGAGCCCAAATGCCCTGTCTGCCACACCGGCGTCACTCAGGCTATACGTATATTTTCATAAGAAGTGTAACTGTCTGGTCAATGAGACTGGCTGCAATAGCAACAACAGATTTCACATTGCTTTAATGGGATTACCCAATCATCAGTTGGAGAGTGTACATAGATATACATATGTATGTAAGAGGCTGCAGTATCCAGAAGAAATGACAGACCCCCTTGTTGGGCTCCGTTGTTGTTGTTTATAATATACTGTAGCTTGGGGAAATATTTTCAACATCTAAGTGCATGTTTTAAATATTACAGCATAGTAATTAATAGTTCTAGTAACTCGCGCCCTGTATTTCTGAAGTGTAGACATGCAGTGGAGTCAGGACTGAGGTACGTGGGTCAAACTGTGGACTCTTAGTAGGCTGAGCCTTCCAGTGTTGCCGATTGAATGTAGTAAGAGTTGAGGCTGTGGATGGGAAACATGGAAGGCCTCCAGCCAAATGCGACTATTGTCTTACAAAGATACTGCAGCTTGAGGTCAAATACCACATGAGGGAGAGCAGCAACATATCCTACATATATATGTATAGAATAAATTTCCACAAGTTGAAAGTTTTAAATGACATTACTACAGATCGAAGTATTTTATTCTTTTTTTGACTTGAAAAATTATATTTCTTATTGCAAAGATGTTTACAGATATTTTAATTTAAGTTCAGTGAACTTTTTTGTAGCTGGGTTGAAATCTTGTTTATTTTTTAGTACGGCCTTACGGCCATGATCACTGTATTATTTTAATATCACATGACTGTGGGAGGAAGTCCACACAATGTGCATTGCATTTGACAGTATTCTGTTGGGACAGAGTTTTTATAGTTTCAGCAAAAAAAGTCTTTGGAATCTGCTTCACCCAGCATATTTTTTATTCAGTAATATAAAGCATATTTTATTCTATATTATTATGAAACATTGTAATGTACAAAACTTAGTAAGTTGAACACAAAGAAACTGTTTATGCTTTCTAAAATTTGTATGAATTAGATTCCAGTGGGATTTACAGGCTTCTGTTGCACCACTATAGTTTTAGTATTTCTATTTTAATACATTTGTTTACCACTTGTTTATGTATATGTAGGTGAAGTTACTTGAGCGTAAATGTACTTTATTGAGCAAAGTTTAAGAACAAAGTATATTTTATTTTATGATAAAGGGCCTTTAACCTCATGGTCAAATACTAATATTATATTTGCTGAGACAAGATTTGAAAACGTATCAAGAGTTTTATTTTTCTGACATTTAAAGTTATACATGATAAGAAGTAAAACTTAAGTAATGGTGCTACTTCATGTTTTTTTAAGTATTTCTATATAAGTCCAAAATAAAAAATGATACATTGATAAGGCGTCTGCTTTCTGGTGTTCTTCCTGACCTGTTGCTGTTTGCTTGCACAGGGAGGCTGCATTTGACCCTTCTCTGCTTTCTAATGGAGGCTGGGAGGAGGCAGGATTATCACAGTGGCCTAATTATTAAGTGTGTGGTGTGGCAGTCTGACAGAGCAACTTGTCCTGCCTTATCACTAATTAGAAGTGTTGTGTGACCTACTCTGATACAGCGTAGCCCAAAGAGCAGGATCTTGCACTTTGCCAGAGCAATGGAACAGTTAAGAAAAATACATGTGCTATGTCATAATTGCAGTATTTTTTGATAGCACTTGTTACTTTGTACCAATAATGTAAATAAATTAGACAGTCACCAACAATTTTGATAATCAATTCTAAAAGATAAATATAAAAAGAAAGTTTTCAGATATGCTAATTTCGTGCTTTCATCTGTTTTTTATGAACTGGTCCAGTTGGATAAAGAAAACCAGACAATTTAAGATGCCACACTGGTTCCTGGGCATCTGATACTCACTTTTCTCTATAGATCATGTCATGAATTGACAAATAAAGAAACTAAATCTGATAATGAAATGGAAAAACCTTTAGTTGCACTCCTGGTTTGGACTGATTCATCTTCCCAACATTGTTCTGATTTCAACCTCACTTTCTGTGAGACAACTTAAACTGTACACCTCTTGAAAATTTTCACTACGAATGATTTGTGCAGACAAAAACATCAAATACTCAAAAATTAGTAGCTGGGTCTGTACTAAACTCCCAATAGACAGTTTCTCTGTATGATTTTATTGTGTAAGTGATTCATTGTTTCAAGTCAGACTGGCTGAGAAACAGGGTTAAATTCCAGAGCAGAAACCACCTGCTCTCCAGGACTTTGGTCCCTGGTCCTATTAAAACCCATATCACAGTGCTGAACACCACTGTGTGTTGAGTGACAATAAAGGCAACAAAGAACCTTTGACTCACCTTCATGTTGAAGAAGTTCACATAATTGTGGAGCATTTCTTGTGTTTACTGTTGAAAGAAACACTACCAAAATGTACAAATACAGATAACTGTGCTTTAGACTGTGTGGTGTCCACCGGCTGCTTAGTGACCTCAAATAAAAGTTGGTGTAGATGCTATTAAACAGGCCTCAAACTAAACACTCACAGTGATCTCTTGGAAATGCACTGGTCAGTATATAATCTGGTCAATTCAAAACATTTTAGCCTTTAATAATCCAACTCCATTTGAAATGAATATATAGATATTTATATACATAATATAAATCATATTAGTTTTGCCTTTGTCATTTGTGAAAGTAACTAAATATATGTACTCAATTGCTGTATTTAAAAAAAATCAGTACTTTACAGTAAGTTACACTTTGAACACAGTATTTATGTACAGTGGTATTAAAAAATGAATTAAGGTAAAAAACTGGAGAATGTTTTTGACCACCCTTAAACTGATTTCATCTGTGCTGCATCACGTTGCATGCGTCAGACACTAACTGTGTGTATGAAAAAGAGCATCACTTACAATACTTTTGTGTATGTCTGAAAAGAAGGGTTGCTGCAATCTGTTGGTTCCTCCCCTCCCCCACCTTCCTTCCCTGTGCTGAAGTGCAGCCTCATGTCATGTGGTGCTGTTGGAAACATTGACGTTTAAACACATGCTTTGCTGCAAGATAGCAATGTGGTGTGAGTAGGACTCGAATGCTAATTTTAAAATGGAAACATTCAACACAGGCCCACAGAAACTGGCCCTATAAACCATATTATTAGGAAGCAATCTTAACCGCTGGGGAAAAAGCTGACAAGTGTTTTTAGCCAAATCCACAACACATGCAGTTCACATACTGGTTCCCTCTGGTCAAATACTCACTGACAGAGGTCCTGTGATTCTCCTGTTGAAGGAAAAAACAACATACAGTAGAGGAATAACTGCAGTAGTGTGTTTATGTAACTGTGACACTGACTTTGTTCTCATACCTTTTAATTTCTCCGCTTTACATCAAATATGCCGGGGCAGTTGTAGAAAAATATTAATGAGGAGTTATACACAGGGTTGCACATGAAATGAATGATTCAGAAGATGTCACTTATATTTCATAACCAATTCATATACAAAATATGTAATGTATTTAAATTCCCAGCTCTGATTTATCTGTGTTGTGTCAGAACTGCTAAATACACAAGTTTATGTATTCTGAAGTTAAGTACTAATTTTGTAATATTTCTTTTTAACTATTTATAACAATAAATATATATTTCAGCCTTAACGTTCTAGAGTTCTGCTTTTGTTGAAGGTTTTATTAATTTATAATCATAAGCGAAATGCCCTGACTGTGGCAGGGCTGGCCAATAAGATTTTGAGGGTGGCCAAAATCCCCACTGTAAGCCACGCACCTTCTAATATGTGTTCTAGCTTTCCAAGCTGAAACAGGATACAGGCAAACTGTATTCATGTTGTCAACTAAAATATGCATGTACTATGGTACTGTCGGAAATAATTTGCCTACGGACATCACAGCTCACTGGACCCACAACAGAAAAACATTGAATTTAAGTGAACAAAAATCCATTTTATATTGGATCACTGGAGTGCATTAGACACAGGCTCAGGGAAAAGTAACAATTCAAGTTCGTTATGGCGTAGATTGTCTCTAAGTGTGCATTACGTCCTCTATGGGTACATGTGGAGTTGAAAGAGAGTGTCAGGCTCTGAGCCATCGGCAGAATGACAACTCTTCATCCTTGGTGTATATTTTAAAAGGCTCCGTCTGGCTAAGCATTTGGCTGCAGACAAACATGTCTGGTGTGCCAGTCTGTGTTAACAACTGAGGAACAACAGAGCATGTTTGGCATCTTCCAAACTTTGACCTACATCTCATGGATTTAATAGTCCTCCATTTGGACACACATCCACGCGCACACACAAACATACACTAGCTTCATACCGAAAATCCATGCCTTTGCATGGTTATATTTTATTCATGCTCTACTCCCTGCTTGTCACCACTCTGTAGTTTAGCCATTACTGGATCTGATTCACCCATTTAAACACAAACAGCTGTTGTACATCTGGCTGGATGCGCAAAGTACAGTATATCACAACAAAGATGGTAAGCGGTCTGCATGTTTTTCTACCTATTGATACTCAAAACGCTTTACACTGCTTCTCGTTCACAATCACACACACTCATACACTGATGGGAGATCTGCTATGCAGCTGGCCGACACTCACCGGAAGCAACTAAGTTGGGGTTCAGTGTTTAAGTGACACTTCAACATGTGACTGGAGGACGTGGGGATCAAACCAACAACTGTTGGATTGGTGGAAAACTGCTCTACCAATGTCTGCCCCTGTCTTTGTGTCTCTCTCTAGTCACACACACACACACACAGAAGTGACCTATGCATCTCTCCCACTTTCACATCTCACCTCCCCATTTGCCCACACATCCTACCTTCTAAGCCACAGTTTGGACACTGTTCCTTGTAATATTGCCTGCCAAGGAAGGCATAACCCCCCCCCCCCACACACACACACACACAAGCACAGAGTATTGGCTAGCTGCATAGCCTCTGTGCTTATGTGTGTTGGCCATTGTGCGAGTGTGTGTGTGATTGTGAGTGCGAATGGGTGAATGAGAAGGAGAGTAAAGCACTTTGAGTAATAAAAAGGTAGATAAGTACTATATAAGTGCAGATCATTTAACATGAAGGCAAACATGAGGACATCTCTAAACACAGTTTGCCTGCTGATGTGCCACTGTTCTTTCACAGCATACATTCGTATTTTGCAGCAAAAACTAAAATACCATCACTCATTATTAGTAATATTATTATTAGAAACCTGAATGGTGGCCAGAATTACAAAAATGTTATGATGACCCACTTTAACATTTCTACCATATGCAGCAAAGATCAGACTAATAAATGTTTCACTTGAATCCTTACAATCAGAGTCTGATATTAGTCAGTCAGTGTGGTCCCTATAATGGTTAAACCTTCTCATCCAGCGTGTTCCTGCCTGCAAGGAGCAGTCAGAGCAGGCTGTGGGTTTTCCCCTTCACTGCTGAGGGAGGAGGGGGAGGTGGAAGGAGGGCACTGGGTTTGTTGTTCAAAGCCCAAGCTCGGCATATGCATTATAAATGAGTCGGGTTTTGAGGCATGTCTCTCTCTTCTGTCTTGCTCGTTTTTTTCTATATATATGTGTTTGTGTAAGCTTGTAGGACTGCGTGTGTTTGTGTGCGTGTGTGTGTGTGTGTGCCTCTATGTGCATAATGGATTTTATCCTTCGCAGAGCACAGCGGTCACAGTTTGTCTGACTCCACATGGTCTTTATTATGCCAGACAGAGAGTGTATCAGCGGAGACATACTAGGCCAATGTCTGCCCTCTGTCTCTGTGTCTCACTCTCTACACACACACACACACACACACACACACACACACACAAACACACACACACACACACACACACACACACACACACAGAAGTGACCTCTGCCTCTCTGCCTCTGCCACTTTCACCTCTCACCTCCCACACATCCTACAGTCTAAGCCACACTTTGGACACTGTTCCCTGTAATTTTTCCTGCCAAGGAAGGCATAACCCCCCCCACACACAGGCACAGACTAATGCTGATTATAATCTGTATCTGTGGGAGGAAAGGATCACTCCTCTCAGAGCCTCCTAATGGAAGCAAATCATTACATATTGTATGTTTTTTTTTTTATTTAGTACATCTATAATTACCAGCTGAAATACCACAATGATTTGCAGTTCCCTTACAATACTCGTGTTGTTATGTTGTGACTGACTAAAGTAAGATTGTTGCCCACACGTACCAGATGTTAGCTGAACTTCATCCTGGTACAAAGGCTTTATGTAAATTAGACAACTACAGTTGGTTCATTCCTCTTCTGTCTGGCAAGTCGACACTGACTCACGACATGGCAGCAAGCAGAATATAAAAAGATCAAGTCTGTCCCTGGTCAGCAACTGTGCAGTTCCCATAGCAGGTGGTCAGAATGATGTCAGTGGCATCGCTGCAGAATGTAGAATGGATAGATGAAGAGAGGCTCACCTCTTTGGTCGACATAGAAAGTACAGATCCATCCATCCAATACTTTTAACCATTTACCCTGTTCAGGGTCATGAGGGGTCTATTGAGTCTACAGCAGCTATCATTGGATAAGAGGCAGGGTGCATCCTGGAGAGGTCTTTAGTCTATCTAAGGGCCAACACAGAGAAACATAAACAGACGGACAACATTTCACACATACGAGCCACCAACTAATCTAACATGCATGTCTTTGAACAGTTGGAGGAAAGC
The DNA here is from genome assembly GCF_033026475.1 of Channa argus. Taxonomy (NCBI): domain Eukaryota; kingdom Metazoa; phylum Chordata; class Actinopteri; order Anabantiformes; family Channidae; genus Channa; species Channa argus. Next base: position 437,873 of record NC_090198.1, read on the forward strand.
AAAACAAGCATGGGGAGGACATGCAAACTACACAGAAAGCCATGTTCTGTCTGGGACGTGAATGTTCAACCTTCTAGCTGTGAAGCAGCAGCTCTAACCACTCAACCACTATGCTGTCAAAAGTAGATATTGTTGTGTGTTTTTCGATAGTGATCAGAAATAGAGGTTTTCTGTGATGTGCACTGCAGGAAATTTGTGCTATTTGCACAACAGTGCAATTAATGGTTAGTGGCGTGTGGTCAACATATATGTCTTCCCCAGGTAGGGTTTGGTTTCACTGATAGCATATTGTAAATAGACTTTAAGTGTTATTGTGATATGATATTTCATTAATGCAAATTCCTTTAACGCTACAAATCTTTTAAGGCCATTTACATCAATTTTGTTATGATGACCTGTTGCTGACCAATTCTCAACATTTTAGTTGGGCTGAGTGAGATTAGTGAATCTGATGTTATAGCTGTTGTCGTTTCTGAAGCAGTTTCTCAACTGTCTGCCTCTGTCTAAAAGAGGGCAGGGCACCTCCTACACACACACACACACACACACACACACACACACACACAATTACAGCACACAAGGGCTGAGGTGGACAACTCTGTTACTGTATTGTTACATGTAAGTGTGACCTGGAGTATCCTGAGATACCCAGTCAAGATGTATAAATTAAGTACTAGGGCTTCAATAAAGAGGCCACAACAGTCAGCGTGGGTTAACTGCCATAACGGCTATTTAATAAAAACAAAACAATAATAAAATCCTAAAATTAAAAGGAGAAGGAAAAGAGAAATAATCACGGCCGGGAGACCAACCACCCACTGGCAGGGGGCTGGGAGCATCCTAAATGTTTAGTAACCACACAACAACCAAATCCTATTAAATAAAAAGACAACAAACCATACAAACACTAAACATGCAATATAACAGTGAGTGAACTCCCAATATACCAACCATACGCATAGGTGGAGGCCCCAGCCCACCGCAGTACTAGAAACAAAAGAAGAGTCAAAACTCAACCAAATCCAAAAACAACATAACAAATTGAAACCACAACATACAACAATGCTAAAATAAACGGCAGTCAGTGCTATGCCTGCAAACAAGCAAAGCACTGTTACAGTATGTGTAAGGAGATAAACATACATTTTATATTTTTATATAAACTTAAACACCTTCCTTACACAGGGTGATAAGACTGCTCAACTCGTTAACTTGTAAAAGTTATGGCCGACCCAGGTAAAATATTATAGAACAATACCTCAGGGCATATAAGCACCTGCTTCTACTACATACATTAAAATACAAAACACAAAAATATAAAATTTATTTAAAAGTATTTTAATTGTAACAGCAGAATGAGCAGCAGCCAGCTCCCCACACCTGCTTCACCTTTTTCTCTTAATCAGTTTGCTGTTTCTCTCATTGGCTGCTGCTCGTCTATTGCCACCACCCCTGCTCGAGTCCTAGTGTCTACCTGCCGCATAAGTATAACTCAGTGAGTAAAATGTCCATATAAGTAGATAATTAAAAGAATAAGGGATATATATAATGTGAATTTTCTGTTGTAGAAAAATGTGCAGTTAATTAGCGATTAATCATGGTAAACTACGGACAGTGTGTTCTTAGTTAACACCTGTGGATCAGGTGTCTTACAAATGAATGTTCTGGACAAATATAGACTGATTGGATGCAGTCAATACCCAGTAAATACAAAACATATGCAATATTCGAACACAAATTTTTACTTTATTAATCGGCACAATACTGCAATGTAGAGTCCACCTATGAAGGAGAGCAGTGCTCCAGCACCAGGTTGAGACAAAGCACATTAGATATACACACAATGCACTGACTGCAGTCAATCAAGGAGAGGTTTTACTTTCCTAATTTCTCTGCCCCCATTACTGAGGAGACTTTGCTCTATCAATGCTTGGCCCCTAGCAGAAATTCAAGAAGCCAATGTACCACCACTCATGGTTACAGCAAGCATTTCCCTCTGCCCTCTGTCTACCCCCACGCAATGACAGCAAAGCGCCTCCAGTCGCACAGATTAGTAAGTAAATTTGCTCGAGCTGCTGATCAAGAGCCACTGTATATCTCATGAGGAGGTTGCAGATTCCCTTTCAATCCCCAGAAGAAGCAACTGGTGGGGGGGGGGTCACAGAGTTTCAACACAGATCTCACTCGGTAAAATGTTATCACTCAGCCACATGGCTTTACAGGCTCGAATGAATGGAGAGAGTGTGCATATCGCATCATGACACCTACGCAGCATGAGACCACCATGCGCCAATGTTCTTCACTGTGGCATGCAGTGCTCTGTGGCGTACAGTTTTATATTTGCCCAAAACGTTTCCGGCTTAATTCCACTCCAGCAGTTATGAAGTCATGCACCGCTTACTGCACACAGCAGCAGACAGTATATGTTTACATCCTAACCTACATTATAATGGCTTTGGTCTCCAGTGTGTGTGTCGTCTCATGTCTTCGTCACACTGATAAACAGCAAAAATGATTCAATGATATCATCTGAAGATTATACACATGATTATACTGTGTGTGTAGGTTGTCTGGCTGTTGTTTTAGGAGAATACTTTATGAAAGGGCAGAATGAGTCATTAGCATGTTGCTGTTTGGAGGAAAGGAACCATAATAACAGAGGTGGCTGGCAGAACAAGACAAAGCAGTCCTAATCAGAGATAAGAGGGTCTCCCTGATGTATTTTTTATACGCACTCCTTTTGTTTCCTCTTGCCTCCAGAATTTTTAAGTAGGAGCACAATTAGGTAGGCGTAGTAAGTCTCTGAATCAGTGATTATTGTTGTTTTTGCCTAGAATGTGTGTGCACTCTGAGATGCTTTCCTTCTGTGCTCGCTGCTCCCTGGACATCAGTGCATTTAGTTTTGTGCTGAAGAGGGAGAGAAGGAGGCCCAGTGCAACACGAAGCTAGCTCTCATGTGGATCTGAGCTTTTCTGACTGTTGTTTCAGAGATCTGCTTTAAACGCCCACTCCTTGAGTACGTTCATTATTGTGTGACACTGAAAAAGAGGCCAATCAAGAGCTTTCTATATACTGTCCATTCCAGGTGGGTTTACCATGACTATCCGCTGTCGCCATTCAGTTTACTAAGCTAGACTGTCTAGCGACTGTCTGGACATTGTATTTACGTATACTGTATATTATATATATATATTTTATAGTGAGATCAGTCTTACCACTTCTAAGCAGTCACCTCTGCCTACTCCGGAGCTGCACATAATAGTGGTTCCAGAGAGTTTACTTCTTCCACCTTCCTTGTCGTTGCGCACACATGCTGCAGGAAACACTGCAGCTGTGACTATAATCATTTATGTTCTAGTGCTTCATGAGAGCAAGGGAAAGTGGAAGACAAAGGCCAACTGTCGGCTTGGTGTGTCATGCTCCTTAAATGTCTTTTGGCTCATTCTTTTGGTTCTATTGCAGACAACTGGTTAGTACATAACTAATTTAAATGAAACCTGACTTAATCTTGAGAAGGAAAAATAAAATACATAAATAAAATACATTTTAAAGAACAAAACAATATTAAACTGAATAGAAAACGTATGTTGGACTAACAAATTCTAAAATATATAAAAAAACTGTATAGAATACAGATAATAATAAAAGATAGTAGAATAATAATAATAATTATCTAAGGCACTAATCTTAATTCCTACATTAAAACGACTTAATTTAATTCAAGTTAAATATAATTTGTTTATTCACAACCATGTATTAAGTTGGGCAGTCAGTTAATGTGACATTTGCCACAACGTAGTTTAGTATTATTTTTCAACTAATTATACTTCATCATTATGGTTGTCTTGTCCATACTGTGACTGTGGAGCAGGAAGGTAGAGTTGTTGGTTCAATCCCCACTAGTCACATGTCGAAGTGTCCTTGAGCAAGACAATGAACCCCAACTTAGCTGCTCCTGTTGAGTGTTGGCCAGCTGCATAGCAGCTCCCTCATCGGTGTGTGAGTGTGAATGGGTGAATAAGAAGCAGTGTAATGTGTTTTGAGTGCCAATAGGTAGAAAAGTGCTGTATAAGTGCAGATCATTTACCATTGTTCAAAACAATGCAAGCAGCCTTTAAGAGACTTTTACTTACTTAAGAGATTACACACGTTCACCAATCACCATGGCAACTAGTGATTGGGTAAAAGGCAAATCCATCAATTCTCATATTATGCTATGTAAGCTGTTAAAATCAGTGGATACTACGCCTCTTTCTACACATCCTCTCTCTTCCTTTTCTTTCTTTCGCTCTCACATTTCTAATACCAGCTACCAGCATTCATATGGAGCTCATATATATGTTTATATATCTGTTACCATATATACCAAGTTTACTACTTCATAATGGTGTATTTACATGTAGTTTTATTCAACCAGGTTTTAAATCTGTTTCTGTGTTTTTTTTGTAAACTTTTTTGTAAGCTTTCTTTGCTATTTTATGTGTTTTCATTTTGCTTTGCACCTATTCAAAGGTTTGTGTGCTGGAGGAACAGCATCTTTTGGAGGCTAAAAAGAAAAAAGCAAATCTTGAAAGACTGCACAAGTTTAATTTAGCTTAGAGTTAGGAAATGTGCATTTACTTATCAGGGCATTACAGACAAAGCCATTTATTGCATTCTTTTTTCTGTTTCATTCTATTAATACAAAAATGTTTTGTATTTGCTCTAAATAGTTTACTCTGTAGATTAATAATTTATCCCTTTCTTATGCCCTGTTAACTTGTAAATATGTACTTATATTTTATAAACTTATATGTTCAATATTATTTTGGTTTGTTTTTGTGAAATGTCGTTGCCATTTTTCTATTTGTCTCAGTGTGAGTGTGTATGTGTGTGTTCGCGTCTTAATTTCTATCACATTTTTCTGCTTTCGTCTTTTAAAACCTCAGCTTTCCTTTAACTTGCTGGTTGTCCAACAATCAGAATTCTTAAATTTCAACCACAAAATCTGAGTCTCATGTATTCATATGAATGGTAGCCTTTGTTGAACTTCTACAGTAGCTAATCTGGGGAAGACAATCAAGACGTCAGCTCCTAAGCCTTTGATGCTGCAGTTAAGGCCCATTATACAGTACATCTATGCAATCATTAATAATACCATATACTGTACATGTACTCAGACACAGGTGGGCATGTACACAAATATATATAAATATATTAAATAGTGGTAGTAGTTTAATGTTTGAGTAATAAACTCCAGACTTCAGTCTTCATAGATTATTACTAATTCTGTAAGGTTTACTTTAGTGGATGAGCGTATGGATTCACACCATGAACAGGTATAGGTTTGTGTGGGTCCTCCCCTCTTAACAGCTCTTTGGACAGGATCAAGTGAGGCTGAGCTGTAGGGGAAGGTATGTTGCTGTATTATTAGTCATAAATAATCCCTCTGATAGAAGCATGGCTTATAATTATTTAACAAAAGTTTTGCTGATTAGTGGCTCTTGTCACTTCATCTCACTATTTGTGTTTGTGTGTGTTTGTTCCCATCCCTGACTGCTGTCAGGTCCACGTAGCCTTCGACACTGAAGCCTGGGGCCCCGGATGCATTGTCACCCAACACCTGCTCTTATCTGTGGCTGTGGCCTGTACTTGCCACCAAAAATTGAGCGATTGGCTCCTCCGGTCACATGTCGAAGTGTCCTTGAGCAAGACACTGAACCTCAACTTAGTTGCTCCCAGTGAGTGTTGGCCAGCTGCATAGCAGCTCCCCCATCGGTGTGTGTGATTGTGAGTCTTTGTGGGTGAATAAGAAGCAAAGTAAAGCATTTTGAGTGCCAATAGATAGAAATGTTTTTTCTATTCCATTTCCATTCCTCTCCAAGTAGCTTTTCATCTCTTTGTGGTTCTGTTATTTGTATTTTGGCACAAAATGGAAGTAATGACAGCTTCTTTAGTATGCTTAACACCAGATTTCCTCAAAATATCTGTGTTCAAAATCATGTCTGCTTGTTTTACCAATATACCAAAACACATGTGCTCATGTGGGAAAGTAAATCTACCAAACAGATGTGCAGCTAAGTGTTATAGGTTTTACCTGAGGGGGGACTGGACTATTTTTTTAATGCTTGGACTATTTTTTGAATGCTTTTCTTGTTGCTGTTGCAACAAGGAAAGAGATGGTTCCATCCAAACTTTCTGAAAGAGTTATGCACAAACAGAACAGTCATTAACATTTCTTGCTCTGTCGTAGTAAATATGTATAGTATGAGTGTGTTTGAATAGACACAGGATGTACAAAAAGAAAAGGCCAGTGCTGGAAACGTTTAGTAGGTGATGGCACATTCACAAATAACTTTTGAGGCATTTTCTTTTATGAACTCTGGAAAGTCTGGAGAATCAGGTGTGGACATTGAGCAAACTGCGCCTTTTTACACATCCAGCACACAAGAGAATGTTGTCCATGTCATTTGGTTTAAGAGGAGGAGTGGCAGCTGGTCAGAGCACACTGAAAACAGGACACAAGACAAAAAATATGCTGCAAAAATAATTGTGTTTTGTTTACAGCACATCCAAGCAGCAACAGTCACCTGATAGCAACATTGAAAACACGGTTGTATTGTCTCTAGACAAGGACATGCTTTATGAAGTCCATTTTATATCTTGGTCCAACTGACTAAGACAATCTTGTTCCTGCATACAACTCCTCTGGGTATGCCTAGATAAGTTCAGGGGTACAGTGTATGTCTGGTCAGTGGTCAACTGTCTGCTTAAATCCAAATGCTTTACAATGTTGCTTCACATGCACCCCCAGTCACAGCAGCTGCCATGCAAAGTGCTACTTGGGGTTCATTATGTTGCCCAAGAACACGTTAACACATAGCCAGAAGGATGCCGGAGTTGAACCACTAATCCACCACACAGTTCCAGAACTGAACTGAAGCAGTTGGTAGCTTGGGCTATGTCCTGGGAACATGGTAGAGGAACAATATGTCTGTATCTGTCTTGTGTCAACCACTTCTTAAATTCATGTTGAACTTAATACAGAGCAAACAGCTACAACATTTACCCACTGGCCACAGTAGAACACATAGTGTACTGGATAGCTGAATAGCTGTTGACTGGTCCGCATGCCCATGGTGACCCCAGCCTTTCTCAAGCCCCCCATGGCCCTGAAATGTATAAGTCAAGTCAAGTCAAGTCTGCTTTATTGTCAATTCTTCCAAATGTACAGTACATACATACAGAGAATTGAAATTGCGTTACTCTCAGATGCATGGTGCATACAGATAACACTAACAGTAGAGCCTAAAAAACTAGATCAGATATACAATATAAAATACAACTAGGAACAGGAATGATGATGGTAGCTTTGAGGCATGTGGGGACAACTGGCTGACTTAGTGAGATGTTGAAGATGTCTGCGAAGACATCAATGAGTTCTGCTGCATAGTCTCTCAGTACACGCCCAGGAATGTTGTCAGGACCCAGAGCTTTATGTGCATTGATCCTGCTGAAGGATCTCCTCACACTGTCTGGGGTCAGCGTCATCACCTGGTTGCTGGGAGTAGGTAGAGTCTTCTGTGCAGTGGAGCTGTTTTGTTTCTCAAAGCGAGTGGCCAGATAATAGATAAATATCCCAACTTAAGAGCCTTGTTCAACAACCAATGTATTGTAGAACAATAGATTATTTCTAGTGTATTTCCCTTGTCAGTTGTGTCAGAGGGCATAACAGCATTTATATTTAAGCTTTAGGCTTTAAAGTATTTAAGAAATGGAAAAATATGGACACACGTAAAAGCATTTGTCAAACATTAGTGAAAGACAAACATTAGTGAAAGAAATTGTGAATGTAGCGGAAATATTTCCGAGATTTGATAACATACAAAGTATTCATGAACAGCTAATTAACTTACATGTGGCTTACGGCCATACCGCTCTAGAAGTGAACGATCTCGACAGCCAAATAAAGCCGGGCCTGGTTAATTCAATTCAATTCAACTTTATTTATATAGCGCTAATTCACAACAAAAGTCATCTCAAGGCACTTTACGGAATAAAGTCAAGACTATAAAGATGTATAGACAAAACCCAACAATTCCCCCTTGAGCAAGTCCTAGGCAACAGTAGAGAGGAAAAACTCCCTTTAACGGAAGAAACCTTCAGCAGAACCAGGCTCAGAGTGGACGGCCATCTGCCTCGACCGGTTGGGGTGAGTGGAAAGTGGAGAGAGAAAAGAACAGAGCAACAAAAGCAACAACAAAACATCAGGCAGGGTGGTAGGACCAGTAGCTGCACACTGGAAAACACACAGCTTCAAAGCCCGGGGACACCTGCAGAAAGGGACAGAGAGAGGGGGACAGAGGAGGAGAAATACAACTAGGGAGAAAACACATAGAGTTAATGTCATAAGTGGGGATAATTGTGGGGTGAGAGGAGAGGAGAGAGGGACAGAACTTGGTCAGAAGACCGCCTGGGAATACAAGGTGCTGTAAGACTGGAGCGCAAGAAGGTAGAGCGGTTGTCCACCAATCTCACAATTGTTGGTCAAATCCGCGGCGCCTCCAGTCAAGTGTCCTTGAGCAAGCTCCTGGAGAGCGTTGGCCTATACATTTTTATATTCTTGAGATTATTCTGTAAAGTGCCTTACACTGACATTGTTGGGAATTGTTGTGAAATAAAGTTGAATTGAATAATAAGCAATGTAAAGCACTTTGAGTTCCAATTGGCCAATTAAACCAATCTTTACAGTATCTAAGCACCCAGCAATACTACTTACGTATTTTTTTCAAGATCGTGCCTATTTAACAGTCTGGACAAGACAATGACTATGGATCACAGTTAAAAGATTACTTCAGTCTTTTTCCATATTTGCATAAAGACACTTAAACAGACGATGAATTGCCTCTACTTACGTTTGATGTCCGTCGGTCTGCAACCTGGATTAGCTTGTTCTTCACACTGCTCCACTGGGTGACATATTTATCATTCCAAAACACTTGGTGGAGAGAACACATACTGCTGAATCATCATAGTTCCATCTGAGATCAGTACTACTGTGACCAGTAGTACTTGAGTAGAGGTCGTTTAATGGTTTTAGTGTCAGTGTGGGGAATGTTAAATTATTAACTTAACCCTGTTTCACACATGCTGAAATCCTGATTGTCATCAGACTTTACCCGGAGGAGATGTATGGGGAAATGCAAATATCCTAGTGAGAAAGCCTAGAGATTACCTGGACTTTATCCTGTAAGCTCCGCTTCAGTGCGCGGTAAACAAAACACTGTTTCCTGCAGCATAACATTTCCATCATGTTGTGGCTCCTGTACTCACTGACCCCTCACTGAAATCAAGCAGTTTCTCCCGTGAGACATTTTTGACTGAGACAATCTCCCACTGTACTACATGTGTGAAATGACAGCTCCTGACAATGTGTGGACCTTATTCTCCACACATTGTCTGGAGTTCATATGTTAATGGCTTTAGAAAATGGCCTACATTATCCTTTTATCTCAAAATTTTAATTGATAGTAAGTGTCCTGTTATTTTATTTTTTTGCAGAGTTGTTCACATCATAGCAAGACTTTTTTACCACAAGCTTTTCCTTCTAAGTGAAACAGGATTGCAACATTATGGAAAAGTATAATGGGTAAAATTGAAGAAGTGAGGTCCTCTCTGATTTCTTTATAAATTGTCCATTAGTTAGAAAAAACACTTCCTGATCATGCAGTGACAGCTGGAGGATTTTCTGATTGAAAGAATTCAACCAAAGAACATTGTTGGTGAACTTGACAAGTTTTCAAGGTAAGTTGTTTCTGTTTACCAGCCGTCTAAAAATATTACTGAAAATCATTAAAATGTCACAAGAGAACAGCATCCCGTTTGTCTTGTGTGGTTGTTTTTAGACTCTCACAGTACTTGGTTAAAGTTTAGGAAACATTGTGATGTGGTTGAATTGAGAAATTTTTAACATCTTTCTTTACCTTTACCAAACTGCCTTTGTTGCTTTACCTTAACCACAAATGGGCATCTGGAGTCGTCTGTATCATGACATTCCTGCACTTTGTATGCCTGCCATCCACCTTAACCATCTCAGTGAGAGTCTCTACCTAAAAATATATATATTTAGTAATAATCACAATTCCACTTAAAACATACTGTATTTCTGGTTGCAGCTGCACTAAAACCCTATTGGTAGGAGACACAGCCCATCAAGCTCCATATTAACAGCTCCAGCATACTGAAAATGAAACTCCTCTTATTTAAATAAGTAAACAATCAAGTTCACTTTGCATGTTCAGACCCATGGGTTTTGCCCAACTGATGAATTTATGAGGAGACAGCTGTATGCTCGTGCTATGTCCAATGCCAAATATCACATCATTAACTACATTATTTTGTGGGGTATTTTTAAAAAGATCTATTCAGAACTGTGATTTGAACCTAACAGGTGTAGCGGCAGTAACTAAGGTAACTAAGGGTAGTGTGGTTTAGTGAACAATTGGCTGGCAGAGTATTTCTTCTTGCAGTATTCTACTGCAAAACATTTGCCACACTCCTAGTAACTAAGAGCACTATTTTCCTGACAAAGCTCCACCCCCCTATCCCTCCACTCTCCCTCTCCGGCAACCATCCCACTGACCCATTTCTTATGTTGATCAGACTGTGCTTGAAGTGATGCAATCTGTTTTGCAGCTGCAGTGGAGTCTCCCCCTGAGGATCAGTAAAGCAGCACAAGTCTTTATACATTCATGAACTGAGTGGGAAGACCCTCTGTGTGTGTTTGTGCGTGTGTGTCAGCTCTCTCCAGCTCAGTGTGATAGGATACAGGATAAAAGTTGTGGAAGAGAAGTAGCGAAAAACATTGTCCAAAGTTGCGTTTCACACATCGCGCACACAACGGGAGATCGCCCAAGTTAGAAGGGTCCTCACTCGAGACATTTGAGTTTGTCACGGTCCCAAACTTTTTTTTCTGTTTTTCCACATTTATTGTGAAATCACCTCTTCCTGCTTCACACCTCTGCAGGTTTTCCATCATCATCAGTGTAATTGTTTTCACCTTTGCCCCCGTTTTCGCTTCTGCCCCTGACTGGAACTGTAAATCCCCGTTTAAACATGCACAGGAATTCATACATTTTCCAGACTTTCTCTGGGGTCAGTGTATGTATGAACGCAAACGCCCAAGTCTGACATTACTCGGATTTTACCCAGCCAAATCCGTAGTGGAAAGCCCGGATTATATCCAACCAAGCTCATTTGTTAATAGAGGAGTTAATACTCCGAAGAATTTGCCATGAGTTAGTGGCCGTGCTGATGACATAATTTGCTGCAACTGCCACGAACCCGGGCATACACAAACACCCAGATGTGAAGAACTCATTCATTCAACCCAACAACAATGTCAAAAAGGAAGGACAACAAAATTCGTGAACTTCTGTCGGTAAGGGCAGAGCTGGAAATTGTCAAACAAATACAAAGAACAGCATAAGACTCTGTGGTATACGACCAGATTACAAAGAAAACAGTCACTTCCGCAGCTTTGTTTGTTCATCATGCTCTGCCCCGTGCTCGAGGTGCCCAAGCACCACCCCTTGTCCAATTACACCTAGTATTTCTTTACAAGTGATCATCTTACATGGACTGTCTCAGACATGTGGCCAAGATTTGGAAAGGGAAACTCCCTTAGTCTGAAACATGTCTGAAAAAGGCTTAAGACTTATTATTCTGCCACTCTGGTTTTCTACCCCTGCTCTGTTTCATAGCTCTGCCTTTGTCTACTCACTTTGGATACCTCTGCTCTATGCTTCTTGGTCTCAGGCTCCTTGGATCTCTTTTGGACGTAGTTTATGGCCCTTTGGAGTGTGAATTGGATTTTGGAATGACGAACTGTGTTGTTTCTTCTTGGTCTGTTCAACAATCACAACAGTTAGGGTTAGTAAGAAAGTTGTGGTTTGTCTTAAAAATCTCAGCTTATTTAAAGGTAGTTGAAAGTGACCTTCAGCTTCTAGATGTCGGCAGACAGTAATAGTAATAGGTTGCTGGTTCATTTGCAATCCTTAAAATCATCAATCTTTACCCTAAACAAGAATAATGCTAATGTCTATCATCACATCTTCATAAAAGCAGTATATCCATTCAATTCAACTTCAATTCAACTTTATTTATATAGTGCCAATTCACAATAAAGTCATCTCAGGGCACTTTACAGAATAAAGTCAAGATTATAAAGTCAAGATTATAAAGATGTATAGAGAAAACCCAACAATTCCCCTGGAGCAAGCCATAGGCAACAGTGGAGAGGAAAAATTCCCTTTAAAGGAAGCAACATCCAGCAGAATCAGGCTCAGGGTGGGCGGCCATCTACCTTTACCAGTTGGGGTTAGTGGAAAGTGAAGAGAGACACGAAAAGAGCAACATAAAGCAACAACAAAACATCGGGCAGGTTGTTATGACCAGTAGCTGCACGCTGGAAGACACACAGCTTCAAAGCCGGGGACAACTTCAGAAAGGGACAGAGAGAGGGGGAGAGAGAAGGAGAGAGACAACTACGGGAGAAAAACAGTTAAGGTCATACAGTGGTGACAATTGTGGGGTGAGAGGAGAGGAGAGAGGGTCAAGAGGAGGACAGGAGCTCAGTGCATTGGGGGTTGGGTCCCCCAGCAGTCTAAGCCTATAGCAGCATAACTATAACTAACTATATGCTTTGTTAAAGAGGAAGGTTTTAAGCCCAGACTTAAACGTAGAGAGGGTGTCTGCTTCCCGAATCTGAACTGGGAGCTGGTTCCACAGGAGAGGAGCTTGATAGCTAAAGGCTCTGCCTCCCATTCTACCTTGGATATATAACAGTATATAATACTGTAGATTAATAAAATATTTTCTATTGTAGTTAAACTTATTTAATTTTAAAATAATTGTTGGTTGAAGGGGGAACCCCCATCAAAATGTTAAATTGTGTGGGCTGTTCACTCAAAATGTGATAATTGCTCTGACTTTAATGAAACCATGGTGAGAAAGGCCCTCTAATCCAAAATGCATTTTTAACCAAAATGTGATGCTTTATGACCCTACCCAAATAATCTTTGTGTATTACATGTTACCATGACAACATTGGCCTAATATTCCCTCTGTAAGTTATGCTCCTATAGATGGCATGCAAAGGTAGAAATCTGCAAAATGACTGGTTTTATTACAGTAAGTTGATGGACTTCAAGCAAATCCACAATTAATACAACACTCGACATTTGATTGACAGCCAACAAAAGGAAGTGACAGAGGTGCATATAAAGGTGTATCTGAATGTATGATGTTGGACAGTGATGCTTTAAGATTTTACAGAGATCCTGTGTTTCATGGTAAATACTTAAGGAATAGGAAGAAGATACAGACACAGGGGCGACTGTGGCGCAGGAAGGTAGAGCAGTTGTTGGTTCAATCCCCAGCTCCTCCAGTCACATAGCAGCTCCCCCATCGGTGTGGAGGAGGGGTATGATTGTGAGTGCGAATGGGTGAATGAGAAGCAGTGTAAAGCGCTTTGATTGCCAATAAGTAGAAAAGCGCTATATAAGTGCAGACCATTTACCATTTACACTGGATGTAGTTTGGACTTAAGATTCAAGCTCCTAAAAAATAACCCAACCTTCATCAGTTTTTAAACCAAGCAGTTCAATCACGAGCAGAGAAAAGAAAAGTTTGAGGAGCTGGAGGAAAGTGAGTTCAGTGAAGTTAGATGGTGGCTTAGGGTCCCTGGTGGAAGAGTTTGTGGAAAGGTGTTTCTGTATATTTACTGTCCAGCAGCCTTTTAGCACTGTGCGCTTAGCTTCATGAGCTCCAGTGGTTCAGGTGGCAGAGTGGCCGCCTACAGACCATAGGGTTGGACGTTCGCGGCTTGCTCTTCCTGACCTCATGTCGAAGTGTCGTTGGGCAAGACACTGAACCCCCAACAGTCCATTCCCAGCTGTTCAATGTCGTCTGAACTATGCTTGGTTGGACGGTCAATGGGCCACTGAAAGAACTTAGAGATAACCAACACAACCAAAGATGAACTAACGCAAGTTGCGTCAAATCCTATATCCATTGCCAAGCTGGAAGACCTGTGGAGTCAGCAGTTTAAGTATGACTTTCCTGAGGATGGTCAAGAGGAAGTGCAGGAGGAGTTTCTCAGGAATACCTCATTTAGAGTGGATTATATTGCCTTCACAAATTATACAATACCCAAAGGATATGCAGTGAAGGTGATGGAAAGATTTGGTACATTCCTCATCATGGGTGGTATATCCATAAAAAGCATAAGCTTCGTGTGGTGTTTGACTGTGGTGCGTCTCAGTGAATCTTATTGAATGAGCAGCTCCCTCAAGGACCAAATTTTACTCGCACAATAATTGGTGTTCTAACGAGGTTTCGTCAAGAGCCTGTGGCAGATGTGGAAGCCATGTTCCACCAGGTAAAGGTCTCATCAGACGACACTGACCGACTCAGTTTCCTGTGGTGGCCAGATGGTGACGCCTGTCAGTCGATGGCCGAATAGGATGGAGGTGCATCTGTTTGGAGCCAGTTGTGCTCGCTATGCTTTCAGGCAATGCGCAGAGGACAACACATCTGTTTGATGCCTGCACACTGTATGGTGCCGCAAAATTTTAACGCTGATGACGGTTTAACGTTGACGATTAAAATGCACTTCTAATGGAAAGGGTTTTGTGAAGAGGGATTCTATCCATGCTGAGCTCAGTGTATGATCCACTGGGATTACGTGCACCTGTGAATTTATATACCAGGACCGTTTTTGATTTGGTTTTGAGTTTTGTGCATAAGTAATTAGTAATTGTTTCCAAGATTAAGTTTGTGAATGTTTATAATATTGGAGCACAATTAGGGCCCGGTATGTATGAGAAAACCAGGGTTTCCTCTGTTGTTTTGTTTATGTAAGGCTAATTAGATTAAAAAGTATAAGTATAGGTGTACTGATGATGTAATTAACGACATCATATGGCTTTAAAGTTTGCCTTTGCAGTTTACCTTTTAACTTTTTTGTCCAACTAAAGTTTTTATGATTGTAGCCTAATGTTTGATGTTTACCTCTTTGTATTTGGTAGAGTTTCTTGGCTGCCATCAATTTTAATCATTGTTAAGTATTAATTTCTCATTTTAGTAACTTGTTGATACCCAGAGGCCCTTAACTTCAGCTGACCCACAGGCCAATTTGCACCCACTATCCATATGGCAGGGGTGTCAATACCCTTTGTCATCTTTCTATGTTTGTGATGGCCCTTGAAAATATCTGACCCAAATCTGTAATCAAACTACAAGTACTACAACTACTTTTATGTACAGTATGTGCAGTGATTTATATGTTTAACCTCTTTAGTCTTCCTGTAGACCTCCTGCCACTTTTTTCCACCGGTTCCAACCTGCTTGCACTCGCCTTTTCACCTCTTTTCCACACTTTACGTTGCTCTGAACCGTTGACCCTAAGTTCTTAAAGTCCTGCATCTTCATCACCTCTGCTCCCTGTAACCTCACTGTTCCACTTTGGTCCTTCTCATTCACACAAATGTATTCTGTCTTGCTGCGGCTAAGCTTCATTCCTCTGTTTTCCAGAGTAGACCTCTAACTCTCCACCTGCTTCCTGCTCTCCCTACAAATCACAATGTCATCTGCAAACATCATAGTCAACAGAGATTCTTCTCTAACCTCATCTGTCAGCCTGTCTATCAAAAGAGCAAACAAGAAGGGGATCAGAGCCGATCCTTGATGCAAACCCACCTCCACCTTGAACTCCTCTGTCACACCTACAGCACCTCACCACTGTCTTACAGCTCTCATACATGTCCTGCACCATTCATTGTTTGGCTCATCAGCTTTATTCCTCTGTAGTTGCCACAGCTCTGCACATCTCCCTTGTTCTTAAAAATTGGTACTAGTACACTTCTCCTCCAGTCCTCAGCATCCTCTCACTCTCCAAGATCTTGTTAAACAAACTAGTCAGAAAGTCTACTGCCACTTCTCCTAGACGCTTCCATACCTCCATATTTATGTCATCAACTGCCTTTCCACTCTTCATCCTCTTCAACGTCCTCCTCATTTCACTCTAACTAATCTTTGCTACTTCCTGCTCCACACCAGTCACTTCTTCTACTCTTTGTTCCCTTTAATTTTCCTCATTCATGAACTCTTCAAAGTTCTCCTTCCATCTTCCCATCACACTCCTGGCTCCTGTTAATACATTTCCATCCTTATCTTTAATCACACTAACCTGCTGCACATCCTTCCCATCTCTATCTCTTTGTCTGGCCAACCTGTACAAATCCACCTCTCCCTCTTTAGTGTCCAACCTAACATACAAGTCCTCATATGCTCTTTGTTTGGCCTTTGCCACCTCTACATTCACCTTACGCTGCATCTCCCTGTACTTCTGTCTACTCTCTTCAGTCCTCTCAGTGTCCCACTTCTTCTTAGCTAACGTCTTTCCCTGTATACACTCCTGAACTTCCTCGTTCCACCACCAAGTCTCCTTGTCCACTTTCCTCTTTCCAGATGACACATCGAGTACCCTCCTACCTGTCTCCCTGATCAAATTAGCTGTAGTGGTCCAGTCATCTGGAAAGACCTACTGGCCACCCAGAGTCTTTCTCAGTTCCTCCCTGAAAACTACACAACATTCTTCCCTTTTCAACTCCCACCACTTTGTCCTCTGCTCTGCCTTTGTCCTCATCATCTTCCTCACCACCACAGTCATTTTACACATCACCATGCTGTGTTGTCTGGCTACACTCTCCCCTACCAATCCTTTACAATAACTGATCTCTTTCAGATTACAACATCGGCATAAGATGTCGTCCACCTGAGTGCTTCTACCTCCGCTCTTATGTCATATGTTCCTGCCTCTTCTGGAAGAAAGTGTTCTCTATAGACATTTCCATCCTCTTTGCAAAGTCTACCACTATCTGTCCTTCTGCGTTCTAGTCCTGAAGACCAAACCTGCCCATCAGATTCTCTTCACCTCTGTTCCCTTCACCTACATGTCCACTGAAATCTGCACCAATCACCACTCTCTCACCTCTGGGAATGCTCTGAATCACTTTATCCAACTTACCCCAGAATTTTTCCTTCTCTTCTCACATCCTACCTATGAGCCATAGCCACAAACAACATTGAACATCACACCTTGAATTTCTAGTTTCAGACTCATCATCCTGTCTGATACTCTTGTCACCTCTAGAACATCCCTCACAAACTCCTCTTTCAGTATAACTCCTACTCTGTTTCTCTTCCTATCTGACCCGTGGTAAAACAACTTGAACCCTGTTCCTAAACTTTTAGTCTTGCTACCTTTGCCACCTGGTTTCCTGGACACACAGTATATCCACTTTTCTTCTCTGCATCATGTCAATCAATTCTCTATCCTTCCCTTTCATAGTCCCAACATTCAAAGTCCCTACTGTCAGTCCTACACTCTTAGCTTTCCTCTTCACTCTCTGTTTACCAACACACCATCGTCCTCTCCTTCTTCGACCAGCACTAGTCCAATTTCCACCGGTACCCTGTAGGTCGACAGCACCGGTGGCGGCCGTTGTTAACCCAGGCCCCGACCGATCCGGTATGGAAGTAATTTTTGGTGTGGAAGTCATGATTCACATTTGTATTTGTTTTATTTTATTTATTTGTTTTACATCGGCTGCCCTTTTTTACACAACCCTCTGCATTTATCCATACTTGGGACTGGCACAAAAAGACACTGGCTTGTGCCCCCATGCAGTTGCATTCTGAAGTTTGATTTGTGTTACAGTTATTTTTCCTCTACAATCCTCTGTAAACTCCACAAGGTAGACCAATCCTCCAAGTTGCTTGTTCGATCCCTGATTCTTCCGGTAACATGTCGAAGTTTCCTTGAGCAAAACCCTAAACCGAAACTTAATTGCTGAGTGTTGGCCAACTACATAGCAGCTCCCCCATCAGTGTAGAGTGTGTGTGATTGTGAGTGCGAATGTGTGAATAAGAAGCAGTGTAAAGTGCTTTGGGTACCAATAGGTAGAAAAGCGCTATATAAGTGCAGAACATTTACCATCTGACTGAATTTGCTTAACTATAGTATAGTGGATTGGAGGATTGCAGAGGATTTTACTGTCCAGCAACTCATACTAGCAGCAAAACAGTTTTGCACTTATCCCTTATCCTCTTTACCGTTAGCTAAAAAATAATATTTCTAGCATAATGGAAAAATAGAGCTGATGACAGAATCTTTCTGGAACTGTATAAAGTTGGATTTGTTTACTGATCAGCCAGTTAGTGGAATATTTAGTACTATGGGTTTGCAAATGAAAATTCTAGTTATGTAGGGGGAGGTGCTTTGTTGCCTGGTACCTCAGTCAGGTTTTAGCTGATTTGTTTTTGGTTGTGTTTCATCACAAATGGTTAAACTATACCGTTTGAACCACTCACCTAACTCATCAAATAGACTCTCTCACAGAAATTACAAAACCCACACTTGCAAAGTTTAGGTCTAGTCTGAGCGGACAAGTCACAAGACAAAAAGATGAATTGACATACGTTCTAGTATACTTATCATTACTTGTTATTGAAACATCTACCTTTATTAGAAAATTGTGTGGATACCTTTTGCTTTAAATCTAGCATAGTTGGTAAGGACAAGTAGCTCCACACTAGAAACACACAGCTCCAAAGCCGTAGAGACCTCCAGAAAGATACAGAGAGGAGACAGAAAGGGAGAAGGACAACTACAGGAGAAATAAGACACAAAGTTAATGTCATGCAATGGGGACATATAGATGACGAGGACAGGAGAGAGGGAAGGGTAAGAGCTCTGTGCATTTGAAGAGAATTCCACAGCAGGCTAAGTGTATAGCAGCATAAGATGCACACAAAGGTTAGCTATGGAGTTCCACAAGGCTCTGTGTTAGGACCAATACTTTTTACTTTATATAGGTCACCTTTAGGCAACATTATTAGAAAACAAAACTGAAGTTATAATATTTGGGCCTAATAATCTCAGAAATATGATGTCCAACCATATCGTTACTCTAGATGGCATAAGTCTGGCCTCCAGTACTACTGCAAGGAACCTCAGAGTTATTTTTGACCGGGATTTGTCCTTTACCTCACATATAAAACAAATCTCTAGAACAGACTTCTTCCACCTATGGAACATTACCATAATTAGAAGCATCCTGTCTCCAACTAGTCCAAGCATTTGTTACCTCTAGGTTGGACTACTGTAATTCCCTACTTTCAGGATGCCCCAGTAACTCCCTAAAGAGCCTGCAATTAATCCAAAATGCTGCAGCAAGAGTGCTGACTGGAATTAGCAAGAGAGATCATATTTGTTATGCCCCTGGTCTAGGGGAACCTAGACATAACACGATGTGCCCCACCACTGCTTCCATTCCCAAGCAAAACCAGACCAAGTGTTCTAGCTATTTTATTTACTTTGGACGTGAGCAGTGCCCAAAACAACAAACAAACAATCTAACACCATCCCTGTCTTACCTAAGCAATCAAATAAATAAAAAACAAATGACAGGGGGCTTAACCTGAACTCCTAACCCAAAACAGGAGAAAAGGTAGTAACAAAAAAAGGCTTCTCACTCCTACTGTGGCTACCTGGTGCTCAATATTGTACAGTGAGTTATATTTACAATTATTTACAGAAATATCAAAGCCAAAAAACAAAGTTTGCGGAGCTTCCTGTGAGTCCAGTTGAGAGTCGCATACAGAATGCTGGGTTGGTTGGGAGTGGCAGAGGTGGACCAGCTGGGGCTGCTGACATCTTTTTATATATGGAGGAAGAAGCTCCAACCTGTCCAATCAGGTGGCGACAACGAGTTCGAATGGCCCAATCCGTGCCGACCACCTGTGGCTCAACCCCCCCTCAGACACACCCACACAAAACACACCCACACAAAACACAGAGGAGGAGGAGAAAAAGACAACATAACAATAATACACATAATGACTCAGGTCATAACAATATTTCACCTTCACTAGCTTCTCTCCATTGTCTTCCCATTAAATTTAGAATAGAATTTAAAACCCTGCTTCTTACATATAAAGCTCTGAATGGTCAGGCACCATCAGACCTCTTTTTTTTCTTTGGGCTGTTGCCTTTCAGGGGTCACCACAGTGAATCATGTGCCTCCATCTAACCCTGTCCTCTGCATCTTTTTCTCTCACACCAACTAACTTCATGTCCTCTCTCACTACATCTAAGATCTCCTCTTTGTTCTTCGTCCATATAAATAGAAGACCTCATAGTTCCATGTCATCCCACTTTGATCTCAGAATGCAGGCCTACTTGTGGTTTCCATAATTTCCAAAGGTAGAACGGGAGGCAGAGCTTTTAGCTATCAAGCTAAATGGTCTGCACTTCATAGCGCTTTTCTACCTATTTGCACTCAAAGCGCTTTACATAGCTTCTTATATACCCATTCGCACTCACAATCACACACACACTCATACACTGGTGGGGGAGCTGCTATGCAGCTGGCCAACATTCACAGGTAGTAACTAAGTTTGGGTCCCTCTCCTGTGGAACCAGCTCCCAGTTCAGATTCAGGAAGCAGACACCCTCTCTACCTTTAACTCTAGGCTTAAAACCTTCTTCTTTGATAAAACCTATACTTAGTTATAGTTATGCTGCTATAGGCTTAGACTGCTGGGGGACCCACCCCCCAATGCACTGAGCTCCTTTCCTCCTCTTATCCTTCTTACACCCCACAGTTGTCACCACTGTATGACTTTAACTATGTGTGTTTTCTCCCATAGTTTTCTTTCCAGTGTGCAGCTACTGGTCCTACCAACCTGCCCGCTGTTTTGTTGTTGCTTTTGTTGCTCTTTTACTTTTCTTTCTCCACTCTTCACTCACCCCAATCGGTCAAGGCAGATGGCCGCCCACCCTGATCCTGGTTCTGCTGGAGGTTTCTTCTGTTAAAGGGAGTTTTTCCTCTCCACTGTTGACTAGGGCTTGCTCAAGGGGGCATTGTTGGGTTCTCTCTATACAGCTTTATAGTCTTGACTTTATTCTGTAAAGTGCCTTGAGATTACTTTGTTGTGAATTGGCGCTATATAAATAAAGTTGAATTGAATTGAATGTAAAAATGGGATATTGATCGAACACATGGAGTGTAGAAAGACCTAGTTATACAAATGCACACCTCTCACTGCAGTTCATTTAAACCATTTGTTGGTCCAGTCAGTTATGTTGTACATTAATATGGTTTGAGAGAATGACTGAAGGTAACAAGAATCTACCGTAACAACTGCTATAATGGAAACCAGATTTCCATCAATACAGTAGCTGTGAAAATACACTACATTAAAACACTCAACAGGAGAGGCTCTGTAAACTGTCAGGGCTGTTTAAATCAACAGTTTCCTGGTGTGGATTAATGATGGAAAAGGAGACAGGATGTGAGAAACAATGCATTGGCTGCTGTTAACTACTATGAAAACTGTTGATACTTTGCATTTATTCACAAGGCAAAGTCAACTGAAGCATCCAATCAGACCAGTTCATTCTGTCTGAGGGAGTTATAGTGTACGGCCATGTGACAGAACAGAAGGCCAGTATCTGGCAGCTGCATTTTATGGTGTTGTTCCAGCATCCACTCCCCAGTTTATGTCCCAATATTTACTGAGTAAGTGGTAGGGGGGAAGTTAACTGGTAAACGTAAGGGTCTGGCAAAGGCCTAAATTGGAAGACTCGTATAAATTTGGAAGGTAGTCCGGTCACAAACCACAGCAAGAGCCTGACGCCTGCAGCTTTTTGTCAATTGCTCACTCTATCTGTTTGTACTGTTCCTTACTGCTCATTTAGTTTGTCTGATTATATTGAAAATAGCAATGCTGATGACGGTCTGCTCAAATAACCAAACTGCATTCCCTATAACTTAATCCCACTAAATGACTCACTATTTTCCCAATGTGAAGCAACATATACAGTTCAGTAAGTAGGAAATGTTTTGTTCAAGAGCTGTTACCTATCAAAGCTCACATGGTCAGAGTGACAGAACCTAGGACATTCCTAGAGTGTTTCACTGGACATTGGATGTGATGGAAATTCTTAGGAATCTAGTTGTACTTTAGACACCTCATTCATTTTAAATATGGTGACCAAAACATTAGAACCACCTCTTCTTATAAGGCACTCCAATACAACTCCACCACCCACTATGAGCTACTACTACTTCTTCTTTTTCAATGTTATACTTTTTCCATTTTTAACTTGAGCCTGAAAAGGTATATATATATATATATATATATATATATATATATATATAGAGAGAGAGAGAGAGAGAGAGAGAGAGAGAGAGAGAGAGAGAGAGAGATAGATAGATATATAGATACAGAGAGAGCGAGAGAGAGAGACAATTCACAACATAGTTATCTCAAGGCACTTTACAGAATAAAGTCAAGACTATAAAGATGTATAGAGAACCCAACAATGCCCCCTTGAGCAAGCACTAGGCAACAGTGGAGAGGACAAACTCCCTTTAATGGAAGAAACCTCAAGCAGAACCAGACTCAGGGTGGGCGTCCATCTGCTTTGACCGGTTGGGGTGAGTGGAAAGTGGAGAGAGAAAAGAAAAAGAGCAACAAAAGCAACAACAAAACATCGGGCAGGTTGGTAGGACCAGTAGCTGCACACTGGAAAACACACAGCTTCAAAGCTGGGGACACCGACAGAAAGAGACAGACAACTACAGGAGAAAACACACATAGTTAATGTCATAGAGTGGTAAATGGTAAATGTTCTGCACTTATATAGCACTTTTCTACCTATTGGCACTCAAAGCACTTTACACAGCTTCTTATTTACCCCCCCCACACACACACACACACACACACACACACGGGGGACTTGCTACGCAGCTGGCCAACACTCACCGGGAGCAACTAAGTTGGGATTCAGTGTCTTGCTCAAGGACACTTTGACATGTGACAGGAGGAGCCAGGGATTGAACCAACAACTGTGAGATTGGTGGACAACCGCTCTACCTTCCTGCACCACAGTCACAGTGACAATTGTGGGGTGAGAGCAGAGGAGAGAGGGACAAGAGGAGGAAAGCTCTGTGCGCAGGGGGTGGGTCCCTGAGGAGTTCACCCCCATAACATCTGTGACTAATTTTGCCTATTATTTACCATTGTTTCATAGAATTTTAGAGTTTGTGCAGTTTAAACACTTTTATAGTCCCCTGTTGTGAAGATCACAAACGTCAGTTCTACTATGCAGTAGCCCAGTTTTTAATGTTGACATTTATTCTATTTATTTATCTTGCTCAATGTTTTATTAGAATATTTTTAATAAACTATTAAAAATATTCAAGTCATTTTTTTTCTGTTGACACCTCTAGACTTGCTGCTGATCATATGTGTAGACCTTTAACATGATGGGTTGTCATTCTTTAACACAAAGACATTATTTCCATTAGTTGCAGTGCCCATTCAACCAGCCACCCTCAATAGTTCACTTTAGTTCTGCTTCTGTTAGCTGTGTAAAGAGCCTGAAATGGTATTCTACGAATGTTTGACCCATTTACTACTATGAACCTTTAAACTGTTTTACTTCACTGAGATGTGAAATTCATTTTACCCTTCTTTGTGGCATTTTGGCATCTAACAGAGCACAAGGTTTTCCCTGTGGGTGGAAAAGCACAAACAGATGTGAGCTTCATTCAGAGGAGGCAGCGCAATGACAGTTGTTGGTATTTTAGTTGGATAATGTCTTATAGCCTTTTTATGAAAATAGAAATTGCAAAAACATGATTTTGTCAGCCAGAGCAAACAAACACTTGGAACAAATGCACAGCAACTAATGGATTAATAATTAAGCGATGTTGTTCGGCCTAGAGACAGTGGTACTGAAGAAAAAACAGGAGGCAGAGGTGGAGGTAGCAAAGCTTAAGATGTTGAGGTTCTCTTAGGGAGTGACGAAGATGGACAGGATCAGGAATGAATAAATCAGAGGGACAGCTTATTTTAGATGTTTTGGACATAAACTCAGAGAGGCCAGATTGAGGTGGTTTGGACATGTTCAGAGGAGAGACTGTGAATATATCGGTAGAAGGATGCTGAGGTTGGAGCTGCCAGGCAAGAGGTCTAGAGGAAGACCAAAGAGGAGATTTATGGATGAAGTGAGAGACGACATGAAGTTAGTTGGTGTAAGAGAAGAGAATGCAGAGGATAGGGTTATATGCATGCCTACAAGTCATAAAAGCCTGGATGTCCCACAATTTTTTACTTCTAAACTCAGACTAAACTGAAGTCATAGTATTTGTGCCCAGAAATCTCAGAAATATAATGTCAAACCATATTGTTACTCTAGATGGCATAAGTCTGGCCTCCAGTAATACTGCAAGGAACTTTGGAGTTTTTTTTGACCAGGATTTGTCCTTTACCTCACATATAAAACAAATCTCTTAAACAGCTTTCTTCAACCTACAGAACATTACCAAAATTAGGAGCATCCTGTCTCCAAGTGATGACGAAAAACTAGTCCATGCATTTGTTACTTCTAGGTTGGACAATGGAATGCAACCGCAAGGGGGCACAAGCCAGTGTCTTCTTGTGCCAGTCCCAAGTCTGGATAAATGCAGAGGGTTGTTTCAGGAAGGGCATCCAACGTAAAACACATGCCAAATTAAACATGCGAATCGTGACAATGACTTCCATACCGGATCGGTCGGGGCCCGGGTTAACAACGACCGCCACTGGTGCTGTTGACCTACAGGGTACCGGTGGAAAGTGGACTACTGTTCATTGAAGACGAAGAAGGAGAGGAGGAAGGTGTGTTTGTGGGCAGAGAGAGAAGAGGAAAGCTAAGAATGTAGGACTGACAGTAGGGACTATGAATGTTGGTACTATTCAAGGGAATAGGGTACAGGGAAGGCTTGAGAGTTGATTTACATGATGCAGAGAAGGAAGGTGGACATACTGTGTGTCCAGGAGACCAGGTCTAAAGGTTGCAAGGCTAGATGTTTAGGAGCAGGGTTCAAGTTGTTCTACCATGGGTCAGATAGGAGGAGAAATGGAGCAGGAGTTATACTGAAAGAGGATTTGGTGAGGAATGTTCTAGAGGTGAAAAGAGTATCAGACAGGTTGATGAGTCTGAAGCTGGAAGTTGAAGGGGTGATGTTCAATGTTGTTAGTGGTTATGCCCCACAGGTAGGATGTGAGTTAGAAGAGAATGAGAAATTCTGGAGTGAGTTAGATGAAGTGATGCAGAGCATCTCTGGAGAGGTGAGAGAGGGGTGATTGGTGCAGATTTCAATGGGCATGTAGGTGAAGGGAACAGAGGTGATGAGACTGTGATGGGCAGGTTTGGTCTTCAGGACGGGAACACAGAAGGACAGATGGTGGTTGACTTTGCAAAGAGGATGGAAATGGCTGTAGTAAACACTTGCTTCCAGAAGAGGCAGGAACATAGGGTGACATATAAGAGCAGAGGTAGAAACACTCAGGTGGACGACATCTTATGTAGACGTTGTAATGTGAAAGAGATCAGTGACTGTAAAACACTGGTAGGGGAGAGTGTAGCCAGACAACACAGGAAGGTTGTGTGTAAAATGACTCTGGTGGTGAGGAAGATGAAGAGGACAAAGGCATAGCAGAGGACGAAGTGGTGGAAGTTGAAAAAGGAAGTATGTCGTGTAGTTTTCAGGGGGGAGCTGAGACAGACTCTGGGTGGTTTGGAGGTGCTTCCAGATGACTGGACCACTACAGCTAATTTGATCAGGGAGAAAGGTAGGAGGGTACTCGGTGTGTCATCTGGAAAGAGGAAAGTGGACAAGGAGACTTGGTGGTGGAACGAGGAAGTTCAGGAGTGTATACAGAGAAAGAGGTGAGCTAAGAAGAAGTGGGACACTGAGAGAACTGAAGAGAGTAGACAGGAGTACAGGAAGATACAGCGTAAGGTGATTAGGTAAAGAGGGAGAGGTGGATTTGTACAGGTTGGCCAGACAAAGAGATAGAGATGGGAAGGATGTGCAGCAGGTTAGTGTGATTAAAGATAAGGATAGAAATGTATTGACAGGTTCCAGGAGTGTGATGGGAAGATGGAAGAAGTACTTTGAAGAGTTGATGAACGAGGAAAATGAAAGGGAACGAAGAGTAGAAGAGGTGACTGGTGTTGAGCAGGAAGTAGCAAAGATCAGTAAGAGTGAAGTGAGGAGGGCGTTGAAGAGGAGGAAGAGTGGAAAGGCAGTTGGTCCTGATGACAAACCTGTGGAGGTATGGAAGTGTCTAGGAGAGGTGGCAGTAGAGTTTCTGACTAGTTTGTTTAACAAGATGTTGGAGAGTGAGAGGATGCTGAGGACTGGAGGAGAAGTGTACTGGTTCCAATTTTTAAGAACAATGGAGATGTGCAGAGCTGTGGCAACTACAGAGGAATAAAGCTGATGAGCCAAACAATGAAGTTACGGGAAAGAGTAGTGGAAGCTCGGCTAAGGGCAGAGGTGAACATTTGTAAGCAGCAATATGGTGTCATGCCTAGAAAGAGAACAACAGATGCAGTATTTGCTTTGAGGATGCTGATGGAGAAGGGTCATAGGGAGCATTGTGTCTTCGTAGATTTAGAGAAAGCGTATGACAGGGTGCCCAGAGAAGAGCTGTGGTATTGTATGAGGACGTCTGGAGCGGCAGAGAATTATGTTAGAGTGGTGCAGGACATGTATAAGAGCTGTAAGACCGTGGTGAGATGCTGGAGGTGTGACAGGTGGAGGTGGGTCTGTGAATATGCAAGTGCAGGCGGGTTGGAACGGGTGGAGAAAAGTTTCATGCATCAAGGATCAGCTCTGAGCCCCTTCTTGTTTGCTCTGGTGATGGACAGACTGACAGATGAGGTTAGACAGGAATCTCCATGGACTATGATGTTTGCAGATGACATTGTGATTTGTAGTGAGAGCAGGGAGCAGGTGGAGGAAAATCTAGAGAGGTGGAGGTCTGCTCTGGAAAACAAAGGAATGAAGCTTAGCCGCAGCAAGACAGAATACATGTGTGTCAATGAGAGGGACCCAGGTGGAACAGTGAGGTTACAGGGAGCAGAGGTGAAGAAGGTGCAGGACTTTAAGTACTTAGGGTCAACGGTTCAGAGCAACGGTGAGTGTGGAAAAGAGGTGAAGAGGCGAGTGCAGGCAGGTTGGAACGGGTGGAGAAAAGTGTCAGGTGTAATGAAAGGAAAGGTGTTCAAGACGGTGGTGAGACCAGCGATGTTGTTTGGCTTAGAGACAGTGGCACTGAAGAAAAGACAGGAGGCAGACTGGAGGTAGCAGAGCTTAAGATGTTGAGGTTCTCTTTGGGAGTGACGAGGATGGACATGATCAGGAATGAGGACATCAAAGCGACAGCTCATGTTAGACGTTTTGGAGATAAAGTCAGAGGACAGATTGAGGTGGTTTGGACATGTTCAGAGGAGAAACTGTGAATATATTGGTAGAAGGATGCTGAGGTTGGAGCTGCCAGGCAGGAGGTCTAGAGGAAGACCAAAGAGGAGATTTATGGATGTAGTGAGGGAGGACATGAAGTTAGTTGGTGTGAGTGAAGAGGATGCAGAGGACAGGGTTAGATGGACGCACATGATTCGCTGTGGCGACTCCTGAAAGGGAACAGCTGAAATGAAAAGAAGAAGAAGGTTGGACTACTGTAATTCCCTACTTTCAGGATGCCCCAGTAACTCCCTAAAGAGCCTGCAATTAATCCAAAATGCTGCAGCAAGAGTGCTGACTGGAACTAGCAAGATAGTTCATATTTCACCTTCACTAGCTTCTCTCCATTGGCTTCCCATAAAATCTAGAATAGAATTTATGTAATTTTTTACAAAGCTCTGAATGGTCAGGCTCCATCATATATAGAAGACCTCATAGTATCATGTCATATCCCAGTAGACCACTTTGATGTCAGAATGTAGGCCTACTTGTGGTTCCTTCCTCTTTGATAAAGCTTATAGTAAGTTATATACAGTATTGTTCAAAATATTAGCAGTACAATGTGACTGGTTAGTCACAGTCACATTGTACTGCTATTAGTTTGAACAATTCTGTATAGTGAACACAGCTAAAAATCACTCCACAAGGAGGGTAAGAATTTACAGACAGACTGGCAAATAAACGATATACACACAAGGGGAACGTCAGACAACACAGCAACTAAACCAAAGGAGTGCACACATACTAACAGAAAGGACAAACCGTAACAAACAATAACACACAGGTAAAGGGATAAATTAACGGGGACAAATGAACAGAACTAAACAGGAACAGACAGATGGGAATAAATCAAACTAAACTTGAGGCAGAGGGAAATTAACAAGAGAAACTAATACAGGGAGCAGGATAAAAAGAACAGGTAGAGGAGGGAGAAGAGTGTGGAAACAAGGAAGATCCAGGGCCGTGAGCAGAATACAAAGGGTGCAGAATACAAACGAACTGGCAGAGAGCAGTGGGGAGAGCTGGGTATATAAGGACAGGGGAACAGGTAAAACGAGGAAGGTGAAGAAATCAAACAGACTAACAGGAAGAAGCAGAGGAGCAGCAAGGAGAGGAAACAAAGCTGGAACAACTAAACATGGGAACAGGACTGTAACACAAGATGGAGGCACATTTACAGGACAGTGGTAACTCAGTTTACAATGACCTATACATTTTTTAAGTGATTATTATAGTACTGTATCTGTTGTCCAAAGCTGCTTTAAACTGTCTAAAAAGTTTGTCCTTCATTAAATCACATCATTTAAAGTTGTGTTTGGTGCAAACCATGCACTATAGAGAATTGTAACAATCTTTTCTGCATTTCAGGCAGGTTTGTGCTGTGCCATGTAGCATTTAGCACGTTTTTTATAGTGTGTGTGTGTGCGTGTGCATGTGGCTTTATGTGTGTAAATGCTGGCAAACAATAAACATTTTAGCAAATGCCAAATTTTTTGTTTGAGCACTTAAGGCAGGTTTCACAGAAACACTAATAGTACAGTTGTTTGCAAAAGGTTGCATCACCTCATTTTGAAATGGCAAAAAAGAAAATATTTTTTTTTGCCAAAATACTAATGTTCAAAAACAAAATAAAGTTCATGGGGATGCAAAGCTTTTCATAGATATCGTTTTCTGTATTTTACCATAACTTTTTATACATTTGTTACTTTTTATAAAAAAGAACAATGGTACTAGCTGAATGTGCATTCTTATATGATTGTGCATTCTGCTATTATTTAGCAGTTCACCCAAAGGTGAACTGTAAGAATAAGACTTTGTTTTATTTTGTTTAATATATTAAAATCTGTACAGGAAAATTAATGAATTAGCCTTGTGGTGGGGGGGACTTTATATTGTGGCCACTAAATACAAAGGATCAGTGATACTGTGTTGTTTTAGATTAGCTCATTGGGTTTAACAAAATGGCTTTTAATTGATTACAGATAGATTGTCTGACAGCCTGAGGTCCAGCACTTAACAATGGTGGAGGCCACAGCATCAAAGTCACCTCAACTATTTGCCTGAGCATTACCATGGTCCCTAGCAGCCAGTTTAATATTAAGCCAGTTGAAGCCTATATTAAAGTTTAGCTGATGCATCATAAACAGTCAAAAACACTCAAACATCAACACCATTCATTTCTTGTAGTATGTTTCCAGGGCGGTGCAGGTGTTGTTGGACAGTGTGTGCGTAGGCCAGGGATTCAGCCACATAGGGTCACGGATTAAATTGACTGGTGTAAGTCACTGCTAATGTAACAGCTTTTTGTAGTCTGGCTGCTGATAGTCATAAAACCTGGCAAGCAGTGAAAGGAGCATAGACTGATTTACCTCAGGAGCCACTTGCTGGTCAACATGTCAGATTTTCAGCTCTTTAAAGAGGGAACACCTTTGTACACTGATATGTACCTTAATCTGTGTGTGTGTGTGTGTGTGTGTGTGCCCGTATGATCCTCTTAGCCTCTGCATATGTGCACATGCGCATACATGCGTGCACATATGCTCCATTAACTTTGAGCAGGTCTATAATCATTATGTGACACAGAGGCCCAAACCTCATCCCTCACATCCTTGAATGATCACACATACTCGCCTCAGGAGGTGAGAGGAGAGTTCTAGTGTGAGAAGAGAAGACAGGTCACAGAGAGAGAAAGACACAGAGGTCTGGAGAATGACAGTGATATACAAACTGTACAAAGAATGAGAGATGTTCTATACTGTACTTAAACTTGCAGGTAGTTTGTTACATTAAATGATCTCAACTTGCATAGCGCTTTTAAACCTACTGGCACTCAAACTGCTTGACACTGGTTCTCATTCACCCATTCACACTCACAATAACAGAGACACACACACACACACACAAACACACACACACACACACAGATGGGGAAGCTGCTATCCAGCTGGCCAACACTCACTGGGAGCAACTAAGTTGGGATTCAGTGTCTTGCTCAAGGACACTTCGACATGGTACATTCAGTTTGTGTAACCTGTCTATGAATTAGACCTAGCACTTCCAAACTCTAGTCGACGTCATCCAGTTGCAATTATAAAAAATATTTGAATAGAAAACATTTGTTGTACAGTGTAGTTGTATAAGAATCTTAGTTTTAGTTGACAGCGTTGGCACCGACAAAAATGACAAAGGGCCCACTCCATTGTAATGTAAACTGATGATTTTACTATTTATCGTACTTACATGATAACCATGTGTCACACAGATACCAATTTTATATTGTCTGCATATCATATTCTGGTTGTACATACAGTTGATACATATTAGAATAAAAGCAAAAACATTAAATAAAGGTCTTAAGAGTTTTTGTAATTTGTAATTTCATCTAGGTGTGCAAAATAACTGATATACAGTTTTTCTCATTTGCTTAAACCCTTCTGTCCACTCTGAAGTCACACTTACAAAACAGTTTAAGCATAGGCTGAAACAGAAGCTCACTGGCCAAAATTATACATTTTGTTTACAAAATGCTATCACAAAAACAAAAAAACCCATTAAAAACATGCAACAAAAACACATTTTAAACCTTATGAGACACAACTTGTAAACATATAAATTGTTTAAATTAGTTTTTATACAGTTGGCAATATACAAAATAAATCAATATCTAAATAACCTATGCAGTTTTTACTAGAGATAACAGATAACCTTTCTGTACCTGCACATTTTTGAGATGGCATGTTGAAATTCTATAAAAGGAAAAAAATTTAATTCCTTAGAAAGTTTTGATTTGTTCTTGCATGCAGCTGCTACTGCACTCAATTGTCTTTGACGTACAGGACCTCCAGTGACCATCTATGGCACAGAATCTATATTGTATTCTTTCTAAAATAAAAATAAAAACTCTCAATTTAAAATTCTACTTCACTGCATCAGATTTCATTCTTTTTCCAAGCACAGAAAAGCTGAACGCAGTAAATAAACTATTAAAAGATCAATGGCTTGTCCCTTCAGGGGTCCCCACGGCAGAATGTTTTTCGCACATTGATTTGGAATGAGTTTTTTTGCTGGATGCCCTTCCTGCCACAACCCTCCATTTTTATTCCGGCACCATGGTAGCCCTTTTTTGGCTGGGTGGGGCCAGGCCTGGTGGGGTGGGATTCAATACCGTGGCCCTCTGCATCCCAAGCCGATGCTCTACTACTAAGCCAATAGGCCACCTAGATAAATATTACTGTTAAAATACAGTATAACACAGTAAATCAAAACCAAATGAAACTTATGGATGGAAATATTCAAAAATCCAACTGACTGAAATCAAGACTTGAAAGATGTTTTGGTGCACTTAATGATGTGTTAACCGTTTTGAATAAATGCAGTAGAATCTGTGACGCCAATGGGAAAGTGTTGAACTTGCGCTGTGCTAAGAAGGTGATGATAAGGATTAAGTGGATCCCAGTGTCATTGAATGCATCGTATGATATAAAGCAACTAGAACCCAGCCTGTGTGCACCATAATATTTTATGTTGTTTTTGGTCTAATCCCTTGGGATTCCGTGGAGACTGGGACGTCAAGTCTCCACACCACATCAACGAAGTTCCCTTTCCTTGCTTCTACCCAGCCTCTTTGCCAGATTGACTTGCTGTGCTGCTACTTGGAAGACTCTTCAGACTGCTATCAGGAAGCCTGCTATCTGTCTGACCTGTTTTGTCCTTGACCTCTACCTTATCCTTGTTGACCCTGTAAGTTATCATCTCTGTTTCTCTACATTTTGGATCATTTATGTTGGAATCTGATTTTGAATTTGGACTTGGTAATATAGTAGAAGAAGTTATTCTGTAATGTGGAATTCATTATCTTCTTTGGATTTCTGCATTTTGGATTGTTCTGGTCAAATGTTTTTGAAGCTTTTCCCTTCCTTTAACCTCTGTGATTTCCACGAGCTCAACTGCTATCTAGGATCCCTAGGTGGAAACTGAAACAGGATGTGGCCATCTTAATTCCGGCTAAGCTGCACTATTTCACACATCTTCATCCACCTATGACCATCCTCACGTTCCAGATCACCTCTAACTCTGAAATAGTCAACACATCCGATTTATATATTCTATCATCTTCTTGTATCTCTTCCTGTGCTCACCTCCTTGTTCTCTAGCACCATATACCAGTTGGAAGGCCATAACAGAAGCTCACATCCCTGTCCTCAGCCGCAGATCCTCCACACTCCCTCTCCAGCCCTATTCTCATTATTCTGTGCAAAATACTTTAATAAATCAGTCCTTTGATTTCAGCCTTCTTTTGGGCTTGGCCAACATCTCATTCCTCACAGACCTCAGCAGAGTGGCACTGCGTTAGTGGCCCCTCCAGAGGTTTAATGTTAGGTTACCACGCCATGTTAATTACCAAACTCCAGGTTTTCCAAGTTAAAGCCAGACTATGTTATGTTAGGTACTAATCTCAACCTAATTTAGTCTGAGTACTGATTTCCATGTTACTAGGTCATGTTAGAGTATTTGTCTGCTGGTCATAATGTTGTCAATCATTTCCTGGCCAAGTTTAGGTAGAAACTGTATTCTGCTCATAAAGTAGTCCCTGGTTATGTACTTGGGTCCTAGCACTGCTCCACATTATCCTAAGGTGTTAAAAGTTTTATATACAGGTCAGATGCTGCATGCATTGCAGTAGGCTTTACTATATAAAAAGAAGTTAAGTAATCTCAATTTAAATCTTGATCTCTATTTTGTTTACTTTTTCAAAACTCTACACTAATGTAAAGATGTTGCTCAGTGACAACCCTTGAATGCTATAGACGGACTACAAAAAATAAGCGAACAGTGGAAAAACAGAAATTCACACAATCATAAACTAAAATCTAACCTCAGACCAAACAGAAACCACAGTCCACAAGACCGGGGTCAGGAGTCCAAGAATCAGGTAACTTGGAAGGCAACATGTTGCACTGATAGCAGGGAAAAACAAAGACGATGATCCAACAACAAACCAAGGGGTTTAAAAACGGAGGAGTACAGGTGAAAGCAATTGTGAGCCTTAAAATGTATAAGAGTCTTAAAAAGTATAAAAGATTTTTAAAAGGCCGTCTACGCACATTAATGTCCTTCATAAGCTGAATGTTTTGAAGTTTGATCTGTGCTTTTAGCTGAAAGTAGGCCGAAGAAGTTAGCTGTCAGAAACTCTTACTTTACATGAGCTAGCTGCATAGCAGCTCCCCCATCGGTGTATACGTGTGTGTGAACGGGTAAATGAGAAGCATTGTAACATTAAATGTACATAGTACATAATATACATAGTCACACAGAAGTCATAATAATAATAATAGTAATAAAGCATGCAATCACAGTCGATTAATAAATGTATGTATGTGTATCAATGACATCGTCAATGACATCACCTAAGTGCCTTTGAAGTTTGCCTACACAGTTGTCAAGGAAAACAATGTTTTTTTGACAGAGCAACAAAGTAGTTGTGGAAAAAGGTGTGTGTGTAGCCGTGGAGGTACGTGAAGTATTTTTACGGTGTTGTAGAATTATTTTGTTATCAGATCAATTGTGGAGCATGGATTAAATAAATGCTCAGTGTTTTATCATACAACGACCTCTGGACCACCGGACATGAGTAAGTCTGCCTCTACTTTGGTAAGAAACCATCTCTACAGGACTAAACACGTGGATTAACACTCTGTGGAATCAGGAGAAAGGTTCTTTATTAACTAAGCACATTCACGCTTCCAAAAGAAACTGGACCTAAAGAACCGTTTAAAATAACATTATGTTAATTAGCAAGCGTTGGAGCAACTTTGTTATGCATTGAGTATTCTGTCATATATAATCTAAAAGCAGCTAACAAGTAGAAAGTTAAACATGGAAGAAGAAATTGATCTTGATCTAGCTATAGTGGAAGAACGACAGGCAAGGCCAACTCTTCTGGCCATGGAGAATGTTTTGCAAAGACAGATAAATACAAGAAAGGCCAAATCAAACCAGGTGAAGGAAAAAAAGAACACAATACTTTGTTTAATGGATGATGATTGCTTTGTGGAGGTGGTGGAAACCATACTGATGACGGAGTTTAACCAACTGTTTGGTGAGTTTTGTAATATAAATATCTCAGTTAAAAGAGTACTCTACAAGCTTAAATCAGAAGAGGAAATGGATAGTGATCAGATATGCTGGTTTGAGCCAAGGGCAAATTCATTCAGAAGATTTTGCGACGATGTTGCTCGTTGGATTAAAGAGGCACATCAGCGCATAAAGGAAGCAAATAAGAAAAGTGAGGATGTAAGACCTGAATCCACTGTGTCTGTGGGATCCTCTAGGAGATCCAGGAAATCTAAAGCAAGTTCCGAGCACTCTGTAACATCTTCAGCTTCATCAGTAAACCTTAAGGCTGAACTAGAAAGAGCAACTTTATTAGCTAAGGCAGAGACATTAAGGCAAAAAAACACTTTAGAGGAACAAGTTAAGCTTAAGGCAGTAAAGGAACAACCGCACCAGAATGCTGCCCTGATTGCTACTGCTGTTCAAGTTGAGATTTTGCAGAGATATGACAGCTCTGTGGTGTCAGGTGGCTCAAAGAGCAGAGAGGACAATTTCAAATCAAGTCAGATACAGACAACATATCCAAGGGATATCACACCTGTTACTGCTGTTACCAATGCTGCTGAACAGTGTGAAGAAGCAAGCAGTGAGCCTAATATGTGGTGTTTCAGTGCTAAGTCCAGTGAGAATGGAAAGGCGGAAACATACCAGTGTGTTTCCCAAGTAAGTACTGTTATCCAGCTTCCAGGTTCAGAAAGTCAGCATGCTTTTCTCCCAGTAATGCAGCACCAGAATGACATTATCGAATTTCTGCACTAAAGGGTGATTACTCTACCTCTTGAAAATATTTCCCGCCTTTAGTGGCGATCCTCTGGACTACAGACTCTTCATCGGAGCATTTGAACAAGGGGTGGAGAGTAAAACAGAGAATGACAGTGAATGGGCAACTTAGACAGAGAGTGCGAAGTTATTTTTTACATGAAACCGGATCAAAGATACAAAAAGCCAAAAGACTTTTAAAGGAGCATTTTGGCAATTAATGTATTATCTTTGGAGCCTACATGAATAAGGCCTTAAGTTGGCAAACAATTAAAGCTGATGATAGTGAGACACTCATCTCAATCAAATAAAGAAACAAATGTAAAAAAGACATAAAATGTTTATTTCTACCTTGTGAAAATGTGTTAATTAATTTTTCCATTTATCAGCCAACTAAATATATCAACAATTATGTCCCTCATAAACATCATTTCATGTTACAAAAATAGAAGGAGGTGCATCTTTCATACTTCATAATATTAAACTGAAGCATACTATTAGTGTCTTCAATGCACTCCAGTTGCCGAATGAGCAATTATTCAATAAGAAAAAACTCATTGCTTTTTTTCTGAGGCTGCAATAAGGTAGAAACAGAGAGATTGGCTCTGGCCAAAGACACTAACAGTGCACATCTATACAAGAGGTATTTGATGAGTCCTAAACCTAATTCTGTTATCACAGAGGTCTGGCAATGCACACACTAACTGGAGAAGCCACACAGAGATTCTGAGTGGATGGATAAGTTTAGCACATAAAATAAAAAGGAACATTTTAAGTGATAGTTAATGTGTAATTTTCCTCTTTAACCCTGCAATCTAATATTGAGTCTCTGATCACTAAATTTTCACTGTAACACACCCAACATCTGAATTCTCATTAAAGAGATCTGTGCTTTCCCACACCCACAGCTGTACTACAGAGAACCCCAAGCCAGCTCAGCAATACATCAGTCACATAAACCTCTTACACATATGAACTTGTTGTTTTACACATGTAACACACAGCAGGAGATTGTCCCAGTCAGGAGCGTTCGCAAAAGAGAAACTGCTTAATTTCAGTGAGGGGTCAGCACATACTGGAGACACAATATGATAGAAAAAACAGTGATGCTGTGGGAAACAGTGTTTTGTTTACAGCACAATGAACAAAAACAAAATAAAGACTAATTGGCAGCCAACCGACAGAAATGCTGTCAACTCGCCCATTAGGCTTGCTTTAAATTCTCCCAACAATTTGGGACAGATCAGTGTGCTCAATCCACGCACAGGCTCACACACATAATCTAGACTTTGTACTAGGGGGCTAAACTTCAAGTCATTTGATCATGTGATCTAAAATCCAGCGAAGATCAGGATTCCAATGCATGTGTGAAAGAGCTATGTACTGTATGTGTGGTTGGTCAGAGAGTGAAATATTCACATCACTGTTAAAAAAAGTTTGAGGGATCAAAAATTTTCATTTGCCAATAGTGAAGTTAACCAGTGCCAAAGAGCTTCAGCCTTGCATCATGCTTAAAGCTAGAATATATTTAATTCATAAGCCAAAAAAGGACAGTCTCACCTTAATACACTCAGTCTTACTTTGTCGTGTAAAACCTGTAGTTTATAGCAGCCAGGACCAAACTTTAAGTACTACTGTGTAACATTATTGAGTCAGTTCACAAAGTTTACACTCTCCTGTTTGTACTACTGTTATACTACATGTTAGCATGTCAAACAGAAACAGTAGCATCATTTTAGGGATAAAAGAAAACGTAGTTAACCAGGACATAATTGTGGTCTCCTGCATGTGGTCCCTTTTTACTCATTCCAAATCAGGTCACCTAAAAATGTGTACAGCAACTGACACAAGTAAATCTTGGGATAACCATTGTTCCTTTAACCTTTAATTTCCACTTGCGGTCAGTGTGGCTCCTGCTAAGCAAAAGTTACACTGCAACCTGATGCATAAATAGGCAGTACTGTGTAATAAGTGGGCTAAACCCAGCAAAGGCCCTATTATGTGACTTTTATGGTTCTGTTTCTTTTTTACCTTGATTTCAGCTTTTTAGTGACACATGCTGTCAACAAAAAATAAAAATAAAGACTGAGAATATGTAAAACCTAAAATACAATTTAAATGAACATTAAACGTTTTTTTAGGAATAGGCACAGACAAAAGAAATCAGTTGGTGCAGGAGAAGAGTTGGCAGATGAACTTTTGGCAGCTCTGCAAAAACAGATTCACTTTTACTTAATTTTATTCATGTGACCCGTGGGTAAATATAATTATGGTAATGGGCTACTTTTGTAAACCCTTTTACTGTTAATAGGATAACTTTAGCCACTTTTTGTAATTTTCTTTATTTGCAAGGTTTAAATCAGAGACCTTATCTCGTTATTTACAAGTTATGTTTCTCCTAATTACAAGGTATTGGACTTAGGGACCTCATAAATTGGAGAATGTTTCATAAACTGCATTAGATTTAGTAGGTTTTTAGGATGTCTTCAGTATCACAGTAGTTCTGTGATAGTTTTCAGTACTTCCAAAACCCTATAGTAAAAATGAACTTTGATTAGATAATTCTGCTGACTTTTGAAAATGTCAACAAATAGGCTATAAAGCAAGGTTCAATTTGCAGCATGCAGTAATAATGCTGTATGTACCTTCTGAGGCAGGAACTTGAAGGCTACACTTCACTGATACGAATTAGTGAGTTAAACATATAGGCTAAAAATAAGGCCAAGCTAAAGCCCACAATTCAACTATCTGTATCTATGGCAACATAACACGTTTCTCTAAACACTTCAATGTTTAATAATTTCTAAAGATCCAGAGATCAAGATGTGTATACAATTGGTCATTTATTTGGCGCTATTTGAGACGACAATGTCATCATGGTTTAGGAAAACATAATTTAATTCTTAATTCAAATTTTTAAAGACTGAATATGATAAATATCAAATTCCGCGTTTTATTTTCAACATAGAATTTTAGAAAATATCACATTAAACGTTAAGACCAACTTCTACAGGAAACACAAGGTATCGTGTTGAAAACTATTACAGAATTACTGTGATACTGAAGACATCCTAAAAACCTGATTAACTTAAGACAGGTTATGAAACATTCTCATATTTATGAGGTCCGTAATGTTTTTTCTTGTAATTACGAGTAACTTAACTTGCAAATACGAGATCCAGATTTCGTAATTGGTCTCTAATTCTTTTTTCTTTGGCATATGCAATACATTGCCATACCTCCTTGCTCCAACACTGTATTTGTTTTATTTAATACACTTTGTTTGTTTAAAAGCTAGGTGCAAAATGTTGGTAAAGACCAGACGACTCTAATAATGTATTGTAACCTAATCACTTTAACCTTCTTAATACATGTAAATCTGTTAATGGAAAGTCATTAGTGAAGAAATGGCTCTGCCAACAGAGATGAGCCAATTAAAGGCTCAAGCAGTGAATGTAAAGAATCTGCGTTCTCTCTCCACTGGAACCCATTAGATGTTAATAGTGCTCAGAGCAATAAAAGGCAGAAAGCTAATATATGCTAATCAAAGCAGGGAAAAAGGAAGGTGGAAAAACAGGAGGTCTGAATGAAGAAGCATTTTTATCCAGAGAACAACTTCATTTTCTTATTCATTAACACTTTAGACTCTCGCATTTTGGCCTGTATCCCAATTAGGAGCTGTAACCTTAACCTTGAGTTTCACAACCGGTCCTTTAGAAACCAAAGAAACAAAGGACCTAAAGTGATGTCACTATAAAACAATAAGTCTTGGAGGGTTGGGGTGGTTAAATGGAATATCACTACCTCTATCAACGACATTATTTACATTTACATTTACATTTAGCAGACGCTTTTATCCAAAGCGACTTAAAAGTGAGGTACAAGGCAAGCAAGTCAATTCAAGGAGAAAACATCAAAGCAAAGTCCTATCAGAAAAGTGTTCACATTTCACAAGATGCAAGTGTGAGAAAGAGCAGAAAGGATTATTTATTTATTTATTTTTAAGAGATTTAAGTGCATATTATGGTATATTGGGCATGGCATCTGATTAGGGAGGTCTTCTGTCATTTAAAGCAGAAGTTGGAGATAATACATTTAATTTGGAGGCAAAGTTTTATCCGAAGTAGCTGTTGTTCGTTGCATTCTGCATTTTGAGATTATCTCACAAAAGACAATAGTTTTTTTGCGAACTACTCTATGGCTGCATCAAACTACTATCAGACTCTGCAATCTAATACTTAACCTTCCAATATGTCAATATGTTAAAAATGTTTTCTTCTTTATCTTATTTTTAATGGTGTTTCTGCAAGTGTATTGGTAATCAGTTCAATTCAACTTTATTTATATTGTGCCAATTCACAACAGTCATCTCAAGGCACTTTACAGAATAAAGTCAAGACTTTAAAGATGTATAGAGAAAACCCCACAATTCCCCCTAGAGCAAGCCCTAGACAACAGTGGAGAGGAAAAACTCCCTTTAATGGGAGAAACCTGGCTCAGGGTGGGCAGCCATCTGCCTTGACCGGTTGAGGTGAGTGGATAGTTGAGAGAGGAAAGAGTCAGCACTCTTGCTGCAGCATTTATTGGAGGCTCTTTAGGGAGTTATTGGGGTATCCTGAAAGTAGGGAATTACACTAGTCCAACCTAGAAGTAAAAAATGCATGGACTAGTTTTTTGGCATCACTTTGAGACAGAATGCTCCTAATTTTGGCAAATTTTCCGTAGGTGGAAGAAGGCTGTTCTAGAGATTTGTTTTATATGTGAGGTAAAGGACAAATCCTGGACAAATATAACTCCAAGGTTTCTTGCAGTAGTACTAGTGGCCAGACTTATGCCATCTAGAGTAACAATATGGTTGGACATCATATCTCTGAGATTTTTGGGCCCAAATATTATGACTTCAGTTTTGTGTGAGTTTAGAAGTAAAACATTGTTGGACATCCAGGCCTTTATGTCTTGTAGGCTTGAAGCTTTATTAACTGATTATTTTCATCTGGTTCCATAGATAAATATAGCTGGGTATCATCAGCATAGCAATGGCAATTTATGGAGTGTTTTCTATCAATGTTGCCTAAAGGAGACATATATAAAATAAAAAATATTGGTCCTAACACAGAGCCTTGTGGAAATCCATCATTTTACAGCTAACCTTTTTTTGCATGGACAAATTGAAATCTATCAGATAGATAAGATTTAAACCAACCTATTGCAGTTCCTTTAATCCCAATTTCATGTTCCAGTCTCTCTAATAAAATGTTATCAGTGGTATCAAATGCAGCACTAAGATCTAACAGAACAAGTATATGGTAAATGTTCTACACTTATATAGCGGTTTTCTACCTATTGGCACTCAAAGCACTTTACACTGCTTCTTATTTACCCATTCACACTCACAATCACAAACACAAACACATTCATACACCAGTGGGGGAGCTGCTATGCAGCTGGCCAACACTCACTGGGAGCAACTAAGTTGGGGTTCAGTGTCTTGCTCAAGGACACTTCGACATGTGACCGCAGGAGCCGGGGATTGAACCAACAACTGTGAGATTGGTGGACAACCACTCTACCTTCCTGCGCCACAGTCGCCCCCACAGTTGTCGTATAGAGACTAGTCCTTTATCTGAGGGCATGAGAAGATTGTTGGTGACTTTTACCAGTGCTGTTTCTGTACTATGATGAATTGTAATGCTGACTGAAAGTCTTCATACAAATTATTCCTATAAAGGTGGTCACATAATTGTTTTGCAACTACTTTTTAAATTATTTTAGAAATAAAGGGGAGATAAGTTATTGGTCTGTAATTGGCTAAAACACCTGGGTCAGCTTTTTTGTACATTTTTAAATTATTTTTCCAGGACCCATTTAATTTAAGTATCCAACCTCCAGGATCAGTTCTGGACAGTGAAGAAATTTGGTGTAGTGGCCAGTGGTAGTATTGCATTTCTGCGTTTGATCAGAAATTATTAATAATTTCCAAAAATAGTTTTTTCTCATAGAGAATCACTGGAAATGGGGTGGATATGAATTTCTTTGAACCATAATGAGAATTTGATTCATTCAGCCCTTCATTGTTTAAAAGTGTAGAAGAGCTGTGCTTATTTTATTTTATCTCCATTCATGTGTGCACAGAGCTGGCAGCCACAAGTGGAGGAGGTCATTAGTGGGTATCCTCTAAGACCCCAAAAATTCCGAAGCATGAGCATCATCCAGTTCATTTAAAAGGCTGGAATCTGGAATTTGTTCCAATGAACTTTTATAAGAATGACATCTATGCATTAACCAGTGTGCAGTGGACTGTAGGATTCTTGCATGTGTCAAGTTGCTAGTGTGGACAATGGAATAATTTATCGTTTGGTCCCATTAATCTTGGAGTTGGAGCTTTTGCGATGAAACAAACAGATTGCTCCACATTACTGCCAATTTTGGATTACTCAAAATATCCTCTACAAAAGATGGAGATTGATAGGTTTTGAGATTAACAGAGTTGAGTTTAAA
This sequence comes from Channa argus, assembly GCF_033026475.1. Classification (NCBI taxonomy): domain Eukaryota; kingdom Metazoa; phylum Chordata; class Actinopteri; order Anabantiformes; family Channidae; genus Channa; species Channa argus. The sequence continues at coordinate 479,653 of NC_090198.1, forward strand.
GAGCTCATTAGAGGCGGTTGGCAGCGTCAAGGCAATAAAGGTAAGTGAACTGTTTTAGGGCTACAGCTGAAGGGTCAGAGTGATTGAGACAGCCAAGCCACCGTCACACACTGAGAGCTTTATGTTGGTGGAAAATTACATCGTCTAACATCTGGATTCAAAGTTACTTCAAGTTAATGTTGTAAAAGCTCCAGGTTGTGGCTTTGACCCAACCTGGCAAATGAAACCCAGATTTTGACTTGTCACAGCATAGCAAAGCTGAGGACAAGTTGCGTTTCAGTTCTGTGCTTTGAATGACTGGTGTGTTGTCCAAGCAAAGCACTACCACCTACGCCAATAAAGCCACATGAGAAAAAAAAGGCTAACACAAATAATGCATGGGGTGATACAGAGCACAGTCATGGATGGATTAGTGAATGTGCCTACTGGGCACAGGCCAAGGGCCCAAAAGGTCAGGGAGACCAGGGGCCAAATCCCCTCAAGTTACTGTTCGTGATTCTTGTAAGAATACCCAAAAATAATCAAACACAAACAGAGGCAAATCAACTCAAAATACAACCTCAAAATATACAAAAGAGACAAATAATAAATAAATAAAATAAAATAAATAAACACAGTGGCAAAAAAGATATACAAACAAATGTGATATTAACTAACCTAAAACAACCAAAAAAAGGTTGGGGCCCCTCTTCTGTCATAATCGATCCATGCACAGAGTACATTTTTACTCAATAAAACTGGTGTATCTGTTAGTTTGATTTATACATTGATAGATTTCAATTCATTTATGTCAGTATTTATTACGCATGCAAACAATTTGTAACACAATATACATAATTGTGGTGACATATTGTAACTCAAGCTTCCTTTGATCATTCTTACTAAGGTTTCACCCAGTTGTTGCAGAGTTCTTCAAGTATGAAACTAAATCTTAAATAAGCCTGAGCAGACAGAGCACAAGATATTTTCTCTTGAATTAAGCAAAGGGAACTGCACTTCCAATATACAACTGGAATGTTAAAATTAGGGGTTTCCAAATTAAGGCTCGTATCATTATATGGTCCCTCACTTATTTTGATCTTTCTACCCACAACCTGAGAAACTGTATGCAATTACATTTCTTTTTAAATGGGAAAATAATTGATCCTCAAACTGACTATGAAAAACAGTTTTGGGTGTGTGTTCTTGAACCATCTCTCTGCACGTGCAAAGTGTGAAGGCAGTGTGATGATAACCTCAGCTTCCATCCAAATTATGTCTTATAGGGTGATAAGAGAAAAGCTTGTGTCTCTACAAATATCCATCTATTATCTTTAACCTCTGATCTTGTGTAAGGTCCTGAGGGCTGGAGTTTATATCTGTTGTCATTACGCTAGAGGTGGGGTACAGCCTGGACAGGTCTCCAGTCTATGTCAGTGCCAACAGAGAAAGAAATACACAGACAGACAACAATTCACACTCACAGGCAATTTAGAGTCACCAATTCACCTAACATGCATGTGTTTGAACTGTGGAAGGAAAACCACACAAGCACTGGAAGAACATGCAAACTCCACACAGAAAGGCTGCAGTTGCCAGTGGCCCTTCTAGCTGTGTGCCAGCAGTGCTAACCACTTCACTACCGCGCTGTCCTCCACAGACTTATGTTAGTAAACATTTCCTCTTATGCCAATAATGATGTGCAAACTGAGGGACAAGAAAAATCACACTTACCTCTATGATGAACTTTGGTTCAAGCCCAGCATCAGTATTTATTGTAGTCTTATAAAAATGAAAAGATCAGACACCCATAGTTTGGTTTATACATAGTTATCACCATCATGGCTTGAGGTTAACTGTAGGTTAGGAAAAAGGACATGTAATGATTTGCAAATTAAAACTAAGAGTCTCCCTGCCTTAGAGGCAGGAGAGTGATCACTTCAAACAGGAACATCCCTCCTTTATGAGCACTACTTTTGTTACATAGTAAATGAGGCAGAAGATTATTTTGGATATTTTACTTACCTCCTGTTTGTTAGATCTGATTATCTCAATTTGTGCACTTAAGTGTGTCCACTACAATCGGTAATTGCATTATATGACCATTGTGAAAGTAGTAATGGGTCACAGGTACAGCACTGTGTTGAATGCCCACCTGACATTTAGCTGGAGCACAAAGGTCACAAGGCTAACAGAGGAGCCAATAACTGTCATATGTTAATCGTGTCCACGTCATTTTCTAACCACCACATAATGGCCCATTTTCATTGCCAAAAGTGGAACACCTGAAAGTACTCCACCAGTGAAGCTTTATATAGCCTGGTCTCTGCCCACAACTCTTTCAAAGTTGTTTTACAGCCTGCAGGTCATGACCGGTGAAAAGCTCACTTTCTGCCTCATTTCACCACAGGCCATTATTCTTCACGCCATCCTCTTGTGTCAGAAGCGAACTTGAAACTGAGTATGCTGCAGTTTGTAGGGAATCACATCAGCTGTGGTAGCAGCATAAATGAAATCTGCAGAGCTGGCCCTCACCTGGCTGGTTCCTGCTATTATCATTCCAGGACAAAAAAAACAAGTTATTTCTGCAAAAACATATTTTAGTTTCTCTTAGTAAAAGTGTAGGCTCCATTTTTGTTACTAGTTTGAATTTTCTTAGCATTTGGAGGCTGGAGCTGTTGCTATCGATGATGTCAAGGTGTTGCTCTCACCTTGTACATTGTTAGCTGTACAGACAATTATAGCTTTGCTAACAATACCAGACTGTTATGGTTCACACAAATACTGCCCATGTCACTTTCTTCTGTGGCTAATACAACAGACTCACGCTATATTATAAATACAGCATTTTCCAAACTCAACTGTGAGAAGTCAGCTGCTGATCCACTGTCATTCTCGTTAACTTAGTAGCAGTTATGTTGCTGCTGTGTGTAAAAATCTCAAAAGAATGCAAATAAATTCACTCTCTAACTTACGTTATACAGTTCAATTCAACTTTATTTATGTAGCACCAATTCACAACAAAGTCATCTCAAGGCACTTTACAGAATAAAGTCAAGACTATAAAGATGTATAGAGAGAACCCAACATTTCCCCCTTGAGCAAGCACTAGGCAACAGTGGAAAGGAAAAACTCCCTTTAATGGAAAAAACCTCCAGCAAAACCAGGCTCAGGGTAGGCGGCCATCTGCCTACAGGAGAAAAAACATATAGTTAATGCCATACAGTGGTGACAACTGTGGGGTGAGAGGAGAGGAGAGAGGGACAAGAGGAGGAAAGGAGCTCAGTGCATCGGGGAGTGGGTCCCCCAGCAGCCTAAGCCTATAGCAGCATGACTAAAACTAAGTATAAGCTTTATCAAAGAGGAAGGTTTTAAGCCTAGACTTCAATGTAAAGAGGGTGCCTACATCCCGAATCTGAACTAGGAGCTGGTTACACAGGAGAGGAGCTTGATAGTTAAAGGCTCTACCTCCCATTCTACTTTTGGAAATTCTGGGAACCAAGAGTAGGTCTGCATTCTGAGATCAAAGTGGTCCACTGGGATGATATGGTGATATTAGATCTTAAAAAGCTAGTGAAGGTGAACATATGATCTCTCTTGCTAGTTCCAGTCAGCACTCTTGCTTAAGCATTTTGGATTAATTGCAGGCTCTTTAGGGATTTACTGGGGCATCCTGAAAATAGGGAATTACAGTAGTCCAACCTAGAGGTAACAAATGCATGGACCAGTTTTTTGGCATTACTTTTTAAATAACTCCAAGGTTCCTTGCAGTAGTACTGGAGGCCAGTCTTATGCCATCTAGAATAACAATATGGTTGGACATCATATTTCTGAGATTTTTAGGCCCAAGTGAAACACTGTGGGACATCTAGGCCTTTATGTCTTGTAGGCTTGAAGCTTGATTAGCTGATTTTTTTTCATCTGGTTACATAGATAAATATAGCTGAGTTTCATCAGCATAGCAATGGAAATTTGTCCGTGTACATGGAGGATTCACCTTTTTTTTTTTTTTTTGTCCTTATCCTATGTGAGTTCAGGGTAGCCATAGCAGATCATTCTCTATATGTTGATTTGGCACAGTTTTTATGGCAAATGCCCTTCCTGACGCAACCCTCCCCAATTTCTTCAAGGCTTAGTCGGGAACTGCACAGCTGGGGATGGGAATGGATTAGGGGTTCAGTGTCTTGCCCAGAGACACTTCGACATATAGCTGGGACCAGGGATCGAACCACTGATCCTGTGGGCCGTGGGAAACTGCCTTTACTAACTGATTTCACCAGAGGATTCATCATTAACATGAACAAATTGAAGTCTATCAGATAGATACAATTTAAACCAACCTAGTGCAGTTCCTTTAATCCCAATTTCATGTTCCAGTCTCTGCAATAAAATGATGTGATCAGTGGTATCGAATGCAGCACTAAAGTCTAACGGAACAAGTATAGAGATGAGCCCATTATCTGAGGCCATGAGAAGATCGTTGGTGACTTTTACCAGTGCTGTTTCTGTACTATGATGAACTCTAAATCCTGACTGAAAAAGTAGTCGCAAAACAATTATGTGATCACCTTCATAGGAATAATTTGTATGAAGACTTTCAATTATTTTAGAAATAAAGGGGAGATTAGATATTGGTCTGTAATTGGCTAAAACACCTGGGTCAAGACAGGGTTTTTCTAAGTAGTGGTTTAATTACAGCTACCTTATAGGCCTGTGGTACATAGCCTGTTTCTAAAGATAGATTAACGATATCTAATACGAACAAATCTATTAAGGGTAAAGCTTCCTTGAGAAGTCAAGTTGGAATAGGGTCTAGCAGACAGGTTGTTGGTTTAGATGAGGTAATAATTGAAGTTAGCTTTGCAAGATCTATGGGTAAAAAGCAGTCTAAGAGGGATTTGGGCCTTATAGATGATTCTAGCACTGCTGTACATGATTTTTTGTAATATTTTGGGGGAGGATCTGGTGAATTCTTTATCTAATAGCTACAATTTTATTCATAAAGAAAGTCATGAAGTCATTGCTGCTCAGAGTTAAGGGAAAACTAGGTTCAACAGAACTATGGCTCTTAGTCAGCCTGGCTACAGTGCTGAACAGAAACCGGGGGTGGTTCTTGTTTTTCTCTATTAATGATGAATAATTTGTTGTTCTGGCATCACAGAGAGCTTTTTTTACATTTTTAAACAGTTTTCCTTAACACTAGTGAGTATTGTAAGTAGTGAGGCTGCAGAATTGTCAACAAGATAATCAACTTGTGCAGAGTAACATTAAGGTGGCTACTTTCCATTGTATTAACATATGGTGAAGCAAATGATGAAAGAATAATTTCTTAAAATTTGTTTACAGCTTTTTCACTTAAGCATCTGCTATAGTGGACTGCTGTATAGTCCGTTATTGTAAATTCAAATGTTATTAGAAAATGGTCAGACAGAAGAGAATTATGAGGAAATTATCCACTTCAATTCCATACGTAAGGACAAGGTATAAGGTGTGACCAAAACAGTGAGTGTGTTTACATTTGGGGAAAAACCAATTGAATCTAATAATGAATTAAAGAGTGCTGAGGCAGTTACTGTCATGAGTTACTGTCATTCATCTACATGAATGTTAAAGTCACCCACTATAATGATTTTATCTGTACTAAGCACTAAATTGGATTGAAAATCAGAAAATTCAATCAAAAACTCTGAATAAGGGACTGGAGGACGGTACACGATAACAAATAATAGTGGTTTTTGAGTTTTCCAGTTTGGGTGTGAAAGGCTAAGTGTAAGGCTCTCAAATGAGTTATAACTATGTTTAAGTCTAGGAATTATTGATAAGCTAGAATGGAAGATTGCTGCAACTCCTCCACCTCGGCCTGTGCTTCTAGGAACATGATAATTATTATACTGACATATTCTTCCTGCTGCAAACAAGTTTCAGTGAGACAAAATAAATCGAATTGATGATCGTTTATTAAGTCATTTACTAACAGAGATTTAGAAGAGAGAGATCTGATATTTAATAATCCACATTTAATAGTTTTGGGGATTTGTTCTGTAAGAGGAGTAGTCTTAACTTTTATTAGGTTATCATGATTAACTCCTCTTGTGGTCGTTTTTGGTTTATGTAATTTAGGTCGGGGAACAGACAAAGTCTCTATAGGTATGTGGGAGTTGTGGGGGGGTGACAGTTGTAAGGACACTGCAGAGAGGCGTGTAGGACTGGATCTCTGCATCCTAGGCTCAACTCTGGATTGTCATACTTTAAAGGCTTAGGTTTTTAAACGTTTTAAACCTAGGCTCATTAGGAGAGATGACGTCCATCCTACTTTGGATGGTGCAGCTTTCTTTTCAAAAAATATGGCTGGTTTTATTGTGTTATAGCTCATCCCTCACCTCAGACCTTAGAGATCTTTAGCTGTAAGTGATCATGACAGGAGGAGCAGCTGTAACCCCAGAACAGTAGTGAACAGCTACAGACATGAACAAAATAGTTGGTACCTTCCACTAAAAATTAAGAACCTACATTTTTTTAAAATAATTTTATTATGACTAGTATTAAAAACTTTTAAAAAATGGTTGCGCTCTTCATTATTTAGTTTGTTTGCATTATGTATGTATTTTATTGTGTCATTTTATTTATACTTCTATTAATAAATGTATTTTATTTTTATTTTAACATAGATTATAATCTATTCCCCAAAACTAACCCTGACCTTGGAGTCATAAACATATCTCTATCCATCTATCTATAGAGATAGATAGATGGATAGTTAGGTAGATTGACTCTACGGTGAAGTCATTGTGGTGAACGCAGGCAGAAATATCTGTAAATATTTGCTGATTGTTGTTTTTTTACCTTTTTTGTTTTATAAGCCAAACCATGGACAGGGGCTGCTATTAGCATTGGCTATATGCCCTATAACGATGCATCAGTTGCTTAGTTGTAGGAATGTTTAATTGTATCATGTGGCATCACGCCTTGTTTGGCTGTTTGTTTTTACCCTGTGTATCCTCTGTTACTAATGGCATACCCCTGCACAATAATTACAATGGTAATTTTATGTGGAATTTGGTGTCAGTGGCAAGGCTGAGCCATCATTAGTATGTGAGGAAGGCAGCCACTGTATAGGGTCATGGAGTGGATGCTGGCCTGCTGCCAGGCTGCTGAAGCAGGACATCAGACATGATCAGCCTGAGCCTGGCTTTGTTAAGGTTCTAGGGTGCAGACTAGCTGATCAAGGTCATTGATCAGGGTCATTATGTCCTGGTATTCCAATCATTTTAGCAATGCTTAAAAGAGAGCAGGCCTGGTAAGGGCGAGGCTGATGGGGTAACATGAATGTTAGCTTTTTTTGCTGAGTTACTGATGAGGAGAGCAGCATTCACAGCCTCAAACCTTACTTATCCCCCACATGCTGCCACCTGCTCCACAGTGGGAGGTGAGCCTGTGGCAAACTACAGGGAGGGGAAGCCAGACATCGTGGGGGGGGCTTTGCCACTGTGAAGCAGCCAAATCCCAGCTGCTAATCAGTGCTCTCAATCGGAGAGCTGTTTGGGGATTTCTCAACTGCTCTAAGGGTTGCCATTTTTGATTGAGCTGAAGATCATTGAAATTGCTCATACCTGCCAACCTCTCAGCTTTGGAGGCTTTAGACAGGGGGGTAGCATTGCTCTTTCTTTAAGCCCTTGACAGTCTTACCATGTGCTACTGAAGTATTAGTGGCATGACACATCTGTTGTGTCCTCTGCATTTTGCACGTGTATTTTCTGAGCTGACACTAGACAAGCCCAGCACCTGTCTACATTTTAATGCCAAAAAGATATCTGCACACACATACATAGACAGACACACACACACACACACACACACACACACACTGCAGCTGCAGCCCACTCTGCACCTCTCAGCGCAGCTCTCCAGGAGCAACAGTACAAATGAGTCAGGAAAATGTGTAGGTGGACTCTACATTCAACCCAGCCATTAGAGGGAGGGAGGTGTCTGTGTGTGTGTGTGTGTGTGTGTGTGCACAGAAAGAGGAGGGGGCACAGGTTCTGAATAGCTTTTAATTCTGGCTGTGCCTGTAATGTTCCACTGTGAGAGGCAATTTATGCCCCACGGATTTGGTTTGGGTTATTGCAATTACTGCTCTCATCCTCGATGTATCTGGGGGGAAAAAAAATGTGCTATTGCTTCTTTACTAATTAAAAGATCAGTTCACCCACCCTAACTTAAAAAACACAATTTTCCACTAGTATTTAGCCATGAAGGTATTTTAGGTAAGATTAAAGTTAGATTAGGACCTTATCAGTCTCTGAGATGTCCTCCCTGTGGTGACTGTGGCGAAGGAATGTAGATCGGACATCAACCAATCTCGAGTTTTTTGGTTCAGTCCCCAGCTCCTCCGGTCACATGTTCTTGTCACATGTCCTTGAGCAAGACACTGAACCCCAACTTAGTAGCTCCCGGTGAGTGTTGGCAAGCTGCACAGCAGCCCCCAAATCGGTGTATGAGTGTGTGTGTGATTGTGAGTGCGAATGGGTGAACAAGAAACAGTGTTAAGCACTTTGAGCGAAAATAGGTAGAAAGGTGCTATATAAGTGCAGACCATTTACCATCCTTCACTAAAACACCATAAAGGACATTAGTGTTTATGGAGTTTACAGCATTTACTCACTAACCATTTACTCAAATTATTAAATAATATTTCATAGCTTTTACTAGAGCAACTTCATGCTGAAAAGAAAAGGTGCAGTGAAAACTGGTTGTGGATTAGTCACAGTAACAGAGACACTGTTTGTGGTACCAGAGTTTGCCCTCAAGTATTTTAAATGTCACTTTTCAATAATATACATACAAATAAATTCCAATAACCCTACTGGAGACAATGAAACCATACTTTTAGGAGCAGCTGTGATTCAGCCATATCTTAAACAGAATTTGGACACGACACAGAACCCCTGACTAGCCTTGAATGTAGCAACTGTTCACACCAATTTCCCTTGGGTGATAAGAATATTTATAAGGAACTAAACAAAAACCTACTGAAAAGCCCATAGACAAAACAGAAAAATGTTGAGTGGACCAACTCTTTTAGGCTGTAATAACCCATGACTTTAACTGTGTAGTCCTAAAGTTGACAATTTCATAGTAAGTTTGTGTTAGTACACGATGACAACTCAGAAGGCATTTCAGCCATGATTGTCAGTCATCTGTGTCATGCATCTGACAGTTTAGAGCCGTTTCTATTTTAATTAATACAGCTGTCTACACAGGCTGCAACAGGTCATGTTTCATTCAGGCTGCATGAGCATAAACATGACGCAAAGCATATTTTTACGCCTCAAGTCTATTTTTCTCATGATGTTCATGCATTGCCTCCTGTGTAGACACAGTGTAATGGGGATAAATAATGAGACCAAAAAGCACCGAATGCACTTATTGATGGGACAGTAACACGAGCAATGACCTCAGTGGCACCATGTGGCACTTTCTGTTAGCGCTGAGTCTGCTCTGTTGACTACTAGCAGCTGTAACTATGGTAATGGCCAGGAGGGAAAAGTTTACTTTATAAGCATTGCTACTGTATTTGTTTGATTTTCCATGTGTTGAACTCGTTTCCTTTGGAGTATTAAGGAAGTAGCCTTATGACTTGTGTAGGATTGTGCAGAGTTTGATCCATGATTGTCCCAGATGTACTATTTAAAGTAAAACAGTACTTTTGCAGTCAATCCTGCTGTGATGTTCCTCACTCTGCCCTCCACCTCCAAAGTCTTAAATGCTAATCTCATGGGACGACACCAAGGAAACTGATGTAAAATGTCATTTGTGGTTCGAGAGCTACAATAAAGAATATAAAGGATTATTCTAGGGGCTAAAGTTCATGATATCTCAGCTTCGATTTTTACAATTACATCCTGCACTGGAGTACCAAATGTGTATCCTTGTGTGTTCCTTTAAAAATGTTTCTCTAACAAACTTCAAGTTATGATCTTCCTGTGTGAGTAAATACTACAATATTCAGCTGTTTTAGAAAGTAGTATGATTTTTTTAACAATGAAACTCAGTTTTCAGAGTTTTCAGAGATTTCTAACTTCAGTAGGAAAAAGTGGGCTAAGATTCACAGACACAGTAGAGAAATCTTGAAACTTTGAGTAACAGATGAACACATTGCCTATGTTCACATAACAGGTCTTAATACTCAATTCAAATTCTTTAGTATTTAGTTTATCAGATATAATTTAGTTTAAGTTTTAGTTAAAAAAATTAAGCGTGATGCGGAATAGAGGTAATAGAAAAAATAGAAAAACGAAAATAGAAAAAAACATCAAGACAATGCTTCACACACAAAAAAACTGAAAGAACAATAAAAAGATTGAATAGACAAAAACATGTTTTTTGAAAAACACCAAGAATTGTTAAAATTATCAATATAGGTCAAACTTTATTGTTTTCCAAAAAATATATGTGTAAATTTCTCAAATATTTAAACTTTTGGATGTAGGCCTTTAAAATTATAATTTCAAAATGCCTCTCTACATTTTCCAAGGGATTTGATGTTACCACCTCATCGTCCCAGATTAACTCATTCTAATCCAGTAAATAGCTTCTTGAAGAAAGTGCTTAGATAAGTAGCAAAACATTTCCGACCAAGATGAAAGAAGTCCAGTTGACATGATTCAATCTTCTGAAAAAGGGAAGGTAACAATTCTCTGGAAGCCAGACCAATGAGGAGTAAGGATGGTAGAGGAGGGGGTGAGTAAGTAGGAGACCCATACCAATCATCAAACGAGGCACACAAGCCAAGGAAGGGAAAACACTGCAAGACAGCTTCACACACATTCACATTTCAAAAGGAAGAGATGAGAAAAGGCAGGGGTGTCACAGTCCTGGTTCCGGGACTTCAGTTTTCTTTAGTTTTAATTCCTGCCCCTGGCTTTCATTTTGTAGTCCCTCAGCACCACTTCCTATTGTTAGTTTCTTTAGCTTCTTTTTCTCCTTGTTAACCCTGATTGTTTTCACCTGTGCCCCCGTGTATTCATACCCAGCTCTCCCAACTGTTCCTTGCCAGATTGACTCTCCTCCCTGGACAGTGAACATTCCTTTGGGCACTATGCTCCCTGTTGTTTGGACTCATGTCTTCCTTGCTCAGCCTGATCCTCATGTTTGGACTCTCTCCCCTTACCTTTTGGGCTGAGGTCTGATTTCCTGTTTGTTTCATTCTGTTTCAGTATTTAGGTTCAGTCTTTTGCTATCCCCGCTTGTTTGGTCCAGGTTTTGTGTTTGGGTATTTATTTGTCCCTTAGTTTGTCTGTTAGGGTCTAAGTTACTTCCCTTGCTTCCCGACACGGATATAATTTAGGTTACCTTCTCTTCCTAGTGTATTTAAGTTCGTGCTACGTGTGTTTTACTGCCCTCCTTGTGGAGGGATTTTCAGTTGTTTGGCTTCTTTTTTTGTTTGTTTGTTTTTTAAAGAAATAACCATCATTCACTAAAACCTCCCCCTCACAATTTCCTCTTTTGGGTTGCAAGAGTAATAGGGGCCTTTATTGATGAATTCTAGCACTGTTGTACAGGAAGATCTATCTGTAATATTTGGGGAGAGGGTTTGGGGAAATCTTTCTCTAATAGCTAGAATTTTATTCATAAAGAAAGTCATGAAGTCATTGCTGCTCAGAGTTAAGGGAAAACTAGGCTCAACAGAACTATGGCTCTTAGTCAGCCTGGCTACAGTGCTGGACAGAAACCGGGGCTTGTTCTTGTTTTCTTCTATTAATGATGAATAATATGCTGTTCTGGAATCAGAGAGATTTTTTTGTACATTTTTAAACTGTTTTTCCAGGCTAATTGAGATTCTTCTAAATTTCTGTAACACCACTTCCTTTTTAACTGTTTAACTGCGTGTTTGCAAACTATACCATGGAGATTGCTGCTTCTGGTTTGCTGCCTTCTTTTTCAAAGGGGAGTGTCAACAAGATAATCAACTTGTGCAGGATTAACATTAAGGTGGCTACTTTCCATTGTATTGACATATGGTGAAGCAAAAAAAATTCAATCAAACTCTGAATAAGGGACTGGAGGACGATAAACAATAACAAATAATAGTGGTTTTTGAGTTTTCCAGTTTGGGTGTGAAAGGCTAAGAGTAAGGCTCTCAAATGAGTTATAACTATGTTTAGGTCTAGGGTTTATTGGTAAACTAGAATGGAAGATTAGAGCTACTTCTCCACCTCTGCCTGTGCTTCTAGGAACATGATAATTAATAAGATTTTGGGGGGGTTGACTCATTTAGCCTTAATTCTTCCTGCTGCAAGTTTCAGTAAGACAGATTGAATTGAATTGATGATCGCTTAATAAGTCAGTTACTAGCAGAGATTTAGAGGAGAGAGCTCATATTTAATAATCCATATTTAATCATTTTGGGGTTATGTTCTGTAAGAGGGGTAGTCTTAACTTTTATCAGGTTATCGTGATTAACTCCTTGTGGTCATTTTTGGTTTATGTAATTTAGTTGGTTGGGGCACCATCTAGACAGTCAGCGGTTGAATGATAACATGCCCCTGTACATGTTGTCACTGGTCAGATTTGGCAGCGGTCCAGAGAAAACTAGTGAGTCCAACATTGTTTTGGCAAAGTTACACACCAATTCAACATTCATTTTAGTGACCTCCGATTTGCGGATTGGACTACACATTTCTGACAATAAAGCTGCCAATTACCAGAGTTGGTTTCTCAGCGAGTGTGTAGCTGAGTGGGAAAAATCGATTTGAAATGTGAACTGATTGGTGGAACCTCGGCCTTCTGTTTAGCATTAGATCTCTTATGAACCATCACCCAGCCGGCTGTTCGGGAACTGCCGGGGTACAGCTAACAGGGGCTATGCTATGTCAGCCCGCATCAGCTACTGGGGCCTGACTAACTGGATTTTTTTCCATGGTGCGGAGCGCTTCTAATTCCATGAGCCTTGCCTACAAAGCTACAAAAACCTTACACATATTACATATAGTCATTTGTAACAGATAACTGATAAGCTAACAAAGCTAAAATTGGTAAAATTGGGAATTAGAAAACAGCTAGTTATGTTTTACAAGAGCAGGTGCTTGTGTAATACAAGCGTATCTCACTTCTCAAGTAGTAATTCTTGTGTAGAGAAAAATAAGAGCTGCAACTGATCAATAAACAGTCCTTAGGTAGAAACCCAAGAGTGTACAGAAACAGGAAGTGACGCAATACGCTTACCGCAATATGCGTTGCAGCGATGGACTTTGTCCTGCCTCTGGCCCTGGCTTGACTGCTGCCCCGGGCGGGACGACGCCGTCCTTCTGGTTCCAGTCGACACCACCTGGTGTCAGCGGTCTGGTTCCTGCTCCTGTTCCCGGGTCGGTTGAAGCATGACCAGTTCATGGGTCTGTGTCAGGGCTGGCCGGCATCCATCTTGTTCCTACACCGATTCTAGGGCTAGCTGATGCTAAGTCTGAGCCAGGTTCTGTCCTGGCCGTCGCTGGTCCAGGACACACTCCCCCCAGCCCGGGTACCTGTTCATTCCCCGTAGGGGTTCAGCCGCCTCCACTGACCCCCAGCATGGACTTTCCTGTTTGTTTCATTCTGTTTCAGTATTTAGGTTTAGTTTAGTTTAGTAGATTTAGTATTTAGTTTTCCCATTTACTTCAACCTAGGTTCTTAGTTTCTTTCTTCTTTCTACTGGTGTAATGATTGCAATACGCTCCTGGAGCTTCGATTCGAGAAATTTTGTTGAGTTTGAGCCTGATGGTCAAAATGCTTTGCCCCCCTTCCTGTCGGAGATACCTTCTCACCTTTGCTGTGCCTCGGTGCTACCTCCATGGCGGAAATGCCACTGTCGCGGGGGTAAATGCAGCGGCAGGCTGGTGAAGCTGAAGACATGTCTGCGCGCTTTACGGTGGACTCGTTGGATGAGCTTGGAGTGGTTCATTACCTTTTCCCCTCCTGGCGCTCATTGGAGCCTGTCAATGCCTGGCTGGTACCTGTTGTTGGCCAGGAGGACCTGTTCCAGCCCCACCGTCCCTGTTTTTCTCTCTCCAGGCACTGCGAGTAAATCTGGAAAACCTGCGGCCTCTCTGCCGGGCCCCTGGACCATAAGCCCTCTGGCGCCACCAGCTCCTGTCAGGTTCGGCCTGGTAAACGCTACATCTTTGGCGAACAAAACTTTTATCCTTAAGGATTTCTTCACCTCACAAAGTTTGGATTTTCTTTGTTTAACTGAGACATGGCTGAATGTTGGTGAGTCCAGCGCTGTTTCTGAACTTTTACCGCGGGATTGCGGTTATTTTAACTCCCTGCGTACGTCGGGTAGAGGGGTGGGGGGGATAGCCACTGTTTATAAATCTGTATATAAATGTAGCCAGCCACCTCTGTCATCTTTTTTCAGCTTTGAGCTTGACTTGTTTGAAGTGGGTCGCTCTCAACCTGTGCTGTGTGAAGTTATCTAAGACTTTCTTTGAATTTGAATTTGAAATTTCTGAATTTTTGGCTGAAATCATGCTAAGTATGATGAGTCTTAATGTCCATGTGTGCTATCCAAACAAAACAATGTCCAAGGACTTTTTAAGCCTTATTGACTGTTTTAATTTTCTTCAGCACGTTTCGAAACCCATGCAAGAGCATGGACATACTCTTGACCTGGTTTTAACTTATGGTCTGTCTATTACCAACTTGAGGATTTGTGATGCAGTGTTTTCTGATCACATGCCTGTATTATTCGACATTACGCTGTCCTGTAACGCCTTTAATCCTCGCGCTCCTGCTGGGTGCTTCCGTATTATGAACCCTTCCAGTGCTGCTAAGTTCTCGGCCTGTTTCTATCAAAACAAGGTCACTCCTGAGTCTATGTGTTCCGATACAGACAAGCTCAGCTCCTGGTTTCATTCCACCTGCCAAACAGCACTAGATGCCGTGGCTCCGTTAAAATCCAGGCACCAGTTTGAGCCTGTGACTTTGTCTTTTTTATATGAGACTGTTAGACATCTGAAGCCCTCAGGTTCCCCCACTGATGTGGTTCCATGTGTGGATGTGGTTTCTGATGTGGTGTTGTCCAATTTTAGGCCCATTTCTAAACTTCCCTTTCTGTCACAAATTCTAGAGAAAACGGCATCCTTGAGGTTTTCCAGTCTGGGTGTAAATTGCTTCACAGCACTGAATCGGCACTGCTGAGGGTTTGTAATGACATCGTCTTAGCTACAGACGCTGGGGACTCTGTGGTCTTGGTGCTACTGGATCTTACTGCTGCCTTTGACACAGTTGATTTCTCATTTAGAGCAATGGATAGGCATCCGTGGCACTGCTCTGGAGTGGTTTAGGTCATACTTGGCAGAGAGAACTTTTTGTGTACAAATTGATAATGTCCAGTCCTCTTCTGTTCCTCTGTTATAGTGGGTTCCACAGGGCTCAATTATTGGGCCTCTGCTTTTTTCCCTCTATCTGCTCCCCCTTGGCTCCATTATTAGAAAGCATAACTGTCCTTTCCAATGTTATGCAGATGACACTCTGATATATGTGCCACTGAGACAGAAGGATGTCTATTCCATAAGCTCGCTGATGGAGTGTCTTGAGGAATTACGAGCCTGGATGGCTCTTAATTTTCTCCATTTTAATGAAAAAAAGACAGAGGTTATTGTCTTTAGTCCAAGCACCAGCAGTGGGCCCCCTCTTTGTTTAATTAATGTAATTTGTTAAACCTACTGTCACTAATTTGGGTGTTAAGGTGGACAGTAGTTTTAGCTTGGATGGGCAGGTTAGTGCAGTGGTGAAATCCAGCTTCTTTCATTTAAGACAATTGGCAAAAGTTAAATCATATTTGTAAAAAAAAAAAAAAAGCACTTTGAGACACTAATCTATTTTTTGTCACAACTTGGCTGGATTAGTGTAATTCTCTGTATTTTGGTGTCTCTCACTTGTCCCTGTCTTCAGCTGGTACAAAATGCAACAGCACCCCTGGTTTTAGCATCACTGCGCTGGCTGCCTGTCCATCTTAGAGTTCATTTTTTAAATTATTTTGTTTGTTTTTGAATCCTTAAATAGTCTTGCTCCGCCCTCCCCTCTGAGTTGCTATATGTGCCTCCCCCTTCAGGTCGCTCAGGTCTGCTAAACAACTGCTCCTGGATGTGTCGAGGACATGGCAGAAGCTCAGGGGAGACAGAGCATTTGCTGTTGCAGGCCCCAATTTGTGGAATGCACTGCCTTTGCAAGTAGACAGGCACCTCACTGTTTATTTTTAAATCAAAGCTGAAAACTCACTTTTTCTCCCTTATTGTATTTTAATTCTTTTTATCCTTTATTACTTTATTTATTGTATTTATTTTGGCTTTACCATTTTAAATTGTTAAGCATTTTGGTCAGTTTATGCTTTTTTTTATCAAGTGCTTTATAAATAAATTTGGCTTGGCTATTTAGCCAATTTGTTTTACTTCAGTTATTTAGTCATTTCTATTTCTATTTCTATGTGTGTTTTTCTGCCCTCCTGATGGCGCGATCTTCAGTTGTTTGACTTTTTGTTAATAAAGAACCCTCATTCAATATAAAAACTCCCCTCGCCGTCTCCTCTTTTGGGTCCTAACACTAATTTAAATATACACGTAAGTGTGACACAGGGGCCATAAATACATTCTAATACAATAAACCTAAAATCCATCAGAGAATGTTTGGCCTCTAGGTGTGTTCATTAATGTTGTGTTGAAATGGGAGCTTTTTTTATTTCTCCTGTGACTCGATGGATAAAGGTTTTGGTGTTACTGGTAAACCTGCTGTTAATGCATTTTCCACATTTGGAAATTTCCAATTTGCCGGTCACCCATGATAACATTATATGTTTTCTGAGTTTGTGAAACAGCCTGGACAATGTTATCTTTTATATTCCTCGCTTTTTGAAGTCATCACTGGTTCATTGTGGATCCAGTTTTGCTAGTGATTGAATTTGATATTTTTGTTTAATTTGGTTTCGGTGGTATAAGTGCTGCAGTACTGCTCTTTCACCTCACACCAAATATTATGCATTTAAAATACCTGAAAGTCACAATCCCAGACACAGAAATCTTCTCCCAAACAGCTGAAACTAATTAGCTCGGGTACAACCTTGTTGTTGATGTTGTACAGTTGCTGGGTGGTGATTGGTGATTTTGCACTTAGGTAAATGTTATGTAACTATATTTCTGTTGCAACACAGAAGCCACTGTATCGATGTCTGTGGTGAGCTAACAACCCTTGTGTCCAGATCATTTCTAACTTGTGTTTTGTGAAAGTATGTTATGCAAAACTCACTTGCTCTTTCACACTCTGCTGCCTCTGTTTCTGCTGCTTTTAATGCACTCTCCTGACACTTAACCTCTCTCTGTTTTTTTCTCTCTCTCTCACTCACAGTCTGGCCTCTTGAGTCCTCAGTGACTGCAAAAATATTAACAGGAAATGCTTACTGAATGATATCATATTCTGGAAAAGCATTGAAAGAGCTCTTTAAGTTCTTCTTTTCTGTTTACGCCCACTCCCTAATTTCTCATTTCACCACATTCTGTCTTCACACTTTCCTGGACTCTTGTTTCCGCTGTAGATCTAAGTTGTCTGTGTGCACATCCTACTGTGACACTGCTAAGAGAAAT
Organism: Channa argus; assembly: GCF_033026475.1. Classification (NCBI taxonomy): domain Eukaryota; kingdom Metazoa; phylum Chordata; class Actinopteri; order Anabantiformes; family Channidae; genus Channa; species Channa argus. Next base: position 497,244 of record NC_090198.1, read on the forward strand.
TCCACTATATTTATTCTGCTTGGCGAATAACCTGTTTCTGACTCTGATGCTGATTTAAATGAACAAATGGTTGGTACCAGCTGCTACATATCTGCATAGCACAGAGACATATGATCATAATCACAGCATGTCTACAGTTGGTCCAGGAGGACCTCAGTGTTCTTGAGATTATATACAGAGTTCTGAAAATCTACCTTCAGTGTTATCATAAAAATTTATTGGCTGTTATCTTTTATTATCAGCACCATAGGAATTGGGCAGTGGGTATTTGATCCATATGCTAGCATAAAAAAGAAGGTTAGGGGAAAGGGTGGTGAAAGCATCTTGTGGGTGCGTATAAAATATTTATTTATTTTTTATGTATTTATTTCATGTGCTTCCTTATTTGTTAGCCTGTTTTTTTCCGATAGTTGAGACTGACAATGATCCCAGAGGAGGGGGCCTGTTTAATAGAGAAAACAATTGAGTGATAATGTATTATTTAGTGGGAGTTTTTAAGCGCTGAGAAGAGGAATAAAGTGAACTGGACCCTGCCCTATTCACCACTACAGAGACCAAGCCCCCCCATGTAGGTATACCTGGGGGGTATAACAAATTTAGGGTGTGGCTGAGTTTGAGGCCATTACAGTAATAATAATATAATATTTATTGAATAGTATTTATGCTTTCTAAAAAAGAGAAGAAAATGGTAATGAGTTTTTTGATTAGGAGTTTTTGTTTTTTATGTGGAGATTATGTGTGGACTCATACTGGTATCTGGTTTAAATAAATTTGATAAAAAAACATTATTATTGTTAAACATAGTTATTTTGTCTATTGTGATGTATTCGGTCAAAATCTATCCAGTGATTGATAAGAGGTCTTTAGATTTCTTGTTTAGAGGAATAGAATGATGAAGAAGTGGGGATTCTGCAGCTCTGGATGATGCAATTTTTCTCTGATTCCTACACACAGATTGTGAACTGGTTTGCAGCCCCATCAGGCATGGAAATGATCAAGGCCTTGATGTCCCACAATTTCCTAGCTCTAAACTCATACTCATTCATAGTACTTGGGCCTACAAATCTCAGAAATATGATGTCCAACCATATTTCTAGATGGCATAACTCCGGCCTCCAGTACTACTGTATGGACCCTCTGAGTTATTTTTAACGAGGATTTGTCCTTTACCTCACATATAAAACAAATCTCTAGAACAGCCTTCTTTCACCTATGGAACATTGCCAAAATTAGGAGCATCCTGTCTCAAAGTGATGGCAAAAAACATCCATTCATTTGTTACTTCTGGGTTAGATTACTGTAATTCCCTACTTTCAGGATGCCCCAGTAACTCCCTAAAGAGCCTGCAATTAATCCAAAATGCTGCAGCAAAAGTGCTGACTGGAATTAGCAAGAGAGATCATATTTCACCTTCACTAGCTTCTCTCCATTGGCTTTCCATTAAATCTAGAATAGAATTTAAAACCCTGCTTCTTACCTTTAAAGCTCTGAATGGTCAGGCTCCACTTCGATCTCAGAATGCAGGCCTACTTGTGGTTTCCAGAATTTCCAAAAGGTAGAATGGGAGGCAGAACCTTTAGCTATAAAGCTCTCCTCTCCTGTGGAACCAGATCCCCCTTCAGATTCAGGAAGCAGACAACCGCTCTACTTTTAAACCTAGGATTAAAACCTTCCTCTTTAATAAAACTTACAGTTAGTTATAGTTATGCTGCTATAGGCTTAGACTGCTGGGGGACCCACCCGCCGATGCACTGAGCTGCTTTCCTCCTCTTGTCCCTCTCTCCTCTCCCGTAATTGTCCTCCTCCTTCGCTCTCTGTCTCCACTTTCCACTCACCCCAACCGGTCAAGGCAGATGGACAGCCAACCTGAGGGAGTTTTTTCTCTGCATTGTTGCCTAGGGCTTGTTCAAAGGGGAAATGTTGGGGTTTTTATACATCTTTATAATCATTATTTAAAGAACCTCGAGAAGACTTTGTTTTGTCAATTTATATTTCTAGTCATATAAAATATATTTTTACAGATTTCTTGTCCAGAAGTCATGGTTAGGGGAGAAAGTGGAATCATTTTCCTTTTTTGTTGCTGGGATTGACATTGCTGTATCTGAATTTGATATAAGTTTGTACGGTTTGGTGTTATTTTTTGAGGTTTGTAGTTTTCATAATTTCATTGGTTAACTGGAGGGCTGTAGTGTTGTTCTGGCGGAATGGTTCTCAAAGGGCATTGTATAATTGAAAGTCGGGATTGTGCCAGATTAGTGTAACCATATGGAGGTAGTAAACATTTAGTAATTTTTTTAGCTTTCCAACAAGCTGTCAGAATTGTAAAAATTTCGTTGCTTTTGAAGTAGTTAGTTTTCTATATTGAGCATGGAAGAAAAACAAGATCTTTTACTAAAGTGTTTTTACAATGATTTTGCTCTAAATCTGTCTGAGTTGTTGTGATGTCCCTTTGACTCCACTTGACTAAATGATTTGCTAAGAGCTATAGTTAAAAAGATTGTGCTTCTAGGCCACCTTGTGATTATTTCTTTTGTAATGTTTGTAATGATTAGTTTTCTTTTTTGTTTGTGTCCAATGCTCCCTACATACAAGTTTCATTCACCTGAATCATAAACCACTTTTATTGACAGACTGATTTGTATGTAGAATTTTCATTTTAAAAGATGCAATTTGTCTAATGAGTGGGAGATTATTTTAGCACTAACAATCATCTACTCTCTTTTTTAACAGAGGGGTGTAGTTGAGGCAAAAATTCTGATAGGCTTGGTGAAACATTAATACCTAAATATTTAATGTTGTGAATGTAACCTGGAAAATACAGAAACATTACCATACAGAGCATGTCATCATTTCCACCGTGAAGAACTGAAGAGTCTACACAACCATTACACGTTTGGATAAAAAAGAAACACAAAGAAGAAGAGAAGAGAGTAACGACAGAGAGAGGGAAACAGAAGGAAGGTTATGGTTCTGGGGGACATGGATCCAGAACCAGGCAGCCAGATAAGGAATACGGTCCCAGGAAAATTGATGGTCCACTACAAAGAGCCTCAGTGAAGAGAGAACAGTGAAGAAGACACAGAAAGAGGCAAACAGCCTGGAATATGTCTAAAACAGATGATCAAAAAAACAGTTGTTTTGAAAAAAGTACTTGAGCAGGACTACATGAACTCTTCTGTAACGCTGTTGATTCACTGAGCCTATCATCTCTAAATATGTTACTCACAGCAAAGCAAGGATTATGCAGCAGGTCATCACAGAAGTGGTGTGTTAAGACCTGAAATGGTGGATAGAACCGTTTTCGTAGAAGTTATGGATAAAAAAAAAAAAAAGCGCTATATAAGCGACTATTTATGACAATGTGAGATAGACTCACCATTGGATTTAGTCAGAAATGCTATACAGTTGTATATAAAGTTTAGGAACCCCCGACAATGTCATGTAAATTTTCATTTATAAATATTTGAATGTTTGGATCAGCAATTTTAGTTTGATCTATCAAATAACTGAAGGACACAGTAATAAATTCAGTAGTGAAATGAGGTTTATTGGATTAACAGAAAATGCGTAATATGCATCAAAACGAAATTAGACAGGTCTATAAATTTGGGCACCCCAACAGAAAAATCACATCAATATTTAGTAAAGCCTCCTTTAGCAGAAATAACAGCTTCTAGATGCTTCATATAGCCTGTAATGAGTGTCTGGATTCTGGATGAATGTATTTTGGACCATTCCTCCTTACAAAACATCTCCAGTTCAGTTAGGTTTGATGGTTGCCAAGCATGGACAGCCCGCTTCAAATCAACCCACAGATGTTCAACGACATTCAGATCTGGGGACTGGGATGGCCATTCCAGAACATTGTACTTGTTCCTCTGCATAAATGCCCGAGTAGATTTTGAGCAGTGTTTTGGGTCATCGTCTTGTTGTGCAACTTTCTGACATTCTGACATTATTCTCAAGAATCTGCTGATATTGAGTTGAATCCATGTGACCCTAAACTTTAACCAGCTTCCCAGTACCGGCACTGGCCACACAGCCCCACAGCATGATAGAACCTCGCCATTATTTTATGTGGCCTGCCACTTCTGGCCTTAACAAGAACTGTGCCTGTGGTCTTCCATTTTCTCACTATGTTCCTCACAGTAGACACTGACGGCTTATATCTCTGCGATAGCTTTTTGTAGCCTTCCCCTAAACCATATTGTTGAACAGTCTTTGTTTTCAGGTAATTTGAGAGTTGTGCTGAGACCCCCATGTTGCCACTCTTCAGAGGAGAGTCAAAGAGAACAACAACTTGCAATTGGCCACCTCAAATACCTTTTCTCATGATGGGATGCACCTGTCTATGAAGTTCAAGGCTTAATGAGCTCACCAAACCAATTGTGTGTTCCAATTAATCAGTGCTAAGTAGCTACAGGCATTCAAAATAACAAAATGACAAGGGTGCCCAAATTTATGCACCTGTCTAATTTCATTTTGTTGCATATTGCACATTTTCTGTTAATCCAATAAAACTAATTTCACTACTGAAATATTACTGTGACCTTCAGGTATTTGATAGATCAAAATGAAATTGCTGATCCAAACACCCAAATATTTATAAATGAAAATCTTTTACAACTCGTGGGCGACTGTGGCGCAAGAAGTTAGAGCGGTTGTCCACCAATCTCACAGTTGTTGGTTCAATCCCTGGCTTCTCCAGTGACATGTCGAAGTGTCCTTGAGCAAGACAATGAACCCCAACATAGTTGGCCATCTGCATAGCAGCTCCCCCATCGGTGTATGAATGTGTGTGTGATTGTGAGTGTGAATGGGTGAATAAGAAGCAGTGTAAAGCGCTTTGAGTGCCAATAGGTAGAAAAGTGCTATGTAAGTGCAGACCATTTGCCATTTACATTGTCCATGCATACAACTGTAAATCAAAGCTAACTGCAGAGGTCATCCTCTGCAAAGGTCAGCTTGAACTGTTCCTGTGTCGCCTTGGAGAATACATGAAGCAAGTGTGAGGGAAAACAAAACCTAAACTCAGTGTGGAGGATTCCTTTGAGACGCTGACTATTGCATGCCAGCGCTCTGACTTTTGAAGCTGACAAGACTCAGCAAGACTGAAATCTGAGAATGAACACGCTGGTTGTCTGCATCTGCTGGATAAAGTCTTTACTTAAAGCTACAGGATGCAGCTTAACCCGGGGCTAGCACAAGACCTCCCTTACGCTTTCCCCATCTCTTTCTCAAACTGCTCTGCTAACCTCTTCTACAATCTGCTAAACTCCAACCTGCTAAACCCTTCAGGTATTAGTCAGCAACAAATTGCTGTAGGCAACTGTGGTGCAGGAAGGTAAAGCGGTCGTCCTCCTATTCTGCAGTTGTTGGTTAGATCCCCGGCTACTCTGGTCACATGTCCTTGAGCAAGACACTGAACCCCAACTTACTTACTCCGGGTAAGTGTTGGCCAGCTGCATAGCAGCTCCCCCATTGGTGTGTGTGTGTGATTGTGATTGTGAGTGCGAATGGGTGAATAAGAAGCATTGTAAAGATCTTTGAGTGCCTTCTTCTTTTCTATTCAGCTGTTCCCTTTCAGGGGTCGCCACAGCGAATCACGTGCCTCCATCTAACCCTGTCCTCTGCATCCTCTTCTCTCACACTACCTAACTTAATGTCCTCTCTCACTACATCCATAAATCTCCTCTTTGGTCTTCCTCTAGACCTCCTGCCTGGCAGCTCCAACCTCAGCATCCTTTTACCAATATATTCACAGTCTCTCCGCTGAACATGTCCAAACCACCTCAATCTGGCCTCTCTGACTTTATCTCCAACACATCTAACATGAGCTGTCCCTCTGATGTCCTCATTCCTGATCCTGTCCATCCTCGCCACTCGCAAAGAAAACCTCAACATCTTAAGCTCTGCTACCTCTAGCTCTTACTTCCTGTCTTTTCTTCAGTTTCACTGTCTCTGAGCCAAACAACGGCGCTGGTCTCACCCCCGTCTTGAAAACCTTTTTTAAGAACAAGGGAGATATGCAGAGCTGTGGCAGAGTAGTGGAAGCTCGGCTAAGGGCAGAGGTGAACATTTGTGAGCAGCAATATGGTTTCATGCCTAGAAAGAGTACAACAGATGCAGTATTTGCTTTGAGGATGCTGATCGAGAAGTACAGGGAAGATTAGAGGGAGTTGCATTGTGTCTTTGTAGATTTAGAGAAAGCGTATGACAGGGTGCAGAGAGAGGAGCTGTGGTATCGTATGAGGACGTCTGTAGTGGCAGAGAAATATGTTAGAGTGGTGCAGTACATGTATGAGAGCTGTAAGACCGTGGTGAGGTGCTGTAGGTGAGATAGAGGAGTTCAAGGGGGAGGTGGGTCTGAATCGAGGATCGGCTCTGAGCCCCTTCGTGTTTGCTCTGGTGATGGACAGGCTGACAGATGAAGTTAGACAAGAATCTCCATGGACTATGATGTTTGCAGATGACATTGTTATTTGTAGTGAGAGCAGGGAACAGGTGGAGGAAAATCTAGAAAACCTAGAGACAGTGGCACTGAAGAAAAGACAGGAAGCAGACCTGGAGGTAGCAGAGCCTAAGATGTTGAGGTTCTCTTTGGGAGTGACGAGGATGGACAGGATCAGGAATGAGGACATCAGAGGGACAGCTCATGTTAGATGTGTTGGAGATTGGTACTCAAAGTGCTTCACACTGCTTCTTAGTCACTTTTTTGCACTCACAATCACACACACTCACATACCGATGGGAGAGCTGCTATGGAGCTGGCCAGCACTTACCGGGTGCAAATAAGTTGGGGTTTAGTGTCTTGGTCAAGGACTTTAACATGTGACCGGAGGAACCAAGTTTTGAACCAACAACTGCAAGATTGGTGGACATCCACTCTACCTTCCTGCACCACAGTTGCCCTGTTACGAAATTAAACTCCAAAATCTGTAGGAGTAGAGAAAGAGTCACGAGTGGCAGCCTAATGGGTGGTTACAACCTGAAGCTATACCCTGAAAATGTAATCTGATTGAACATCTTCAAAGAAATGTTTATGCCAATGATGCTCAGAATACAAATAAACATACTGTAAACATTAGGCTACAAAGCAATAGAAGATATAAAATGCTGATTAAACACAGTGATCCTCTTCCTGCTCCTCGTGCGGTAAGTGCATTGCGTCACTTTCACCTATACTAGCTTCGTTAGCTTAGCAGTTATCCATTAGCAATGGCTTCTCTTACTCCCTCTGTCTCTCCTTCTCTCACTTGCTCGGTGTGTCTCATGTTTAGTTTTTCCTCTGCCTCTTTTAGTGATAATGGTTTATGTAATAAGTGTAAGGTTTTTGCAGCTTTGGAGGCGAGGCTCACGCAATTGGAAGCACGGCTCCGCACCATGGAAAACAACTCCGCTAGTCAGGCCCCGGTAGCTGGTGCGGGCCGACCTAGCGTAGCCCCTGCTAGCTGTCCCCCGGCAGTTCCCGAGCAGCCGGGAAGCCAGTCCGGCTGGGTGACGGTTCGTAACAGATCTAATGCTAAACACACGCCCGAGGTTCACCACCAGTCGGTTCACGTTTCTAATCTATTTTCCCCACTCAGCGACACACCCGCTGAGAAACCAACTCTGGTAATTAGCAGCTCTATAGTCAGAAACGTGAAGTTAGAGACTCCAGTGGCCGTAGTCAAATGTCTTCCTGGGGCCAGAGCGGGCGACATTGAATCATATTTGAAACTCCTGGCTAAAGATAAACGTAAATACAGTAATATTATTATTCACGTGGGAGTTAATGACGCCCGATTACGCAAATCGGAGGTCATTAAAATGAATGTTGAATCGGTGTGTAACTTTGCCAAAACAATGTCAGACTTCGTAGTTTTCTCTGGACCCCTGCCAAATCTGACCAGTGACGACGTACACCTGCATGACGTCACTCAACCGCTGGCTGTCTAGGTGGTGTCCAGCAAATGATGTGGGTTACATAGTCAATTGGAAACGTTTTTGGGGAAAACCTAGGCTGATTAGGAGAGATGGCATCCATCCTACTTTAGATGGTGCAGCTTTCTTATCCAGAAATATGGCTGGTTTTATTAAAAACACCAAAAGTATGACAATCCAGAGTTGAGCCTAGGATGCAGAGATCCAGTCCTACAAGCCTCTCTGCAGTATCCTTACAACCGTCACCCCCCCACAACTCCCACATACCTATAGAGACTGTGGCTGTTCCCCGACCAACTAAATTACATAAACTAAAAATGACAACAAGAGGAGTTAATCATAATAACCTAATAAAAGTTAAGACTACTCCTCTTACAGAACAAAACCCCAAAACTATAAAATGTGGATTATTAAATATCAGATCTCTCTCTTCTAAATCTCTGTTAGTAAATGACTTAATAAGTGATCATCAATTCGATTTATTTTTTCTCACTGAAACTTGGTTGCAGCAGGAAGAATATGTCAGTTTAAATGAGTCAACCCCCCCAAGTCATATTAATTATCATGTTCCTAGAAACACAGGCCGAGGTGGAGGAGTTGCAGCAATCTTCCATTGTAGCTTATCAATAAACCCTAGACCTAAACATAGTTATAACTCATTTGAGAGCCTTACGCTTAGCCTTTCACACCCAAACTGGAAAACTCAAAAACCACTATTATTTGTTATCGTGTACCGTCCTCCAGTCCCTTTTTGATTGAATTTGAATCTGATTTAGTGCTTAGTACAGATAAAGTCATTATAGTGGGTGACTTTAACATTCATGTAGATGCTGACAGTAACTGCCTGAGCACTTTGTTTAATGCATTATTAGATTCAATTGTTTTTTCCCAAAATTTAAATAAACCCACTCACTGTTTTAATTCAATTCAATTCAATTCAACTTTATTTATAATTCACAACAAAGTCATCTCAGGGCACTTTACAGAATAAGGTCATGATTATAAAGATGTATAGAGAGAACCCAACAATTCCCCCTTGAGCAATCCATAGGCAACAGTGGAGAGGAAAAACTCCCTTTAACGGAAGAAACCTCCAGCAGAACCAGGCTCAGGGTGGACGGCCATCTGCCTCGACCGGTTGGGGTGAGTGGAAAGGGGAGAGAGAAAAGAACAAAGCAACAAAAAGCAACAACAAAACATCGGGCAGATTGGTAGGACCAGTAGATGCACGCTGGAAGAAACACAGCTTCAAAGCCGGGGGACACGTCCAGAAAGCGACAGAGAGAGGGGGACAGAGGAGGACAGAGACAACTACGGGAAAGAACAGACAGAGTTAATGAAATACAGTGGTGACAATTGCGGGGTGAGAGGAGAGGAGAGATGGTCAAGAGGAGGAAAGGAGCTCAGTGCATTGGGGTTTGGGTCCCCCAGCAGTCTAAGCCTATGGCAGCATAACTATAACTAACTATATGCTTTATTAAAGAGGAAGGTTTTAAGCCTAGACTTAAAAGTAGAGAGGGTGTCTGTTTCCCGAATCTGAACTGGGAGCTGGTTCAACAAGAGAGGAGCTTGATAGTTAAAGGCTCTTCCTCCCATTCTACTTCTAGAAATTCTGGGAACCACAAGTAGGCCTGCATTCTGAGAGCGAAGTGGTCTACTGGGATGATATGGTGCTATGAGGTCTTCTATATTTGATGGAGCCTGACCCTTCAGAGCTTTATAAGTAAGAAGCAGGGTTTTAAATTCTATTCTGGATTTTATGGTAAGCCAATGGAGAGAAGCTAGTGAAGGTGAAATATGATCTCTCTTGCTGGTTCCAGTCAGCACTTTTGCTGCAGCATTTTGGATTAATTGCAGGCTCTTTAGGGATTTAGTGGGCCATCCTGAAAGTAAGGAATTACAGTAGTCCAACCTAGAAGTAACAAATGCATGGACTAGTTTTTCGGCATAACTTTGAGACAGGATGCTCTTAATTTTGGCAATGTTCCGTAGGTGGAAGAAGGCTGTTCTAGAGATTTGTTTTATATTTGAGTTAAAGGACAGATGCTGATAACTCCAAAAATAACTCAAAGGTTCCTTGCAGTAGTACTGGAGGCCAGACTTATGCCATCTAGAGTAATAATATGGTTAGACATCATATCTCTGAGAATTTTGGGCCCAAATACTATGACTTCAGTTTTGTCTGAGTTTAAAAGTAAAAAATTGTGGGACATCCAGAACTTTATGTCTTGTAGGCTTGAAGGTTTATTAACTGATTATTTTCATCTGGTTCCATAGATAAATATAGCTGGGTGTCATCAGCATAACAGTGGAAATTTTTGGAGTGTTTTCTAATAATGTTGCCTAAAGGAGACATATAAAGTAAAAAGAATTGGTCCTAACTCAGAGCCTTGTGGAACTCCATAGCTAACCTTTGTGTGCATGGAGGATTCATCATTAACATGAACAAATTGAAATCTATCAGACAGATAAGATTTAAACCGACCTAGTGCAGTTCCTTTAATCCCAATTTCATGTTCCAGTCTCTGTAATAAAATGTTATGATCAATGTTATCAAATGCAGCACTAAGATCTAACAGAACAAGTATAGAGATGAGTCCATTATCTAAGGCCATGAGAAGATCGTTGGTGACTTTTACCAGTGCTGTTTCTGTACTATGATGAACTCTAAATCCTGACTGAAAGTCTTCATACAAATTATTCCTATGAAGGTGATCACATAATTGTTTTGCAACTACTTTTTCAATTATTTTAGAAATAAAGGGGAGATTAGATATTGGTCTGTAATTGGCTAAAACACCTGGGTCAAGACAGGGTTTTTTAAGTAGTGGTTTAATTACAGCTACCTTATAGGGCTGTGGTACATAGCCTGTTTCTAAAGACAGATTGATGATATCTAATATGAACGTATCTATTAAGGGTAAAGCTTCGTTTAGCAGCTTTGTTGGAATAGGGTCTAGAAGACAGTTTGTTGGTTTAGATGAAGTAATAATTGAAGTTAGCTCAGAGAGATGTATGGGTAAAAAGCAGTCTAACAGGGATTGAAACCTTATCGATGACTCTAGCACTGCTGTACATGAAGATCTATCTTCATGAATTATTGTCTTTGTCCTTCTCTGTCCCCCTCTCTCTGTCCCTTTCTGCAGGTATCCCTGGCTTTGAAGCTGTGTGTCTTCCAGCATGCAGCTACTGGTCCTACCAATCTGCCTGGTGTTTTGTTGTTGCTTTTTGTTGCTCTGTTCTTTTCTCTCTCCCCTTTCCACTCACCCCAACCGGTTGAGGCAGATGGTCGTCCACCCTGAGCATGGTTCTGCTGGAGGTTTCTTCCGTTAAAGGGAGTTTTTCCTCTCCACTGTTGCCTATGGCTTGTTCCAGGGGGAATTGTTGGGTTCTCTTTATACATCTTTATAATCTTCACTTTATTCCTTAAAGTGCCCTGAGATGACTTTGTTGTGAATTGGCGCTATATAAATAAAGTTGAATTGAAATTGAAAAAAATATTTTCACATGAAGAACTGACTGACTTTGCCACATCATAATCCTAATTATTGAAATCATTAAAACAAAACTTTAACTGTGATATTTGGCAACTGATGTGAGTCCAGATGATTGTTTATAATGAGGGTTTACAGGTAGGGCAATTTCTGTGGTTTGCTGTATAGTAGTAAGCTACAAACTAGCATCTTCACAAAACTGTCCTAATGCAAACTTTGTTAACAATAGTTTAACAACCCTCAGGTACAAGCCAATCTAAACCTGACAAGACATCAAAATCACCTGTTTCCCAGTAAGGACTATACAAAGATAAGCTTGAGAAAGACAAGTACACAAACATGCATAAGAAGTGCATAGTGATTAAGGCTACCTTTTTGCAAGAGTGCAAGAATTCTCAAGAATGGCAAAACTGACACAAGGGGGAACACATTCCGCAGTAGGCAGTTGACTAATGCCAGTCTGTCCATCAATTAGTCTATTAAGATGTACATGTAACACGTAATGGGTCTGAGCTGATGGATAAACTGGGTGAAAGTGACTATGCAATAAGTTGCCACATCAGTTTTCTCCAGCACCAAGGAACCAAGAAAATGACACAAAATGTTTCCTTCCTCAGCACTTAACACACATGAGCACGCTCATATAAATAACACACATGAGCTGAAGATGCAGTGACGCACAGACTGAGTGTGTGATGTGGTTTTCACTCTAAAGCCCATCAGCCTCCCTATTCCAGCCCTCTTACCCCTCCTCCTCTCAGGAAAAAAAAGCCCTGCATTGTCATTCATTAACAGTAATGAGGTAGGGGAGCGGTTGAAGTGCAAAGAGCTGACAGCAAAGAGGCAGAAGACAGGGATTATAGTCAACTCAATGGCACAGTGTGCAGGATATACGCCAAGGAGGAATGAAGGAGGGGAGACAGAGGAACGTTGAGTTAGGAGAAGAGAGGGAGGGAGGTGGAGCTAAAGGAAAGATGAGGAAATATTTAACAAGTTCAGAGTGGATTATCTCTGTCTTTTTTCAGTGGGAAATTTAAGAAATATTACTGTTTTAAACAGATTAGGTTATATTCAAGCCAGTAAAGGTTTTCCAGAGCCTCTTCACATGACCTTTCTGGGTGGAGTTTTCATGTTCTCCCTGCGGTTGTGTGGGTTTTGTGACAGCTGTGATAGGCTTCAGCACCCCATGACCTTAAAACATTATAAGCGGTTACAGATAATGGATGGACTTTCTGACTTTCTTTTAACCTAACCTAACCATCATAATTCATTTTATTCAGCACTGCTTAAGCAACATTCCTCCTAGATGAACATAAATGAGAAGAAATGAGAGTGAACGAATAGAGTTCTGCAATTCAGTTATTTTAAGTACAGAAAATTCACACTTTGATGTATTTGCTGTTGCTTCTCACACATGAGACATGCTTATAACACACTAGCTTCAGGTCTTTATTAACAGCAATGCAATTAATCAACAGAGAAAGCAGGTAGATAGAGGTAAGGGATAATCAAATGTTAAAAAGTTGTTGAAAGTTTGTTAAAAGATTAGGGAGCCAGGTGTTTGTTAGATGACAACACTTTTGGCACTAAAATAGTTGGTGTAACACAATATTTCCCCATAAACAGTCAAAAACATCATACCTTATTTTACAACCATGCTTTAAAGATCAAATAGTAACTTCCAGAATTAGCTATGTGGGCGAGAGCAATGATTAGTATGCATGAGTAACAAGCCTGTGAGAAAAGGAAAACAGTTGTCTCACCCACTGTCCATCCATGGGATTGAGCTTTGTGTTTTTGTCATAAATATGTTAAAGAGAGCTTAATGGCTTCCAGACACTGAAAACTTCTCAGCTCAGTCATAAGGCCAAAAAAGTTGAAAAAGCTGAAATAGTCTGAGTGGACACTCGGAGTAGTTGATCATGAAGACTGGCAGCACTGTGTCCAGCTCTTATAATGCCTCTGTGGTTTTTGACTGGTTGTGGATATTTTAAAGATTTTGTGAATTAGCTGTAATCTTCTTTTTCTGGGGTCAGCTTCAAGTGATCAAGATAAGCATTTGAGTACAGAACTACATCTGATTTTTATGACACACTTGAATTGACAAACCTAAATGGGGTGACTGTGGTGCAGGAAGTTAGAGCAGGCATCCACCAATCCAGCAGTTGTTGGTTCGATCCCCGACTCCTCTGTTCACATGTCAAAGTGTTCTTGAGCAAGACCCTAAAGCACAACTTAGTTACTCCTAGTGAGTGCTGGTCAGCTGCATATCACCTTCCCCATTGATGCGTGTGTGAGTCCAAATGGGGGAATAATAAGCTGTGTAAAGCACTTTGAGTGCCAATAGCTAGAAAAGCACTACATAAGTGCAGACCATTTACTTTGGAATATCATTAAGAAACCGAATTCTTCTGCCTGGAGATTTCTAGCAGGAAACACAAATTTACCTGTAATCAAAATATTGACTTTTTTAAAAAGAAGATTTTCCACAAACAAAGTTTCTAGCTTCCTTCTTTGAATTTCAGAGCAATGTTTCTTGGTTATAAGGTGTGAGATATGTCTTGAGTCTTGCTGTCTTACTGCGTGAAGCATTGTTTATGGTCTATTCGCTGCTGTTAGTACACAGTGAAATATGCTTATCCCAACACATTCATCATGGCAGTTAGAAACTATCATGCTCTCTTCTTTTCACGCTCCAGTTAAAACTAATAACCATAAATAAAAAAAGATAATCACATCCCTGGTGTGTGTTCATGCGTGTTGGTTTGGTGAAGGTTTGTCAGGTGGAATCTTTGAACTAACCAGGTCACATTAAATATATATATGATATTCATTTGTTACAGCACTGCTTCTATGTTGCACGAGAACAAATTACATCAGCTGCTCTGGTCACATTAATCCTACTACAGTTTGTGTTAACTGATACATCAACCATTTTGTGGAAAAAATTACAGAGACTAAATTTACAACAAATCCATTTGCAGTTAAAGCTGATGGTTTTATATATTTGTTATCACTGGTTACACTTTACATTTAGTTGGAGTTTTTTTTATTTATTTTGGATTTGTTTAGAATCTATTGTGTGTGGTTTTAGAGAAATAACACACATAATAGTCCATGTCATGTCTATTTCATGTTTTCTTTAATTAACTTTAAGATATTTGGAATATTGAATGATTTTGTAAAACATCTTTTGTTAGCAGGTAACATGTTACAAAAGCTGAGGTGACATCATTACCAAATAAGAAAGTTGGTGTTATGAGGAAGTGGATGGAGGGGTGGTCAGAAAACACTGACTGACTTTTCCATACATGTGAGTTGTGTTTTGTCACTATGGATTTGTTACAAATCTCTGAACTAAGGTTCTTTTAACACACCAGCAAAGCACAAAGGCTTCCCACTGTGAAAGGATGGAAGGCAGAGCAGCTAGAACACACATCCAATCATAGAACCAAACTAAATGAAACCAAATCTCAGGCTACTAATTCAAAGTAATAAAAACATGACAAAAAGTCAGAGGAATTTGATTTCTGCTGGGAGTCTGGGAAGGTGGTTCCTGCCATGTCTTCTGTGGCACCACATCCATTTCTGGCATCTCCTTTCTCACTTTGATCTCTATCTTAACAGTTGCCACAATTCTGCCCAACATCCTTCTAGTTTATCAAAAACAACTCCCCTTTACTTACGTGGTTTTTAGGCCTTGATCAAAGGCTGGTTCCTCTCCACCTCAGTCACACTGACCAGTCCTTCATCTGGGGAGAATAAGCAGCACTGTGGTCTTCCAGGCATCACTTATCTATCAACTGCTTGTTGCCCTGTCTTCCTACTCTCTGGTGCAGCCACTGTTTTGACACCCTCTACCTCTGCTGTTCAATCGTGGAACCTGCTTTTCTCCCCGTGGCACTCTCCCGCTGTTTCACCTTCTTTTGGTCCAGGTTGCCTCCCACTGGCACAGCCTCAAGCCTGTCCTTTCCTCGAGGCTCCCTGCCTTATTACCTCATTAAGCAGTTCATTTTTTTTGGGTCGTCCCAGGGTGCACTTCCTTGCCCAACTTCATACAGCCACAGGGGCTGGTAAGCAGCTCTGATAGAGGCCTTAGAACTCACTCAGATCCTTGGACCTCAGCTCTGAACCACAACAGCGCTGTAGAGATGCAGTCAGTGTAAATTTGTAAGTTTGCGTTTCATTCATGTATTAGCAGTATACAATAATGATGTGTTTATTAAAGCTGTTTAATAAAGGTGTGTGTTAATTAAAGGTCGGGAAGGGAGATGTGTAGTATTTAGTTTAATGTTTTAGAAGTACTGAAACCCAAAGGCTTTAAAACCTCTACATGTGGTGTTGAAATAAAGTGATATTTAAAAAGCAATGTGGATGTTTATTTAGCTTTACTAAATTATTTATTGTATGTGTTATTTATTATATGTGTTTTGTTATTTTTAAGTAACAAGTCATTTGATGTACACTGTATTAGTGTAAATCCAGCTTTACACTGTAAGTGATGTTTATTATAATAATGTAGTAAAAACAGCTAAAGACTTACTGAGCATCCATTATGCTGTTAATTTAACTTAGAATAGTGTGCTGGTCATGCTGCTCCTCGGGATGGTAGAAAATTAGAAATTATTAATATCAATACACCCATTAGAGACTCTTTGCTGTGGCCAATAAGACAATCTGTTTCCCTTGTTAGATTTGTTCAACTCATTAGCTGGCTAAAAGCAAACACTAACATTACCTTCTTAAGGTCAGGGTACAGTCTTCATCTCTAAAGCTTTGCATTCTCCCACCACACTTGTAACGTTCTGCTGTAACCTCAGCTTCTTCAACCCGGAGCAGTTCTCTTTACTGGACTCTGCAACTCTCCATCCAGCACTCTCCATCCTCGATACAGATGCAGCCATGGACAGCCTCCATGCCCCATGTCTTTGAGACCCACTCGTCCCTCAGCTTCTAATCCATGGCCCACTGACTGGATCCGTGAGCAATGAGCTCATGAATACTGAGAGGGAGTGCCGCAAATCCAAGACTCCATCTGCTCATGCCGAGTATCAGGGTCTGCATGGATCTTTTTCTCACAAAGACTGAATACTAATAGGAGAAGCTCAACAACACCACAAACACCACATCTTTCTCATTCTCTGTCTCCCTCTCTCTCTCCCTTTCTGCAGGTGTCCCCAGCTTTAGAGCTGTGTGTTTTTCAGTGTGCAGCTACTGGTCCTACCAACATGTCCGATGTTTTTTTTGTTGCTTTTGTTGCTCTTTTCTTTTCTCTCTCCATTTTCCACTAATCCCAACCAGTCACGGCAGATGGCCGCCCACCCTGAGCCTGGTTCTGGGAGAGGTTTCTACCGTTAAAGCTTTGTTGGGTCATTGGGTTTTTTCTATTATTATAGTTTTGACTTTATTCTGTAAAGTGCCTTAAGATAACTTTGATGTGAATTGGTACTGTATAAATAAAGTTGAATTGAATTGAATCGAACTGTTTGAACTGCTGCTTCTACCAATTTAACCCGTAACAATTTATCTTAACAGTCTCAATGAGGAAGAAAAGAGCATGCTAATCATCAATAGCCATCATGGACCGCCTGCTTCGCAAGCTGCTGAGCATTCTGATGTCTCATGTTCTCAAACAGGCCTTTATATGTTTGGCCAAATTAAATATTTATTTTCCAATTGCATCAGTCATTTTTAGACTGAGGCAATAGCTCATGCAAGTTGAAATTCCCTGGAAAGCAGTAAAACATCTGGTGTGGTGGAAGAGCTGCCTTGATGTAAAAATAACCCTGGACATGGTAAATTTATTGGAAAGCTTTGCTATCATCTTTCACACTGCCAGCCAGCTCTTTAGTCCATTCAGCATTATATATCAGAGCCATGATGTTGGGGCTTTTGTTCCCAATTAGAGCAAATTCAGTTAGTGTCACTTACAGCTGATGTGATGGACATGAGACAGGGTTATTTCCATTTGATGCACAGGTGATCAATAGTTCAATTTCTGTCTAAGAGAAGCTTCCTTACCTGTATTGTTTCAGTGGCAGCATATTTAATTTAGTTCATTAATTTGCAATTTAAAACAGCATAATGCACTGAATGAATATTGTGCTGTTTTTGAAGGCTCTAAAAAAGTAATGATTTAATAAACAGGACATATTAATCCAACTATGCTGTATCTGTTAGATGTAGTGTTTTTTTTTGTTTGTTTTTTTTGGATGTAAACCATCAGAACAAAGTTTTTTATTATGTTTACACAGACTTAAGTAAGCAGGTTGTGGTTAACTGCTGTAAGATGCTTTCTTCGTTTAAACAGAAACCTGTGTTTTATCATCCTGGTTAGGTGATTACAGAGAACTGATATCCCAGATAGATTTTACCTGCTAAACTCCGATTACTCCGCCATGTGTAATTTGACAAGAGTGCATATGCAGGACAAAATGTTGCAGAAGGTGAATGTAGCAGAGTGAAAGGCTGAATGAAAGAAGAGATGACCACACAGAACGATGGCACCTCATTTTTGAATCAAAATTTAACTAAAACTGAACTAACAAAAAGTCCAAATTAGTTACTTTCCACTGCATACTGTGTTTTAACGCAGAATGTTTGTGCCATGGAAATTTGCTCTGTTGTGTCGGTCTACCATTTTGTTTTCTCACCCCATAATCAGTCGGGTACACAGACATGCAGATCTACAAAAACATATCAGGAACTAGTCTCTTGTCATTGTGCACATGTGAGCCATGCTACCAAAGTAAGACTAGGTTAGAGAGTAAATCAGATCTGCTACATGTATACCAGTTTTTCAATTACCTGAGAGACCTAGTTTCTCTGAGTAACCAGGCTACTTGAGAGATCAACTTTGAAAAATTACAATGCATTGATATGCAGTCACTGTTGGAGCTCTCTGTGCCTACTTAATAAAGTCCAGTGCTACTTCATACAAGCTTCACAATCAGTTGATTCATTCATCCTCTGAGTGGCTCTCAGGTGACTTGTATCACCCTGCTGATCTACTCATACCAGTGCAGCTTGTGATTCTCTTCCAAAGGTTCTACTGTATACTGAAAGCTTTATACAGTCATCACAGACGCAAACATGTGAAATATCCAGTATCTCAATATAGTATATATACAGTATATACAAACTCCTCATCTTCTGTCTCCCTGAAACTGGATCCCATTTCCCATCTGAACCTCCCCCTTTTCCCTCCCATCCGATGGCTGTCAGCCCACCATCTGCTTTGTCTCAATGATCACTCATTGGAGCAGTGGAGTGTGTGCCAGTGTGTGAGTCTCCTGCTGCTCCACCTCAGCATTAACCTGAGCTGACAGCTGCCCTGCCTGCTGTGCCCTGACATAAGCCTGCACAGATGTTCCAGGGGGCTGGGCCTCCCATGTCTCTCTGTGCAGAGATGTGGGTGTCATTAAGAAGCTGTGCTAACGAAATTCAGACTAATAGGCATTAGGATGGCTGCCTTAGCTGTCCAGGCCCACCCACACATTTACAGTCTGAATAGGCCAATATGAACAGGGCTTCTAAATGCCTCTTCCACATAGTAATCCAAGATGCTACTGTATTTTCTCTTTATTCAAAGAACCCTTTCCTCAAAACAACAACAAAACCCAGGGTGGTTGTTTCCCACTGGACTCAAACTCTTGTCCCCTGTGGAAAAGTCTTCTGATCCATCTGATCCATCCACCTTCTGATCCATCCACCACCCCATTCTTCCAAGATGGCATGTGTCCACACGCAGCGGCTTCTCTCGCTCCCGACAAAATGGTGTTTTCGTGTTTTTTGTCCTGTGAGTTGCAGTGTTTTGGTATTTCTTCAGCGTGTCAACTTGTCTCCAGGCACGCATACAGCCATGAAGTTCTGTTGGACGTCGGCAGAACCACATTTTTGCACGCCGAAGACCTGCGGGAACTCTGTCTGCTCTGGAGGCCTACACCGTCACCGACGCCCACTACTGCACCTTGCCCACAGCGCAGGCGCCACAAGCGGTGTCAGAGGAAGCAGAAGAGGGGTAAGTGCGGAGGTATCCGGGCTAGGCTAACGGCTAACCCACACAAGCCAGCCATCCCCACCATCTTACTGGCTAACGTACACTCTTTGGACAATAAACTGGACTATATCTGCTTACTACGGTCAACTCAGAGGACTGTAAGAGACTGCTGTGTTTTTGTGTTCACGGAAACATGGCTTAGCAACAGCGTTCCACACGGCGCCATTCAGCTTGATCAGCTGACATGCTATCGAGCGGAAAGAGCTCTCGCCGTGGCGATGGGTTTTGTGTTTACACCAGTGATGCGTGGTGCCGCAATGCTGTTGTGATCTGCAAACACTGTTCACCCCTGGTGGACTTCATGATTATCAAGTGCCGGCCGTTCTACCTGCCAAGGGAATATACAGCCATACTGCTCGTTTCTGTTTACATTCCCCATGAACAACAACATCAGCAGCAGGAACGATGCACTTTCATAAACTGCACCAGTACATCAGTGAGCAGCAAGCAGGGAATACAGACCATTACGGACTACAGTCCCCTACCGCAGACCTGTGACAGCAACATTTCTCTGCTGAACGAGGTGAACGCCTTCTTCGCTTGGTTTGAAAAATAAAACAGCTCCACTGCACAGAAGACTCTACCTCCTCCCGGTGACCAGGTGTTGATGCTGACCCCAGACAGTGTGAGGAGATCCTTCAGATGTAGTGAGAGGCTGTGCAGCAGAACTCACCAATGTCTTCACAGACATTTTCAACATCTCTCTATGTCAGGCTGTTGTACCCACAGGCTTCAAAGCTACCATCATCATTCCAGTCCAGAAGAAGCCGTCTCCATCCTGCTTCAATGACTACCTTCCAGTTGCACTTACTCCGATTATCATGAAGTGCTTTGAACGGCTAGTCATGCACCACATCAATTCTGCCCCCCCCGTCCCTGGACCCCTTCCAGTTTGCATATCGGTCCAACCGCTCGACCGATGATGCCGTCGCAACTGCTGTCCACTCAGCACTCACACATTTAGACAAAAAGGACTTATACGTCAGAATGCTGTTCATAGACTTCAGTTCAGCATTCAACACTATCGTCCCTCAACATCTCAACCACAAACTCAACACTTCGCTGTGCATCTGGCTGTTGGACTAACTGGAAGACCTCAGGCAGTTCGGGTCGGCAATAACACATCCAGCACCATCACACTGAACACTGGTGCCCCCCAAGAATGTGTGCTGAGCCCCCTTCTCTTCACCCTGCTGACCCATGACTCCAACCTCTTTATTAAGTTTGCGGACGACACGACTGTGGTGGGTCTCATTAGCAACAAAGATGAGAAAAACTACAGAAGTGAGGTGAGATGCCTGGCCAGGTGGTGCAGTGACAAAAATCTCTCTCTGAATATGGAGAAGACAAAAGAGATTGTTGTTGACTTGTGCACACTCCTCATGCTCCTCTAACCATCAATGGTGCTACTGTGGAGAGGGTGAGCAGCACCAAGTTCCTGGGTGTGCACATCACAGAGGACCTCTCCTGAACCGACAACACTGCAGCACTGGCCAAAAAAATCACAGCAGTGTCTCTACTTCCTCCTCAAACTGAGAAGACCCGGAGCTCCGCCCCCCATCATGGACACCTTCTACAGAGGCACCATCGAGAGCCTTCTGACGAGCTGCATCACTTTTTGTGTATGGGGCCTGCAACGCCTCCTGCCGGAAGACTCTACAACGCATAGTGAGAGCAGCTGAGAAGATCATTGGTGTCTCTCTCCCCTCCCTCCAGGACATTTATGGAACCCGTCTCATCCGCAAAGCCCTCTGCATTGCAGGTGATCCCACTCACCCGTCACACAGCTTCTTCAGCCTGCTGCCATCAGGGAGGAGACTGCGGAGTCTACAGGCCAGGACCAGCAGACTGAAGGACAGTTTCATTCACCAGGCTGTCAGGAACTCGCTCCCGAACTTGCCCCCCCTTCCCTTTTCTGCCTCAGGCACAGAACCATAACCCCAACTACCTCATCTGTCAATTTAATTTAAAGAACTGCTCTTGAGCCCTCTGTCACTTTTGCCACTTTACCCAGTCTGAATAAGCTTTTTTTTTGCATTAATGTGTTACTTGCACTGATGTACACTTCACTGGTTTGCACTCCATCTGCCTTGTGCTGCTTATTTACTTTGTTTTAATTTATTTTTATTAGTATTACACTTCAATGCCCTTATTGAATAGTTGTATTTTATATTTTTATATTTATATGTGATCTAGATTTAGGCTCCACTGTTTTATCTGTATGCACCATGGATCGGAGAGAAACACAATTTCAGTTCCCTGTATGTATGTGCTGTACATGTGGAAGAACTGACAATAAAGCTTGACTTGACTTGATTCTTTTGAGTGTCTAAATACTATGTGACAACTGCTGATATGTTGCCAAAAGATACAATAATATGTGTCTGCTGGTAGTACTTGGCTGCTGCTACAAACAAACTATGATGCCATTTTTTTACAGAAGGAAAGTCCCCTGCCCTCCAGTTACAAACAAGAGGAGCTTGATAGCTAAAGGCTCTGCCTCCTATTCTACTTTTGCAAACTCTGGGAACCACAAGTAGGCCTGTATTCTGAGATCGAAGTGGTCTGATCGGACATACAGTACTATTAGATCTTTTAAATATGATGGAGCCTGACCATTCAGAGCTTTATATGTAAGAAGCAGGGTTTTAAATTCGATTTTAGATTTTATGGGAAGCCAATGGAGAGAAGCTAGTGAAGGTGAAATATAATCTCTCTTGCCAATTCCAGTCAGAACTCTTGCTGCAGCATTTTGGATTAACTATAGGCTATAGACTTATTAGGACACCTCAAAAGTAGGGAATTACGGTAGTCCAACCTAGAAGTAACAAATGCATCGACTAGTTTTTCGGCATCACTTTGAGACAGGATGCTCCTAATTTTGGCAATGTTCCGTAGGCTGTTCTAGAGATGTGTCTTATATGTGAGGTAAACGACAAATCCTGGTCAAAAATAACTCCAAGGTTCCTCACCGCAGTACTGGAGGCCAGAGATATGCTATTCAAAATAACTATATTGTTAGACAGCATATTTCTCATCTTTTTAGGCCCAAATAGAATAATTTCAATTTTGTCTGAATTTAGAAGTAGGAAATTGTAGGACATCTAGGCCTTTATGTCTTTTAGACATGCTTCACGTTTGACTAATTGGTTAGTATCTTCTGATAAATAAGAGATAATTAGAGATAAATAGAGCGGAGCTATCATCTGCATAGGATTGGAAGTTTATGGAATGTTTCCTAATAATTTTGCCTAAAGTTGACATATACAGATTGAAAAGTATTGGTCCTAACACAGAGCCCTGTGGAACTCCATAACTGACTTTGGTGCATAACGAAGATTCATCATTAACAGGAACAAGTTGGAATCTTAAAATAATATTTAAATAATATTTAAAGCAATGCAGTGCGGTTCCTTTGATCCCAAATAAAATCCCAAATTGTGGTCAATGGCGTCAAATGTGGCACTAAGGTCTAGTAGGACGAGTGTGGACACAAGTCCATTATCTGAATCATGAGAAGATTGTTGGTAACTTTTACCAGTGCTGTTTCTCTACTATGATGAACTCTAAATCCTGACTGAAAGTCTTCAAACAATAATTCCTGTACAGGTGGTTGCATAATTGCTTTCCAACTACTTTTATAAGGATTTTAGAAATAAACGGGAGATTTGATATTGCAACTTTAGGCAACTTCAGGCCTTTGGTACATAGCCAGTTTCTAAGGATAGGTTGGGACAGGGTCTAAAAGACATGTTGTTAGTTTTGAGGAAGCAATAGTTAAATTTAGCTCAGTAAGATCTATGGGTAAAAAGCAGTCTAAGAGGGATTGGGGCCTTATTGAGGATTCTAGAGCTGTTGTACATGAAGATCCATCTATAATATTTGTAGGGAGGATCTGGTGAATTTTTTCCCTAATGGCTACAATTTTATTCATTAAGAAAGTCATGAAGTCATTGCTGCTTAGAGTTAAGGGAAAACTAGGCTCAACAGAACTATGGCTCTTAGTCAGCCTGTCTACAGTGCTGAACAGAAACCGGGGATTGTTCTTGTTTTCTTCTATTAATTTTTTTTTTTTTGATAAATAATATATTGTTCTGGCATCACAGAGAGGTTTTTTGAATATTTTTAAACTGTTTTTCCAGGGTACCTGGGATTCTTCTAAATTAGTGGAACGTCACTTCCTTTCTAACTTTCGTGTCGCCTGCTTTAAGCTGCACATTTGTGAATTGTACCATGGAGATCGACTCCTCTGATTCACTGCTTTCATTTTCAGAGGGAATGTTTTCCTAACTGCTGTATAGTCCATTATTGTAAATTCAAATGTTATTAGAAAATGGTCAGACAGAAGAGAATTATGAGGAAATACTATTAAATTATCAGTTTCAATGCCATATGTAAGTACAAGGTCTAACCTGTGACTAAAACAGTGAGTGGGTTTATTTACATTTCAGGAAAAACCAATTGAATCTAATAATGCATTAAACAAAGTGCTGAGGCAGTTACTGTCAGCATCTACATGAATGTTAAAGTCACCCACTATAATGACTTTATCTGTACTAAGCACTAAATCAGAAAATTCAATCAAAAACTCTGAATAAGGGACTGGAGGACGGTACACGATAACAAATAATAGTGGTTTTTGAGATTTCCAGTTTGGGTGTAAAAGCCAAAGAGTAAGGCTCTCAAATGAGTTATAGCTATGTTTAGGTCTAGGGTTTATTGATAAGCTAGAATGGAATATTGCTGCTACTCTTCCACCTCAGCCTGTGCTTCTAGGAACATGATAATTAATATGACTTTGGGGGGGGGGGGGGGGGGGGAGGGGGGGTTGACTCATTTAGATATTCTTCCTGCTGTAACCAGGTTTCAGTGAGACAAAATAAATCAATTTGTTGATCATTTATCAAGTCATTTACTAACAGAGATTTATAAGAGAGAGATCTGATATTTAATAATCCACATTTAATTGTTTTGGGTATTAGTTCAGTATGAGCAGTAGTCTTAACTTTTATTAGGTTTTTATGATTAACTCCTTTTGTGGTCATTTTTGGTTTGAAAAGTTTAGGTGGTTGTGGAACAGACATAGTCTCTATACGGCAAAGAGCAGTGTGGTTAAGATCATAACATTCATTAAAATAATAAAATATACCAATATATATGTGGGAAATTGTATAAAACTATATACATAACTATAACTATATCAAACTCCTGTTTTTGAGTTGAGTTGAAAATACACAGAGATGTAAAGATATGCAGAGGTTCACCAATCTGTGGCAAACTGCAACAAAGGCCCAGGACTGTTGAGCAGCTAGAATCCTCCATTAGACAAGAATGGGACAAAATTTCTTTCCTAAAACTCCAGCAACTGGTCTCCTCACTTCCCAGATGTGTACAGACAGCTGGTAAAAGAAGAGGAGATGCTACACAATGGTAAACATCACCCTGTTCCAATTGTTTTGAGATACGTTGCTGCTATTAAATTCATGAAATTGTAAAAAGTCTCAGTTTCAACATCTGATCTATTCTTTATGTTCTATTGTGAATAGCATTTTTTGGAATTGGGGTTTTATTTTTAGTCAAGCCACATAATATCTCTGGTTCAAGTCCAGCTGGTCATCTGCATATCATCAGCACCCTGCTGCTGTTTTAATCTGCCTGCTGTTTGGTGCTGAGCAGTTAATGTACAGTGGGTCTATCCAGAGCATGGCACTGACCTTGTTGGTGCCCTTTAGAGTTTTTGACCCAAAACATTTTTTTCTTTTTTAATTTTGCTGGAAATAAAAATGTAGCAACAGATTTATTGATGCTGAACTAATCCTGAGTAGTACGTATTAGTAGTAGTAGTAGTACATAGATTAATGAAGACAGTAAAGGAATAGTTAGAGATTTTTCAAGTTGGTCACAATAAAAACATCAGTGTTGTTTATGCATCTGACTAAGACTCTCATTTGCTAAATGTCTTCCTGCTTTCCACAGTGTCTCTCCAATAGTCCCTAGGCTGCCATGGCATAGGGTTATTAAACCTTCATTTGGTGTTGTTTCTTTACAAGCTGTGAATGGAGTTAACTTGGAAGCAAATTTTCTGCATATGCAACAGTTCGAGTATTTTTGCAGTTTAAGGTTTGGCACACAAATAATTTGACAAAATTTGCTTCCAGTTGGTGTTTGGATTATATAAGTGTGTTTGTAATTTGTTTATTTGGTTAGATGTGGATTTGTTCCTGTCAACATGGATCATGTTTGTTTCTATCTACACTGTTTTGAAATAGTTGGGACTGTTCCACAGATTGTTTATTAGAGATCCTGAAAAGAGCAGATTGTTGCTGATGAAAATGAACATAAATACATTGTTGCAGACTGTTACATGTGTGTAGAAACTATTTATCTGATTGATTGCCTCTACATTAGTAAGAAACCGTGTGCCTCCACAGCTACACAGTGAACCTTTCTCTTCTACCTTGTTGGGGTCCCCACCACATTGTAGTTCCAAATGGAGGCGTGGAATTCTTAATAATGTAGAGGTGATCTTACTCGAATCTGACGGCAAAAACTTCACTTTGTATGAAGAATATTGAACAGTTATTGTTTATTTAGTTATTATTTGCTTCTCAACTGAGCCAATGATGGCTCAATTGTACATACGAGTGTAAGTACAGCAGTGTCACAAAAATGTTCACAAACAGTTTCATACATACAAGTTTCTCAAAGTATGGCTGAACTCACTGAACTCTTCTACCTTGTTGCGGTCCCCACTACCTTGTAGTCAGTTCCTTTGCTCCAGTGACTGCGTCACATCTGAGCTAAACAGCATCTCTTGTAACAAACCCTTTGCCATGCATTGTTCCCTTGACCACTGGACAAAGTACAAAGCTTTGATGGTACTGGAAAAGCCTGACTTTAGTAAGACAGGCCCTTCCAGTACCATCAAAGCCTCACCTGAGTCTTGTCTTTTTTGCCATTAGGGGCATTCTTTTGAGCACTGTAAAAAGCTACAGAATTGTTTTTACAAGCATAAGATAGAGTTTCTCAGGAGGGAAGGCTTATGCTTCAGATGTGTAATACCAGGACATGTGCGTAAGCGCTATCAGGAGGAGGTAAACTGTCTGCTCAGGGACGCACCCTACTTTGCTGCACGTGAAGATCAAGGAAAGGCAGGATCGTGAAGATCAAACAGTGATTAGCGGATTTGTGAATGGCAGATGTAAGCATAACTTGAATGCCGAGTCTGGGAGCACCGAGGGCATTCTTGCCATAATTCCAGTCCGGGTGAAGGCAAAAAGGGCAACAAACAAATTATTTCATATGCGTTCATGGATACTGGCAGTACAGCAACTTTTTGCACAGATAAACTTTTTGATGAGCTGAATCTACATAGGAAAAAGATTAGCCTTCTCCTTAAGACCATAGGGGAAAACAAAGTTGTCACCACTAACATGGTGACAGAGTTGGAGGTAAGCCACCTGGAATCAAATAACTTCATAGAGCTAAATTAGGTATTTTCACAGAAGGTTATTCCAGTGAGCAAGCAACATCCTACGAAAAGAAGAGGTAGATAAGTGGTGACATCTTAAAAGATTGCAAATACCTCTTATCAGCACAGAAATAGGACTGCTGATTGGAACTAATGTTGCCAGGGTGATGAAACCAGAGGAAGTCATTCCTAGCATGAACGATGGGCCCTTTGCTGTCAGAACTATGCTGGGTTGGACAGTCAATGGAAAGAAGCTGGTTACAACAGAACCAGACATGAACTAACTCAAATTGCGTCAAATCGTATATCCGTTGCCAAGCTGGAAGAACTGTGGAATCAACAGTTTAAGTATGACTTTACTGAGGGTGGTCAAGAGGAGGAGTATGAGATGTCTAAGGCAGATCGTCTGTTCATGGAAAGGGTATCACAATCTGCTAAATTGGTAAACGGACACTGGACCTGACTTTATTACACAGACAGTCGAGAAGTGGCCAAGGAATCCAGACTTGCAAGAGATTGATGTAGCCGATCCTGAGGTGAAAAGAAATGTCACTGAATATGTTCTCGCAGTGAAGAAAACACTGATATAATGCAAAGGTTGATAGAGTACTAGTCATCATGGACTGAGGTTGAAAGATATGCTTCTAACAACAATCTCAGCAATACAAGGGATTATATCCAGGTTTCGAACCTGTCGAAGATACCATGGAGCAACTGGGCGGCAACAAATAGCAGACCTCCCAAATATTAGAGTCTTACCTAATGAACCACCATTTACTGAAGCAGGTATTGATTGCTTTGGTCACTTTAATAATAGACGGGGAAGAACAAAAGCAAAAAGCTATGGTGTCATATTTACATGTATGACTACCAGAGTTGTTCACATAGAAGTGGCAGCATCATTGGACACAGACTTGTTTATTAATGCACTTCGACACTTTATTGCATGAAAAGATCAGGTTTTAGAAATACGTTCAGATAAGGGAACAAACTTTGCTGGTACTAAGCAAGTCCATATAATAAATTAACGTGTCCAAAATAGAAAATACGCTGACTCAGCATGGCATCAGGTGGATGTTTAATCCTCACTTTGCTTCTCATTATTGAGGGGTATAGGAGCGTTTAATGCCATACGTTAGAAAGGTACTTGTTGCTACATTGAACGATCAACGTTTAGATGAAGAGGGTCTGTAGACATTACTCTGCGAAGTGGAAGCCACAATAAATAGCCTGCCAATAACTACACATTCCAATGTTCCAAATGACTTGGAGGCTTTGACACAAAATCACCTTCTTTTCTCAAAAACCCAACCTTCGATACCTCTGGGAGTTTTCCAGAAAGAGGATCTTAACCTCCGCTGTAGATGGTTCAGTCCAGTATATTGCAAGTCCAGTATATGGCAGATCTCTCGTGTAAACGTTGGACTAAAGAGTACTACCTACCTGAGCTCCAAAGTGGGCAAAAATGGACACATGGAAACCTCAATTTTGTTCCTGGGGACATCAGTCATTGTGTTGACTGTTGATGAATCAGCTCCTCGTATCTACTGGATGAAAGGCAGGATCATCCACACAATAAAGGATGAGCGAGGTGTAGTACTTCAGGTGCGTATCAAGACGAGGACCAACGAGTTTGATAGGCCCATAACTAAGGTCTGTCTTCTCCAGGAATCAGAGTGAGAAAGTGGTAAAGACTGATCTCCTATGTTGTGTTAAATACTGGTAACCTCTGGCACCAGAAGAGGAGAGAACACCTTAAAAAAATAGCCATGATGGTTTTGGGTTATTGTATGATTTGGTTTGTGCAAAGTAATTTAGTAATTGTTTCCAACATTAAGTGTGTGAATGTTAATAATATTGGAGCACAATCAGGGCCCGGGTATGTATGAGCCAACCAGGGTTTCCTCAGTTTTTTGGTTTCAGTTTTAGGTAGTATGTATTGTGTATTGTGAACTGTACTGTATTGTGTGTTCAATTCAATTCAATTCAACTTTATTTATATAGCGCCAATTTACAACAAAGTCATCTCAAGGCACTTTACAGAATAGAGTCCAGACTACACAAGTATGTAGAAGTAACCCAACAAATCCCCCTTGAGCAAGCCCTAGGCAACAGTGGAGAGGAAAAACTCCCTTTAATAGGAGAAACCTCCAGCAGAACAAGGCTCAGGGTGGGCGGCCATCTGCCTTGACCGGTTGGGGTGAGTGGAAAGTGGAGAAAGAAAAGAAAAGAGCAACGAAAAGCAACAACAAAAAGCAACAACAACAACAAAAAAGCAACAACAAAGCATTGTACAGGTTGTAGGACACAGAATTAATGGCATACAGTGGTGACAAATAAATGTATAGAGAAAAGCTAGTTAGGGTTGAGTGAGGATTTTTAACTATAAGCTTTATCAAAAAGGAAAGTTTTAAGCCTAGTCTTAAAAGTAGAGAGGGTGTCTGCTCCCCGAATTTGGATTGGAAGCTGGTTCCACAGGAGAGGAGCTTGATAGCTAAAGGCTCTGCCTCCCATTCTACTTTTGCAAACTCTGGGAACCACAAGTAGGCCAGTATTTTGGGATCGAAGTGGTCTAATCAGGCGATACAGGACTATGAGATCTTTTAAATATGATGGAGCTTGACCATTAAGAGCTTTGTATGTAAGAAGCAGGGTTTTGAACTCTATTCTAAATTTTATGGGAAGCCAATGAAGAGAAGCTAGTGAAGGTGAAATATGATCTCTCTTTCCTAATCCAGTCAGCACTCTTGCTGCAGCATTTTGGATTAATTGAAGGCTTTTTAGAGAGTTATTAGGACACCCCAGAAGTAGGGAATTACAGTAGTCCAACCTAGAAGTAACAAATGCATGGACCAGTTTTTCGGCATCACGTGTTGTGTTATATTTTGTGTACTGATGATGTCATAAGTGACATCATATGGGTTTGATGGCTGCCTTTGTAGTTTACCTTTTAAGTTTGTTTTCCATTGGTCTTGGGAACTATGCATAGCAAGGGTTTGTGAACATGCTAGTGAGATTACTGTACTTAAACTTGTATGTACAATCGGCTAAGATGAGAGGTAAATACAATAAACCTTCAATGTTTGTCATAGAACGATCTCCGGAGTGAAGTTCGAGTAAGATTTGAGTAAGATTGCCTCTACAATGGTGTGTTAAGTGTTGGGTCATGGTTTTGAAAAGTGTCCCCACAGTAGGTCAGTGCTGCTGCCATAATAATTCAGTAGAGGAGTGCTGCTTTACCTTAAGCAAGTACAACTGTACCCAATTAGTAGATAATCTTATCAACCTGATCTAGAGCAGCAGCAGGCAGCTGTCAGCAGTCAGAAAAGAGAATGTTATCTTCTCATGTCTGCACTTTTTCACAGTTTTCTTTATTTTGATCTTTCTGTCAAATTGCCAGAGGATTTATTTTGTTTAGTCATTGCTTCAAAAAAAGCAGTAATGTCAGATTACGTTAACTGAACCAAAAATGATTGTTATTAAGGGTCAAGCAGCTTAAACCAATTAAAAAGCAGATATTTTGGGTGGTGGAGAGCTACAGTGTCTGATTCCACAGATGCTGCACATGTTTTTTTAGTTTTCATCAGCTGATGAAAAATATATATGTTTTTTCAATTGATGCTTTTATGTTTGTTTGTTTTAGCCTCATCATGAAAGATTCCTTTCAATAAATTTGTTATAGTACTGATGATATTAACATTGTACTAGTGGTTTACGTGGTTAAAATTTCAGAATTGTATTTTCATACTTGTGAAAGGTCAAATATACTTTTTCTTTGTATTAACAGTATGAAGTAATACTATTTAATATTTGTCAATAATGTTCATACATTCCCTTTAATATAATATTGTTAATATTAACAAATACTTAACCTTTGCTTAATAACTAACTTGAAATTTTCTGCTATGTTTTTAGCTTGTTGACCCCAACATGATTTTCTAAAACACATTTACATTTACTGGTAACAATTAAGAGATATGTGGAAATAACTTGGTTTGGTTGAATAGAGGCACAGTAAATGTCTCATTGTCTCTAAATATAATGGAAATAATGCATTTCATTTGTATATTGGAAAATTAGCAAATTCTTTTATTTGTCAATCAACAGTTTTACCGTTTAGTCCTCAGCTTTTCCTCTTCATAGAATATTTATACTTATCCTCCTTAAAAAAAAGGAATTGACTAAAGCTTACCAATAAACCCTAGACCTAAACATAGTTATAACTCAAACTGGAAAACTCAAAAACCACTATTATTTGTTATCGTGTACCGTCCTCCAGTTCGTTATTCAGAGTTTTTGATTGAATTTTCTGATTTTCTATCTGATTTAGTGCTTAGTACAGATAAAGTCATTACAGTGGGTGACTTTAACATTCATGTAGATGCTGACAGTAAGTGCCTCAGCACTTTGTTTAATTCATTATTAGAGTCAATTGTTTTTTCCCAAAATGCAAATAAACCCAGTCACTGTTTTAGTCACACGTTAGACCTTGTCCTTACGTATGGAATTGAAGTGGATAATTTAACAATATTTCCTCAGAACTCTCCTCTGTCTGACCATTTTCTAATAACATTTGAATTTACAATAATAGACTATACAGCAGTTAGGGAAAAAATCCACTATACCAGATGCTAAAGTGAAAAGGCTGTAAACAAATTTAAAGAAATTATTCTTTCATCATTTGCTTCACCATATGTCAATACAATGGAAAGTAGCCACCTTAATGTTACTCCTGCACAATTTGATAATCTTGTTGATAATTCTTCAGCCTCACGACGTCCAATATTCGATAGTGTTATCCCTCTGAAAAGAAGGCAGTAAACCAGAAGAGGCGATCTCCGTGGTATAGTTCACAAACACGCAAGTTAAAACAGGCGTTCCAGAAAGTTAGCCTGGAAAAAACAGTTCCAGAACAGCATATTATTCATCATTAATAGAGGAAAACAAGAGCAACCCCAGGTTTCTGTTCAGCACTGTAGACAGGCTGACTAAGACCCATAGTTCTGTTGAGTCTAGTATTCCATTGATTCTGAGCACCAATGACTTCATGACTTTCTTTATGAATAAAATTGTAGCTATTTGATAAAAGAATTCACCAGATCATCCCCCCAGATATTACAGATAGATCATGTACAACATTGCTAGCATCATAATTAAGGCCCCTATCCCTCTTTTTACCCATAGATCTCGCTGAGCTTACTTCAATTATTACCTCATCTAAACCAACAACCTGTCTTCTAGACCCTATTCCAACTAAGCTGCTCAAGGAAGTTTTACCCATAGTTACGTTCGTATTAGATATCATCAATCTATCTTTAGAAACAGGCTATGTACCACAGGCCTATAAGGTAGCTGTAATTAAACCATTACTTAAAAAACCCTGTCTTGACCCAGGTGTTTTAGCCAATTACAGACCAATATCTAATCTCCCCTTTATTTCTAAAATCCTTGAAAAAGTAGTCGCAAAACAATTATGTGATCACCTTCATAGGAATAATTTGTATGAAGACTTTCAGTCAGGATTTAGAGTTCATCATAGTACAGAAACAGCACTGGTAAAAGTCACCAACGATCTTCTCATGGCCTTAGATAATGGACTCGTCTCTATACTTGTTCTGTTAGATCTTAGTGCTGCATTTGATACCATTGATCATAACATTTTATTACAGAGACTGGAACATGAAATTGGAATTACAGGAACTGCACTAGTTTGGTTTAAATCTTATCTATCTGATGGATTTTAATTTGTTCATGTTAATGATGAATCCTCCATGCACACAAAGGTTAGCTATGGAGTTCCACAAGGCTCTGTGTTAGGACCAATACTTTTTACTTTATATATGTCTCCTTTAGGCAATATTATTAGAAAACACTCCATAAATTCATTAAATGAATAAACTCCATCAGTTATTCAAGCTTCAAGCATGCCTAAAAGACAAAGTTCTGGATGTCCCACAGTGTTTTACTTTTAAACTCAGACAAAACTGAAGTCATAGTTTTTGGGCCCAAAAATCTCAGAAATATGATGTCCAACCATATTGTTACTCTAGACGGCATAAGTCTGGCCTCCAGTACTACTGCAAGGAACCTTGAAGTTATCTTTGACCAGGATTTGTCCTTTCCCTCACATTTAAAACAAATCTCTAGAACAGCCTTCTTCCACCTACGGAACATTGCCAAAATTAGGAGCATCCTGTCTCAAAGTGATGCCGAAAAACTGGTCCATGCATTTGTTACCTCTAGGTTGGACTACTGTAATTCCCTACTTTCAGGATGTGCCATTAACTCCCTCAAGAGCCTGCAATTATTCCAAAATGCTGCAGCAAGAGTCCTGACTGAAACCAGCAAGAAAGATATATTATATCTTCTTATATCTCATATTTCACCTTCAATAGCGTCTCTCCATTGGCTTCCCATTAAATCTAGAATAGAATTTAAAACCCTGCTTCTTACTTATAAAGCTCTGAACAGTCAGGCTCCATCATATATAGAAGACCTCATAGCATCATATCATCCCAGTAGACCACTTCTATCTCAGAATGCAGGCCTACTTGTGGTTCCCAGAATTTCCACAGGTAGAATGGGAGGCAGAGCCTTTAGCTATCAAGCTCCTCTTCTGTGGAACCAGCTCCCAGTTCAGATTCAAGAAGCAGACACCCTCTCAACTTTTAAGTCTAATCTTAAAACCTTCCTCTTTGATAAACCTTATACTTAGTTATAATTATGCTGCAATAGGCTTAGGCTGCCGGGGGACCCACCCCCCAATGCACTGACCACCTCTTGTTCCTCTCTCCTCTCCTCTCACCTTACAGTTGTCACCACTGTATGACATTAACTCTGTGTGTTTTCTCAAGTAGTTGCCTTTCTCCTTCTCTTTCTCCTTCTCTCTGTCCCTCTCTGTATGTGTCCCCGGGCTTTGAAACTGTGTGTTTTCCAGCGTGCATCTGCTGGTCCTATCAACCTGCCTGATGTTTTGTTGTTGCTTTTGTTGCTCTTTTCTTTTCTCTCTCCACTTTCCACTCACCCCAACTGGTCAAGGCAGACAGCTGCCCACCCTGAGCCTGGTTCTGCTGGAGGTTTCTTCCGTTAAAGGGAGTTTTTCCTCTCCAGTGTTGCTTAGGGCTTGCTCAAAGGGGAATTGTTGGATTCTCTCTATACATGTCAATAGTCTTGACTTTATTCTGTAAAGTGCCCTGAGAGGACTTTGTTGTGAAGTGGCACAATATAAATAAAGTTGAATTATTAATTTAATTGCAGAGACGCTGTAGCAATTTATACATGAAAAATTCTTCTTTTTTTCCTGTCGGCTGTTCGCTTTCAGGGGTCGCCACAGCGAATCATGTGCCTCCATCTAACCCTGCTCTCTGGATCCTCTTCACTCACACTAACTAACTTCATGTCCTCCCTATTTTGTAAGGGCATATCCAAAAATGTCCTACTAGTTTATTGTTAATTATGTGAAACTCAACACAGTTTTGCTAAAAGCAAATTTTGGAAATTGCTGAACAATACAAAAACTTTTTTTTTTAAATTGCTGAACCACAAACTAATCCCACTGCTGCATATATTTACTCCTGATGATAATGCAATACTAGACTGGAACTGTTAAGTTTTTAAACTTTTGAGGAATGACTGACAACCTGCCTACAAATTGACCTATACAGTATTAGTCATCCCTTGTTGTTGGACTATATGACAGTGACCACAACCGCCACACGGCAACATTGGAGCTCACCACAACACATCTGCTTGGCACCTGGACCACAGACCTGTATCCTTTTTCTCACTCCGACCTCTTCCATCACTCAGTGTTCATTCACTCACTCTTTTAAAACCCACTTCAGAAACCTCGGATCCACATGAAAATCTCTTAATAGGCGCACATGAAGGTTTTTATTTTTATGAGGATTACCCAGTCACCACAGAGGTTTTTTGAATTGCTTTGGGTTTCTCTTATTTAAATGTTTTTTTTTTTAACAAGGCACATTTATTATTTGGACAAAACAAAGTAGGGCACGTGACATCCGGATCTGGTAACATCCTGAAATGTTTTTGAACCGACTGGGGTCAGAAAGTGGTTTGTAAGGATCCACTGGGTCCTCTCTTATTCATCGTGACTGGCACAGTCTATCCCAGCTGGCACTGCAGATAGTACAGTATGGAAAGAGACAGAGCTCTCAGACTAAGAAAATGAATACTTCTAGTGCAGTCCCATACTTATTGCACTGATCATGGGCATGGTTATTGCAATATACTGTAGTAGAGAACACTTTGTACTATTTAAAGTCAGTTTCACAGCACAGGATCAGAAGGAGCAAGTCCACAGCTAATCAGTACATGCAACAGTCAGTAAACTGAATAAAACTGATTACCAATGGTGTTTGCAGCAACAATCGGAAGTGAATGAAGTAATTAAACACAAATGTGAAGTCTGGTAGTGTTCAAACAGACTGAATGAGTAATGGTTTATAAATGCTTAGTTTAGTCATAAGATATAAATAGATTTATTATAACTGCTGGAGAGAAAAAATAGGGGAAAGAGACAAAGAGACAAATACAGGATGGATGTGCATCTTTGTGCAGCTAATGTGCATGGGATACACAGCTTTGTTGTGCTAAACATGGTCCAATTATTTGTTCAGCTAAACCATAAAAATACCTGCATAATATTATGTTTCTTTTCCTTGTGCTTCTGTAAGCAGCCAGCAAATCAACATATGCAAATGCCAAAAGTTATAAAAAACAGCATAAAGTACATGCAGAGGTGCTCTGTGCCAGCAGGCAAGGCAGGCAACTGCTTGGGGCCCCAGGCCAGTAAGGGGCCCCGAAGGCTGACAAACGTTAAACCTTGTACTGCAAAGCAAAATTGGGCAAACTTTGCAATGACACTGCCAGTTGCAGACCTCCCAAGGAGGACCCCAACTCTCACCAAAATGAAGAGGAGTTATCATTCTGGAAGAGAAAAAAGAAAAAAAAAAGATAGTGGTAAGTGTGGAAATAATAACAAAGATAATAAACTAAATAGCATTAGCTAAATGCTGCTAGTGTAATGTGTACTTGTAATTGTGGGGAATTGCCCTAAAAAATCAGATAGCGATAAGTAATGCAACCTCAAGGGGGCACAAGCCAGTGTCTTCTTGTGCCAGTCCCAAGTCTGGATAAATGCAGAGGGATGTGTCCAGGAGACCAGGTGGAAAGGTAGCAAGTCTAGAACCTTAGGAACAGGGTTGAAGTTGTTCTACCATGGGTCAGATAGGAAGAGAAATAGAGTAGGAGTTATCCTGAAAGAGGAGTTTGTAAGGGAACATTCTAGAGGTGGAAAGAGTATCAGACAGGTTGACGAGTCTGAAGATGGAAATTGAAGGTGTAATGTTCAATGTTGTTAGTTATTATGCGCCACAGGTAGGATGTCAGTTATAAGAGAAGGAGAAATTCTGGAGTGAGTTAGATGAAGTGATGCAGAGCATCTCCAGAGGTGAGAGAGTGGTGATTGGTGCAGATTTCAATAGACATGTAGGTGAAGGGAACAGAAGTGATGAGAATGTGATGGGCAGATTTGGTCTTCAGGACAGGAACACAGAAGGACAGATGGTGGTAGACTTTGCAAAGAGGATGGAAATGGCTGTAGTGAACACTTTCTTTCAGAAGAGGCATGAACATAGGAGCAGAGGTAGAAGCACGCAGGTGGACGACATCTTATGTAGATGTTGTAATGTGAAAGAGATCAGTGACTGTAAAGTATTGGTAGCCAGAAAACACAGGATGGTGATATGTAAAATGACTCTGGTGGTGAGGAAGGTGATGAGGACAAAGGCAGAGCAGAGGACAAAGTCTTCCTTCCCGCCCGCTGCGATCTGCCAACGAACGACGTCTGGTGGTCCCAGCACCGCACAGAAGACACCAAGCACCAATCTGTTTAGCGCAATGATCCCACGATGGTGGAACGAGCTACCAAACTCTGCATACTCAGCTGACTCTCTCCCAATATTCAAAAAACTGCTGAAAACAGAACTCTTCCGCATCTTCCTATGCACTTAAATCTCTTTTAAAAAAAAATCCTTTCTGCTCTTTCTCGAACACACTTTGCTTTGATGTTTTCTCCTTGACTTAGATTTTTGCTTGCCTTGTACCTCACTTGTAAGTCGCTTTGGATAAAAGCGTCTGCTATATGACTAAATGTAAATGTAAATGTAAATGTAAAGTGGTGGAAGTTGAAAAAGGAAGAATGTTGTGTAGTTTTCAAGGAGGAACTGAGACAGACTCTGGGTGGTCAGTAGGTCTTTCCAGATGACTGGACAACTACAGCTAATGTGATGAGGGAGACAGGTAGGAGGGTACGTGGTGCGTCATCTGGAAAGAGGAAAGTGGACAAGGAGACTCCTCTACGTAGAGGTGGCAAAGGCCAAACAAAGAGCATATGAGGACTTGTATGTTAGGTTGGACACTAAAGAGGGAGAGGTGGATTTGTACAGGTTGGCCAGACAAAGAGATATAGATGGGAAGGATGTGCAGCAGGTTAGTGTGATTAATGATAAGGATGGAAATGTATTGACAGGTGCCAGGAGTGTGATGGGAAGATGGAAGGAGAACTTTGAAGAGTTGATGAATAAGGGAAATTAAAGGGAACGAAGAGTAGAAGAGGTGACTGGTGTGGAGCAGGAAGTAGCAAAGATTAGTAAGAGTGAAGTGAGGAGGACGTTGAAGAGGATGAAGAGTGGAAAGGCTGTTGGTCCTGATGACAAACCTGTGGAGGTATGGAAGTGTCTAGGAGAGGTGGCAGTAGAGTTTCTGACTAGTTTGTTTAACAAGAGGATGCCTGAGGAATAGAGGAGAAGTGGACTGGTGCCAATTTTTAAGAACAAAGGAGATGTGCAGAGCTGTGGCAACTACAGAGGAATAAAGCTGATGAACCACACAATGAAGTTGCGGGAAAGAGTATTGGAAGCTCGGCTAAGGGCAGAGGTGAATATTTGTGAGCAGCAATATGGTTTCATGCCTAGAAAGAGTCCAACAGATGCAGTATTTGCTTTGAGGATGCTGATGGAAAAGTACAGAGAGGGTCATAGGGAGTTGCATTGTGTCTTCGTAGATTTAGAAAAAGCGTATGACAGGGTGCCGAGAGAGGAGCTGTGGTATTGTATGAGGACGTCTGGAGTGGCAGAGAAGTATGTTAGAGTGGAGCAGGACATGTATGGGAGCTGTAAGACAGTGGTGAGGTGCTGTAGGTGTGACAGAGGAGTTCAAGGTGGAGGTGGGTCTGCATCAAGGATCGGCTTTGAGCCCCTTTCTGTTTGCTCTGGTGATGGACAGACTGACAGATGAGGTTAGACAAGAATCTCCATGGACTATGATGTTTGCAGATGACATTGTTATTTGTAGTGAGAGCAGGGAGCAGGTGGAGGAAAATCTAGAGAGGTGGAGGTCTGCTCTGGAAAACAGAGGAATGAAGCTTAGCTGCAGCAAGACAGAATACATGTGTATCAATGAGAGGGACCCAGGTGGAACTGTGAGGTTACAGAGAGCAGAGGTGAAGAAGGCGCAGGACTTTAGGGTATTTAGAGTCAACGGTTTAGAGCAACAAAAAGTGTGGAAAAAAGGTGAAGAGGCGAGTGCAGGCAGGTTGGAACAGGTGGAGAAAAGTGTCAGGTGTGTTGTGTGATAAAAGAGTATCAGCGAGAATGAAAGGAAAGGTGTTCAAGACGGTGGTGAGACCAGCGAAGTTGTTCGGCTTAGAGACAGTGGCACTGAAGAAAAGACAGGAGGCAGAGCTGGAGGTAGCAGAGCTTAAGATGTTGAGGTTCTCTTTGGGAGTGACGATGATGGACAGGATCAGGAATGAGGACATCAGAGGGACAGCTCATGTTAGATGTGTTGGAGATAAAGTCAGATTAAGGTGGTGTCGACATGTTCAGAGGTAGAAGGATCCTGAGGTTGGAGCTGCAAGGCAGGAGGTCTAGAGGAAGACCAAAGAGGATATTTATGGATGTAGTGAGGGAGGACATGAAGTTAGTTGGTGTGAGTGAAGAGGATGCAGAGGACAGAGTTAGATGGAGGCACATGATTCGCTGTGGCGACTCCTGAAAGGGAACAGCCGAAAGGAAAAGAAGAAGAATCAGATAACGAAGTACACTTGAATTTTTACTGCATGTTTATGTTTACTGCTAAGATGATAGAAGCACAATCATTTGTGCACTTTATCAGTTTAGTGGGCCCTGATATAGACAGGAGACCTGTGCAAGTTGGACTCCTTCTCTTGCCCTGTGACGGCTGGGATAGACTCCTGCCCCTGTGACCCTATGTAGGATAGTTACAGAAAATGGATGGATGAGTTTAGTCAAACATTTCCCCAACCACCCAAATCCCCATCAACACCATTGTACAGTCTCCGTCTGGAATTAAACCCTGACCTTGTCTTCTTCCTTTAATCTGTGCACATGTTTTATCAGAAAATGTCACTAATGAGATAGAAAAAGGCAGATTTCCACTCAGCCATTGGAGTCAAAATACTACCAATAAAGCAACATACTGGACAGATATTGTGCTTCTTTAGAAGTGAGTAGATGTATTTGTCAGAGTGCATACTGTGCATCTAAAACTGTCAGAATGTGACCCGTGTTGTCCTGGTGAGCATCACCACCTCTCCCCTCCTGCTCTCCTTGGCTGTCCCTCCCTGCTGTGCTGCCTAATCAGCCTCTATCCTCTACACCTGTTACCTCCCCTTTATAAGCCCTAGTTACTGTCTCTCTGTCGGATTGCCATCCTGTTTCTAACTTAAAGAGCCTGTTTGCTCTGTTACTCCTGATTCCAGAGTATGTGTGCCTTTACTTATGTCTGGGGTTTTTTTCTGGCTTTTATGTCTCCCCAGGGATGCTCTGTGCCACCCTGCTTCATCTGCCTGTAAACCTTTGTAGGCAACTACTGTGATTCAGTGTTTCCATGAACTATGTGAGTTTGGAACTTCTTTTAGAAGATCATTGACAAGACTGAGGATAACTGCTTTCTTCTTGTTTGTTTCCTCGGACACTTTTGGTTTGCTTACTACTTTGTATTTTAGTTGTACTTTATTGGATTTGTTGCTTTTTTTTTTTTTTTTTTTTTCCCCTGATTTCTTCAGCCGCCCCGAGTTCTCCATTTCTCCTCATCCGCTTACCTGTGGACTAACTTTACTAGAGGGACAATACTCGCCACCTACCTGTCGTAAGAATCTTAATTCTCCTAGTAGTAAGTACTGAGGTTTTGCCATTGCTCACTCTCTTTCTCCTCCTCAGATACTCCTCGTCAGCATCTGCCCTACCAGTCACCACAGTCGCACACCTCCCGCAGACCCGTC
Source organism: Channa argus (assembly GCF_033026475.1). Lineage (NCBI taxonomy): Eukaryota > Metazoa > Chordata > Actinopteri > Anabantiformes > Channidae > Channa > Channa argus. The sequence goes on from NC_090198.1 coordinate 537,521, forward strand.
TTTCCACCTGTTCCACCTCTACTTATTACGTACAATAAACTGTTTGCCTTCCTACCTCTTCGCTTGTTCTGCGCTTATTGGAGGATAAGTTTTTAGAAATGATTTGTTCCTACAAATCATTTCTAAAAAATCTATCCAATTTAAAAACTACTTTTACCCTAAAAATATTTCATTTTTCACATCAGTGTTATAATAAGATGTGCCCAAACAGATTTCAATCACTTGAAAACAGTCCAGCCAGATATCACAACACCGCATAACCACTTAGCTCTTACGTGTTCAGTATCCATTTGGTATTCGGAAAACTGTGAGAGCACCTATGTCTAAAGCTCATCTTGTTTGACTGGGTTAGTAATCCAGTTTATGGGACAGAGCTGTTTTACTTTGGCCTATTGCAACAGCATAAATATGAACATAGTTGGTTTACCTGCAGTCCCCTCCAAAAGTATAGGAACCACATCTCCATTTAATTTTTTTTTTTTGAAGATTTCAAAAAAGTGCAGAATATGATCAAGCTTTAGTTTGATTATAATGTAACATATCGTTACTTTGAATAGCATAAAATAAAGCAGCTCCTGTATCAGATCCCTCAAATTTTGAGTTAGCAGTCTTGTAAGCATTTGAGATTTAAATGGTTTCTTTTTATATGCTTTTCCATGGTTTTACTGTAACTTCCGTCACTCTGTATTGATGATGAGACATGGCAAACTTTTTCTGTCCACCTCTGAATTCATTCTGCTGCTACTATCATGACTTATACCATCAATAAAATTCTGTGATCCTGTTCCAGAAGCAGTCATTCAGCCTAAAGTATAAGACTACAGACACCATGGATCATATGAGCTTTTTTGGTTTGGATAATGAGCAGATTCTCTTTTGTTCCTTCCCATCACTTTGTTAGAGGTTAGTTATGTTCTCATCGGTCCATAAACTTTGTTTCAGAACTTTAGTGGTTCGTGGCCATCCTTGAAAGTTTTGGCGTATCAATGTAAACTGCGTGTCCGGATTACTTCAACCTACTTTCAACCTTTTCCTAGTTCAATCAGCATGTTTAGAAGGCTTCTTCTTAGTGTCACTGTGACATAGACGTGTGAGTGTGTGAGAGCTACTTACTTGTTATCTGATTCTTTATTGCAGCTAGAGTTACTGTTTGTTCTTCTCACATAACTTTCAATAACTGAAAATAAAGATGCAGTGATAACTTTACAGGAATGTGAATTAATTTCAATTTCTTTTTAACTCCCACATTACTGAGCCTGAGCTTTACTGATGAACAGTATTTCTCACATGCAGCCTCAATTGGATCAGGACAGACTCCATTTGCCTTTTACCCTTGCTTACAGCTTTAGCAAAGGCAGGCACTGAAACATTTCATGGCCTCAGCCTTAATTTGTGTATTTGGTTTTCAATTTAGTGAGAAACAGCCAGGTGTGATGTACACATGTGCAAGACAGTTGGGGTTTTCTAAGCACACAAATTCTTTGTGTTTGTACCCCACAGTGACACTGAGGGCATATGTTGCTGGGCTGCATCTGTTCCTCACTGGCTTTTGCTACAGTGGCCCAGAACACTTGAGGGGCTCCAACAGTTAACCTTTTAGCTACTGTGTTGCAGGAAAGTAGAGCGGTCTACGACCAATCCTGCAGTTGTTGGTTCGATGTGCGGCTCCTCTGTTCACGTGTCCAAGTGTCTTTGAGCAAGACACTGAACCCTAACTTAGTTGCTTCAGGTGAATGTTGGCCAGCTACTTAGCAGCTCCCCCATCGGTGTGTGTGTGTGTGATTGTGAGTGTGAATGGGTGAATAAGAAGCAGTGTAAAGCACTGTGAGTGCCAATAGGTAGAAAAGCAGTGCAGAGCATTTACATAGTGCAGACCATTTAGTTGGTGGCCTACCAGAAGTACCGAGCAGAGTGTTGCTGAAGGTAGCATATCATAGCAGAGCAGGAAGAGGGATTAATTTTAATCATCATTCCAGTGAAAGTTGAATTTGTATATCGTAGATTTAAGGTTAGAGAACCTTTGTTATCATGGTTAGTGGTATACTGTGGATGTCATGTTTGGGAAACAAACAGTGGACTCCTGTGTTAAAATACAAAGTTTTGTTGAGCCATTCGTCCACATCTTATTGTGGAACTCTATATACGTTTTAAAATAAATGCATGAAGGGATCCAAAAATGTTCTACAACATTTGAAATGTAATTGTATTTTGTCTGTTAGTGAACACCACTGTTTGATTGGCTGGACTGGATGTCAGTGCTGCCTCAGTTCTCACTAAAAGTGGAAAACTACAAAAATCTATACATTTGGATTTATTCTCATGGAAGGCACACCTATTAAAGAATCAGGCCAGTTTCTATATTTCTGGTATTTTTAATTTAAGTATTTAGTGAACATGGCTATCTTGGCTTCATTTTTGGCCTCAATATTTCAGGTTATATTTTATTACCTTTTTAGCAAAGTCTATAGCATGAAAGATCACTCTGCACTAAAGAAAATCATGACTATAAAATGGTCCTTCATCTCTCAACATTTCAGGTCATTATTATTTTTGTATTTTTCTGTGTATTACCAGAATATGTTTTATTTCTTCTCCAACTCCCAATGTCCTACAACCAAGTATAAGGGTTTCAAGTATTGCTTTCTATCTGCTTCTGAATGATGTCTTTACATGTGCACAGACTCAAACAGGAGAGGAGAAGGGGGATTCTTTGCTACAAAAATATAGAAGTAAGGAGAGAATAACTAATAGAATCATATAAAGATAACCTATGGTTGGGGTTTATTTTGACAGCAGGAGGCTGTTTCCTGCTGGCTAAACTAATTGGTAGTCTATATCCTGCCATGAGGACTAAATATTGCAGCATGGGTTCATTTGCTTGCTAATGAGTATGCTGCCTCTTCAGGACTGAGGAAAAGAATATATGAGTGTGAGATTATAAATAGATTTTTGATTTTGTTTTTATACTTATTTTAACTTTGAACTGTTGTCTCTCTGATATGACATGGTCCTTTTAATATCAGGGCTCAGTTAGTTTATTTTTAGGCACAATAACGATTTCTTAGTTTTATTACTACAGTAGAAGGGTCTCTGTGTGCTTTAAATGTGAGTACATTTAAGACCTGTCTCTATAGCCTCCTCCTGCAACTTCCACTATGTGTTTTTACAGTGTGTGTCTTTGTCATTCTGGAAAATATGTCAAATAAATATATATAGTGGTTAATTTATTTGACATATTTTCCACAAACACTGGATTTAATGGAGGACGTGTTGGTGCGGACTTTTTCACACCCACCTTGTTTAGTCCAGTTCAATCAAACTCCAGTTAGTCTTTCCCCTTTTTGTGGTGTTTGGGGAGGTCTGAACACAGCAATTTAACATTTAGGTGCAGACCAAAACAACCGCACCGAGACCCTTTATAATTGTGGTCTCAGTCTGGAGAATGTTGTTTGTGGTGAGAACATGATCCAACCTTGATCCGGCTCAGAGTTGTGTTAAATGGCTGAAAGGATGTTTTCTTTACAAAGTGTAAAGATGTGTTGTATTTTTAAGGTTTTATAAAAGTATAGTCAGAAATCTGCTGGCAGAGCTTTGCTTCATTTATTGGACAGGTAATTACCACAGTTTGAAGAAAATGGCAATTGTGCTGTTGTTTTCAAAGCAAATTTTCACTAACAATAATTACCAGTACAGAACAGGACACTCTTCCTGTGTTAAAGTTTTCTTACTGCCCTAGAATCACTTCATGAGTGGTAAAATTATTCTTGGATTATTTGTATTAATGCATGGATTTTTTTGGATAGAAACATGGGGGGGAACATGTTAATAACTCATCCCTTGTCTTAGATCAATTGAACTATAGGTTTGAAAATGCAATTTATTTATAAGTCTATTGGCCATAATCACCATACAGATGCTCAAACCAAAAATGAATTGAAAGCATGTGTTAAAATACAAAGGTTGACCAAATGATGAATGAGAGGCAGTATAAAGCGCTTTGAGTGCCAATAGGTAGAAAAACGCTATATGAGTGCAGAAAATTTACCATTTATTATATAAGTGCAGAGCATATACTCTGGAACCAGCATAAAGTGGGACAGCCATGGCAAATTTGTATCTTTTAACGCTCTTATTGATATGTAAGTTAGAGGTACTGGTATGCATGTGTGTATGAGTATGGGTGTGGTACTGCATAAGCATGAAAACACCTGATGAGTTATTAGCTGCACTGGATGATGAAAGCAAAAAAAAAAAAAAAAAAAAAAACCTGAAGTGAAACTCTTAATTCCTTAAGTGATCACTCTAAAGCACCTAGATCTACTACATATATAATATGAATATGTTTCTTCTGCTTTTTCATCTGATGCAAGTAATGTGCTTTCTGCAATTAACCCCTCAGCTTCAAAAATGACAGTAACACTAAAGAGTTAAAAGGAAACAGTTTTAGGAACAAACTTAGCACCGGCACCTTCATGGTGGTTTTATCGCAGAACTGATGTATGTGCTAAAGGCTAAATGTACCTAAACAAGTGACAAGTGAGCATCATTTAGAATCATCTATCCATTAAATGCAGTAAAAATGTAATAAAAACAATAAAAGATAATAGAAATAGAAAAGTGTGTAGAGGTTTCTAAACGTTTTACCTGGCAGAACAACCCTTTAATAATATCAGGATTATGTGTTTTGTTTATTTTTGTTTATGTATTTGTTTCATTTTAACACTATGCTCAGTTACAAATTTGTATATTTGACCTCTTGCATCAATAAATTTTCAATACATTTCTGTATTTATTTACAGCATGAAAATAAATTATAAGACCCTATTAACAAGAATGAGACTGCAACATGTGATTCACTCTAGATGTTTGATGTAATAATTAAATCAACCCAAGTAGTAGTTTGGTAACAGATTTTTACATTGTATGGACATTACCGACCAATAGAGGTCTACAACAATTCCCCAATCCGTGCAGCATATTCTAAAGACTGAAGATATTTAGGAAAGGACCAAAGTTCTAATAGTTGTGTTCATCCTCTTATTGCTCTCACCCATCCCCCCACTGAGGGAGACTGTGTGTGTATGTGTGCTCATTTATCTGTTCATTCACGCTTGTGCTTTGTTGTCTTGAATGTCTGTTTTAATGTGCGTACCATCATCCTTCTTCACTTTCCCACTGGTTAGCTCCCGAAGCCCACATATCTTCTGGGGTCAAAGGGGTCATTTAGGCCTCTAGTGTGACCTTATGGCTGCTTAGAGAGGTCAAAAGACAACAACAGCAGCAGGAGAGGACACTGGCATCACAAAAGGCTTTGTACCATGTCTTTTCTTTTTCATAATGTGATATTCTATTTATATGGCAGAGAGTTTAGGGCGACAACAGAGGAATCTAGAGACACAGCCATTTGTAGTCAATCACATAGTGGCATCTTTGCACAACTGACTGAACACACTAGTAGATAAAGGTTAACAAATATTCAGTGTTGCCCTCAGTATGTTGTCATCTTCCCAGTACATTGTAAATTGACTGACTGAAACCAACAGAAATAAAAATAGATTCTTAATTGCAGCTCTTTTTTACTTAAATAGGTAATTTCTTCACACAAGAGTTAATACTTGACACATGAAGCACCTGCTCTTCTAAAACACAACTAGCTAACATTTCACCTATATTACCTATTTTAGCTTCGCTAGCTTAGCAGTTATCTGTTAGCAATGGCTTCTCTATCTCCCTCAGTCTTTCCTTCTCTCACTTTCTCCGTCTGTCTCATGTTCAGTTTTTTTATAATAAGAGTAACGTTTCTGGAGCTTTGGAGGCTAAAGATAAACATACATACAGTAAGATTATCATTCACATGGGAGTTAATGACGCCCAATTACGCGGAGGGCCGCATAATCGGAGGACACTAAAATGAATGTTAAATCGGTGTTTAACTTTGCAAAAACAATGTCTGACTCCATAATTTTCTATGGGTCCTTCTATGGGTCCTGACCAGTGATGACATGTACAGCCACATGTCAACCGCTGGCTGTCTAGGTGGTGTCCAGCAAGCGATGTGGGCTACATAGATAGTTGGAAATGATTTTGGGGAAAACCTAGGCTGATTAGGAGAGATGGCATCCATCCTACTTTAGATGGTGCAGCTTTCTTATCCAGAAATATGGCTGGTTTTATTAGACAACTAAAAGTATGACAATCCAGAGTTGAGATGGACGCAGAGATCCAGTCCTTCACGCCTCTCTGCAGTGTCCTTACAACTGTCACCCCCCAACAACTCCCACATACCTATAGAGACTGTGTCTGTTCCCCGACCTAAATTACATAAAGTAAATATGACAACAAGAGGAGTTAATCATAATAACCTAATAAAAGTTAAGACTACTCCTCTTACAGAACAAAACCCCAAAACTAAATGTGGATTATTAAATATCAGATCTCTCTCTTCTAAATCTCTGTTAGTAAATGACTTAATAAGTGATCATCAATCCGATTTATTTTGTCTCACTGAAACGTGGTTGCAGCAGGAAGAATATGTCAGTTTAAACTAGTCATATTAATTATCATGTTCCTGGAAGCATAGGCTGAGGTGGAGGAGTAGCAGCAATATTTCACTCTAGCTTATCAATAAACCCTAGACCTAAACATAGTTATAACTCATTTGAGAGCCTTACTCTTAGCCTTTCACACCCAAACTGGAAAACTCAAAAACCACTATTATTTGTTATCGTGTACCGTCCTCCAGTCCCTTATTCAGAGTTTTTGATTGAATTTTCTGATTTTCTATCTGATTTAGTGCTTAGTACAGATAAAGTCATTATAGTGGGTGACTTTAACATTCATGTAAATGCTGACAGTAACTGTCTGAGCACTGCGTTTAATTCATTATTAGATTCATTGGTTTTTCCCAAAATGTAAATAAACCAACTCGCTGTTTTAGTCAAACCTTAGACCTTGTGCTTACATAAGGAATTGAAGCAGATAATTTAACAATATTTCCTCACAAGTCTCGTATGTCTGACCATTTTCTAATAACATTTGAATTTACAATTATGGACTATACAGCAGTTAGGAAAAAATTCCACTAGAATAAAATTTAGAATAGTATTTTAAACCCTGCTTCTTACATATAAAGTTCTGAATGGTCAGGCTCCATCATATAAACAATACCTCATAGTTCCATATCATCCCAGTAGACCAATTCGATTTCAGAATACAGCCTTACTTGTGGTTCCCAGAATTTCCAAAGGTAGAATCGGCGGCAGAGCCTATCAAGCTCCTGTCCTGTGGAACCAGCTCCTATTTCAGATTCAGGAAGCAGACGCCCTCTCTACTTTTAAGTATAGGCTTAAAACCTTCCTCTTTGATACATTTTTTAGTTGGTTATAGTCATGCCGCTATAGGCTTAGTCTCCTGGGGGACCCATCCCCCAATGCACTGAGCTCCTTTCCTCCTTTCTTTCCTCTCTCCTCTCAACCCACAATTATCACCACTGAATGACATAAACTCTGTGTGTTTTCTCCTGTAGTCTTATTTCTCCTTCTCTGTCTCCCTCCGTCTGTCCCTTTCTGCAAGTTACCCAGGCTTTGTAACTGTGTGTTTTCCAGTGTGCAGCTACTGGTCCTACCAACCTTGACCCCAACCAGTCAATGCAGATGGCCGTCCACCCTGACCTTGGTTCTGCTGGAGGTTTCTTCCGTTAAAGGGAGTTTTTCCTCTCCACTGTTGCCTAGGGCTTGCTCCAGGGAAAATTGTTGGGTTCTCTCTATACATCTTTATAGTCTTGAGTTCACAGAATAACGTGCCTTGAGATGACTTTGCTGGGAATTGGTGCTATATAAATAAAATTGAATTGAATATTACTTATATACTGTCAAAGTAATATTTAAAACTGAATGTAGCTTTGTTTAGTCCGTGACTAAAACAATATTTGTATTAATTGTTAATGCTAATTTGTAAATAAAATATCTGCATGCAACTGGGGAATCTCCCTCCACATTGGTTTAAAAGTGTCCATCTTGTCTATTTAAAAAGTGGAATATCTGATTATCTCGCTTCTCAAAGATGAATTTTGAGTAGGACAGTTGGAACAAACTAAGAAAACAGTAACGACAAACATAAATGAAACAGGTTGTTTTCACAGTCAGGCATAACTACACTATTTAAAAGGTTTTGTCAGGATTCTAATGAACTCTAGAGCCTAACTTTCTTACCTGCCCTCAGTTTTACTTCACTATATGCGCAACCCATCCTTACCACAGTAACGAAACTCATGAGTGGAGCAAGACGTGATCCAGTAAACAATACATAAAAGGCACAACGATATGGTAAGACTTTTTATCAAATGTTTTCTACCAGATGGGAGAGAGAGACAGGGGTCATTTCAGCAGCCTACAGTCTGGCATACAAGAGGGCTGACCGGTTAGGGTCTGCTGTCAACCTGAGCTGTGTGGTAATTTAGCACTGACTCTGTACTCCGTACTGTTTTTGGATGTGCTATAATTCATTATGGAAAATAAAGCTTGTCTCAGAGTCAAAATCTGATATGTTACTGCGAGTTTGCCTGAAATGAAAATTAAAAAACGTGTTTTATTTAAAAATTACCAATTAACTCTGCAGATTCTCCAAAGCTAAATATATGAAAACATAATGGTAAACAACCATTGGCCCATTTATTCGTGTGACTGCAAAAAAAACAAAACAAAAAAAAGACCTTGAAGCTGAATAGTTTTCAGTACATAATTCAGGGAATTGAACGTGAAAATGAATGAGGTGGCCAAAACATTGGAAACACCTCTTCTTATGATGCACTCTAGTATGACTCCCGTAGTAAGTCTTCGTCTTGGTCATAACTTGGACTCTGGTAAGGTGATCTTGGCTAAAGGGTAAATGGTCTGCATTTATATAGCACTTTTATTTGCATTCACAATCACATACTGATGGAGGAGCTGCGATGCAGTTGGCCAACACTCACCAGGAGCAACTAATTGGTTCAGTGGGGTTCAGTTTCTTGAGCAAGGACTGAGATGTGACCAGGGGAGTCAGGGAATCAAACTAACAACTGTTTGGTGGATCTCCTTGTCACAATTACCCCCACTGCAACACTACTGTAAGGCATTTCAGGAATTGAACATGGTTTACTGATAAACTATCAAGATAGCTGGAAATAAGGTCAGGACACACACATTTAAGTGGCAGAAAGTCCACAACAACAACTAGCAGCATCAGAAGCTCACTTTACAGTGCTGTGTATCATCTTTTTATGTCTGTGCACATGGCACAGACAGAAGGCTTTATGACTAAATGAAATCATATGCAGCTGATTATATTGACAGGTGGGTTAAACTCAGTACTGTCAGCCTGTAAAAAGTGGCAGTAAGAAGTGTAGCAAAAGCAGTCCTGGTGCAAAAAAGGTGATGTGAGGTAATCTCAACTGGAATTCTTTTTTTTTAAGTTTTAAGAAATGTTATACTTCTCATCCAAGTAGCTCCAAAATTTGAACATGGCCTTTGACCTTTAGATGGAGGTATGCTGCTGTCTCTGATCCTGAGCTGTTGCTTCCCTAGGAGCATCCTTTCCTGATTTCTCTATGTAGAGCTCTCAGCAGTCATCATTGCACTGTAGAGTGAAGTAGCAGCAGAAAGATACAAACAAATTTAAAAGGAAGAATTAAAAATCAAAAATCAATTCAATCATCAAATACGTTCACTGGCCAATTTTCAACCTGAGTGATTATTAACCTGAGTTAATTATTTACATGCTCTGTGAAGATTAAATCGGAATTAATTTTCCTATACAAGTATTTAAAAATATTTCTAACATATACATTTTGGCAGATGAATAAATCAATGAATAAATGAGAGACTTTAAAGTTCAATGTGTTTTTTCAGAATTAGATTTTTTGTTCACTGAACATTTGCAATAATGGCCATAACAATCCAAAATATGACTGAGGAAAAATATGCTCCATTAGTTTCTCAGACACCATGCAATGCTTTCCTTTGCCAAGACATTTCTTTTCAACTGTCTTTCATTTTATATTTTTTAAATGTCTCACAATCCAAATACTGTATATGTAGGATTGAAAAGCATTTGATTAATTTGATCATCACACAGCTTCACCAATTAATTATTAGGATAATGTGTAAATACCCAGGTTTTTCTGGTGTGCTCCAGCAGCACTTGTAGGCTTACAAATATGTCGCTTGTGTGCTGGTGATTAGAAGTGGATCTGAAGTATAAATCTCTACAACCAATCACACAGACAGTGGCTGGGTTGCTGGAGAACAGTAACAATTTTAAGAGAGGGGTTTACCAAAGCCTGTGTTATACTGGTCCAGTATGACCAATAGCGGCAGATCTAACAGCCAATTACAAAAAAATACAAATCACTGACCAATAGCTGCAGATATACTAATGAATCACAAGTGATTTTTCTTCAAAAGTGACCGTTTTATTAAAGCCTAGAATGATTCTTAATGATTAAATTGTTATTCAGATGATGATTAGGCTTTTACACCTCCACCACCATGCCCTCCTCCCCCTCACCACCAACTCCCAGCTATCAGTGATTAGTTTCAATTCTTCAATTTTTGGCCCAGGCAAACAGGAACGCCACAGGCTGTGAACAGATCTAAACTGCTGGAAATTAATAAGCTTTTCAAGGGGCAGAAAATCCTTTTTTTATGCAGTGTTTTTAACATGCTGGTCCAGTGATCGAAACCAGATTTGGTTAGGAAGGACCACAAGTAATGGTCTGATTGCTAGCCATTTTGTTTCTCTTTTAGCATCAGGTTCCTATAAAGAAGGTGGCCTTTTAACCTGGTCCTAGGTGCCCATTTTCACATAATCTGTCCATGCTGCCATCTTTGATACATGATGCCATGAATACACCCTTCTTAGTTCTTAAGAACGCACGTTTTGATTCCCAGCTACAGTGTTGAGTAGTAAAATTGTGTCTTCCTAAAAGCTGCACTGACCAAAATGTTTGAAAAATAACAGGTGAAATGACGTGATGTGTCTAAAGTAAGCGTAAAGAACCCTCAGACAAAGCATTTTCCCACTTTTAGGTCACTGTTCAAATGCAGATTTATTACATTGTGTAATAGTAGTAGTAGCCTAGTAGCCTATATTCACACATACCAATCACAGCAAGTGATTCTGCCGGTGTGCCTCTTAATGCTTTATGAGGGCCACTTTAACGACTGTATTACTAAAGAGCACACCCTTACATTACTAAATGCTTCACATACTGTAATCTAGCTCTTCAGTGGTTCATACACAGTACAGCCATGAAGTTTTATGAGTCCAGAGACAGAAGCAGCTTGGACTTTTATTTTGTAGCTTTTTCTTCACCTTCTATCCCAGCCCCTTTCACCAGCTTTATCTTTTGTTATCAGTCAACATTGTTCACACCTTTCTCAACAGTACCCTGCCAGATCCTCATTTCGCTCTCTATCTACACACCAAACTTGTGACTTACCTGACTTGAGCTATTACCAGTATAATGCTGACTCCTGTGATTTGGACTCTATATCTGGGCAACTTTGGTCTGAGGTTTGGTGTGTTCCTGTTCATTTTATCTCCCTAGTCTTTTCCCGAGCATTAATTTGATATCTCTGTTTGGTCCGTGTCTTGTTTTGTTCCGTAGTTGCTTCCTTAGCGTTAATTTAGGTTTACAGTGTATCGCTTCTGTTTTCAATGTTTGGTCTGTTTTTGCATCTTGTTTTCTTAGTTATTTTCCCTTGTTCTCAGTTGGGTTTATAGTCTGTATTTAGCATTTTTGTGTAGTGTTTGCTACCTGCCTTGGACCTTTTTATATCCTCCTCTGAGGAGCAATTTTTGTTACACCTTGACAATAAACTGGTTTATGAGTTTACTCCCTCTTACCGCCTCTTTACGTGGGTCTGCTCGCGAGATAGTAACATAAAATGTGGAACCCCACTGACCCCCCCAGAGAAACCCTTTAATAAATCATGGTCTGTTCATACAAACCATACAGTCATCTTCAATCAAGATATAGCTTTAAAACCAGATGTTTACATACACTGTTTAAAAAGACACAACCATTTTTAATCACTGTCGGACATTAAATCAGACTAAACTTTTCCTGTTTTACGTCAGTTAGAATTAATAGGAAAAAATATATATTTGCTAAATGCCAGAATAATGAGAAAAATATTTGTTTTGAGAATGTTTTTATTACTTTTCAAATTCAAAAGTTTACATACACTAAGATCACTATGCATTTATACTATTTGAAAAAGCCCATATGACAATGTCATGGCTTTTGAAGCTTCTGATAGATTAATTGACAACATTTGAGTTAATTGGAGGCACAACCGTGGATGTACTTTTAGGGCACACCTCAAACACACCACTTTGTTTTCATTTCCCCCTGATGTCATAAAAGAAATCTGGAAGAGAATTGTGAACCTCCACAAGTCTGGTTCCTTGGGTACAATTTCCAGATGTCTGAAGGTGCCACGTTGATCTGTTCAAACTATTATATGCAAGTGTGAACACCATGGGAATGTCTAGTCATTATACTTCTCAGGAAGGAGACGGGTTTTGTGTCCCAGAGATGAACGTGGTTTGGTTTGAAATATGCATATCAACCTCAGAACAAAAGCAAAACTTGCAAAGATGCTGTGTGAAGCTGGTAAGAGAGTGTTATTATCCACAGTGAAGAGTCCTGTACCGACATGGGCTGAAAGGCCACTCAGCGTGGAAAAAGCCATTATTCCAAAAGCAACATAAAACTGAACTGTTTGGCCATAAGGACGATCTTTACATTTGGAGGAAACAGGGTGAAAGTTACAAGCCTGAAAACCCCATCCCAACTGTCAAGTATGGGGGTGGCAGTATTGTGTTGTGGTGGCATTTTGCTGCAGGAGGAACTGGTGCACTTCACAAAATATGGCATCACGAGGAAAGAACATTATGTAGAAATATTGAAGCAACATCTCAAAACATCAGCCAGGAAGTTGAGGCTTGGTTGCAATTGAGTCTTCCAAATGGACAATGACCCTAACAATACTGGCGAAATTAGTTACAAACTGGCTTAATTACAACAAAGTCAATGTTTTGGAGTGGCCATCACAAGGCCCTGATCCAATAGAAAATGTGTGGGTAGAGCTAAAAAGGTGTGTGCGAGCAAGGTGGCCTACAAACCTGATTCAGCTACACCAGTTCTGTCAAAAAGAATGGGCAACAATTTCCACAAACTATTGTTTGCTTGTGAAAGGATATCCAAAATGTTCAACCCAAGTCATACAGTTCTAAGGCAATTCTACCAAATACTAAGGAAGTGTAGTATTTGTAGTATAAGTGTAGTATAGTGTTAGGTATCTTTTTAAACAGTGTATGTAAACATCTGGTCTAAACTGTAAATGCAAAGCCCAATAAATAACTAAATCATGAGTAAAATAAATATACACCCCTGCTGCCCACCAGTTTCAAGTGAATGAGGTGAGGGCTCAATAAGTAATGGCAATTTCAACCTCCACCTGCGAGTGCTGTAATGTGCCGAAAGGAATGCAGACTGCCGAAAAGTCAGAGGAAGATGCAGAAGAAAAAAAAGTCCAGCCCTTTTTTGTAAACTTTAATCATTAAATCAGACACCTCACAAAACAGAGAATATATGATGAAGAACAGGTGAATTAAGCTGTTGTAAAAAGAATACATGTATAATGTTTGTGATTTATTTATGTATTAATTTAAAAGTTTTGTTTAGCCAAGGTGTTGAAACAGCGACAATAAATCAAGCAGTACTGAAAATAATTTGAGGAAAATTTCCCCTTCCTGTGGACAATAAAGGTTGGTTGGTTGGTTGGTTGGTTGATACAAATTTACCAACAGGTTGTAGAGAAGAGAAAAACTGTAGAGGCAATTTTACTCGAATCTGAAAAACTTCACTCCGGTGATCGTTGCACGACAAACATTGAACATTTATCGTATTTGCCTCTCAACTTAGCCAATGACGGACCAACTGTACATACAATTGTAAGTACAGTAATCTCAAAAACGTGTTCACAAACAGTTTAATTGTAACAAACTTGTTGGTCCTCGTCTTGATACGAGCCTGACAGACTAGACCTCGCTCATCCTTTATTGTGTGAATGATCCTGCCAATCACCCAAGAGTTGCGAGGAGCTGACTCATCAACAATAAACATGTCCCCAGGAACAAAATTGCGGTTTGCATGTGTCCATTTTTGTCAACAAGCTCAGGTAGATGGTCTTTAGCTCAACGTTTCCAAAAGAGATTGGCCATATACTGGACTTGTCTCCACCTACAGCGGGCCTAAAGAAAATCTTTCTGGAAAATTCCCAGAGGTATCAAAGGTTAGGTTTTTAGGAAAAGAAAGTGATTTGGTGTCAAAGCCTATTATAATGACGTCGATCTTTCAATATAGCTCCGAGTACCTTTCTAATGGATCGTATTAAACGCTCCCATACTCCTCCATAATGAGAAGCAGATGGGGGATTAAACATCCACCTGATGCCATGCTGAGTCAGCGTATTTTCTATTTTGGACACGTTCCATTCTTCCAGAGACCTCTTAAGCTCTCGCTCAGCACCGATAAAGTTCATTCCCTTATCTGAGCATATTTCTAAAACCTGACCTCTTCAAGCGGTAAGCTTTATACATGAATGAATACGTGTCCAATGATGCTGCCACCTCTATGTGAACAGCTCGAGTAGCCATACATGTGAAAATGACACCATACCTTTTTGGTTTTGTTCTTCCCCATTTAAGATTAAAGGGACCAAAGCAATCAACACCTACTTTAGTAAATGGTGGTTCAGCAGGTAAGAGTCTATGTGGGAGGTCTGCCATTTGTTGCCGCCCGGTTGCTCTTCGACAGGTTCGACACCTAGAATCCCTCTGATTGCTGAGATTGCATTTGGTATCCAGTATCTCTGAAGCAACAAGGACAAGACATGGTTGCGACCACCATGGCCTATCTGTTCATGGATGTCTGGCAGTATAAGCTGAGATACCCGATGATATTTACAATGTTAGAACTACCTGTAAGCCCCATGGATCCGAGAGAAATGCAATTTCAGTTCCCTGTATGTATGTATGTATGTATGTATGTACTGTACATGTGGAAGACCTGACAATAAAGCTTGACTTGACTTGACTTGACTTGATCTTTAGCCAGAATAGCAGGGTGCTTGGATTCCTCAGGCATGGCAGCTCGGCTGAGCCGTCCTCCTACACAAAGAATTCCATCTTGAAGCTCCCGATTAAGTCTATGTATGTGGCTGCTCCGTTTCACTGGTTCCTTCTTTAGGAGAGTTGAAATTTAGTCCGGAAAACTCTTCTGCAGGCAGTGATGAATTGAACAGCTCTTTCCTCATTCTGGACAAAGTTAGAAGCATATCTACCCGCTTTAAGTGTGTCCATGATGACCGGTACTTTATCAACCTTTGCATTATATCAGTGTTTTCTTCAACTGCGAGAATATTCACTATGACATTTCTTTTTACCTCAGCATCAGCTACTTAAAGCTCTGGCAAGTCTGGATTCCTTGGCCACTTCTTGACTGCCTGTGTAAAGAAGTCATTTCCAGACACCCATAGCTTATTTTGCAGAAAGGCTTTCACGTTAGGTCCCCTTGATGCACCATCTGACAGATTAAGGGGGGAGTTTATGTCGTGCCACTGTGAGACTGTTATGGTCTGTTTAATCGCTAATCACCTGCATACTACATGTGGTATTAAGCTCCTGTATACACTAAATATCTACCATTGCATTTACACAACTAGTTAGGAAAAGAGCAAATGAATGAAGCGCTTCACCATCTTTAACCTTGTTTGCCAATTTACAGCCTTATCCATGTAGGCTGCTAATATCTTATATTGATTGCAAAAATGCTACTTTAAAAGCTCCCTGGCCCTTTGATATCTTTGGCTTGGTTCCATGAGAAAGCAGCTTTGCATCCCCTCTTTAGTTTTTCCACTTGTGTACCGCTATAAAAGGTAAAGCCGATCATTGTCATCCCCCTTTTTATTCTCCCCGTGTTCCAATGCTTTGATGAAGAGTCTATAGTCTAGAGCAGGGGTCGGGAAACTTTTTGGCTGAGATAGCCATGAAAGCCACGTATTTTAAAATGTATTTCTGTGAGAGCCATAGAATATAGATATTCATGGCTCTCCATTCCTCACCATTGTCAAAGAACCAGCAGAGCCAGCCGAATTCCAGTTACCTTGTCGGGCCCTTACACAGAGTTGCTGCTAAATAGCTTGCACTCTGCATATTAGCTCTTGGCATGCCTTCTTCCTGCTGTCACCCGCTGGATATTTCGATGTAAAAGTAGCATGGAGTGTGTCGAAGTGTCGCTTTCATATTTGACCATTTAATCGTTGAAATTATAGCAGTGCATATTATTCAAAGTTGCCTGCATACAGCCCATTTTAAAGAAACCTGGTCTTGATCCTTCTATCCTGGACAGCTACCGCCCCATTTCCAAACTGCCATTTGTCTCTAAAATTCTAGAAAAGTTGGTGACACAGCAGTTGCTGACAGTTTTGGAAACAATTAACAGTTTTGAAAAGTTCCAATCAGGTTTTTGCAAAAACCACAGCATAGAGACAGCTCTTCTACGTGTCGCACATGACCTTCTAATTAATGCTCTGGCCTGGTGCTGTTCGATTTAAGTGCTGCATTTGACACAGTACATCATAATATTCTGTTGGATAGACAGAGGCACTGGGTGGGTATATCGGGCACAGCATTAAACTGGTTAGCTTCATATTTGTCAAATAGGAAATCTTGTGTCTCCACTGACAATTATATGTCATCTCCCTCCCCCTCTGAGTTTGGTGTTCCCCAAGGATCGATACTTGGCCCAATTCTTTTCTCAATCTACATGCTTCCACTGGGTGATGTTATACGCAGACATATAAACGCCTACAAATTGTACAGAATTCAGCAGCTCAGCTCCTGACTAGAACCGGGAAGTTTTACATTACACCTCATCTTGCATCTCTACTTTGGCTCCCTGATCATCTTAGGATAAATTTTAAAATTTTACTGATTACTTATAAATCGCTGCATGGTTTAGCACCATCCTATATTTCTTATCTTTTAATTCCATATGTGCCATTACAAAACTTAAGATCAGACAGTGGATTGTTGTCTGTTCCAACTTCCCGGTTAAAAACCAAAGGGGATAGAGCATTTTCCATCATGGCTCCAAAACTATGGAATAACCTCCTGCCTGAGGAAATCAGGCTTTCTATCATGCTTTAATGAGGGTTTTGGATTGGACCCAGAAAAGAGCAGAGCACAGAGGACTTGGAAGGCAAACAGTTTATTAATGGGAAGTGAAGGTAACCGGGGGAGGAGACTTTGGACCGGAGAGGGAGGCGGAGGTGGTCGGGAAGTGGTAGGGAGCTTCCCTCATGGTAGGTACACATTTAAACACAGAAAAATTGGCTTGATGGGTAAAAATACACTTTGGAATGGGAGCGACATGCGAGATAACATGTGGGCAGTGTGGACAGCTAAATTGCTTAAAATAGGAGCATGTTGTGTAACATTTGCCTCTCAAAAAGGTAGCTTACTCACTTTCTGTGCATACATGGAACTACAAGGGCATGGGAGCTGTCAATCAGAATAGACTGTACAGTGTTTAGTAGACATATTTTATGGAGGTGCTCAATCAAGTTCCAATGTTTTTACTACCATCTTTAACCATACTTTGGTTACAAACCTTTTCGTTCTATGGTATCATTTGTTTGAAAGCTCCTTTTATATGACAAATAAAAACTGGATGAGTATTGACATTTATTTACATGTTATGTCATAGAATAAAACCTGGAAATGTCTTTACCTTATTTAATAAACTGCAAAAATGCGGATTTGCAGGTTTTAGGACTTATCCTAAAAAATGAAATGTTAAAATGAACATTGTTTCATACATGCCCATTACATACAGTAGATGGCTACAGTATAATTATATCATCAAGTGGGGGAAGTAGAGCAGCCTTTGGGTTCTCTCGGCTCCCACACTGTCTGCCTCTCCCGTCAGCGGAGAGACAATAACAGCAGAACAAGCTTTTTATCTGCACCTGAAAATCTGCTCTACGCCTACACTTTGTGCAGATGCTTTTAAAAATGTCCATGTGTCTGTATGTGCTGGATGTGTGTGTGTGTGTGTGTGTGTGTGTCTGAGTGACTGAATACGTGGGAGTCAGCAACCAAGAGCAGGGCTACATTTCCCTGCTGCATAATGAACCTACAGTCTGAGAACAAGAGGAGAAACAAAAAGGATTTTTCCACCTCTGACATATTTACCTAGATACAGGCCTTACACAACCACACTTATTACCGAGCTGAGATGTCTTGGTTAGAGGACTGAGAGGCATCAAACAGCATCCTCAATCCAAAACACTCACCAGCATGAATGGAACCCTGTCCAATAACAAACACTGAACACTGCTGGCATTTTCCCTCTGGCCTGAGAGCTCATCTCAACCTTTCTAAGAGTTGAGTCTGAGGAGCGTCAAAGGGAGATAAGTCATTTTACTTTGAGCCAACAATTGAGTGTCCTGAATCTTAATGAACACTTCTGAGGTTAGAGTGCTGCAGAGGAGGAGGAAGGTACAGTGCAGATGATTGCTCTTTGTACCGGTCTCTTTGAGAAAATAATGTGTCTCTATTATTACAGCCACAAGCCAGGAGCACACACAAGCACACACAGGAACCCGTGCATTTTAAGTGTAATATCACAAATCTACTGTCATTTTAGTATTTTGAGTTTACTGTGGAATAACCTGTGTAGTGCGTCACTCCACCACTTTGACCCAAACAGAACTATCTCAATAACTATTGGATGGACCGTAGTTGAAAGTTTTAAGCACCAAACAATTACATTAGATTTTAGATTTTTCATCTATCACTGAAATAAACTCAAATATTTGATTTATTACTGCAGAATTGATAATATTCTCTTCAGTCTCAGCAATACAACTTGTAAAACAATGGGTAAAGGGTATTTTTAATTTATCGAAATGTTATGTTTATTCTTTTTGTCAATCTATTTTTAGACATTTTGTTTCTGGTTGTTCATCATTTGTACAGTTGCTGTGCATCTCTTTGGTTTCATTATTTCAAAGAAAGAATATGAACAGTAACTTCAGAAACTTATGAATGGTAAATGGTCTGCACTTATATAGTGCTTTTCTACCTATTGGCACTCAAAGCGCTTTACACTGCACTTATGAGCTCCCTGTATATACATACCTCTATAGTACAGGGCAGCACGTGTGTGTGTGTGTGTGTGTGTGTGTGTGTGTATGTATGCATACACACACAATACAATACAGTTTCAGTACTAATCTGTCAGTTGCATCACTGGCTTTCCAGGATGTAAAGAATTAAGTATTACAGTAAAAAGAATGCTTGATAAATGGTTGAGTGGACCTACAGTAAGATGATCAAAAGGATCTTTAACATTGACAGCAGGTGATTTCCTGTGAGTAAAAGTATTTAGCTTCTTAAAATACAGAATGTATATGTGTGTATGAAGGAGAAACTATCAATTTGGAGAAGAAGTTCTCTTCTTACTGTATATGGGGGGCAGGTCCTTCTTGCCCCAGATCAGATATAGAGTAGTGCAATAGGTTGTGCAGCATGTGTGGAAAGCTCAAATTTCTGTTCTCATCGGTTGTTTTTTGCATGCGTGGGTGAGTGCGAAGTCTGAAAATACATTTGGCTCCATGTAATGATGAACCCATGCATCCCTCATCCCTGCTGATTATGATTGTAGACTCACAAAGACTATCTGGAAGTCAGTAGGGATATTGTGTAGCATGTTATAGCATATAATAAAAGTGTCTCATCCTCATGTCTCTGTCTGGGTTTAGTCATCACCATGACTGAATATATAACTCTGTGCTCTTAATGGTAATCCTATAAAAATAATTTTATTTAATTTACAGCTTTGATCTGTAGTTGTGGTTAAGTCAAATATTAAACTGTTAAAGGTTACAGAGGTTTAGTGAATATGAACAGATTCTTCATCATGCTCTGGAGAAAACAAACTGTATTTGTTCAGGCAAATAATTTGACTCCTGCTTTAAGGAGGAGATCTGGTCCCCATACACAATGAGGAGTGTATGTCCACATAACACTTGCCATCAGACCACAACGCTGTAGCAGGGCACCTATCTCTGACAGTTTGCTGTCCTATTTCCACCAAAATGGGTCAAATCAAATCACCATAGGCCATAATCTGCATCTCCAAGCACTAATTATAAAAGCCTTCTTCTCACTCTGAAGCTATTTCAAAACACAGGGCTGTTCGAATGCAACTTGTACAGGCTGTTGCTAAATGCTTAATATATGTACCAATTAAAGTGTACCTCTGTGTCTAATTTAGGGGAAATAGTTGAAGCATGTGGGTGGTCCTGAACAAAATGCCTTAATACATCTCTGGTAACTGTGGAAAACCTGAAGAAGACTATGAAGTAAATTGAGACTGCAGGGATTAAAGATAAAGCAAAAATATTTATAGATAAACCTCAGAAAGATGGTGAGAGAGATGAAATCTGTTTGATCAGCTGGGATTTCTTAAACCTTTATCAGTGGGTGTGTGTATCTTACATGATTCAAAACACATTTTGATCTATGATTATATACAAAAATGACAATCAATAATGATAATCAAGTTTGTATACATTTGGATTAAGACATTATTCTCATCATGTTAGCTCTGTACATTACCACAATAGATTTAAAATAGATGTGCTTAAAGTTTAGCTTAAAGGTTTTGTTGAAAATCCTGGATGAGCCGTGTTGGAACTAGAGCCGTTTTATAATGGATTCCCAGTTTGGTTACTCATAAATACATGGATAAAAATAGTAAAATTGTCGTTTTTAATATTTGAAAATCCTTTGCATTCAGTTACTGCCTGAAGTCTGGAACCCATGGACATCGGCAGATGTTGGGTTTCTTCCCTGGTGATGCTCTGCCAGGCTTTTACTGCAGCTCTCTTCCCTTCCTGCTTGTTTTAAAGGTGTTTTATCTTCCCCAAGTGAACTGCAGCTCCCATTGATTCTGGTCAGGTGGTAAATTTGGCCATTGCAGAACACTAAACTGTTTGGCTTTCAAAGAGTTGGGTTTCTTTCACTGTGTACTTTGTGTCATTCTCAATTTGCACTGTGAAGCACTGACTAACAGATAATTTAGCCAAGTCAGAATTCATCCTGCTGCTTTTGTCTACAGTTTCATTCTCACTAAAAAGATTTATTTTTTTAATTATTCTTTTTTTTCCCCATTTCTACTATTTTTCTGGTGCAAGTTGAAGTTGGTCTCATCTGTCCATAGGATGTTGTTCTAGAACTCTGCATGCTGTTTTTGACAAACTCCAATCTGGTCCTTCTGTTTTTGATATTTGCCAAGCCAAGCCACGTGACAGCACAGTTGTTAGTCTTCCAGACATCTGTTGTTCTTCAGTTCACTGATGTGGTCTTTTTGTAAAATAATGTATCAAATAGTTAGTTTGATTACCCCTGATGTTTTTATTATCTCCAAACTGTTTTGGTTTTCCAGCCCAATTGGTTTATTCACTGGCAGTGACAGACCTTTTGACCTCTCATTTTGAGAGTTAATGAGAGATTTGACGGTTTACTTGTAAATATAAACTAAAGAGGAAATAACATACACTTGGGTTTGAAGCACCTGAGGCGGCAACTGTCCGAATATTTATGATCCTCTAAAATTAGGGGTCTAAATTTTATTTAAAATTCCCTGTGGTGATGTGCAGAGCCAGATGATGACAATTACATCTCTATACAGATTTATATGACCCTGACTGTATATATGTATAATATAATGTACAGTACAGTATAAAAAAAGACATTGGTGAAACTATATTTTATTGTAGTATTTTACTGTAGTGTAAAAATCCCACCATAGACTTAGCTACTGGAGGCTGCCTTGACTATTCCTATAATTTGACATGGCTCATTTTGCTAAATTCTCACTAGGTTTTCTTATACATATATACTAGCTAATGGTAATATCCTATTCGCTGCCATTCAAGACCTCCTGGAATTGTTATGTCTGTGGTGGAGAGTTCCACACTAACCAATCAACTTATCCTATAAAGTGTAAGTCCTCCATTCACTGAAACTACCACAGACACTGAAAAATATTTTTCAGACTGATCACAAATTGTAGAGCCTGCAGTGAAACCCTGTGTTTTAAGCATATGCTCTTAGTGAAAAGCCAATAGCAGAGCTGAACTTTGACTTTGAATAAAACTTTCTAGAAATCACTCTGACCCTTGCTCAAATGTATAACAGAGGAGGAGGATGGAAATGAAAAGTGACTATATCATACTGTGTAGCAGAGAACTGCAAATGCCCAAGTTTACAAACCCACACCTGGCCTCCACCCGCAAAGCTCGGTAACAGACCTGAGTCGTTCCACACATTTATTTCTAAATCTAGACCCAACCTGTTAATGTAATGCCCAGAACCAGACATGATTGCTGTTGTGCTGAAATGCAAAGTAAGACTGTGTTTGCTATCAGTAAGCCACACTCTAAATTAGACAATACAAGTAAAAAAGGGTTCCTTATTCTCATCAATTTATATTTCTTTCTTTCTTTCTTTCCTCTGTTACTCACCCCCATTTATTTCACCTGTTCCTGTAGAGTATTTTCTGTAGATACCCCACGGATGTTAATGGGTACCAAACTTAGTCTGTGTGTTTTAGTAACTAATCTATAATTAGTAATATCATTTTTATTAGTTTCAATACCATTCTAAACGTTATTCACTAAAATTACAATTGTTTACAAAAATTATCCAATTGTTTTGCACAGTTGTCTAATTTTAAAGCTTGGCCTAGAAACAGCTTTGAGATAGTGAATCTGTTTAAGATCTGACAATACAACAGCTTTCATCACAGAGCCAAGAGTCAGTTGTTTGTATTGTTCTGACATTGCAGACCATCCACCGTCTAAATGTTTTACTAACATTTCCATTGTTTATATAGCTTCTGTGATTACTTTTAAGGCAGACAAAATTGTAAATGGTCTGTACACATAGTGAACCTTTGGTGAATGAGAATAAGAAGATTCTTTATGGTTCACTATACACACACACACACACACAGTGGATCAATTTAAAAAAAGTTCACAATTAGTGTTTTGTGAACTGTGAAGTGTGTTGGTTACAACAGTGAGTTGGGAGGAAATGTAGGGATTTAGAGGTGATACTGAGCTCTACAACAAATCAGGGACTGCATCAGGGCATCTACACTAACTATCCAAAATCACTGTAGCAAATAAAATCTAAATTCTGCATCAGACCCAGTTGGTGAAAATGAGGATTAAAGAAATAAATGGAAAGATAGATGCATTGCTCATCGTCTGTGTGCCTGTTAAATATTTGATAGTATTCAGTCAGGCCAGAAGAGCCCTGAGAAACAAAAAGCTGGCAAAGCTCCAGGCTAGCAGAATGAGACTAGATGAGAGAAAAAAGTGTGTGGGAGATAGAAAGAGAGGCAGGAAGAGGGAGCGAGAGAGAGAGGCAAAAAAAAATCAGACAGATGGGTGGTGGGGCTTGACAGACAACTAAGCAACAAGGTTTGTCTCAAATGTGAGTTAAAGGAAAGAACAAGAATAAATAGTAACATACAAAGAATTCATATACATTATGATCGCAAGGGTGAGAGCGAGAGCACTTCTGAAAGACCTCATTAGTCCTCAACAGATGATGGAGATGTGTCCACAGCTATAATAAATAATTAATGGTCAACACTTGTGTAGTGCTTTTCTACCTATTAGAACTCAAAGCACTTTACACTCCTTCTTGTTCACCCATTCGCAGTCACAATCACACACACACTCACACACTGACACTTCAACATGTGATCGGAGAAGCTGGAGATCGAAACAAAAACTGGGGCATTGGTGGACAACTGCTCTACCTTCCCAGTTCCTAATACAGTTCTTGATATTGAAAACAGCAGTTTGAGGAAATAATCCCAGCTGAAACTTCTCTTATTATCTCAATACTTGCTTGTTATAAGAGATGACTGACAAAGCAAGTGTCAAGTCACACTCGTAACAAGCAAGTCATCCTCCAGTTGTAAATGACTACGGTAAAAACGCAGGACTTAATGCTCAATTCTCATGTTTTGGTCATGTGATGTGACAGCCACATGCTTCCAATGACTAATAACAGCAGGCAACATGCACATATGCACAGAAGTTGGTAAAAGAAAACACACAGTTTCTGTTCTTCAGTGATACAAAACTGATATTGAAAAGAGATAGATACAAAGTCAAATTACAAACACTTAAGGTCAAGCCATTATGCAAGAACTCAATGTCAGCAGATGATCAAATCCCATTCCCATATAAAATTAAGACCACCAAAGTCTATTAATATTGTTGCTGAAATCTTTAAATTTTGACAGCTCACAAATGAAGAAACAGTGCACAACTGTGACTCATTCATGAGTGTTTTAATATAGGAGGTTTTGTACAACAATGCACCTCTATAGTACAGAGTGCTACATCAGAGTGCTGATGTCAAAATTTCCAGTGAAGTAGTAGTCTTGTTTGCTGGTGGCTGTTTTTTGTTTGGCCCTGTGCTATTTGTGGGCTTTGGGGAAAATGAGACAGCAGGCAAGCTGCAGCCAGAGCTAAGAGAGAGGGAGGGAAGAGATTGGAGGGAGGTCAAGAGGATACAGAAAAGAAAGAGTGGGAGAGGTGATGGGATGGGATGTTAAATATTAGAGGTGAGGCTACAGAGTAGGCACTATCTGAGGCTAAGAAGTTATATTTTCTGATTCAATTTGAGGTTTTTACTGGATGGCTGAGATGTTTACACCCCCATTATGAGTCAACAGTATTATACCATATATAGGAACTCAGCAGACATAGGTTATAGAAAGAATGGCCAAAATGAATCTGCTGTAACTTTAGATATACTGACTGGTGTGAATCAAGCTCCAAAACACGTAGGTGGTAGTGCTCAAGCTAAGCTAGCACTAGGTTGAATGCGACTTCGCTAATATATATCATATGACTATTAAGTAAAAGTCTGAGGGTTTTTATCACGTGACATTCTGGTTAAATCTAGAAAAAAAAACAACAAACTAGTAGAAAGAGTGATATACTAGAAAAGACGTCTTTAAAAAGAAAATCCTTTGTTCTTCCAGTGAAATATATCTTGTCCTCCAGCAGTACAATACTAGGCCTCATTCTGTATGTGCTACAACAGCATCTGTCTCTTATTGAAAATGTATGGAGCATCAGGATGAAGAAAATCAGACAACAGTAGTAGTGTGTAAAAGGTGCATCTGGCAGTGAGGTTACAGAATGTAACCATCATAACCCCATCTCTCTGTTTTCAATGGGTACATCTTCCATCTCCTCCTTGCATCCTAGTCCATCCCTGTTTCATGCAAGGAAAGAACACAAAGAGAGAGACACTGAGGAAATCTGTTATTAGGGACATAACACGTCCTTTCCTCTGAGCCACCATCTGAGGTGATGTCTGATTCTGATGATGATGGCTCGGCTAGAGAGTTACTGTGGTACATTTTTGGGTAAAATGCACTGTCCAGAAATATTTAAGACACAGAGTAGTGTTTTTTTTATTTTTTTATCTAAACTATCTGTGCTTAAATTACATTATTTTTACTGACCTCACACTAGTCAAACTGTATTTCTACCTGATGCCCAATGTTTTTCAGCCTCAAATGTGACTGAATAGTTGAAATTATCGTGATTAAAATGTGGTTGTTGACGGTTGCACTGTCCTGGCTCTTGATATTATAAATAGTATAAAATAATAAGTTGAAGAGGAAATCTTTCTAATTACCACAAAATGTTGTTCATGATTCTTTTGTCAGTCAGATCAACATTTAACACAGATACACAGTTTGTACTGAGACGCTGGATCTGTAAACAAATACAGTGGAAACCTGGGCGTTTTAAGTAAGTTCTGGTTGTAGTTCACATTAGTAATAAAATTCGATTGCCGTCACTCCAATAACCAACAGGTCTCCAATAATCAGGTGTGTCTGTCTTGTAAAAGACGTTGACAAAGGTTGATCTCGTGTATCTTATCGCTCCTCCATCTTTGGCACATTGCACAACAAATGTGTATGTGTATCTATAGATACTGTGGAGGTACACCGTTGTTACTAATAAGTAAGTTCGCTGTACTTACACTGTAAGTTGCAAGATAGGTCACGCTTACCAAAATATTCTTATACTTATAGTTGCTTCACAATAAGAACCCGCTGTTGTTTTGAAAACTGAATGCTTTTAATGGGAAGGAGCACCAAGAGCAAATGATTGGTTAAGTTAACATAAGCATTTTATTAAAAGTGTTGCTGCATTGTAAACATAACTGACCGACGCTTTGCTGCAGCAGCCGGATCAGTTAGAACAATCGTCAACTTTTCTGTGTAGTAGCTAATCCCGTTCACTTCAAGGGGGTTCATCTCAGTGCACAACAACTTATCTTCTGGGACAGATGTAGTCTGAGAGCCAGGACAAGGACATGTCTTTCATGTGGATAAGAAACTGCCTTGGATCTAAATTAATGGAAGTGTTTACACAGAGTAAGATGAGTGAATATTAGATGTTAAGGTGATCTCAGTTTAGTGGGTCAGTTCAGATCTCAGTTTAGATTTCAAAATAAACTTTAACAATTCCCATGGGGAAAATGTTGTGGACAGGCTGCTACATTAAGGGGTTCAGGTTTCAGATTTCATTGTACTGTCCAAGGACACTTTGACACATAGCCAGGAGGAACCAAAAGTCAAACCATTGACTTTGTGGTTCAAGGGCGAATGCTTTACCATGTGAGCCAGAATCGACCCCATCTGCAGGTTTGCTCCTACGATCAATAAATATCAGATCCTGTGTAAAGTTAATGTTGTAGTTATCTCAGGACTTCATACGTGTGGCTTATGCTAAACCTAAGTTCCATTAGGCCTAAACTAATTATTCCTTACATTTGTATCCACGATATGTACCTATCACACGTAGGTACAGTAGCACAGCATGCAAGCAGAGACTGATTTCAGCCTCATTAATGGATCACTGGCTACTTTGAAGTGTGAATATTGCAAAGTTTTTTGCCATTTACCTCATTACTTTTTTTTGGGGGGGGGGGGATTTCGTGCTACAGTTCCTTAAATAGTCAAACCCACTTTAGACCATCATTCTTTTGTCTAACCTTGTTTGTTTGTAACATGTATGTTTCAAATTTTCCTCTCAGGACTAAATAAAATGGTGCTATGGCTTCTAATTTACTGTGAAAATGTGAAACTCCCTCTAGTGCCAGTGTGTGGTTTGTCCTCAGGGCTGCTGCAGAAACATGGCTCGCAACATGTGGCCTATGTCAACAGGAAACCTGTGCTGATGTAGATATGGGACACTCATTCCAACCTCTTATTTTGATTACACACTATAAAAACCATTAGAATAAATCCTAAAATCTATTTCTGTTAGTATCCAAATCTCTCCAAATCTCCAAATCTTCGCACTGTACCCTTCAAACCTATTATTAAAGGGAAAGGGTGGCCTATGTGTGGCATAGGAAACAAACTTAAATTTTAAAAATACAATCAAGTTGGCTAGTGAGAACACTGAAATCCTTATCTTTTACCTTTTTCAGATAAATAAAATAAAGGTTCAGTTAAAGGTTTTAGTTTTCGTAGCATTGTAGAAAAAGTTCAAAGCTCAGTCGGTAAGGAAGTTGTCCATGGACCAAAGGGTCAGTGGTTCGATCCCCACTCGCGGCTACATGTTGAAGTGTCCTTGGGCAAGACACTGAACCCCAAGTTGCTCCCGGTGGGTCAAGTGAGCACTTTGCATGGCAGCCACCGCCATTGGTGTGTGAGTGTGTGTGTGAATGGGTGAATGGGAATCAACATTGTAAAGTGCTTTGGATAAAAGCGCTATATAAGTGATCATTTATCATTCTACCTATTGGTACTCAAAGGGCTTTACACTGCTTCTCATTCACACTCACACACCAATGGGGGAGTTGCTGTTCAACTGGCCAACACTCACCAAAAGCAACTAAGTTGGGGTTCAGTGTTTTGCCCAAGGACAGTGCCAGGGATCAAACCAACAACTGTGGGATTGGTGCATGACCACTATGTCTCCTGTACAACAGCCCCCCCCCCCCCCACTACAACAGTACTGCATTTTAGGAATTGATCATGGTTCACTGATAAACTTTCAAGAAAACTGCTCTACCTCTTGTTGCCTTGGGAGAAAAGGAGATGTGCAAGAGACAATAGAGGGAAGTTGGAGTTACAATTTGGAGCGGATGAAAGTGGAGAGGTAGAAATGTTGCTTGTGGGCGAAAAGGGAATGGAGAGAATTATAGATCTCTTTATGTAGCATGGATAGACCCCCCACAACACACACACACCCACAGACACAGACATACACTGTCACTGTTTGAATTCACTTCACAGATGATGATAACAAGGAGGATTCAGCTGTATCCAGTAATAAAGCAACTTGACTTTGATAGCAGCACACTGGATGGAGGAGGGATAAGTCTCTTTGTTAAAGAAACACTGAATTCTTGTGATGTTACTACAAAATGTGTATAACCCAAAGGGACAGTGCTGCACGTGTTCAGTTTTCCAACAACACTGAGCTGTTGTCCAGGATTAGTGTTGAATTAGACTGGAAATCAGCATTATTTAATGTAAAAATTCTCTAAACTTTCAATGTACCACGGAGCCTGTCAGTCCACTTATTTCACAACCTCAGACATATTTTCACCACTATAAGATAAATTGCCATGACATTTGTGGTGCTGATAAAATAAATCCTTTAATTATCTTTGTGATTGTGCAGCACCACTAGCAGATTGACATTTTCAGTCAGTTTGTGACTAGCCCAATAGGTACAGTATTAGATGGGCTGGTTGGATGGGTTTACACCTCTCACTGAATGAATCAAACAGCATCATCCTATGGTGCTGTTTGTCTAGTACTTTGTTGTTTTGACGATGTTTGTTTGCTGACATAAGCATTTCACCCATACAGTATCACAGCTAAATGGTAAATGTTCTGCACTTATATAAAACTTTTCTACCTATTGGCACTCAAAGCACTTTACACTGCTTCTTATTCACCCATTCACACACACACTCATACACCGATAGGGGAGCTGCTATGCAGCTGGCCAACACTCACCAGGAGCAACTAAGTTGGAGTTCCCACCGGGGAGCTGGGGATTGAACCAGCAACTGTGAGATTGGTGGACAACCGCTCTACCTT
The DNA here is from genome assembly GCF_033026475.1 of Channa argus. NCBI lineage: Eukaryota > Metazoa > Chordata > Actinopteri > Anabantiformes > Channidae > Channa > Channa argus. The sequence goes on from NC_090198.1 coordinate 566,814, forward strand.
CCTGCGCCACAGTCGCCCAGCTGTGTTTAAGTACAGCCTTACCAAGACTGTAAAGAGCTAAAATCTGTGGCTCTGTTAAATTTGACACAGAGATTGAGACATAGTTAAGTAGAGAGAAACAGTAACAGTGTTATATTTTACAAAATCAATCCACTTTATTTTGCCCAGACCTGCCTTTGTAAATCTGCTATGCTCATCCATGTTCCATCATTTTCAAGCTATAATAAACAGGAAGTTGCAAAATGTACTAATCAAGTAGAAGTAGTTGCTTTTATCTGATTGGTTAGAGGGGAGAGACTCTCTCCAAATTCTTAGAGAGTAACTGTGCAGTGCTAACAGTACTTCTCTGTGAGTGTGACTTCACAAGAGGCATTTACAGCTTCTCTCCACATTAAGATGCTTTTTGAAGCATATTTGTACAAAGATATTTTGTAATATTTGTAAAGTTACAACTATTGACTTGACAAAATTGTTGGGCCGAATAGGAAGACATTTCACCTGACGGCCCCCAGAAAGTATTGCTTGTATTTTCAGTATTTTGAAATCAAATTTTATAAAATTAGCAACCCACCAATTATGTTCTCTATTAAAGCATAATTGTGCTGTTTAGTTTAATAGCAACTAGATATTTAGGAGCTGGCTTCCAGTAGCTCTTATAAGACAATATACCAGCCAATGGTTATCTCCTGCTCCTATTTTTAGCTTCACTTAATGATATTGTTGTGTTTTTTTAAATAAACTAAGGTGTTTATATTTCACCATACACAGTATAGCCCTAGTCTTTAGCACACTTGCAGTGTAAATATGTTGTTTAACAAATTATTAAATCACCTAAGAAATGTATTTTATAGATTTCATTTCATTGTAGCATATTATAAATGTATTGGTTTCCTTTTTATATGTATTGAGTTTCAATTTTTCCAAGTATAATAAAGTAAACTAAACAGTTTGTGAAACAACAATTCCATGAGGAAAACCTCTGTTAGACTGAAATTATTTCTTTAAAAAAACAACCTCACAATTTTCAGTTTGAGCTGCAAGCTGCTGGGAGCTGAAGCACCAACAGCTCAACATCCCACAGTGACAAAAAACTAAGGTTTGTGAGATAGAAAGTGAGAAAGAAGAGAAAAAAGATGATCCATGTCACATTCACTATTCAGAAAGTGATTTCACAACATCAGAATTTAAACACAAGGCAAACAGGGCATTTAAAGAGGTGAAACAGCATGATAGACAAGGCATTCTGCCATCATTAGGCTAATCACAGCTCCAACAGAGAGTCTGTGGAGGTGCAGAAATGTGAAAATCTTGTCTTCCTGTTTCGTATTTCAAGAACACCTACAATACACCTAGAAGCTGTTCTTTACAGAAGCAGAACAATGTTTCAGTAACATGGGGAAGTCGGATGCAGCCTGTCTCTGAACACCTCAGGTGATCAACACAGGATGAGTGTCGGTACAAACAAACGTCTTGTCACCTTCACACACTACCATCTGTATGCTAATACAGTACACAGTAGACACTTATTTTGAGGTCCCTGCAGTCTGGATGACATCCTAAGGTTCAGAGCCAGCTCTAGCCACCTTGGTGCCCTAGGCGAGATTATGGTTTGCCCCACGCATGCACACATCACCAAAAGTGGTGGACAACAGCCATGTCACATTCCTTGTTTTGTTATTCCCCTGTTTCCACTCCAACTTCACACATTTCATTTATCCTAATTGTTTTCACCTGTACCCTGGTCTATTTAAACCCCCAGCTATTGATTCACTCACAGTCAGATTGTGGTGTTTTTCCCTGATTGAACACCCAGCCTTCCAGTTATTTCTGACCGTTGTTATTTGTGTTATTTTGTCTTTAGAAGTTTAGAAGCAAAAAATTGTGGGACATCCAGGCCTTTATGTCTTGTTGGATTGAAGCTTTATTAACTGATTATTTTCATCTGGTTCCATAGATAAATATAGCTGGGTATCATCAACATAGCAGTAGAAATTTATGGAGTGTTTTCTAATAATGTTGCCTAAAGGAGACACATATAAAGTAAAGTATTGGTCCTAACACAGAGCCTTGTGGAACTCCATAGCTAACCTTTGTGTGCATGGTGGATTCATCATTAACATGAACAAATTGAAGTCTATCAGATAGATAAGATTTAAACCAACCTAGTGTAGTTCTGTCAATCCCAATTTCATGTTCCAGTCTCTGTAATAAAATGTTATGATCAATGGTATCAAATGCAGCGCTAAGATCTAACAGAACAAGTATAGGCAACAACTACTGAAAACCCCAAATTCAGCATCTCAGAAAATTAGAATATTTCTTAAGACCAATACAAAGAAAGGATTTTTAGAAATCTTAGCCAACTGAAAAGTACGAACATGAAAAGTATGAGCATGTACAGCACTCAATATTTAGTTGGGCTCCTTTTGCCTGAATTACTGCAGCAATGCGGCGTGGCATGGAGTCATGGCATGGCACTGCTCATGTGTTATGAGAGCCCAGGTTGCTCTGATAGTGGCCTTCAGATCTTCCTCATTGTTGGGTCTGGCATATCACATCTTCCTCTTCACAATGCCCCATAGATTTTCTATGGGGTTAAGGTCAGGCGAGTTTGCTGGCCAATTAAGGACAGGGATACCAAAGTCTTTAAACCTGGTACTGGTAGATTTCGCATTGTGTGCAGGTGCCAAGTCCTGTTGGAAAATGAAATCTGCATCTCCATAAAGTTGGTCAGCAGCAGGAAGCATGAACTGCTCTAAAACGTCCTGGTATACAGCTGCGTTGACCTTGGACCTCAGAAAACACAGTGGAGCAACACCAGCAGATGTCATGGCACCAAACCATCACTGACTGTGGAAAATTTACACTGGACCTTAAGCCATGTGGATTCTGAGACTTTCCTTTCTTCCTCCAGACTCTGGGACCCTGATTTCCAAAGGAAATGCAAAATTTACTTTCATCAGAGAACATAACTTTGGACCACTAAGCAGCAGTCCAGTCCTTTTTGTCTTTATCCCAGGCGAGATGCTTCTGACACTGTCTGTTGTTCAAGAGTGGCTTGACACAAGAAATGCGACAGCTGAAAACCATGTCTTGCATACGTCTGTGTGTAGTGGTTCTTGAAGCACTGACTCCAGCCGCAGTCCACTCTTTGTGACTCTCCCCCACATTGTTGAATGGGTTTCGTTTCACAATTCTCTCCAGGGTGCGGTTATCCCTATTCCTTGTACACTTTTTTTTACCACATCTTTTCCTTCCCTTCACCTCTTTATTAATGTGCTTGCTTACATTATACACGTTTCACTTCTTGAATGGAATTAGTGAAATAAATCAACTTTGTGAAGATATTCTAGTTATATGACCAACACCTGTATATACACTTACACCACTTTATTAGATACACCTGCACAATCTAACGCAATGTATTGTTTTGGCCACCGATTCACTTAGAGGTTGTATTTGTATTGTTGTTAGGCTTTTCCTTCCCTAGCCCCTTAGTCTAATCCCAACCGTGACAGCTAAATAAAATTTTAAGTCTGGGCAGATTGGTGGAAGAGTGGTTAGGGCTGCCACCTCATTCGTAGAAGTTTCCTGGTTCAAATCCCCAGTAAGCTGTGGCCTTTAAGTGGCGTTAACTCTGGTTTCCTCCCACAATCCAAATACATGCACGTTAGGTTAACTGGTGATTCTAAATTACCCATAGGTGTGAATGGTTGTCTGTCTCTTTATGACTCTCTGTGTTGGCCCTGAGATGGACTGGCGACCCGACTAGGGTGGACCCCGCCTCTCACGCAATGACAGCTGGGATAGGATCGAGCCCCCTGTGAAAAGATAAGCATTTACCTAATAATGGATGGAAATCTAATTCTAACCCTAAAACCAAGTCCTCCAACAGACCTTCAAATTTTGAAAGAACATCTAAAAAATCCTCAGTTTTTCAGAAAAATTCTCCCTTGTCTCTCACACACGCACAGTCCTACAGTTTTAGGAGCCATATAATAGCCTTTTTTCTTTTAAATAAAGTTCTAATCTCCTACACTGAAAGTAGGGAAATTACCCAACTGCAGCTAAAATATTCCCTTCAAAGAGATACTAGAAGCTTGCTTGGTTTTTCTTAAGAACCAGTTTCAGAAAACTATTTGAAGTAAAGAGAAATTATTCATGCACATGCTAGAATGAATTTCTTTCACTCCCTGCTGCAACCTTATGTTGTTTGGATGTTTATAGGAAAATGTATCTCACAGAAAGAGGGAGAGCCGTAGTGTGCTGCAGAACCAGACAGTTTGTCTTAGATCTCGCTCGTACACACAACACTGTTCACACGAAGGAAAACACACCACTTGAACTCAAAATGCCATATACAATACATTATTGACTAGTTTGTTGGGAATGTTATCACTGCTGTATGTGCAAAGTAACAGCATGTATTAATCCTGTTTTCTTTAACAGTGGGAAAGTTCCCCTCAGCCCAGATATTCTTCTAAGAGCTAAACGGAGATGGGATATTGTACTTTAGGTTGTTCCAGGTCAAAATACACTAATCAGCCACAGCATTAACATCAGCTGGTTGTGTACACTTCATTGTGTGATGTTTCTGAGGTCAACATCTCCTGGTGATGTTTAAACCCAGTGCTATTGAATTTGAAAATAAAATGAAAACTCAATGACAAATTGAAATAGACTATATTATTCATCATTAATAGATAAAACCAGAACAACCCTCAATTTCTGTTCAGCACTGTTGCTAGGCTGACTAAGAGCCTAGTTTTCCCTTAACTCTAAGCAGAAATGACTTCATGACTTTCTTTATGAATAAAATTGTAGCTATTAGAGAAAGAATTCACCAGATCGTCCCCCCAAATATTACAGATAGATCTTCATGTACAACAGTATTAGAATCACCAATAAGGCCCCAATCCCTCTTAGACTGATTTTTACCCATAGATCTCTGAGCTTACTTCAATTATTACCTCATCTAAACCAACAACCTGTCTGCTAGACTCTATTCCAACTAGACTGCTCAAGGAAGCTTTACCCTCAATCGATACATTCATATTAGATATCATCAATCTATCTTTAGAAACAGGCTATGTACCACAGGCCTATAAGGTAGCTGTAATTAAACCACTACTTAAAAAACCCTGTCTTGACCCAGGTGTTTTAGCCAATTACAGACCAATTTCTAATCTCCCCTTTATTTGTAAAATTCTTGGAAAAATAGTTACAAAGCAGTTATGCAACCACCTGTACAGGAATAATTTGTATGAAGACTTTCAGTCAGGATTTTGAGTTCATCATAGTAGAGAAACAGCACTGATAAAAGTCACCAATGATCTTCTCTTGGCATCAAATGCAACCGCAAGGGGGCACAAGCCAGTGTCTTCTTGTGCCAGTCCCAAGTCTGGATAAATGCAGAGGGTTGTGGCAGGAAGGGCATCCGACGTAAAACACATGCCAAATCAAACATGCAAATCATGACAAAGACTTCCATACCGGATCGGTCGGGGCCCGGGTTAACAACGACCGCCACCGGTGCTGTTGACCTAAAGGGTACCGGTGGAAATTGGACTACTGTTGGTCGAAGACGAAGAAGAAGAGGAGGAAGGTGTGTTCGTAGGCAGAGACAGAAGAGGAAAGCTAAGAATGTAGGACTGACAGTAGGGACTTTGAATGTTGGTACTATGACAGGGAAGGCTAGGGAGTTGATCGACATGATGCAGAGAAGGAAGGTGGACATACTATGTGTCCAGGAGACCAGGTGGAAAGGTAGCAAGGCTAGAAGCTTAGGAGCAGGGTTCAAGTTGTTCTACCATGGGTCAGATAGGAAGAAAAATGGAGTAGGAGTTATACTGAAAGAGGAGTTTGTGAGGAATGTTCTAGAAGTGAAAAGAGAATCAGATAGGTTGATGAGTCTGAAGCTGGAAGTTGAAGGGGTGATGTTCAAAGTTATGCCCCACAGGTAGGATGTGAGTTAGAAGAGAAGGAGGAATTCTGGAGTGAGTTAGATGAAGTGATGCAGAACATCCCCAGAGGTGAGAGAGTGGTCATTGGTGCAGATTTCAATGGGCATGTAGGTGAAGGGAACAGAGGTGATGAGACTGTTATGGGCAGGTTTGGTCTTCAGGACGGGAACAGAGAAGGACAGATGGTGGTTGAGTTTGCAAAGAGGATGGAAATGGCTGTAGTAAACACTTTCTTTCAGAAGAGGCAGGAACATAGGGTGACGTACAAGAGCGGAGGTAGAAGCACTCAGGTGGACGACATCTTATGTAGACGTTGTAATCTGAAAGAGATCAGTGACTGTAAAGTATTGGTAGGGGAGAGTGTAGCCAGACAACACAGGATGGTGGTGTGTAAAATGATGCTGGTGGTGAGGAAGATGAAGAGGACTAAGGCAGAGCAGAGGACAAAGTGGTGGAAGTTGAAAAAGGAAGAATGTTGTGTAGTTTTCAGGGAGGAGCTGACACAGAATCTGGGTGGTTTGGAGGTGCTTCCAGATGACTGGACTACTACAGCTAATTTGATCAGGAAGATAGGTAGGAGGGTACTCGGTGTGTCATCTGGAAAGAGGAAAGCGGACAAGGAGACTTGGTGGTGGAACGAGGAAGTTCAGGAGTGTATACAGAGAAAGAGGTTAGCTAAGAAGAAGTGGGACACTGAGAGGACTGAAGAGAGTAGACAGGAGTACAGGGAGATACAGCGTAAGGTGAAGGTAGAGGTGGCAAAGGCCAAACAAAGAGCATATGAGGACTTGTATGTTAGGTTGGACACTAAAGAGGGAGAGGTGGATTTGTACAGGTTGGCAAGACAAAGAGATAGAGATGGGAAAGATGTGCAGCAGGTTAGTGTGATTAAAGATAAGAATGGAAATGTATTAACAGGAGCCAGGAGTGTGATGGGAAGATGGAAGGAGAACTTTGAAGAGTTGATGAACGAGGAAAATGAAAGGGAACGAAGAGTAGAAGAGGTGACTGGTGTGGAGCAGGAAGTAGCAAAGATTAGTAAGAGTGAAGTGAGGAGCGCATTGAAGAGGATGAAGAGCGGAAAGGCAGTTGGTCCTGATGACAAACCTGTGGAGGTATGGAAGTGTCTAGGAGAGGTGGCAGTAGAGTTTCTGACTAGTTTGTTTAACAAGATCTTGAAGAGTGAGAGGATGCTGAGGACTGGAGGAGAAGTGTACTGGTACCAATTTTTAAGAACAAGGCAGATGTGCAGAGCTGTGGCAACTACAGAGGAATAAAGCTGATGAGTCACACAATGAAGTTGTGGGAAAGAGTAGTGGAAGCTCGGCTAAGGGCAGAGGTGAGCATTTGTGAGCAGCAATATGGTTTCATGCCTAGAAAGATTCCAACAGATGCAGTATTTGCTTTGAGGATGCAGATGGAGAAGTACAGAGAAGGTCAGAGGGAGTTGCATTGTGTCTTCGTAGATTTAGAGAAAGCATATGACAGGGTGCAGAGAGAGGAGCTGTGGTATTGTATGAGGACGTCTGGAGTGGCAGAGAAGTATGTTAGAGTGGTGCAGGACATGTATGAGAGCTCTAAGACCGTGGTGAGGTGCTGTAGGTGTGACAGAGGAGTTCAAGGTGGAGGTGGGTCTGCATCAAGGATCGGCTCTGAGCCCCTTCTTGTTTGCTCTGGTGATGGACAGACTGACAGATGAGGTTAGACAAGAATCTCCATGGACTATGATGTTTGCAGATGACATTGTGATTTGTAGTGAGAGCAGGGAGCAGGTTGAGTAAAATCTAGAGAGGTGGAGGTCTGCTCTGGAAAACAGAGGAATGAAGCTTAGCCGCAGTAGGACAGAATACATGTGTGTGAATGAGAGGGACCCAGGTGGAACAGTGAGGTTACAGGGAGCAGAGGTGAAGAAGGTGCAGGACTTTAAGTACTTAGGGTCAACGGTTCAGAGCAACGGTGAGTGTGGAAAAGAGGTGAAGAGGCGAGTGCAGGCAGGTTGGAACAGGTGGAGAAAAGTGTCAGGTGTGTTGTGTGATAAAAGAGTATCAGCGAGAATGAAAGGAAAGGTGTTCAAGACGGTGGTGAGACCAGAGATGTTGTTCGGCTTAGAGACAGTGGCACTGAAGAAAAGACAGGAGGCAGAGCTGGAGGTAGCAGAGCTTAAGATGTTGAGGTTCTCTTTGGGAGTGACGAGGATGGACAGGATCAGGAATGAGTACATCAGAGGGACAGCTCATGTTAGATGTTTTGGAGATAAAGTCAGAGAGGCCAGATTGAGGTGGTTTGGACATGTTCAGAGGAGAAACTGTGAATATATTGGTAGAAGGATGCTGAGGTTGGAGCTGCCAGGCAGGAGGTCTAGAGGAAAAGCAAAGAGGAGTTTTATGGATGTAGTGAGAGAGGACGTGAAGTTAGCTGGTGTGAGAGAAGAAGATGCAGAGGACAGGGTTAGATGGAGGCACAATTCGCTGAGGTTGGGGGGGGGATGTTTGTCACTCTCATAGCCTCTCTACCGGTGTGCCACAGGGTTCAGTTCTTGATCCTCTTCTTTTTTCCGTCAATACTGCATAACTGAGTTACACCGGAAGACTCCACTGTCTCATCATGCATTTCTGCCCGTCTCTCAGACATTACTGCCTGGATGAGAGACATCTTCAGCTCAACCTCTCCGAGACCAAAGTCCTTGTCTTCCCAGCGAGACTTTTATTGCAACACATCAGCATCAACATTGGAGCTACAGTGATTGTCCCCACTAAGTCGGCCCACTAAATCTGGGGGTCATCATCGATGACCAACTGAGCTTTAAGGACCACATCTCCTCAGTCCAACTCATTGTACAGGCTCTGGTCGTATATAATCTTGAATACTGCGCTTTTTTAATGGGGTTACCGGTATCCAAAATCAAACCCTTGCACATGATCCAAAACGCAGCAGCTCGCCTCATTTTAATCAGCCAAAAGGGACCCATGTCGCACCATTCTTTAGATCTCTACACTGGCTTACTGTAGCGGCTCGCATCAGGTTCAAAGCTCTGTTTCTTGCTTACAGGGTGGTTAACTTAACAGATCCTGCTTACCTCAACTCACTCATTCAAGTCTACAATCCTTCCCGCCCATTGCGTTCTGCCAACGAACGACGTCTGGTGGTCCCAGCACGGGACAGAATGATCCCACGATGGTGGAACGAGCTACCAAACTCTGCACACTCAGCAAACTCGCTCCTAATATTTAAAAAATTGTTGAAAACAGAACTCTTCCACATCTTCCTATGCACTTAAATATATTAAAAAAACTGTGCTTTGATGTTTTTTCCTTGACTTAGATTCTTGCTTTGGATAAAAGCGTCTGCTAAATGACTAAATGTAAATGATCACAACATCTTATTACAGAGACTGGAAATCGGGATTAAAAGAACTGACTAGGTTGGTTTAAATCTTATCTATCTGATAGAATTTGTTCATGTTAATGATGAATCCTCCATGCACACAAAGGTTAGCTATGGAGTTCCACAAGACTCTGTGTTAGGACCAATACTTTTTACTTTATATATGTCTCCTTTAGGCAACATTATTAGAAAACACTCCATAAATTTCCACTGCTATGCTGATGATACCCAGCTATATTTACCTATGGAACCAGATGAAAAAAATCAGTTAATCCAGCTTCAAGCCTACAAGACATAAAAGCCTGGATGTCCCACAGGGTTTTAGTTCTAAACTCAGACAAAACTGAAGTCATAGTATTTGGGCCCAAAAAATCTAAGTAATATGATGTCCAACCATATCGTTACTCCAGATGGCATAAGTCTGGCCTCCAGTACGACTGCAAGAAACCTTGGAGTTATTTTTGATCAGGATTTGTTCTTTACCTCACATATAAAACTAATCTCTAGAACAGCCTTCTTCCACCAAAGGAACATTGCCAAAATTAAGAGCATCCTGTCTCAAAGTGATGCCGAAAAACTAGTCCTTTAAACAAGCATTTGTTGCTTCTAGGTTGGACTACTGTAATTTCCTACTTTCAGGATGCCCCAGTAACTCCCTAAAGAGCCTGCAATTAATCCAAAATGCTGCAGCAAAAGTGCTGACTGGAATTAGCAAGAGAGATCATATTTCACCTTCACTAGCTTCTCTTTATTGGCTTCCCATTAAATTTATAATAGAATTTAAAACCCTGCTTCTTACATATAAAGCTCTGAATGGTCAGGCTCCATCATATATAGAAGACCTCATAGCACCATATCATCCCAGTAGACCACTTTGATCTCAGAATGCAGGCCTGCTTATGGTTCCCAGAATTTCTAAAGGTAGAATGGGAGGCAGAGCCTTTAGCTATCAAGCTCCTTTCCTGTGGAACCATCTCCCAGTTCAGATTCGGGAAGAGGACACCCTCTCTCTTTTTAAGTCTAGGCTTAGTAGTTATAGTCATTCTGCTACAGGCTTAGACTGCTGGGCGACCCACCGCCCGATGCACTGAGCTCCTATCCTCCTCTTGTCGCTCCCTCCTCTCCTCTCACCCCACAATTGTCACCACTGTGTGATATTGACTTTTTCTCCTGTAGTTGTCTTTCTCCTTCTGTGTCTTCCTCTCTCAGCTTTCTCTCTGAAGCTGTGTGTTTTCCAGTGTGCAGCTACTGGTTCTACCAACCTGCCCGATGTCTCGTTGTTGCTTTTGTTGCTCTTTTTCTTTTCTCTCTTTACTTTCCACTCCTCCTTACCGGTCAAGGCAGATGGCTGCCCACCCTGAGCCTGGTTCTGCTGGAGGATTCTTCCGTTAAAGGGAGTTTTTCCTCTCCAGTGTTGCATCAAGGTGGAATTGTTGGGTTCTTTCTATACATCTTTATAGTCTTGACTTTATTACGTAAAGTGGCTTGAGATGACTTCGTTGTGAATTGGTGCTATATAAATAAAGTTGAATTAAATGGAACTATGTCCATCCTCAGCAAGTAAATTTTAGGAAAAGTCCACTTTTATATCTGCATTTAAATTAGTGCCAAAATTCGTCTCCTTTATTTCAAATGAGACCTAACAGTTCATGTTCAAACTACTGACTTTACACAAAACAGCCCTGAAAGATTTCCATTTATTGTAAAAGTCCAACTTGTAATTTCAATCTGTGTTTTACACTGTCTCTATAAATACAATGAATGAGTATTGTTTGTTATAGTTTGACATATTTGAGTAGTTGATATATTCTTCCATTGTAAAATACCTAGGACACACAAATGGGGCAAAAGTAAATGGGGTTCCCTGTTGGATCATTGTCTTTGTTTGCTGTTGCTCTCCATGCAACATGCCATCTCCTAGATTACCTGCCTCACGGTTCTTGGACTCTGGACTCTGTTCTCTAGGATTCATGTTTTGTGTTTCTTGGTTGGAGGTTTGCTGTTTGGTGTGCATTGGTTTAGTTTATGGGTTACGTGATGGTTTAGCTTTTCCAGTGTTTTGTTATTTCCTGGTGTCGTTTTAATTGCAGTTTAGATCAGTCTTTCCCTCCTTGGTTGGTTTGCTTCACCCTTGTGGGATTTAATGTTTTTCTTTCTTCTATTGTGATTTTTGGTATCTACTCCCTTGGTTAATGTTTAGGTTTCTGTGTTTTTTTTTAATGATTTATGATTATTAGTTTCATTGTCTCTAGTCTTTGGTTACCACCTGTATCATCCATGTGTATCCCCCATTCCATCCTCTAGTTTATCTACTCATCCCTCGTAAAATTACTAGTCTGACTGTAATTCCTTGTTTTCTAGTTTTTGTAGTAATCCCTCCGAGATTGAGCCTGTTTTGTCCTCCATTATAGAAGCGAGTTTCTGTTTGGTTTTTTGTCCTGTTTTGTCTGATAATCATAAATAAAGCTTTTTCTTTTTACCGAACCCCTCTCGTCTTGTTGCTACTGGGTCCACCTTAAAAACTAATCCTGACAGACAGTGCTGGCATTATTAAACCTGCCATGACCTAATAGGCACACTCATCATTGAACTTGTGTATAGATGAATAATCTGAGTGGCCCGCTGCCACCAAAATTAGGAAAGACTGACTGTCATTCACCCAACAGCATCAACCCTCCACCATCTGTTCATGTAGGCTGTTTCTAGCAGGGCTGCTGGCACTTGATTCATATGCATGTCTCCATCCAATTATGAGCACACAGCTAAATGAAGCAGTGTTGTAATACAATGTTACTGATGCAACAAGAACATGGGGAAAGTATCACTTAGAAATGTCCAGTTCCATTACAAAAAATGATGGTTATCATTAGATGACTAATAATGTAAAATAAGACTAATAATAAAAAAATGTGGAGCGACTGTGGCACAGGAAGGTAGAGCGTTGGCCACCAATCTTGCAGTTGTTGGTTCAATTCCCAGCTCCTCACATATCAAAGTGTCCTTGAACAAGAACACTAAACCCTAACTTAGTTGCTCCCGGTGAGCATTGGCCAGCTGCTAAATGAGTCCCAGAAAGGTGACTGGGGCATTACACAGAAATAAGGGCATGAATGTTCACGGTAGGAAAAAATCTGGAGTTACAAATGTAGAGATTTCAGATGCTTTAGAAGTTAACTATTTAGTTTATAAAAATCCGTACAAAATCGAGGGCTCCCATGTGCTTTAGTTTCCAGATGGGAGACAGGGAGAACTCTATACAGTTCAGCTTGGTGTCACAAAGCAATTTGAAGGAGGTACTCTACTGCCTTCTCCATGATTTCTCTCTTCACAGGATTAACACGATAAGCATGTTGCTTGATTAAAGTGGCATTAGTCAAGAAAATATCATGCTGTACATGCATGCATGTACAGCGGCATGTCGTCATTCAACCGCTGGCTGTCTAGGTGGTGTCCAGCAAACAATGTGGGCTGCATAGATAATTGGAAACGATTTTGGGAAAAACCTAGGCTGATTAGGAGAGATGGCATCCATCCTACTTTAGATGGTGCAGCTTTCTTATCCAGAAATATGGCTGGTTTAATTAGACAACCAAAAGTAAGACAATCCAGACTTGAGATGGATGCAGAGATCCAGTCCTACACACCTGTCGGCAGTGTCCTTACAACCGTCACCCCCCCACAACTCCCACATACCCATACTGTGTCTGTTCCCCGACCAACTAAATTACATAAACCAACAATGACCATAAGCAGGTAATCATGATAACCTAATAAAAGTTAAGACTACTCCTCTTACAGAACAAAATCCCAAAACTATTAAATGGGGATTATTAAATATCAGATCTCTCTCTTCTAAATCTCTGTTAGTAAATGACTTAATAACTGATCATCAATTCGATTTATTTTGTCTCACTGAAACTTGTTTGCAGCAGGTAGAATATGTCAGTTTAAATGAGTCAATCCCCCCAAGTCATTATCATGTTCCTAAAAGCACAGGCCGAGGTGGAGGAGTTGCAGCAATCTTTCATTCTAGCTTATCAATAAATCCTAGACCAATAGTTATAACTCATTTGAGAGACTTACTCTTAGCCTTTCACACCCAAACTGGAAAACTCAAAAACCACTTCTATTTGTTATTGTGTACCGTCCTCCAATCCCTTACTTAGAGTTTTTGATCGAATTTTCTAACTGATTTTGTGCTTAGTACAGATGCGGAACATGTTCCGCTGTGGCGACCCCTGAAGGGACAAGCCGAAAGCCGTTGAACAGATAAAGTCATTATAGTGGGTGACTTTAACATTCATGCCGATGATGACAGAAATTGTCTCAAGAAGGCTGTTCTAGAGATTTGTTTTATATGTGAGGTAAAGGACAAATCCTGGTCAAAAATAACTCCAAGGTTCCTTGCAGTAGTAGGCCAGACATATGCCATCTAGAGTAAGAATATGGTTGGACATCATATTACTTAGATTTTTTGGGCCCAAATACTATGACTTCAGTTTTGTCTGAGTTTAGAACTAAACAATTGTGGGACATCCAGGCCTTTATGTCTTGTAGGCATGCTTGAAGCTTTATTAACTGATTTTTTTCATCTGGTTCCATAGATAGATATAGCTGGGTATCATCGGAATAGCAATGGAAATTTATGGAGTGTTTTCTAATAATGTTGCAGCAAGCCCACACCTTTGGCAGTGGTGATGTAGCACGTTGTTGTTTACGCTTCAAAGACAAACAGTTGCGTGGCGTCTTATGGCAATAGTAATACCCACGGCCATTATGAGATTGTGGTGATGATCCTCCTGACTTGTTAGCAGAGCAGGTAGGTATCCACCAATCTCGCAGTTGTTGGTTTAATCCCCGACTCCTCCTGTCACATGTCGAAATGTCCTTGAGCAAGACACTAAACCCCAACTTAGTTGCTCCTGGTGAGTGTTGGTCAGCTGCATAGCAGCTCCCCAATCGGTTTGAGTGGTGTGTGTGATTTTGAGTCCGAATATGTGAATAAGAAGCAGTGTAAAGAGCTTTGAGTGCCAATATGTAGAAAACCGCTAAATAAGTGCAGACCATTTACCATTTAGCTGAGGAAGAGGAGAACACAAATAAATCAGCTAAAGTAGCAGCTTTGACACTGAAGTAACCTTCTGCTTATTTAAGATCATTGCCAACCTTTCTAACAAACTCCTGAAATTCTCCATCAGTACTAATTCACTCAGATTTCCAATATTTTTAACACCACTGGTAGCACACTATTTATCAAACCGAACCCCTTTTTCATCTGCAACTCTACAAAAGTTTAACTACCTAAACTTCTGTCTATAAGCTTTTGGCACAAGTTCATAAGCATGCAAAATTGCTATTGACAAAAGATAAGGTGCTATCAAACAGAAGACTCAAGTTCCTAATCTGGGGGAAGGAGTAACCTACATCAATGGGAAGGAGAAAGTCTCAGACTTGGATTAAGTGCATATCAGAAGAACCTTAGTCTTGTTACTATTAGCTGAAGGGCTACTATTATGTTGAAGGAAGTTTAAAGTAATCCATTTTATTTATTTTTTATTTTTTATATTTTTGGAAATCTCATCAGCTGTTTAATGAGGTGAAGTAAAGTAGAATGATCAGGTAGAATGGGCTTTAGGAAAAATTCTCGAATAAGAATCCTCTTATGAATAATTTACTTCAGAACGATGCTTGAATTTGTAAAAGAGCAAATGATTTGTCTCAGTTTCAAGTCTTGCTATACGTCAGTACTTAAAAGATAAACACATTCATATATAACATGTATATAGTTAAGACTAATTAGCATGCATTACAAAACATAAAAAGAGCAGCCACATGTAAATCTGCTAGGGTAGCACAGAAAGTCACATCAGATGTTCCACTTTACCTCTTCTTTTCGATAACTTTCTCACTAAAACTCCAGAAACTCCTCCTTCACATTAAATTGTAAAACAGTTTTTACAAATATTGATGTTTGTACACATTTAGTTTTAGAGGTTTTCACAACTTTCGCAGACCAGAACAGTGCAGAACTCCCCACACACATGCAGTCAGAGGCAAGTGTGTGCACTTAGAGAAGCATGCAATTGCTGTCATTTCGTGTGCATCTATGCGTGTATGAAGAATGCCAGATGTATTTAACTGTGACACCTCACATCTTCTGCACCACAATGCTTTACTTGGTTGAGGTGGAAGATTGATGGGCTGTTTTTGCCACTGTGCTCACAATAAGACCTTAGAGTGTTTATCTGATAGGTCAGGGCAAAGTGGAAGGGGGCAGAGGGTCCACCCCTTCTGGTGACCTCTCCCACCCCAGCCCACTGAATTGCCACTGCTTTGTGCTTGACTGGACACTGAATGAACAGGGCATCGGTGGCAGTGAGAGGGGGGAGCCACTGTTGTTCACTGTTACACAGAGAACAGATTTTGGACTCATTTGCTATTGTTGAAAGTGCACTTTAGTATATTAGCATAAAATGTGTTTGCTTTCTCTTAAGGGTTTATTTCTTCCTTGGAAGAAGAAAATCTTCAGCATCTCATAGAGTTTAAGAGTTTTGTTTCCTTCCTGAGGATATGAAAAGCATGTGAGAAGACAAAGCATTGGTCTATGGTTAGTATTCTTACCTGCTGCCATTCTGTCCCAGGGACCTGAAAGTGCACCTACCTGCAAGTAAAATAATAGCAAAAGATCAAGACAATATGGCTGTTGGGTGTATTGAGTGGCACAAATGCCTCCAAAAACTGTAGTATGCAGCTGATGACATAGAACGAGCAAGATCTAAATCTGCAATGTTCAGGATGTTAGATGATGCCATTATTCAATAGAGAAACAGATCAATGATTAGAAATTCAATATAGTTTTGCTGTTACAGATTTAAACAACTTTATTTGCTTTCAAGCCAACAAATACTACAGTTCAACATGAAAAACTTTCTTTTATATATTATCTTTTTCTCCACTTTGTCGCTGTTCAAAACTCATATCATTCAAAAACACTGGAGACCAGATTTAACAAAACACATCCAACTTCCCCTTTTTATTAAACAAAATCTTCTCTGAAGTATAATACACTATGAACCCAGTCCACTTCTGTTGCCTTCCACTGTGGTAAGATACATTTCTTAGCTGAACAACAACATATCTTTTTTCACTGTTCTATTATTTTTTTAATACAAATCTCAGAAAATTCGGATTAAAGAGGGGGAGTTGAAGCCAGTTGCTGCTAATTATCACCTCTTGATAAACTGATCCTCAGCAGTCTTTGGCATTCAGGTGGGTGTTAACACAATGTTAAAAGGGAAAGACATGATCTTAGAGAAGTATTTATTGCTGCACATCAATCTGGAAAGGATTAGAAACCCATTGCCAAAGAATTCGGAGTACAGTGTTCTGCAGTGAAAAAGATTGTTCACAAGTGGATAACATTCAAGACAGGTGTTGCTCTTCCAAGGAGTGGACATTCCAGCACATTCAGCCCAAAATCAGACTCATAGAAAGTCCGGTGTGGCATTGAGCTCCAGCTGCTGAATGCCGAGCCATGGGCCATGGGCCCTGTCAAACACACTGCCGCAGCACCGGTATCTGGTGTAGGGTTTTCCCCTAGCTACTTGGCCTTGAGTTGTCTGCTGGGCACCTTCCCCATCAGCAGCTTTGTTTCTTTCCACTCTCTTCCCCAGCATAGCTGCAGCTGAATTACTAATAACTAGCTCTTAGTTTCATTCATTCTCAGACATTCTCTCTAAGTCTTTAAGTCTAGCCTTAAAACCTTCCTCTTTAATAAAGCTTATAGTTATAATTCTGCTACTATAGGCTTAGACTGCTGGGGGACCCACCCCCCAATGCACTGAGCTCCTTCCCTCCTCTTGTCCCTCTCTCCCCTCCTCTCACTCAACAATTCTCCCCACTTATGACATTAACTCTGTGCGTTTTCTCCCATAGTTGTCTTTCTCCTTCTCTGTCTCCCTCTCTCTTTCCCTTTCTGCAGGTGTCTCCAGCTTTGAAGCTGTGTGTTTTCCAGTGTGCAGCTACTGGTCCTACCAACCTGCCTGATGTTTTGTTGTTGCTTTTGCTGCCCTTTTCTTTTCTGTCTTCATTTTCCACTTGCCCCAACAGGCCGTCCACCCTGAGCCTGGATCTGCTGGAGGTTTCTTCCGTTAAAGGGAGTTTTTCCTCTCCACTGTTGCCTATGGCTTGCTCAAGGGGGAATTGTTGGGTTCTCTCTAAACATCTTTATAATCTTGTTTTTATTCTGTAAAGTGCCTTGAGATGACTTTATTGTGAAATGACGCTATATAAATAAAGTTGAATTGAATTGAATTAAATAGTCTGCACTGCACCTATTGGCACACAATCACAAACACATTGATGGGGGATGCAGCTATGCAGCACGCCATAACTCACCGGGAGTGTCTTGCTCAGGGAGCTGGGGATTAAACCAACAACTGTGGTATTGATGGACATGTGCTGTACCTACCCTATATGTAAATGCCCTTTGTGTCCAAAGAGTTACAAAAATATTATATTTGCAGATGATATGTTCTTTTTTATTCTAGAAAGAATTTAAATGATGTACTGTGAATGTTAACAGAGAAATTAAATAACATAAAATTTGGTTTGAAAATTGTGAAAATACAGTACATGACATGAATTTTTACGTAATTGCTTACGGTGAAAATCACATTATGTTGATTTTAAATGTCCAACAAAATGTCATTATTCTACACAAATAAGGTCTTAATAAAGTCTTGTATTGTTGTTTGGGAAATTTACTAATAAAAAAAAAAATCCTTTTTGTTTTTTCTTGAACTTGCTTTTCGTGAACTGTGAATACTTTGATGCTTTGATGTTTTCTCCTTGACTTAGATTTTTGCTGCCTTGTACCTCACTTGTAAGTAGCTTTGGATAAAAGGCTGCTAAATGACTAAATGTAAATGTAAATGTAATATTCAAAGCAGATGTAGTTGCTGTCAAATCAGTATCTGCATATACAAAGAATCTTGGTGTAATTTGACCAAATGACCAGTGATGTGTCAGACATGTCCTTTCCTTCTCATCTCACAAAGATGAAATTCAGGTCACTTCCTTATGGAGTCTGACAGTGGGCTGGGTGAGTCACCACCAACACAGACAGAGATCCACTTCATACAGCATTTATAGAGGTTTAATGCCCTTGCATATCCATAACGACAGGATGCAGAATCTATGTTTAAATCTGCACTGGGCAAGATCTAAAAAGGAACAAAACTAATACCTTTTCAAGATAAAACATGGCACTGGATTCCAACACAGCACAGCATCCTGTGAGAGACAAAGATGCTAATTCCAGAAAAGTCGGGATGCTAGAAAAAAAAACAACAAAAAAACAAAAAACGCAATGATAAATCAAGAAAATACTGTTTGCTCACCATCCAAGGTGCAAAACTGGAGTACATATGTCACTTTAAACACACCACATGATACCTTATAATATATTACACACTGATTCCAAGTTTTACAATATCATATATACAATCAATAAAACAATAAATGAAAGGATAACTTAATTGTACAGAGACACTGGAGCCTCCGACCCCAAAAAGATAAATTATAATCAGCAGCCTAAGATTACTTTCATTGGATATCCAGTTTGTTGAGGCAAAGCAGCTACCAAAGGAGTACACATCAATTATTTTTGTGATACTTCAACAGCACCATCACTCCAAGCAGATTCATCCTGGTTAATACTGGCAGGTTTTGTGTATGACAGGACCCAATGGTGAAAGAATGTGTGGTTTGAAGGTATTATTAGCAGAATGTAGAACAGAAAATCACTCAAAGGAGGACCAGAAATGCAAGGTACAGGGAGGTAAAACCCCAAACCACAAACAGTGAATCAGAACATAAGCACTATAACTGTGGCGACTGTGGCACAGGAATGTAGACCGGTTGTCTCACAGTTGTTGGTTCAATCCCCAGCTCTTTGGTCACATGTCGAAGTGTCCTTGAGCAAGACACTGAACCCCAACTTAGTTTCTCCCAGTGAGTGTTGGCCAGCTGCATAGCAGCTCCCCCATCGGTGTATGAGTGTGTGTGATTGTGAGTGTGAACGGGTGAATAAGAAGCTGTGTAAAGTGCTTTGAATACCAATAGGTAGAAAAGCACTATGTAAGTGCAGAACATTTACCATTTACAATTTGAGCTAAGACCAGCAAAGCACAAGACGGGGCTGGTGAATCTAAAATGACCAAAATACAGGAGTGTGGCAACTAAAGACGAAATACAAGTACAAGAGGAAACTGCATAACCTGATATCAAGGAAACTAAATGGAACAGTGTAGGCGAGAACAGAATATGCAGTAGTGAAGTTGTCAGGAGAAACTAAGTGCAACAGCAAGTGGAAGGAGGGACTACAAATAAAGGTCAGACACAGGAAGCAGAGCAGGAGAGGGATAGGGAGAGGAGGAAAGAGAAGGGGAATGCAGGTACGGGAATTGATGGAGAACTGGGTGTAAGAGTAGGCTGAACGGGGCAGAAGTGAGGGTACACAGAGTCAAAAAAATGTGGATCAATCTTTCTGAGTGTGGATCAATGTGGATCAAAGTGTAGAGCAATCCTTCTGAACACAAACTTTCTCCACTCAGGGGCTGAGAGAAGATGAAGTGACTGTGAATTAAAGGTGCAGACAGGATCTGTATCGGGATATGACTTGGACTGCAAAAAGTGATTTGTGAGCATCTCTGCCTGGTTTCTCCTCTATGTACAGCTATTCTACGTTTAGGATGACATTTGCAGGTCTACATGGGCAATGACATACGGTCACACAATTCCTTAATGTATACAACGATCACACTTGACATTACCACAAATATCCTTAAAAAAAAGCTGTTTTAGCAGATTCTGTATGTTGACCGGAACAATACATACCAAAAAAAATGTTTGTCACTAGTGTAGAAAAACAAGGCAAAGAACCTGCTGCTGTAAGCTTGGGTCAAAAGACTATCCAATGTCTTTTAATGATGTTATTACAGATATTGTTAGATTCTAATATAAAATATGTTCTACTGTCTGACTTCTTTTAAATGGAGTTTAATACCTCTTCCCTTTATTACAACCTTAATTACTGCTTTATTAAGAATTCTCTCAACAACCTCACTTTTCTAGGTTCATTTAAGGTATAAACATTCTCAAAAAAAGCATCTGCTCTTTATAATATTCCAAAGTGAACTTTAACGTGTGATGTGTGCTAAAAAAGTAACGTCTGAATTTAGGGTGATTTTCTTTTAAGCCACGTGCACATAGCACATTGCATGACATGACATGACATGACATTACGTGGCTTCTTTTTCCAGTATTTGGGCTTCTCCCTCTCTGTACCTGAATGAGGTCGTTTGTGTGTTACTTCTTACTCCTCTTCTTTTACGGTCTCCACTTTTCAATCACTTAATTGGCCGAGGCAGGTAGCCACCCATCCCGAGTCTGGTTCTATTAGAGGTTTCTTCTGTTAAAGGGAGATTTGCTCAGTGGGGATTGTTTGGATTTTCTCTCTAAGCCTGTAGTCTTAACATTATGTTAAAGTGCCTTGATATGATTTTGCTGTAAATTGGTGCTGTAAAGTCGATTTGAATTAAATAGTCATATCTTCTCCATTCCCTGCACCTCCAATGACCAAGTCTTTTCATTGTTTTCATTTCTAGATTCAACATGATTCAGAGCCATCAGATGACAGGGAGGCTTCAGCATAGAAAAACATCCCCCACCTCAGCTATAAACACATAACCTTTATATTGACAGACCACAGACTGGAAAGCTCAGTAGCACAGCATCTCCAGTTGTGACTTCTCACTTCCTTCTGCGGTAAGCGTTTTGTGTCAGTTCCTCTTTATGACGAAGGACTTTCACTGATTAATTGCAACTCTTATTTTAGGTAAATAGGTGATTTCTCTACACAACAATTACTTCTTGAGACATGACATACACTTGTATTAGACAAGCATCCGCTCTTCTACAACATAATTAGCTAATGTTCACTAATCCCACATTTTAATTAAATTCAATTCAATTCAACTTTTTTTATATGGCGCCAAGTCACAACAAAGTCATCTCAGGGCACTTTACAGAATAAAGTCAAGATTATAAAGATGTATATAGAGAACCCAACAATTCCCCCTGGAGCAAGCCATAGGCAACAGTGGAGACGAAAACTTCCCTTTAATGGAAGAAACCTCCAGCAGAACCAGGTTCAGGGTGGACGGCCATCTGCCTTGACAGGTTGCGGTAAGTGGAAAGTGAATAGAGAAAAGAACAGAGCAACAAAAAGCAACAACAAAACATCGGGCAGATTGGTAGGACCAGTAGATGCACGCTGGAAGAAACACAGCTTCAAAGCCGGGGGACACGTGCAGAAAGCGACAGAGAGAGGGGGACAGAGGAGGACAGAGACAACTACGGGAAAGAACACACAGAGTTAATGACATACAGTGGTGACAATTGCGGGGTGAGAGAAGAGGAAAGAGGGTCAAGAGGAGGAAAGGAGCTCAGTGCATCGGGGGGTGGGTCCCCCAGCAGTCTAAGCCTATAGCAGCATAACTATAACTAACTATATGCTTTATTAAAGAGGAAGGTCTTAGGCCTAAACTTAAAAGTAGAGAGGGCCTGCATCCTGAGGACAAAGTGGTCTACTGGGATGATATGGTGCTATGAGATCTTCTAATTGCAGGCTCTTTAGGGAGTTACTTGAGCATCCTGAAAGTAGGGAATTATAGTAGTCCAACCTAGAGGTAACAAATGCATGGACCAGTTTTTCGGCACTTTGAGACAGGATGCTCCTAATTTTGGCAATGTTCCGTAGGTGGAAGAAAGCTGTTCTAGAGATTTGTTTTATATGTGAGTTAAAGGAAAAATCCTGGTCAAAAATAACTCCAAGGTTCCTTGCACTAGTACTAGTGGCCAGACTTATGTCATCTAGAGTAACAATATGGTTGGACATCATGTCTGTAAGATTTGTGGGCCAAAATACTATGACTTCAGTTTTGTCTGAGTTTAGAAGTAAAAAATTATGGGACATCCAGGCCTTTATTTCTTGTAGACAAGCTTGCAGCTTTATTAACTGATTATTTTCATCTGGTTCCATAGATAAATATAGCTGGGTATCATCAGCATAGCAGTGGAAATTTATGGAGTGTTTTCTAATAATTTTGCGTAAAGAGACATATATAAAGTAAAAAGTATTGGTCCTAACACAGAGCCTTGTGGAACTCCATAGCTAAACTTTGTGTGCATGGAGGATTCATCATTAACATGAACAAATTGAAATCTATCAGATAGATAAGATTTAAACCAACCTAGTGCAGTTCCTTTAAACCCAATTTCATGTTCCAGTCTCTGTAATAAAATGTTGTGATCAATGGTATCGAATGCAGCACTAAGATCTAACAGAACAAGTATAGAGATGAATCCATTATCTGAGGCTATGAGAAGATTGTTGGTGACTTTTACCAGTGCTGTTTCTGTACTATGATGAACTCTAAATCCTGACTGAAAGTCTTCATACAAATTATTCCTATGAAGGTGATCACATAATTGTTTTGCAACTACTTTTTCAATCATTTTAGAAATAAAGGGGAGATTAGATATTGGTCTGTAATTGGCTAAAACACCTGGGTCAAGACAGGGTTTTTTAAGTAGTGGTTTAATTACAGCTACCTTATAGACCTGTGGTACATAGCCTGTTTCTAAGGATAGATTGATGATATCTAATACGAACGTATCTATTAAGGGTAAAGATTCCTTGAGCAGCTTAGTTGGAATAGGGTCTAGCAGACAGGTTGTTGGTTTAGATGAGGTAATAATTGAAGTTAGCTCAGAGAGATCTATGGGTAAAAAGCAGTCTAACAGGGATTGGGGCCTTATCGATGATTCAAGCACTGTTGTACATGAAGATCTATCTGTAATATTTGAGGGGAGGATCTGGTGAATTCTTTCTCTAATAGCTACAATTTTATTCATAAAGAAAGTCATGAAGTCATTGCTGCTCAGAGTTAAGGGAAAACTAGGCTCAACAGAACTATGGCTCTTAGTCAGCCTGGCTACAGTGCTAAACAGAAACCGGGGGTTGTTCTTCTTTTCTTCTATTAATGATGAATAATATGCTGTTCTGGTATCACAGAGAGCTTTTTTTTTTGCATTTTTAAACTATTTTTCCAGGCTAAATGAGATTCTTCTAAATTTCTGGAACGCCACTTCCTTTCCAACTTTCATGTTTCCTGTTTTAAGTTGCGTGTTTGTGAACTATACCATGGAGATCACCTCTTCTGGTTTACTGCCTTCTTTTTCAGAGGGGCAACACTATCGAGTATTGTACGTAGTGAGGCTGCAGAATTGTCAACAAGATAATCTACTTGTGCAGGAGTAACATTAAGGAGACTACTTTCCATTGTATTAACATATGGTGAAGCAAATGATGAAAGAATAATTTCTTTAAATTTGTTGACAGCTTTTTCACTTAAGCATCTTCTATAGTGGAATTTTTCCCTAATTGCTGTATAGTCCATTATTGTAAATTCAAATTTTATTAAAAAATGGTCAGACAGAAGAGAGTTGTGAGGAAATATTGTTAAATTTTTCAATTCAATTCCATACGTAAGGACAAGGTCTAACGTGTGACTAAAACAGTGAGTGGGTTTATTTACATTTTGGGAAATTGAATCTAATAAGGAATTGAACGCAGTGCTGAGGCAGTTACTGTCAGCATCTACATGAATGTTAAAGTCACCCACTATAATGACTTTTATTTATCTTCTATTTTATAGTTTTGGGGTTTTGTTCTGTAAGAGGAGTAGTCTTAACTTTTATTAGGTTATTTGGTTGTCTAATAAAACCAGCCATATTTCTGGATAAGAAAGCTGCACCATCTAAAGTAGGATGGATGCCATCTCTCCTAATCAGCCTAGGTTTTCCCCAAAAACGTTTCCAATTGTCTATGTAGCCCACATCGTTTGCTGGACACCACCTAGACAGCCAGCGGTTGAAAGACGACATGCGGGTATACATGTCGTCACTGGTCAGATTTGGCAGGGGTCCAGAGAAAACTACGAAGTCTGACATTGTTTTGGCAAAGTTACACACCGATTCAACATTCATTTTAGTGACCTCTGATTTACGTAATCGGGCGTCATTAACTCCCACTTGAATAATAATCTTACTGTATTTACGTTTATATTTAGCCACCAGTTTCAAATATGATTCAACGTCGCCTGCTCTGGCCCCAGGAAGACATTTGACTACGGTCGGTGGAGTCTCTAACTTCACGTTTCTGACTATAGAGCTGCCAATTACCAGAGTTGGTTTCTCAGCGGGTGTGTCACTGAGTGGGGAAAAACGATTAGAAACGTGAACCGAGATCCAATTTTACCTTTCTTAGCTTTGCTAGCTGCTAGCACAGGTATCTGTTAGCAATGGCTTCTCTGTCTCCCTCTTTCTCTCCTACTCTCTTTGGTCAGTGTGTCTCATGTTCAGTTTTTCGTTTGCCTCCTTTAGTGACAATGGGATCTTTAAGGAGTGTGAGGTTTTGCAGCTTTGGAGGTGAGGCTCACAGAATTGGAAACCCGGCTCCGCACCATGGAAAATAATCCAGCTAGTCAGGCCCCGGTAGCTGGTATGGGCCAACCTAGCGCAGCCCATTAGCTGTCCCCCGGCAGTTCCCGGGCAGCCGGGAAGCCAGTCTGGCTGGGTGACAGTTCATAAGAGATCTAATGCTAAACAGATGCCTGAGGTTCACCACCAGTCGGTTCACATTTCTAATGAATTTTCCCCACTCAGCGACACACCCGCTGAGAAAGCAACTCTGATAATTGGCAGTTCTACAGAAACGTGAAGTCAGAGGCCAGAGCGGGCGACGTTGAATCATATTTGAAACTCCTGGTAAAAGATAAATGTAAATACAGTAAGATTTGTCATGATCTGGCCTCAGTTGCAGTTCCTGCCTTGGACTTATATATAGTAGCCTTTTCTCCGTTTTTCTCCGAACATTGAACATTTATTGTATGTTTTTCAACTTAGTCGATAACGGACTAATTGTGTAATACACTTGAATTACACAATTACACGAACAGTAATCACAAATACATTCACAAACAATTTAATCAAACAAGTTTCTCAAAGTATGGCTAAACCCACAGAACCCGGTAAGAAACTGTGTGCCTCCATAGCTACACACTGAACCTTTCACTTCTACCTTGCTGTTGGGATTACTTGTAGTCAGTTCCTGTACTCCAGTTACCGTCTCTCTTGTAGTCCTTTCAATAGCTCATTGATGCATTATTTCCTTGACAACTGGACAACAAACTTAAAAGGTAAACTACAAAGGCAAACTTCAAAGCCTTATGATGTCTCTAATGACATCCCCAGTACGCCTATACATATACCTCTTAATCTAATTAACCTTATAATACACGACACAAACAAAAAAAAAAAGTGGAGACCCTGGTTGGCTCATACGTACCCATACGTAAATTGTGCTCCAATATTAAAAACATTCACAAACTTAATGTTGGAAACAATTACTAAATTATTTATGAACAAAACTAAAAAAAATGCAACAACCTATAAACATCATAACTAATCTTCTATGGTGTTCTCTCTTCTGTTTTCTGGTGTTAGAGGTTACCAGCACTTAACACACCATAGGAGATCAGTCTTTACCAGTGTTGCATTCTGAATTCTGGAGACAGACCTTGGTTATGGGTCTATCAAACTCTTTGGTCCTCATCTTGATACGAACCTGATGGACTACACCACATTCAACCTTTATTGTGTGGATTATTTTGCCAATCACCCATGAGTTTCAAAAGCGCTTACTCATCAACAATCAACACAATATCCCCAGGGACAAAATTACGGTTTGCATGTGTCCATTTTTGCTGCCTTTGGGGCTCAGGCAGATATTTCTTAGATATTCCTTGAGATTGTGTTTGGTATCCAGTACCTTTGACGCGACATGGACAAGACATGGTTAAAACCACCATGGCCTACCTGTTCATGGTTGTCCTGCAGTATAAGCTGAGAAACTCTATGATCTTTAGACATATTAGTATTGTGTTTGGATTCCTCAGGCATAACAGCTAGCATGAGCCTTCCGCTTACACGAAGAATTCAATTTTGAAGGACTGGATTCAGTCTATGTATATACTCCTGAAATTATTCCGCTGGCAGTGATGAATTATTTCCCCCTCTGCTTCCTGGAGCTCATCCACAGTTAGGTTTTTCTTTCTTGTTTTGTAGTTCAGCCTTTTTCTTTGAAGCTGAATATCTTGGATGATATTTTCTAACACCTCCATTCTCTTACTGGACGAAGTTAGAAGCATATCTTTCGATCTGAGGAGCCACGCTACGCCCCGCTTTAAGCGTGTCCGTGATGAATAGTACTCTATCATACTTTGACATTTCTATTCACCTTGGCATCAACTACTTCAGGCTCTTGCAAGTCTGGATACCTTGGCCAGTTCTCGACTGCCTGTATAAGGTACAGCATCATCTCGGCGTAGAAGGGAGAGGACGCTGGCGTTGACTGTTCGCCGCTTCTCCGCGCTATATCAGTTTGTTTTAAAAGTTGCTTGATTGTTTCTACCTGCTGTTGTTGGACTGTTGCCTCTGTAGCTGGTTGCTAGCCACCCGTGTTCACTCTGCCAGTGCTCATCTCAGGCTAGCGTTAGCCGCTACATGCTAACAGCTGCTACAAGCTAATATCTACCTCTATCGACAGTGCCCGCATGCTCCGTAGTCATGCTCGGTTTTCCTGGGTGTCGGCTCTGGTCTGGGGGCTGTTGGCGGTGGACCTGCTGTTGCGGTCTGCCTCGGCGTTTGCTGCGACTACCCAGTCGCCTGCACATGGTCTATGGTTACCTTTTTACGAGGGGACCGTACCAAAACCACCTGGCGTCATGCTCCAGTATTCACCATCGCAGCTTCTGGAGCTCAACAACCATGGCCTCCCATCGGACATTGGAGTCATTGAACAACTAGGACTCCTCCGTCGATCCCGCTACGTCCATAGAGGATCCTGCCGGGGGTTCGTCTATACCGGAACCGGGAGCTCCATTCCTTCACTGTGGTCAGAATCTCGCTCCATGACGGTTCGATTACGCCATCCGAACACAGTCACCATGGAGACTGAAAACCCTGCGAAGCCACGGACCAGGCGAAATGGGGATTCCTGGTGTGGATTTCTGGAATCCTGAAGTGGACTACAGAGTTCTTCATCCTCTGACTAAAAGGAATATTACACCAAACACTAAACTTGAACTCTTTAATGTCCAGTCCGATTCATATTCACATTCTGGAGAATGAGACTGATATCATCTGCCTGACTGAGACCTGGCTTAAACTCGAGGCCTTCTCAGTTTTGAATGAGTCGTGCCCCCCCCGGATATACCTACTTTAAAAAAGCCCCCACCACTGGCCGCTGTGGGGGCATAGTCATAATCCACCATGAAGATCTGAAACTGTCACCCCTCCCTCTTCCTAAACTGTCTACCTTTAATTGTTTGGCAATAAATGTAAACATCCACTCTCTATAGTAATACTTCTTATTTGCCGGCCACCAAAGCAACACCCGGGTTTCATCACAGAAATGTACGAACTTCTTTCAACTTTCTGCACATCATCACCCAACGTGTTGATACTCGGAGATCTGAACATGCAAGTGGACACGCCTTCCAACCATTCTGCTGCTGAGTTCTTAGAACTGCTGAACTGCTTAAACCTAAAGCAGAAAGTTGAGGTCCCCACCCATAGTAAGGGCCACATCCTCGACTTAGTCATTACCGACTCTATCCCCATTTCTAACCACCAAGTAAACGACCTGGGTGTCTCGGACCACAAAATAATTTCAATGGACTTCCCCTCATATACACTGTCTCTAAACCCACAGCGTTGTATCAGGTTCAGGAATCTGAGAAACATAAATCTCTCTCACTTAAATGCTGCCATCAAAAATCTCTCCATTGTCCCAGAACTCCCCTCATTCACAGACCTAGTGGACTACTATAACAACAGCCTCCAGAATATCCTTGAGGCCCATGCTCCTCTTAGATCACGTGTGGTCACTTTTTCCAAATCTGCACCGTGGTTTACAAGTGAGCTCCGACAGATGAAAACAACTGGGCGGGCCCTTGAGCGTCGCCTTGTCTCAACTGTCCATAAAATTCCCTACCGGGATGATCAAAAAACTACTCCAAAGCACTTGCCACTGCCAGATCACATTACTCAAATATAATCAATAACAGCCCAGGAACCCCCAAAACAACCCTTTTCCATAATAAATCATCTACTCAAACCCCAAACCCACACTGGCAGCAACCACACAGCGGAACAGTGCAACAGTTTCATTGCACATTTTACCACTAAGGTTAAAACTATCCACTCCTCACTGTCTGTCATAAACCCCAAACCCCCTGACCTCCCCACTTCAAGGCCAGAAGGCTGTCTGTCAAAGTTTTTGGCTACTACTGGTGAAAGATGTTGAAGTTATCATACAGAGGATGAAACCCTCAACGTGCACCCTGGACTCTCTCCCCACACACAGCTAATGTCTCAAACACAAGCCAACTCATCACCAGCATCATTAATTACTCCGTCCAGAGTGGCACAGTCCCAACATCACTGAAAGCCCCAATAATTACACCACGTTTAAAAAAACCCTCCCTGGATCCTGAAGTCATGGCAAACTATCGTCTAATCTCCAATCTTCCATTCCTATCAAAGGTCTTGGAAAAGGCTGTCTTAGCCCAGCTCCAGGATCACCTCAAAAGACACAATCTGTTTGAAACATTTCAATCCGGTTTCCGCCCCTCCCATAGCACAGAGACAGCCCTGGTCAGGGTCACTAACGACCTCCTAATGGCTGCTGACCAGGGTTTCCCATCTCTTCTCATTCTTCTGGACCTCACTGCCGCTTTTGATACAGTTGACCACAAAATTCTCCTCCATCGTCTGCAGCATACCGTTGGTTTTTCTGGCACTGCCTTAGAGTGGTTCAGTTCCTATCTCACAAATAGAGCTGAGTGTGTGGCCCTAGGGGACGCAAAATCTCAGTTAAACTTGGGCCGACCCTTTTCAACATCTACATGCTCCCACTGGGCCTGTTAGCAACCTGGGGGTCAAGTTCAACCCCCACCTGTCATTTGAAACACATGTCCAACACCTCTACAAAATTACATTTTTTCATCTGAGAAACATAGCCAAACTCCGCCCCTCTCTGTCCCTCGGTGACACTGAAAGGCTGGTCCACGCTTTTGTCTCCTCCAGGCTGGACTACTGCAATGCACTTCTCATTGGAATCCCTGGCAGGAGCCTTCAAAAGCTCCAATATGTTCAAAACAGCGCCGCCAGGATCCTTATGAGAGTGTTGAAACACCAACACATCACTCCTGTCCTCCGGACACTTCACTGGCTCCCCATCCACCTTCGCATTGATTATAAAGTCTGTCTATTCACCCACCAGTGCATCCATGGAAATGCCTCACAGTATCTTAAGGAACTCCTCACATTGCTATCTACAACTAGACACCTCCGTTCCACCAACACCTATCGCCTCTACCCCCCCAGATCCAAATTCCATACAATGGGGGACCGAGCCTTCTCAGCAGCTGCTCCACGGCTATGGAATGCTCTGCCTGAGAACCTGAGGGCACCACAGACTGTGGACTGTTTCAAAAAACAGTAAACAGACTTTTTTGTTTAGAAAAACATTTTAAAGTGATCATTACTTTTTACTTTAATGCTGTGTTATTCTATGTTTTATATGTCTTTAGGCTTTACATGTTTATTATGTTTTATTTTTGGTTTTAATCCACTTGTGTAGCACTTTGAGACTTGTTAGCAAATGTAAAGTGCTTTATTAATAAAATGAATTATTATTATTATTATTAAGGAAGTCAGGTCCAGATACTCGAAGCTTATTTCGTAAAAAGGATTTAACGTTCTTACCCAGAATCTGCCAGATTAAGCTGGGAGTTTATGTAGCCACTGTGAGACTGCTTGTCTGCTTAATTGCCGACACCCTATTAGCTACAAATTCGCAAAACCTTGATGTCTCATTGCTGATGTACTTTAGCACTGCTGTACTATCAGTCCAATACACAGAGTCCTCCAGTGGTAGCTCCAAACTCCTTTTTGTCCATACATACTGCCAAGTTTGCTGTAAGCAAGTAAGCAATAAGCTCCAAACAACTGCAAAATGATGCAGTTGAGCTGACACAGTCTGACCCAAATTTGTTTTGAAACATCTATAAATTCCAAAGTAGTTTACCTTCTCTAGACTTCGTACTCAATGGGACCACTTTTAAGTAAGATGTTCAGGCACCGTCTCATCCCATCCCAATCCCATTCTACAATGCTTTTGCATAATGTTCCTGGTATATAAGTTCAAAGGTGCAAGTATTCCCAATGGTTCATATACTGAGCTCAGCAAAAAATCCCTCTTTTGCTGGGGGGCTTACTTGAATTGATCTGACTAAATGCACCATTGCACACCCAATACCCCTTCCATTGGAAGTACATTTCAATGCAGATCTAAATCTGTTATTTCTATCGCCTGGAATGACTGCTAACACCATTCTATTATTGCTGATTAATGTATTTAACCTGAAGCCCCCCGTCTGACATACAGTCTTCAAACTGAAGGATTCCTGATACCTGAGAAACATCCTCTTTACAGTTGTAGCACATTGTTCTGCTACGGCACGATTGTTTGGCATTTTAATGTCCAGATACTTTAATGGCAGATTAATGCAGTAGTGTCAGTTTACCAATCTAGCAGATTGTGACACTATCAATGAACCTTAGACATCTCCTGCTCCTGCTCTTGTTACGAAATTCATATTTAAATGGCTGACTTCACAGGTCTTCCAGCTTGGCAACGATATACAACTTGATGCAACTTGCGTTACTTCATCTTTGGTTCTGTTGCAACCAACTTCTTTCAGTGGCTCATTGACTGTCCAACCCAGCATAGTTCTGACTGCATAGGGCCAATGTTGATGCTAGGAATGACTTTCTCTGGTTCCATCGCATTGGTAACATTAGTTCCAATCAACAGTCCTATTTCTGTGCTGATGAGAGGCATTTGTACTCCTTTAAGATGTGGCCACTTATCTAGATCTTCTTGTCGTGGGATGTTATGCTTGCTCACTGGAATACCCTTCTGTGAAAATACATCATTTAGGTCTATAAAGTTATTTGATTCCAGGTGGCTTACTACCAACTCTGTTACCATGTTACTGGTCATGACCTTGTTTTCCCCCCAAAGTTGTAAGGAGAAGGTAAACCTTTTTCCCATGTAGATTCAGCTCATCAAGAATCTGTGCAAAATGTAGCTGTGCTGCCGGGATTCAAGAATGCGCTTACAGCACTTACTCATTTGTCCTGGTTTCAAACACCTGTTGCATAAGCCTTTGCCCTTGAGAAAGTCTATCTTAACCTTGTAAGAAGAATTGTGGAGTTTTTTACAGCATTCAAAAGTATGCTCTTCATGGCTAAAAAGACAAGTCTTAGGTGAGGCTTCAATGGTACTAGAAGGGCCTTTCTTGTTAGAGCTAGGCTTACATCCATTTCAGTGTTCAATTGCTTTACAGTAGTGGTGAAGCTCTTTTTACTACCACCTTCCATCCGTCGCTTGATACTTAAAACGACCACCTTGTTTTCTTTAGGCTTGTTTATTATGTACATAATTAAGGGTGCAATGTGAACTGGGATTCTTCTTTAACAAACTCCACTACATCTATAACTGTAGCACTTCATTAAGAGTGCTTCACTATCCTTTATCCATGTAGGCTACAGACATTTTATATTCATTGCCGAAACGGTCCTTTAAAAGCTTTTTGTCCTTTTGATATCATTGGCTCAGTTCCATGTGAAAGCAACTTCACACCACCTCCCTAGATTGTCCACTTGTGTACTGCTCTAAAAAAATAGAGCCAATCAATGTCATCCCCAGTTTTACTCTCCACCCTGTGATCGAATGCTTTGATGAAGAGTCTAGACTGCACTAAAGTTAGGAACCATTTGAAGAGGTAGAGTATAAAACCTGTGGTTTTGTCCAGAATTTCAGTAGTATCATTCAGACACTGATTATCCCTAAACAAAGCATGTTGATCTTTTGATACTGGAAACTGAACTGAAACTGCTAACTGTTACGGTTGAGTAAGTTAAGTGCAAGGACCCAAGTAAGGAGACGGCAAGGGGAGGTACAAAGAAAAGGGGTATTTATTATAAGGAATTTGGATTTGGATGGCTCTCTCTCCCTATCCCTCTCCTGCTCTACTTCCTGTGTCTGACCTTTATTTTGTAGTCCCTCCTTCCACTTGCTGTTGCACTTTGTTTCTCCTGACAACTTCACTACTGCATATTCTGTTCTCGCCTACACTGTTTCCTGGATATCAGGTTATGCAGTTTCCTCTTGTACTTGTATTTCGTCTTTAGTCGCCACACTCCTGTATTTTGGTCATTTTAGATTCACCAGCCTCGTCTTGTGCTTTGCTGGTCTTCGCTCAAGTTGTAAATGGTAAACGGTCTGCACTTATATAGCGCTTTTCTACCTATTCTCTCAAAGCGCTTTACACTGCTTCTCATTCACTAGTACACACACTCACAACCACACAAACACACCTTTGTGTGCCTAAGATGCAGAGATCCAGTCCTACATGCCTCTCTGCAGTGGCCTTACAACCATCACTCCCCCAGAACTCCCACAACTACCAAATACCTACAGAGACCAAAAATTACCACGAGGTGTTAATTATGATAACCTAATAGAAGTTAAGATTACTCCTTACAGTACACATTGTTGGTTTTACTGGATGTAACCTCAG